>NC_091438.1:15818727-16418727 GCF_964237555.1 Oryctolagus cuniculus
ATTTTCAGCTGACTTTATACTCATAACAGTAACCCTACAGTAAGTAAAAATTAGGCAAATAGTGTGAGGGAAAAAAAACACTGTGACTCAACAGCAGAGACAAGAGCTATGCTTAGTTAATCTTATGATTATAAAATAAATGGAAAGTATGTCATTGTAAAAATTAAAAAGAAAGAATGAGAAAGGAAGGACGAGAGAGGGCAGGAGCATGAGTGGGAGGGAATGTAAGGTGGGTAGTATCACTATGCTCCTAAAACTGTATGTGTGAAATACATGAAATTTGTCCACCTTAAAAAACTTAAAATTTTTTTAAAAAAGAGTCAAGACTCTCCCCCTAAGATTAAAAAAATAAGGCAAAAATGTCTACCCATAGCATTTATTTTTAACCTTGTTCAAGAGGTTCTGTCCTTTGCAATTAGAGAAAATAAGTGAAAGCTTATCTATATTTGAAATGGAGAAATAAAATAGTCTTTACTAGCCGACCCTATAATTGTCTTTAAAATAGGATGTAGTCTTTACAAAGCAACTGGAACAAATAAGCAAATGTAGAAAGTTTGCAGGACACAAGATCACTATACAAAAGCAATTTAAAAAATCAGAAATTGGACTAAAAATAAGCACAACCACTTGCAGTAACATTAGAAAAAAGCATTTAGGTATAAATCTTATTAAAGAAATACCAAAACTGTACTCTGATAACTATAAGATATTTCTGAGGAAAAATAATAAAAACTTAAATCAGTGGAGAGATATACTAAATTCATGGGTGGAAATTTTCAATGTTACTGAAATGTCAATTCCCCCTACTTTGATCTACAGATTCAAAGCATTCCTAAAAAAAATTCCAGAAAGCTTTTTTTTTTTTTTTCCAAAGCAAGTTCTTTATTGTCCAACCAGTCAACACGGCACTTGCACTGTGCCGGGCACTCTGTACTAAGCAGAAATGGAAGAGCGGAGCCCCGCCCCTGCCTACTGGAGGCGTACAATCTGAAGAGTCCTCCGCAGTTACGCTGCGGCTAAAAGTCGACTCTGGACTTGGCTGCAGGATGGCGATGCACATTCTTTGAAGTTAATATTTTAAAGAACAATATCACAGCCTACATTTATCATTTTCTCCTGCTGGCGACAACTTCATTGTTAACAATCTACAGGGCACACTCTGAAAATTCATCTTACATGACCCTCCTATATAATTTGCACTGAGATTTTTTTTGAAAAAGGAATTTTTAAAGGTTAAGTAGTGGGGTGCTTGGATATAGAAGTGAAAGTTAATGGTATGGATTCTAAAATTTATGTGCAAATGCAGAGGACCTGAAACAGATAAAACTTTGAAAGAACAAAGTTAAAAGACTAACAGTATCTGAATTCAAAAGTTTTATAAAACCACGGCAAAATGACAGACAACTAGATCAGTGAAATAAATAGGAAATCTAGAAACAGACCTCATACACACAGACAAATGATTTTCAACAAAGATGTAAAAGTAACTCAATGGAAAATGCTTGAACAATTTAATATTCATGATCAATAACAACAAGATTTTTAAAATCAATATCCCACATCTATAAAAGTCAACTAGTGACTTGGAGTTAGGTAAAGATTTCTTAGACACAACCAAAAGCATGATACATAAATTAGAAAGTTGAAAAAGTGAATTTTATTAAAATTAAAATAATGATTATAAACGACAAACTGGATTTTATTAAAATTAGTTATTATTTAAAATGTTTTATTAAAATAATTATTATTTAAATGATACTGTCAAGAAAATTAGAAATAAGTAAACAAAAACAAGCCATAGACTGGGAAAAATATTTGAAAAACATATAACTGATGAAGCCCTTATAACCAGAATATAAAAAGAACTGACTTCACAGGAAAATAAGTCAATTAAAAGATGAGCAAATTATTTGAACAAACAATTCACCAAAATACATGTAGATGACAAATAATCCTGTGAAGATTCTCAATATCATTTGTCATTAGGTAAATGGAAATTAAAACACTGTAAGACACTATTATTCATCTAAAATTAAAAGCCTGGCCACTCCAGTAACAGTGAGTATGTACAGCAACTCAACTAACATTCTCATACATAGTTAGTGGGAAAATAAAATGGTAAAACTACTACAGAAACCTGCTTGGCAGCTTCAAAAAAGTTAAATATTTACCTATTATATAATCCAGCTATGACCTCCTAGAACTCGAGAAATGAAAAGATGTCCATACAAAAATTTCACATGCATTTCCATAAGGGTTATATCATGTACAAAACTGCAAACAAAACCCAAAATATCCATCAAAAGAAGAATGGATAAGCAAATTATCATATTCATGCAGTGGATACTGCTTGGAAATTAAGTGGCATTGAATATATTGTTCTGTGACTTGGCTAAGTTTGCTTAGTAGTTCTGGCAGCTTTTTATAAACTGCATCCGATTTTCTCACAGACAATTATGGAGCCTGAAAGTAAGGAGAGTTTTAATTCTGCACTTGTAATCTGGATGGTTTTATTACTTTTTTTCTGCCTGATATTCAAAATAATTATGCTAATTTCACTAGACAAATATAGCCATATGCTGTAGACTTTGTTTTTTATAAAATTCTAGAAAGTGCAAATGCATCCAAAGTAAAAGAACACAAATCAGTCATTTTCTGGAGAATAAGGGATGGCAGAAGCAGGAGGCATTGGGAAGTAAGGATTAAAAATGAATATGAGACTGCTGGCTACAGAGATTCAGTTTATATGAGGACATACATAGGCTGAAAGTGAAAGGATTAGAAAGAAGATATCTCATGCAAATGGGAACCAAAAGGGTACAGAGGTGATTATACTTATATTTGAAAAAAAATACAATTTAATTTAAAAATGGTCACAAGAGACCAAGAAATAAACCATGTAAGCAGAAAAGGGCCATTTCATTAGGGATTATAAATACATATTCAGAGAGAAGAGCAAAGGACACAAATAAAAGGAATAAAAGGAAAACATTTGCAGAACTGAAGGGAGAAATAAAGTAACGAAGTAAAAGTATAACTTAGTCCTTTATTTTAAAAAATGAATAGATCAACTGGAGAGAAGGTCAATAAAAAATAGGATGAAAGATATCAAGTATTGATGAGGATTGAGACAAAAGTCCTTGTAGACTGTTGGTGAAAATGTAAATTAGCACAGCTATTATGAAAAACTGGATGAAGCTTTCTCAAAATACTAAAATTAGAGTTATACTGTGATCCACAATCTAACTTCCAGATATTAACCCAAAAGATATGAAATCATTATGTCAAAGCGTATCTGTGTTCCCTTGTTCATCACAGTATTATTCGCTACAGCCAAGTTATGGAATCAACCTAAGTGGTTGTGTAACATATGAGTGGCTAAAGAAAATGTGGCTTCTAAAAATAATAGAATATTATCCAATCTCTCTCTCTCTCTCTCTCTCTCTTCACACACACACACACACACACAGCCATGACAAAATGCCATCATTTGCAGAAAATGACTGAAATTGGAGATTATAATATTAAGTGAAGTATGCCAGGCACAGGGAGACAAATACTGAATGCCTTCGTAACACGCAGAATCTAAAAAATCGAACTCATACAAGTGAAGAGCAGAATAGTAGAGAATTACGGGATTCTGGGTAGGGATTAGGGGAATAGGAAGATGATGGTCAGGGGTTACAATGCTTCAGTTAGACAGCAGAACTGTTGTCAAACAGATATAGAATTGTAATTTTGCAAGATGAGAAAGTCTTAGAGACCTATTGCACAAGGTGCATGTAGCTGCTTCTGTATTACACATTTAAATAATTAATTTGGTAAATTTTATAGCATGTCTTTTACTACAATAGAAAAAAAAAGGGACACAAGGAAAATTTTAGGGTTATGTGCATGATTTTTTTCGTAGGTGTCATCATATATCAAATCCTATGTTTTTTAAATATGTGCATTGATTTGTATCTAACTAAAGGTATTTAAAAATAAGCTGTAACAAAATAAAAATATACAGTACACTCTCATTTTTGTTCAGGTTTGATTTGTTATTTCCCATAGAACTACTTGATTCATGTCCTTGGTCACCTTAAGGGATTCTTAGCATTTCAGGTTGTTAGTATTTCTAACATGGAGTTGAATATATCTATAATGTGCCTATTGAATTCTACAAATTCTTACAGTTTTAGCAAAGTATACTTCTAATAAATCAGAATAAGGTGAATGGGTTCAGTTATATGAGATCTGATAGCATGTTAACACACACACACACACACTAACACACACACACAAACACACACGATCTCACAATCTTCATTCCCTCATCCTCATTCCTTCGTAATTTCTAAGAACAGATTCACTAAGTGCTGTCTGGCAGTAGCTGCTTATGCAATGGGGCTGTGGTGCTAAGACAGAGGTTTCTGGAGGCACCTTAGATCTAACCAAGAGCTAAACAAATGATAATTGCACAAGTCCTGCACTGCTATTCAATGTTGCAATTTTTACAATGAAAACTTAGGATAATTTCCCTGTGTTAGTCAAGGTCTTTCAGAACATAACTTAGGACTTCACATATCAGGCTGAGCATGTTCTTAGTAGCTACAGAAAAAATTAAATCTCTGGAATTAATTTAATGAGGTTCTGAAAGATCTTTACAATGAAAATTAAAAATATAAAAGAAAGGAATAGAAGAAATTAAAAAAATGGACAAACTCTTCCACGTTCATGGATTGGAAGAATTAATATCATCAAAATAAACATACTACCAAAAACAGTTTACAAATTCAATACAATCCCAATCAAAATACCAATAACAACCTTCTTGGACATAGAAAAAATTATACAAAAATTCATATGGAAACACAGAGACTCTAAATAGCTAAAGTAATCTTAAGCAACAAAACAAAGCCAGAAGCATCACAATACCAGATCTCAAGACATACTACAAACCCGACATATCAATAGACATGTAGACCAATGGAGCAGAATAGAAATCCCAAAAATCAATACTTGATTCTACAACCAACTTATTGACAAAGGAGGTAAAAGAAATCCCTAGATAAAGGAGAGTCTCTTCAACAGTTGGCGCTGGGGAAACTGGATCTCCACATTCAGAAGTATGGAACAAGAACCCTACCTTACGTATTTTACAAAAATCAACTCAAAATGGATCAAGGAACATTGGGGAAACATGACAAGTCGCTGGCATAGGCAAAGATTTCTTGGAAAAGACTCCAGAAGCAGACATAATCAAAGCCAAATTGACAAATGGTATTACTTCAAGCTAAAAAGCTTCTGCACTGCAAAGAAAACACTCAGTAACTATGAACAGGCAACTGACAGAATGGGAGAAAACATTTGCAAACTACACTACTGATACAGATTAATATCCATAATGTATAAAGAGGCCAAGAAACTCAACAACAAAACAAATAATCCAGGGTGTTTTGAAATGGGCAAAGGACTTGAACAGTAGTTTTTCAAAGGAGAAGATTCAAATGGCCAACAGACACATGAAAGAATGCTCAGGATGATTAGATAGCAGGGGAATGCAGATCAAAACCGTAAGGAGGTTTCACCTCACCCCAGTCAGAATGGCTCTCATAGAGAAATCAACAAACAATAAATACAGGCAAGGAAGTGTGGGAAAGGATACCCTAACCCACTGTTGGTGGGAGTGTAAAATAGTACAGCCATCTGAAAACAGGTTACGTTATGACCCAGCCATCCAGTTCCTGGAATTTACCAAAATGAAATGAAATCAATGTATATAAGTATTATTTGTATACCTATCTTTACTGTAGATCAGTTTACAATAGATAAGATATAGAATCAACCTGGATGCCCATCAACTGAAGACTAGATAGAGCAATTATGGGATTTGTACACCATGGTATACTACACAGTGGTTAAAAAAATGAAATTCTGTCTTTTGCTACAAAATGGATGTAATTTGAAACCATGATACTTAAATAAGCCAGTTCCAAAAAGACAAGTACCATGTTTTCCCTGATCTATGGTAACTAATACAGTACAAAAAATGTAGGGGCCAGCACTGTGGCATAGCAGGTAAAGTCGCTGCCTGCAGTGCCAGCATCCATATGGGCGCTGGTTCGAGTCCCAGTTGCTCCACTTCTGATCCAGCTTGCAGCTATGGCCCGGGAAAGCAGCAGAAGATGGCCCAAGTCTTTAGGCCCCTGCATTGCATGGGAGATCCAGAAGAAGCTCCTGGCTGCTGGCTTTAGATTGGCGCAGCTCCGGCCATTGCAGCCAATTGGGGAGTGAACCAGCGGATGGAAGATCTTTCTCTCCCTCTCTCTCTCTCTCTGCCTCTCTTTTTCTTTCTGCATAACTCTTTCATAAATAAAATAAATCTTTAAAAATGTAATGTATATGAATGAAATTGACATTTTGAGTTTTGATTATTGTTTACAGACCTTGTCTATGGTTGAGGAAAAGTGTTTTTATTCTTCTTGCTAGTTGTTGAATTCTTTACTTAGTGGAATATTAAGCGTATGATTATAAAATAAATTGAAACTATGTCATTATAAAAGTTAAAAGATAGACTAAGAAAGGAAGATGATGGGAAGGTGGCAATATGGAGGTAGTTAGGCTGGAGTGGGGAGTATCACTCTGCTCTAAATCTATATATATAAAATACATGATATCTGTTCATCTGATGTAAATAAAAATATTTTTAAAAGTAAATTTTTCAAATTTATGTAATGAAAAATGTGATTCACACTTCACAAACTTAATTTTAAATGTCCTGAAAGATAACACTATTTGCAATAACCATTCTTCTTAGTAAATATGTATCTTTTTAAATTCTTCATGAGGCTTATATCTCATTCTTGTCACATGTATATTTGGAATTTAATTAAGACTCCACATCCCAAAGGAAAGTTATTTGTTTTCATTTCTCTCTTTATAAAATGATCAAAAAAATCAGAAACTGATAACAAAAGTATAGAAATTTAGTTCAGTGTGTTGGCCTCAAAGTTGTGATTGATACCATATGCATTATTAATATCTGTCACTGTCATAATTGCTGTTATTTATTACAGATTAATTTTTAAAAGATTTATTTATTTATCTGAAAGTCAGAGTTACATAGAGAGAGGAGAGGCAGAGGCAGAGAGAGAGAAAAGTCTTCCATCCGATAGTTCACTCCCCAATTGGCCTCAATGGCCGGAGTTGAGCCGATCATAAGCCAGGGGCCAGGAGCTTCTTCCAGGTCTCCCATATGGGATGCTAGTGCGTCAAGCCAGGACATTAACCCACTGTGCCACAGTGCCAGCCTCAGTAGGTTAATTTTTTAAATGACTGTTACTTCACTTTAAGATTTATTAATTTATTTGAAAATCACAGTTAGACAAAGAGAGAAGGAGAGGGAAAGTCAGAGTGAGATTGTCCATCTGCTGGTTCATTCCTCAAATGGCTGTAATGGCTGGAGCTGAGCTGATCTGAAACCAGGAGCCAGGAGATTTGTCCAGGTCTCCCGTGTGGGTGCAGGGTCCCAGGGACTTGGCCCTTCTTTTACTGCTTTGCCAGGTACAGTAGCAGGGAACTGGATTAGAAGTGGAGGAGCAGCCAGCCCTGCAGGCAGCAGTTCAACTGGCTATACCACAACACCAGCCCATTACATCACTTTAACTCTCCAAAGACAAGGATGCCTTAGAATCCATAAAGAATCAGGAAATGTGCCTAGTTTGAATGAGGTTAACATTTGTCTACTGCTGTTTTAAAAGTGTTGAGGTCATGGATATCAATGATGTTACCATTTAGACAAAGTCGATTTTTGGTGTGCTGTGACTTACTAACTGAGGAAAAGTATATCATATAAGTATCTGTCAAATATTTAATTCAATTAGTACACTGACAAATATTATAGTTTAAATTTTAACCTGATTTAATACTAAATTAAAAGTGTTTGAACTCAGGACCCTTTATTTTCCCAATCACATACTTTTAATGATTATTCAACTTTTTTATTTATTATTTATTTATTTTTTGACAGGCAGAGTGGACAGTGAGAGAGAGAGAGACAGAGAGAAAAGTCTTCCTTTTGTCATTGGTTCATCCTCCAATGGCCGCTGCGGCAGGTCCACTGCAGCCGGCGCATTGTGCTGATCAGAAGTCCAGGTGCTTCTCCTGGACTCCCATGTAGGTGCAGGGCCCAAGTACTTGGGCCATCATCCACTGCACTCCCGGGCCATAGCAGAGAGCTGGCCTGGAAGAGGGGCAACTGGGACAGAATCCCTCGCCCCGACCGGGATTAGAACTCTTTGTGCCAGCACCGCAGGCGGAGGATTAGCCTATTGAGCAGCAGCGCTGGCCTGATTATTCAACTTTTAATTAAAGGTTTGAGCAAATTATTCTCAATAAGTATCGCAACTATTAAGATTAATCCTAACTGTAATAGCTTTTAAATTAACACAGTCTTTCTCTTAATAAATCTTTGTACAATAGGGCAAGAAATGATTACATTTTATTTCTCTTAAATGTGTTAGTAATTAACATTTCTTATTTTGTATGTGGAATAAATGCCTTGATTCAAATATAAAAGGGAATTAATGAAGATTGCAGTTTGTAATTTAAACTGAAGCCACAGGATATACCTATTCATTTGTTAAAACTAGATTTTTCCTTAAAGTGTTTGAACGTACTTTCTTGTGATTTTCTAAAGATGATTAGATTTTCCTGACACCATAACGGTCAGAGTATGTTCAAGAATCTGATGTGTAAAACCCTGAAACAAAGTAAACTAAGGTTGAAACATACAAATAAAAGCAAAAAATATATAGATGTGGACAGGTCAGAGTGTGTATCAGTGTAATGCCTGGAAGCATCTTGTACACACTTTAGAAAATAGTTTATTGATCAAAGTGCCTAGACACATTTTAGACAGTGGAAATACCATGTGAATTATTTGGCACCAACATTTCCCTTCTCTTGAAAAGTATTGAAGTATTACAAAATGTCACTGGGGGATTTCTGTGCATAGTTTGCAGCAAATTGCTAATCACAAATTCAGTACATCCAAGCAATTCAATATCAACTAAATTTTACTGAAATGACAGTTGATTAAGTTTACTAAATGAACAAAGACAAGTGATTTCTTTCCTAAGCAACCAAAACAAACACTATAAATAAAAGCATAAAAGTGTGTCAGTCTCCACTACTCTCTGACAATAAAAATTCAAATCATATTTATAGTTTTCAATGTAATGTAAGTCGCAAATTAAAATACAAACAAATGCCAAAGTTTAATATAAAGTGATAATGCCAATTAATGGTTGTAGATGACAATGAAATATTATGAAAAATGTCCTATTAAATCATTAAATTTAAATTTATTTTCTTGGTTGTTACAATTGAAAGAAATAAACTGTTCAATGCATCTTACATGAAAAATAATTCACATTTTTGCTTTTCCAAAAATGTACAAAATAGCAAAGTTATTTTGTTTATGTAGATTCAGAATCAATCATGAGAATGAAGCACAATGCTTTTTCATGACATTAGGGAGAAACCATTTAAATAAAAAATACACAATCACCAAAAATGACATTCTTCTCAATATATAGGTGATAAGCCCACACTCTGACTTCTGCCTTTACTGAAAATAAAAAGAAATCTAAAATATAAAAATGTGGAGTGTCAGTGATAGGCCGATTTTGGAAGATTCTATCTGTTTCAACATTTAAAAATTTGAATATGTCTCCTAGTGTTTCATCCCAACACCACACCCTACAGTACCAACATTTTTGGTTAATTGATTAATCCAGTGAGGAATATAATCAGAGCAAGATTCACCACAAAAAAGAAATAAAAGAATTTGTTGTTTGAATTTAATTAAGACAGATTAAATGTGAACATTTTGGTATATAAACTAATGAAACATGTTTAAAACTGTATAACTATTATTCTGAAAAGAATAAATTCATCAAGTCATTGTTGTTTGAAGTATATAACTTCAATTTAAATGTCAGAAAACATGACTAAACATTTAGTTGGGTAATATATAAAACAGGCTTTTACCCAGATAGATTGTGCTCCATTAGAGACAAAAAGAAATGAAATATTATTTCCTCTTACTTGTTTTTTTTATCAATTTAGCCTTATAAAGATCACACATATTTCTCCTCTTCAGTTACTTGCATTTGAATGCTTAAATTAATAGCAATCCAATGACTGATTTTATTTTTTAAGATCATGTTTATTTAATGAATACAAATTTCATAGGTGCAGCTTTAGGAATATAGTGGTTCTTGTCTCCATACCCTCCCTCTTACCCCATCTCCCATCCCACGTCCTGCTCCCTCTCCCATCCCATTCTTAATTAAAATTCATTTTTAATTAACTTTATATACAGAAGATCAATTCTATATTAAGTACAGATTTCTCTCTTTCTCTCTCTCTCACACACACAGTATAAAGTACTGTTTGAGAAGTTTTACAGTTAGTTCTCATAGAACAGAGGTTCTACATGAGAAATAAGTGCACAGTGACTCCTGTTGTTGATTTAATAATTAAAACTCTTATTTTTAATGTCAGTGATCACCTGAGGCTCTTGAGATGAGCTGCCAAGTTTATGGAAGCCTTTTAAGTACACAAACTCCACCAGTACTTAGACAGGGCCATAAGCAAATTGGAAGTTCTCTCCTCCTTTCAGAGGAAACGACATCCTTCTTTAATGGCCCCTTCTTTCCACTGCGGTCTCACTCAGAGTTCCTTCAGGCAGAACAGTTTTTTTGCCACAGTGCCTTGGCTTTCCGTGCCTGAAATGCTCTCATGGGCTTTTCAGCCAGATCTGAATTATTAAGGGCTGATTCTGAGGTCAGAGCGGTGTTTAGGATATTTGTCAATCTTTGAGTCTGTTGTGTGGACTGTTTCCCATGTTGGAACTTTCTCTCCTTTTTAATTATATCTATTGTTATTACCAGACACTTGGTTTTAATTATTTGATTCCTTTGACACTTAATCCTATCTATATTATCAATTCCTACTTAATGTGATCATTTGATCACATAAGATGGCATTGGTACTACCTAGCTTAATGGGGTTTGAATCCCATGGCAAGTTTTTAGCTTTACCCTTAGGGGTAAGTCCGATGATTGGTTTTAACCTAGGAATGTTTGCATATGGAAGAGGGGATGGGAAATATATAATAGGAGATTAAATTAGCCCAAGATTATTTGTTATTCTTCTCATGGGTGTGGCAAATGGGAGTCCAGTTCCCCTCTTCTGAAATCTGGGATGGAATTAAGGACTTGTTGGGGCCGGCGCTGTGGCTTAGTGGGAATTAGGGACTTGTTAGAATGTTAGAATGTGGTGGAAACTGACTTAAAAGAAATCCTATAGCATCAACTCAAGGCTCATGCAAAACTCCCCTTTTGTGCAAGAATGAAAAGACTCCAACAACTTGTAAACCTTAATGTAGAGGACAGAGAATTGATTCAAACATACTACTGAATACTTCAAGGACTCTTGTTGATTGGCTTTTTTCTCTCTCCCTGGGCATTTCTGTTTGACTCTTATAGTTTGAATTTCTTTGCTAAAATCTCAAATCTGTTTCTATACATTAACCATTTTTAATAGATACTTTAACATGTTAAGTATAAATATCACAATAATATCTGATAGTGACTTGGGGGTCATCTCAGATTCATATTCTTCCAAGTACTTTGTTTCTTGGCATTGGGTAAGGTTTATTTCTTCTTGTGTTTCTCACAAAACTGTATATTGTCCTAACTTGGTATCAAATACAGGACATTCTGTGTAATACAGTAAATTTTGAGATAAGTATTATTTAGATGAAATGTGCATGCCACTTGTTCTCTTGGAACATTAAAGTAGGAGTTGAGGCAATCTAAGCAAAGGATGAAATTTCTTTGGGTTTGTTTATGCTTTGAATATGGTTAACGTCAGTGACCATGATCTTCATCTTTCTCCATTTCTGGGCAGCCAGCTCATTATGCTTAAGATGGGGTCTTATGGGGGGGGGGCTCATTTTTTTCACAATGTTAATATTTAAACATTAACTTTTAGTATTCCTTCTCCCTCTCTATCTACAGACCCATCTGTGGTGGTCTCTCTCCTTGCTTTTGCCACCTCCCATCCTTAGATTTTGCTGTTCAGTATATGTAGTTGTACCAGTGAAATACTACTCTTTCAGATTTTCTACCATGAAAAAATATATATATAAAGCACTCAGAGAAAGTGTATAGAAAAATCTGATGAGGGGGACTCCACTGTGGCTCCAGGCTATTCAACATGCAATACTATTCCATAGTTGACCTTTGGCCATTCAATAAATTTACCTGACTTCTTATATATTTATATGGTAACTTACATCTCTACTACTAGTGTTTTACCACAAATGACATAATCCATGCATCTTGGCTCTTGTGAGATTTGTCCCTCTTTTTATCTCACTACTTAATTCCTTTGGTACACTTAGTTCTCTAGTGGTTTCAAGAAAGTTATGATGTGTTGATTTATTGGACTTTGTTTCACTGTTGGTGTGACAATATCATTCTTGAAATCCTTGTGTGTCTTAAGCGGAAATGGAAGTCATGCATATTTGTTTTTGTGGTTGTATCCATGCAGTAATTATGAATATGACATTTTATAGACTTGAGCAAAAGAGGAAATGTGTGATGTTGCTAGGCTTAGAGTTCTCACTGCAGAACAGAGGGAAGGCAAGCAGAAACCTTCTAGCGATAGAGTCAGGATTGCTCCAAGTTTTCTAGGGAGACATATACTGGCAAACAGAAAACATTTTGGTAGCCTTTTTAATGCCTAAAGTTAAAATACTTCCTAACCCTCTGAAATTCTGTAATAATTAACAATAAGACTTCCTAAAATAGTAGTTGGTATTAATAATCATATTTCATGAAAAAATAAGGTTCTCTTCACAGTCACATGTTTGTAAATGTTACAGGCAATATAACAGAAATTATATAACTGATCAAACTAAACATTATAATGTAAATCTTATTGATTAAAAGAATGGACCATTTTTCTTATATTTTTATATTTAGTATACATTCACTAATGAAATAAATTTTGTTGGAAAAATGATAAAAATGTTCATGGAATATGTATTTGCAGCAGTAAAATACTACTACACTTTCAGATTTTCTACTATGAAAAATATTCTTTTATCAAAACACATTCATTGACATGGATTGACAAAGAGAAAATGGAGCATACCTGAATAAAACTTTTACATCTGAATTTATTCTTGTATTCTTTGTGAATCCTTTTTGTTGATAGTACATACATTCTGAGATTTCAATTCAGACTTGAAGTGAAAGGGAAAGAATATGTTCTTACAAGATTTACAGAGAATTCTACTAACTCAAGTAGTCTGGATTGCCAATACAAGTACCTGAACGTTTTCACATTTTTCCTTTACCTGCCTCTGTCTCCACTAAAAATCTTCATTATTTTGCCAGTCATTTAACTTGTATCTACTATATCTGATTCTATTGAGTCTTGATTTCTCACACCTTCTTATTAAAACCTTTGGCAGGCCCAAAGTATGAGCACTTTATTTAGTTTCTTATGTACTACAAAAAATCAAAGCCCAATCCTCCTTTGATGAGAGTAACCTCTTTTCTAGATTCCCAATATTTGACCTCCTTCATCTCTAAACTCTTGAATCTTTAATGCATCTTCTTTCCTGGTTGGTCTGATCATAGTTAAGGCTTCATTTTTTTTTTTTGACAGGCAGAGTGGACAGTGAGAGAGAGAGACAGAGAGAAAGGTCTTCCTTTTTGCCATTGGTTCACCCTCCAATGGCCACCACGGCTGGCGCACTGCGGCCGGCGAACCGCGCTGATCCAATGGCAGGAGCCAGGTACTTCTCCTTCATTTTTTAAAAAGTCCTATCTAAGTAAAAAAGGACTTATCTATCAATAGCCCTTCCTGCACATTACTCATTCCTTAAAACCCCTTTTGCTTCTTAGTATTTTCAAAATAATTTCCTACTAACTCACACATCTTTAGGAGAACAGTTTGTTGAAAATTATTGTGCATAATATATTATATCCTTAAAAATTTCCTTTATTTGGCTTTTTTTCTGGGAGAAGATCATAGTTTTAGTGGAATTCAGTAAATGTACTTTTTGAGCATTTATAAGAATGTGTTCAGCTGTTATTGGAAGGAGTATTCTAAAAATGTGAGTTCAAAGTAGTAGTATTCACATCACCAATATTCATCCATCTGTACACCTGTTCTATCAGTAACTGAGAAAAAATTGTAGAAGTTTCCACATGTAATTGTAGATTTAAATATGTTCATTTAAATCTATCAATTTTTGTGGCACATGTCTGGAAATTACATTGTGAGATTATCTGCACACTTAGAATTGCTATGACTTTTTAAAAAAATTGATCCTTTTTATTAGCCTGTGATGACTACCTTTATACTTTATAACACTTTTTTCCTGGAGTTTACTTTTTCCTACAATCAATATAACTACATCTATTCTTTGAGTCGGTATTGTATGGTACATTTTATATATCCTTTTGTTTTAAAACTATCTGTATTTTTATACTTAAAGAGAAGTTTCTGTTGAAATGTTTTACCTTAATATCCTTTAGCAGTTTGTATGGCATTCAGCACAGTATGTCCCAATTCCACTCAGAGTTTGTTTTCATTTGGATATCTGTCCTGGTCTGAATTTGTGCTTAGTTATTCTGCCCATAATATTCTACATTTTTTTAGTTTATAAGAATTATAAAATAATGATAACAATTACTAGCTTTCTTTTGTTCTTGATTATATTTGCCACTGGCTTACAAATTATATAAATCTCTTCAAAGAATCGATTTTTGGCTTTGTTGATTATGTGTGTTATACTTTTTTTCTATATTTTTTTGCTTTATTCTTTGTTATTTCATATATTTAGCTACCACTAGTAGCTGTCATCTGTACACCGGGTATTATTTTTCAGCTTTTTTTGGTGACTTTTATTTAGAGATAATAAACTTGCTGCTCAAGGGAGATCTGGAAGAATTTCCTGGCTCCTGGCTTTGGATCCGCTTAGCTCCAGCCGTTGCGGCCAATTGAGGAGTGAACCAGTGGATGGAAGACCTCTTTCTCTCTCTGCCTCTCCTTCTCTCTCTGTGTAACTCTGACTTTCAAATAAATAAACAAATCTGTAAAAAATAAAAAGAAAAGAAATACTGTATAAATTTTAATATAACATTTTTTACTATCATTGATTTCAAAGTATTGTCTTATTTTGAGTTGTTGCTGATTCTCCAAACCACAGATTACTTATGTATAACTGGTAAATTTCCTAATAATGAGGAGTTTTCTGATTATTTTCTTAGTGATTTGCATATAATTTAAAAAGTAAAATGACCATTACCTACATGCTTTTTAAAATTTTTTAAAAAGGCTTTTTATTTATTTGAGAGGTAGAGTTACAAGCAGAGAGAGGGAGAGACAGGTAGAAAGGTCTTCCGTCTGTTTGGTCACTCCCCAAATGGCCAAAACAGGAAGAGTTGGGTCAATCTGCAGCCATGAGCCAGGAGCTTCTTCCGGGTCCCCCACGTGCGTACAGGAGCCCAAGCACTTGAGACATCCTCTGCTGCTTTCCCTGGCCATAACAGAGAGCTGGATCAGAAGAGGAGAAGCTAGGACTAGAACCAGAGCCCACATGGGAAGCTGACACTACAGGCAGGCGCTTAGCCTACTGCACCACAGTGTCGGCCCCCCTACATGCATTTAAAAGCTGATGAGGTTGGAGTTGAGCATTTGGCACAGTATATAAGACACCAACTGAATTGCCACAACCCCTAGTAGAGTATTTGGATTTGAGTGACACCCCTTCTTCAGATTCCAGCCTCCTGTTAATGCATGGCATACAACAGATAATGGCTCAAGCAGCTGGGTCCCTGCCACACGTGTGGGAGTCCTGAGTTCCTTGTTACTGACTTCAGCATAGCCTTGCCCCAGGTTTTGTGAACATTTGAGAGTGAACCAGCAGATGGAGGATAGCTCACCTGCTGTCTGCATCTCTATGCCTCCGTCTCTTTGTTTCACTTTCTGTCTCACTCAAATACAAATAATAAATAAATAAATAGAAAGCTGAAAAATATTTGATGAGGTTCACACTTCAGATCCTCCTATTCAAACAGATGCCACCTATTGATTTTCTAATCCACTGTCATTTTCAAGGCTGTATCATTTAGTTTAGAATTCTAACCTGATAGTTATTTTCTTTCAGATCTTAAATAATATTTTGCTATCATCTTCAGGCTGCCAACATTTTTTGTTTGAATTGTCTTGTCAGAATTACTTTTGTTCCTTTGAAGGTAATATATCTTTTTGTTAGTATCTTGCTGCCTTCTTGTATTTCTCTTTGTCGGATTTTACAGTTTTACTTTGATAGATATACAAGTGGATTTCTTTGGATTTATCCCACCTAGAGTTTGTACAGTCCCTTGAATTTGAGTTCTATTTTTTGTCTTTCATCAGTTTTAGAAAATTATTGGCCATTTTATCTTCCAAGAGAGTTTCTGCCTTGTTTTTTCTTTTCTCTTTCGTGACTCCAATTACACTATGTCAGACCTTTCATCATTTTTCCTATATCTATTATGCTCTTTAAAGTACATTTCAACCTTTGCGTCTCAACCCTTACCATCTGGATAGCTTCTACTGACTCAATGATCCTTCTTTTTGGGGATCTTGTCTGATGTTACATCTCTAATGTTTTGATACCAGTTGTTGTAGTCTTCCATTTTATAATTTCTACTAGCTGCTTATAATTTATATACATATATATACATATTTATGTGTATTTGCTACTTGTTTTTTTTTTTTTCTTTTTGGGTGAAAATATCTGTCACATCTCTGAGAACTGCAACCTTTGGATCACCTCTAAGTAGGATTCTACAGTTTGCTTCCTCGCTTGCTTTCCTTTTTATTCTTCTGCCTATCTTCTGTTTTGGTAGTTTTTTGAACTTATTATGGCTTCTTTAAATTAAAATAAATTAAAGAGAAATTTATATTACAGATATAGTTACCTTCTATTAGAAAATACGTTACACTGCTAGAACAGGTACATACTAATTTATTTCATTTCATGTGGTAGTTGAGTTTGATCAAAGCAAGGTTTTCCATTTTGCAAAGACAAATATGTTTCTTATTCTTATTTTTTAGCACTGCAAGATCCAATGTGAGTGGATGTGAATGTATGTATATGTGTGTAATTATGTGGCATCTATCAATGTGTAGTGGGCTCTAGAACACGTTTTCTTTTTCTACCTGATACTGTGAAACTCCTGGAATCTCTTCTCTTCATCCTAATTTACTAGCAATTACTTTCTCTTAATGTTAAATCTGTTAATGCACTGCCACTTATAAGCCAAAAATGCCTTGACTAAGCTGATCTTCTGTATATTAAGATAATAGAAAATGAATCTTGATGTTAATGGAAGGGGAGAGGGAGTGGGAAAGGGGAGGGTTGTGGGTGGGAGGGACGGTATGGGGGGAAGCCATTGTAATGCATAAGTCGTACTTTGGAAATTTATATTCATTAAATAAAAGTTAAAAAAAAGTGCTTTCAAAATTTGGGCTTGATTAAAAGTTTTTCCTTCACTCTAGTTTGTTAGTATTCACTGACTTGGTAACCCAAAAAATTCAGCTTTGATATTCCTATTCCACAACGTTGTGGAAAGTTAATCTCTGTTTACTGTGCGTGAAGTTGATATCTTGAAATTTGATTATTGTTTCAAACCCTTGTCTATACTCATAAAGACTAGTGCTCTTTCTACATTCTGCTTGCATTCTTTATATAATGGAGTATTACACCTGTGTTTATAAGGTAAATTGGATGTTATCACAAAAATTAAGAAGAAAAGGAAGGAAGGAAGAGGGAGGGAGTGTGGGAAGTGTCATTATGTGCTTAAAGTTGTGTATATGAAATATATGGAATCTGTTCTCTTTGTATGAATAAGAAATTTTTAAAAATATAGCGACCACTTTCTGTTTGGATTATTAGTTTCCTCCTTTATAATAGTAAGTTTTTTTATGGGGAAATGCATCTAATAATTTGAGTTTGCTTCTATATTTGTGACTTTTATTTAGAGATAATAAACTTGCTTCTATATTTTATCCTCTTTGTGATTTTCCCTTCTCAAGCCCTAAATGTTTTGATGTACCTCTGGAATCCTCAAAGACTCAATTTGTTTTTCTTCTTTTCATTTATTCATAATATTTATGTTTATTCTTAATGGGGATTCAATGCACAAAAAGCTAATGGACCACTAAGTACCAGTTATTCTCAATTTTTAAAATTATTTCATGTACTTCTTTATATGTCTACAGGTTGAATTTTTTTACTAACTTTCATAGCATTGCAGTAAGGCTTTTTACATTTTGTCTTATTTTCACATTCACTTTTCCAAATATACTAGTATAAATAGGGAAAATTTTCTCATAAAGAACAATTGAGTTAACTGCTAAATCAAATTAAGTAAATAATAATGATATTATGATAACAAAGTTTGGGGTGTGGGAAATATTTACAGTAATCCAAATTACTCTGTCAAAAAATAGGCACAAAGAAAGGGCAGTTGCTGTTTGTTATTTGTCTGTCGATGTGACTAGAGGATGTGGTCCTTTAAGAGCTGTAGTGAAACTGCCCTTCCAGTTGATATGAGAAAAGGAGAAAAATAATACTAACATGAAAATTCCCTAAAGGGATTTTGAAATTACAGAAAAACTTTAGGTTCACACTTCTGTAATACTTTACCTGTTATTTTTACTTCAACTCAGAATTCATCTATTTGGGCAGTGTTACCTTCAGGAGTATCACAAAAGGAGTCCATACAAACTGAAATGCAAAAAAAAAAAAAAAAAAAAAAAAAAGGAGTACACTGCCAGAAATATTCTCACTGGTTTCGGCAATTACCTCCTTTTTAGGAATCCATTTATTCGTGGTTAAATTCTAGTTCCCTGTGTTCCAACGTCACTACTTGAGAAGAGCATTCTACTTTTTATGGGCAGGAAAAATCATGCCAACAAAAGTATAAGAATTCTATGTATAATTATGAACGACCTTCCAGGAGTAAGCCAACACATTCTGCAGAATGGATAGCCAGAAAGGAGTTGGTATTGAGTCCAATAAAGTGAAAAGGAACTATGAGAAGAAAGGGAGCTTTAAGGGCAGGAAGGTGATAAGTGAGAGAGAGAGGAGGGCCAAGTAGATTAAACTGAAGTCATAGTCATGTGACTGTACCAGACTGTTCATGCTGCTTTTGAAACTAAAATTTGACTCCCCCAAAATTACAGATGTTACAACATTGGCCAATTAAGAGATAAAAACCTGTAATAATATGCTCTGCTGGCTATATAACAGTTACTTGAACAAGTCAGATCATCAAATGCATATATAGGCAATTTGTTACTAAATAAAACATTAAATAAAGGTAGCAGTAGGAAAAAATAGATGTGTATATTAAAATTTATAGAATCGTTCCAAGTAATTTTACTCTATGAAAAGCAAAGAGGCATAAGGTGTGTGTAATATGTAATGCATATAATTTTATTCCCATTTTAACGGAGTGAACTTTTATTTAAATATTGTTAATACCAATTTAAAACCTTACAAGAGTTTAAAAAGCCACTCGTGAACTCAATAAAAGATCACACTCTGTGATTTTGTTTCACGTATCCCCCAACTAGTCTTTTTTTCTCACATATTTCATACACACACAGGCATGCATATGAGAACACATATACAAGTGCACATTAGAACAAGTTTCTCATTTACTAGATTTTCCCAAGAGCAAACAGTACTGAAAGTGTAAAAACATTTATTTCTGTGTCTATTTTTTTCTTCTTTATTCCCTGAGCCCTACATTGATTCTTCAGAAATCCTCTTTAAATTTTATTTGAGAGATGTGAGAAATAAATTGTCTCGATATTGTTTTTACTTAGGGTTCAATTAAAATGAATTATATTAAAAATGCAGAATGGCAAGAATGATTGAAACAATGAGTTCTAGAAAAGGAAGAAGTTTTAGATTCAGAAAGAATTCTAGAGTTCATCTCCTCCAACCCCCTCTTTTTTTGGAAAACATAGCCAAGACAGAGGCTTTTGTAACTTGCCTACATCCGCATGACTTCCCATAGAGCAGGAATAACAATATTCATTCCTTTAGACTAGAAATCATTACAGTCTTTAGCCATTCTCAGAAATTTATGTGACAGTGTGTGTGTGTGTGTGTGCGCGTGTGTGTGTGTTGCTACATAAACCAATTTTCAAATGAAGATTTTTATACCTATATCAATTATATTTTCTTTCAATAATTATAATTTCAAATCAATAAATTCTATTTTCTATATCTAGCCAAATTTCAGCAACATTATAACACCATCAGCCAGCTTTATATAGAAGTTATGCTGAATTAGAGTAAATATAGGAGTCTTTTTACATACTGAATACAGATCCCTACCTGTCTTATGATATTCAACCCTTATAAGTCATACTGACTTGCAAGTATTATCAATGCACATGTTCTAAAAGGATCCTGAAACCTTATATTTCACAAAACAGAGTCAATGTCATAATGAATGGCTGTCTACAAATTTGAGCACTTTTTGTATACCTGATCTAAACTTGAAGTGAAACAATTTTAGCAACATGAATCCAAATTCAAGAGCAAGTGGATAATTTGCCTAGGAGGCATGTGTCAGGAAAACTGTAGCATTTTATTAGAGGTAGTTACTTAGTTTTGAATTATCTAAATTATTTTATGTATTGCCTCGATTCTCTAGGTAATTAATCATCTTCACAATGAAATCGAATGTCTTACTTAAGGATAGATTTTCTTGATTTTTAAAAATGAAATGGAGGCCAGTGCCGCGGCTCAATAGGCTAATCCTCCGCCTGCGGCACCGGCACACCAGGTTCTAGTCCCGGTCGGGGTGTTGGACTCTGTCCCAGTTTCTCCTCTTCCAGGCCAGCTCTCTGCTATGGCTCGGGAGTGCAGTGGAGGATGGCCCAAGTCCTTGGGCCCTGCACCCTATGGGAGACCAGGATAAGCCCCTTGCACCTGCCTTCAGATCAGCACGGTGCGCAGGCCACAGCGTGCCGGCCGCAGCGGCCATTGGAGGGTGAACCATGGAAAAGGAAGACCTTTCTCTCTGTCTCTCTCTCTCTCTCTGTCTACTCTGCCTGTCAAAAAAAATGAACTGGAAGTCTACGTTCTTCCCTTCCAAAACAACATAAATAACTGAGGCATTTCAATTCACTTTAATATAGAACTAGATAATTAAACTAAATTTTCAAAATAAACTTAAAAAGACCTATTGGGGAAAATATCCCTACTACCAAAAGCAATTCTAAAGTAACCAAAGACAAATTTATTTCTGAATATCCAGGAAAGCAAGTGGAAAGTAAAACATGAATGTTATTACTGCACTATTCATTTCTTTATCAAATACCAATTGATGTTCTGGACAATGCATTAGGCAGCGTTGATAAGAAAACATTCTAGCCTCAGTATATTTCCACAAAAGTTACAAAAAAGCAAATTACAGGCTTTCTAAACAGTACTGTTTGAACAATAAACATAAGAATAAAAGACCTTATGTATAATACACCTTTTTATTTTTCCACATACTCATCACAGAAAGTTTTCAAACTGAAAAAATAAAAATGTGAAGAAAATCAAAATGTTCTCAATATTTCTACCTGCACTGATGTGGAAATAAATATACTAACATTCCTCCACACATTTAAGTACCATATTTGTATACATACACATGAAAAATCGAATATACTTTGCATATAATTCAAAATTCAGATACTCAGTTTCCTCTTGGTAGACATTTTTTCCTTGCTGTTTTTTTTCTAATATAAACGATCGTAAACACCTTTGGCAACATATCCCTTATTGCTTCTCTGATGACTAATCTCTAACACTGACTTCCCACAGATCACTGAGCCATACCTGCCAGTATTGTGCCCTTGTGACAGTCCATCCACTTGAATTTTGGCAGGTTCTGTGACTTGGAACAAACAAAATCTGGCAGAAATTAATTGTTCTATGATATAAGTTCCAAGATCTGGTCTGAAGATATTTTTGGATTCCATTTTGATTTCCTGAAACATTCACTCTGAAGACTTGAGCAACTTTGCAAGCAGTTTAACAACTCCTAGAACACTGACAATAAAAAAAGCCATACGAAGACACACTAAAGACAAGATGCCACATGAAGGAAAAGTCAGCAAGATAAGGAAAGAGGTAGAGGGTAAGAACAAGAAAGAAAGAGATCAAGAAAAATCACTGAGACTTTAGAGATATTGAGACACCCTATTGAAACTGGATTCTCCAGCTCAGCAGTATCTATTGACATCATATCAATCACACTAACTGCCTAGCTGAGCTGTTCCAAAGTGCCTGATATAGAGGCAGGTGTGGCTCAATGGGTTAAGCTGCCACCTGCAGTGCAGGCATCTCATATCTGAGTGCTGGAAACAGCAGATTTATTTTATTATTTTCACATATATTTAATAAATGTAAATTTCCAAAGTACAGCTTTTGGATTACAGTGGATTCCCCCACCCCTATAACTTCCCTCCAACACACAACATATCAAAATTTATGAGATACAGAAAAAACAGTGTTGAGAGGAAAGTTTATAGCAATATGTGCCTACATCAAGAAATTGCAAAGGCACCAAACAAAGGAGCTATCAATGCATCTCAGGGATCTAGAAAAACTGCAGCAAATCAGACAAAAAACTAGTAGGAGAAGAGAAATAATTAAAATTAGCGAAGAAATCAACAGAATTGAATCCAAAACATTACAAAATCAGCAAAATGACGAGATTTTTTTTGAAAGAATAAACAAAATTGACACCCCATTGGCCCAACTAACTAAAAAAAGAAGAGATAAGAACAAAATCAATAAAATCAGAGATGCAAAAGGGAATGTAACAACAAACACCACAGAAATAAAAAGAGTCTTCAGAAATTAATACAAAGAGATGTATGTCAGCAAACAGGGAAATCTATGAGAAATGGATAAATTCCTGGACACATATATCCTACCTAAATTGAATGATGAAAACATAGAAAACCTAAACAGACCCATAAGTCAGAAACTGACCAGTAATAAAGGCCCTCCCAAGAATGAAAAGCCCAGGACTGGATGGATTACTGCTGAATTCTACCAGACATTTAAAGAAGAATTAACTCCAATTCTTATCAAACTATTCAGAACAATCAAAAAAGAGGGAATCCTCCCAAATTCTTTCTATGAAGCCAGCATCACCTTAATTCCTAAACCTGGAAAAAGATGCAGCATTGAAAGAGAATTACAGACCAATTTCCCTGATGAACATAGATGCAAAATTCCTCAATAAAATTTTAGCCAATAGAATGCAATAACACATCAGAAAGATCATCCACCCAGACCAAGTGGGATTTATCACTGGTATGCAGGGATGGTTCAGTGTTCGCAAAACAATCAGTGTGATACACATTAACAGACTGCAGAAGAAAAACCATGTGATTATCTCAATAGATGCAGAGAAAGCATTTGATAAAACACAACACCCTTCCTTCTTCTTCTTTTTTTTGACAGGCAGAGTAGACAGAGAGAGAGAGACAGAGAGAAAGGTCTTCGTTCTGTTGGTTCACCCACCAATGGCCGCTGTGGCCTGTGCACCACACTGATCCGAAGCCAGGAGCCAGGCACTTCTCCTGGTCTCCCATGCAGGTGCAGGGCCCAAGGACTTGGGCCATCCTCCACTGCATGCCTGGGCCACAGCAGAGAGCTGGCCTGGAAGGGGAGCAACCGGGACAGAATCCAGCACCCTGACCGGGACTAGAAAGAGGGGTGCCGGCACCTCAGGCAGAGGATTAGCCTATTAAGCCATGGCGCTTGCCTAAATACAACACCCTTTCATAACCTATCAAAGTGAAATGAACACTATGAGACATGGTGACTTGATCAGCCCTCGTCCTGACTGTTGATGAACAACTTAGTATGTTATCCCTCTTAGTATTTTTTGTTTGTTTGTTCTACTTAATACTTTTGGTTGAATACTGTAATCAATACACAACTGAAAAGTTATTGCTGTTAAATATGAGTGGGAATAAGAGAGGGAAGAGATGTGTAATTCGGGACATGCTCAAACTGACTTACCTCAAATGGTAGAGTTAGAAACATACCAGGGGATTCCAATTCAATCCCATCAAGGTGGCATGTTCCAATGCCATCTCACTAGTCCCAGTGATCAATTTCTGCTCACAATTGATCATAATGATAGGACTAAGAACCAAAGGGATCACATAAACAAGAATAGTGTCTGCAAATACTAGTTGATAGAATAAAAAAGGGAGAGAACAATTCAACATGGGAAGTGAGATACACGGCAGACCCATAGAATGGCAGACGTCCTAAACAGCACTCTGGCCTCAGAATCAGCCCTTAAGGCATGCGGATCCGGCTCAAAAGCCCATGAGAGTATTTCAGGCATGGAAAGCAAGACACTCTGGGGGAAAAAAAAAAAAAAAAAAAAAAAAAAAACTAAGTGAAAGATCTCCGTGAGTGAGATCCCAGTGGAAAGAACGGGTCATCAAAGAAGGAGGTACCTTTCTCTGAAGGGAGGAGAGAACTTCCACTTTGACCATGGCCTTGTCTAAATATGATCAGAGTTGGTGAACTCAGGGGGCTTCCATAACCTTGGCAGCTCATGACAAGAGCCTAGGGTGATTACTGATGCCATAAACAAGAGTGTCAATTTGTTAAGTCAACAACAGGAGTCACTGTGCACTTACTCCTCATGTAGGATCTCTGTCCTTTGTGTGCTATACATTGAGATTTAATGCTATAACTAGTACTCAAACAGTATTTTTCACTTTGTGTTTCTGTGTGGGAGCAAACTGTTGAAATCTTTACTTAATGTATACTAAACTGATCTTCTGTATATAAAGAGAATCAAAAATGAATCTTGATGTGAATGGAAGGGGAGAGGGAGTGGGAAAGGGGAGGGTTGCAGGTGGGAGGGACGATTTTGGGTGGGGGGAAGCCATTGTAATCCATAAGCTGTACTTTGGAAATTTATATTCATTAAATAAATGTTAAAAAAAATAAAAAAAATAAAAATAAAAATATATAGAGAGAGTCAAACAAAAAAAGAAAACTCTAAGCAAATTGGGTATAGAAAGAACATTCCTCAATACAATCAAAGCAATTTATGAAAAACCCATGGCCAGCATTCTATCGAATGGGGAAAAGTTGGAAGCATTTCCACTGAGATCTGGTACCACACAGGGATGCCCACTCTCACCACTGCTATGCAATATATTACTGGAAGTTTTAGCTAGAGCCATTCGGCAAGAAAAAGAAATTGAAGGGATAAAAATTGGGAACGAAGAATTCAAACTATCTCTCTCTGCAGATCATATGATTCTTTATTTAGGGGATCCATAGAAGAGTTTGGCAAAATAGCAGGATAAAAAATCATTGCACAAAAATGAACAGCATTTGTATACACAGGCAATGCCACAGCTGAGAAAGAACTTCTAAAATCAATACCATTCACAATAGCTACAAAAACAATCAAATGCCTTGGAATAAACTTAACTAATGATGTCAAAGAACTCTAGGATGAGAATTACAAAATCTTAGAGAAAGAATTAGAAGAGGATACCAAAAAATGGAAAAATCTTCCATGCTGATGGACTGGAAGAATCAATATCATCAAAATGTCTATTCTCCCAAAAGCAATTTATACATTCAATGTGATAACAATCAAAACACTAAAGATATTCTTCTCAGATCTGGAAAAATTATGCTGAAATTCATATGGGGACACAGGAGACCTTGAATAGCTAAAGCAATCTTGTACAACAAAAACAAAGCCGGAGGCATCACAACACCAGATTTCAGGACATAATACAGGGCAGTTATAATCAAAACTGCATGGTACTGGTACAGAAACAGAAGGATAGACCAATGGAACAGTATATAAACACTAGAAATCAATACAAACATCTATATTATATCTATCAATATCTACCTTATATCTATCTATATCTATATTATATCTGATCAATGATCTAAAACCGATTCCTGGAGAAAGGACAGTCTATTCAACAAATAGTGCTGGGAAAAATGGATTTCCACATGCAGAAGCATGAAGTAAGATCCCTACATTATACCTTACACAAAAATCAGCTCAACACGGATTAAAGAACTAAATCTATGACCCAACCGCATCAAATTTTAGAGAACATCGCAGAAACTCTGCAAAATATAGGCACAGGAAAAGACTTCCTGGAAAAGACTCCAGAGGCACAGGCAGTCAAAGTCAAAATTAACAAGTGGGATTACATCAAATTGAGAGTTTCTGTATGCAAAAGAAACAGGAAAGTGAAGAGGCAACCAACAAAATGGGAAATATATTTGCAAATTATGCAACAGATAAAGCTTTAATAAGCAGAATCTACAAAGAAATCAAGAAACTCCACAACAACAAAACAAAAAAACCCACTTAAGAAATGGGCCAAGGACCTCACTAGACATTTTGCAAAAGAGGAAATCCAAATGGCCAACAGACACATGAAAATATGTTCAGGATCACTAGTCATCAGGGAAATGCAAATCAAAACCACAATGAGGTTTACCTCACCCCAGTTAGAATGGCTCACATAGAGAAATCTACCAACAACAGATGCTGGTGAGGATGTGGGGAAAAAGGGACACTAATCCACTGATGGTGGGAATGCAAACTGGTAAAGCCACTATGGAAGTCAGTTTGGAGATTCCTAAGAAACCTGAATATAAGCCTACCATACAACCCAGCCATCCCACTCTTTGGAATTTACCCAAAGGAAATTAAATTGACAAATAAAAGAGCTGTCTGCACCTCAATGCTTATTGCAGCTCAATTCACAATAGCTAAGACCTGGAATCAACCTAAATGCCCATAAACAGAAGAGTGGATGAAGAAATTATGCGAAATGTACTCTATAAAACACTATGCAGCAGTCAAAAACAATGAAACCCTGTCATGTGCAACAAGATGGAGGAATCTGGAAAACATGCTGAGTGAAATAACCTAGTCCCAAAGGGGCAAATAACATATATTCTCCCTGATTGGTGACAACTAACTGAACACCTAAAAGGAAAACTGTTGAAGTGAAATGGACACACTGACAATGACTTGATCAGCCCGTGTCCTGACTGTTGAGGAACAACTTATTATTTTATTCTTTTTAGTATTTTTTTGTTCTATTTAATACCATTGGTTAAACTCTTTAATTAACACAAAATTATTCTTAGGCGTTCAAATTTAACTGAAAAGTTATCCCTGTTTAATATAAAAGAGTGGGAATAAGAGAGGGAGGAGATGCACATTTTGGCACATACTCACTCGGACTTACCGCTAAGTGCAGAGTTAGAAACATGCCAGGGTATTACAATTCAATCCCATCAAGGTGGCATGTACCAATGCCATCTCACTAGTCAAAGTGATCTGTTTCAGTTCATAATTGATCATAATGATAGGACTAAGAACCAAAGGGATCATATAAACAAGACTAGTGTCTGCTAATACTAACTGGTAGAATTTAAAAGGAGAGAACGATCCAACATGTGAAATGGGATACACAGCAGACCCATTGAATGGCAGATGTCCTAAACAGCACTCTGGCCTCAGAATCAGCCCTTAAGGCATTTGGATCCGGTTAAAAAGCCCATGAGAGTATTTCAGGCATGGAAAGTCAAGACACCCTGGCAAAAAAAAAACGACCTAAATGAAAGATCTCTGTGATTGAGACCCCAGCAGAAAGTATGGGACATCAAAGAAGGAGGTACCTTTCTCTGAAGGGAGGAGAAACTTCCACTTTGACTACGGTCTTGTTTAAATAAGATTGGAGTTGGTGAACTCAGGAGGCTTCCATAGCCTTGGCAGCTCATGACAAGTGTCTTGGGTGATTACTGATGTTGTAAAAAAGAGTGTCAATTGTTAAATCAACAACAGGAGTCACTGTGCACTTACTCCCCATGTAGATTCTCTGTCCTTAATGTGTTGCACTATGTGAATTAACGGTAAAACTACTACTAAAACAGTACTCTATACTTTGTGTGTCTGTGTGTGTGTGCAAATTGTTAAACTCTTAGTAAATACTAAGTAAATCTTCTGTATATAAAGATAATTGAAAATTAATTTTGATGAATAATGGGATGGGAGAGAGAGTGGGAGATGGGATGTTGTGGGTGGGAGGGAGGTTATGGGGGGAAAAGCCACTATAATCAAAAAGTTGTACTTTGGAAATTTATATTTATTAAATAAAAGTTAAAAAAAATTAAAAATGAGTGAACCAGTGGATACAGGATCTCTCTCTCTTTCTATTTTTGCCATTCAATAAACATTTTTAAAATTTCCAATACACAATGCTATGAAATAATTTTGGCCAAGATCAACAATGTTTGTGGAAAATAAAGAATTAAGCATTATGAAGACATTATACATCAGAAAATTGTGGTTAGGAGAAGGAACACCAAAGAGCAGAGTCATCAATTGCCTCAACTTAGAACCTTGAAAGTGTTTTTAGGATATGTCATTGAAAGAATTAATGTAGAGTGAGTCTGCTTGCATTGATGAGCTGAAGACTGAGCGTCCAAGGAGGCACAAGGAGCTGTGGTTAGCTACACAAAGAGAATACTCAAGGAACAAGGAATCTGTAGATTACTCTGAGTATCCCACTAAGTGAAAATTAACATCTATGTGCAAGAAAACACATGCGGTGAGATAGAGGACCACCTGAAGGATTAGAAGGAATAATATCTATAGTTCACACATAGTACTGCGTGTTTTTCCAGGCCCCACATATCTGAATGGAAAAATCCCATAATTCATGAAGTATTGGGCAGAGTACTCAGAGCTTTTTGTCTCAAAGTTGAAGAAAATGAGGTGTTTAATACAGCTATTCTGATATCTTAATTTTTCTTAATAGGAAAGTTTTAAAAGTATCAAAACATTCCCCTATAATTAGACTATGTCCTAGAAAATACCTGAAGGATATTAAAGAATTATGAAGAAAATCTAGCACCCAATGAGGTAGGATATACAATGTGGCATCTAATAAAAAAAAAAACAAAGTAGGAAAATATGACCCATAATGAAAAAGGGAATCAGTCAATTGAGTTCCCAAAATGACAAAGGTGATAAAATTTGTAGAAAAGGGTATTAAAACAATTACTATAAATGTATTCTATGTGTTCAAGAAAATAGATGAAAGTTAAATATAGTAAGTAGAGGCATAGATGATATTTTAAAAAACTCAAACTGAAATTGTAAAGAAAATAACAATACTTGTATTGAAAATGTAACTTGGGAATAAGAGCATATTAGACAATGTAGAAAAAAAGGATTAGTGAGATTTAAGGCACTGCAATTAAAACTACTCCAAACTTACACTTGTGCAAATCCAACTTTGCATTTCTCCAGGGGGTGATTTTAGCTTGTCTGTCAAAAAGTAGTTGGTGATAGATGCATGAATTAATCCCTGGGGCTACTTTTCTGTTCCATTGGCCTGATGTCTATTTTTGTGCCAGGATCAGGGTATTTTATTATAAAAACCCTGTAGTATATCTTGAAGGTTGATATTCTTATGCCTCTGGCTTTGTGTTTATTTTTAATATTGCTTTGTATATTCAAGGTCTTTTGTGTTTCCATATGAATTTTAGTATTGCTTTTTCTAGATCTGAGAAGAATCTCTTTAGTTTTTGTATTTGGATTGCATTTAAACTGTACATTGGTTTGGGTAGTATGAATTTTGATGACATTAATCCTTCCAATCCATGAATATGGAGCATTTTTTTCTCGGTGTCTCGGTGTGTTCTTCTATTTCTTTCATTAATGCTTTGTAATTTGCTTTGCAAAAATCATTCATATCCTCAGTTAAACATTGTATACCAAAGTTACCTAAGATTTGTCATAACGCTTGTTCATGGGACCAAGCTTAAAGTTCTTTCTCATCCATAGCATTGACTGCATACGAATGATTGATTTTTGTGCGCTGATTTTATATCCTGTAATATTGGTGAATTCTCCTATGAGCTCCAATAGACCCTTTATGGTATCTTTTGGTTCCCCTATATAAAGGATCATGTCATGTGCACACAGGGATAACTTGACTTCCTTCATTCCAACTCATATTCTTTTGACATTTTCTTCTTGCCTAATGGATCTGACTACAACTTACAGAACTACAGTGAATAGGATTAGTGAGACTGATCATCCTTTTCTGGTTCCAAATCTTAGTGGGAGTGTTTCCAGCTTTTCCCAATCCAATATGATGCTGCCTGTGGGTTTGCCATATATTGCGTTGATTATGTTGGGGTGTGTTCCTTCTCTACCCAATTTTTAGAAGTTTTCATTATAAAAATATGCTGCATTCTATCAAAAGCTTTCTCAATATCTACTAAGGTAATCATATTGTTTGTATCCTTCATTTTGTTGCTGTAATGTATCAAGCTTTTTAATTAATATATATTGAACCATCCCTGAGATAAATCCCACTTGATCATGTGGATGATCATTTTAATCTGTTGTTGCATTCAATTTGCTAGAAGTTTATTGAGGATATTTGCATCTATGTTGATTTAGGATTTGATTTGCGGTTCTCTTGTTGCATTTTTCTCTGGTTTATAGAATAAGGTAATGTTGTTCTCATAGAATGAATTTGGAAGGGTTCCATTGATTTCAATTGTTTTGAATACTTAAAGAAGAATTTGGGTTAGTTTTTCATTAAGAGTTTGTTAGAAATCAGTAGTGAAGCTATCCAGCCCTAGGCTTTTCCTTTTGTTTGGAGGCTCTTTATGAGTGCAGTTTCAGTTTTGGTTATTGGTCTGTTCAGGTTTTCTGTTTTTGTACCTCAATTTATAAATTATACATGTCCAGAAATCTATATTGTCCAATTTGTTGGCATATAGCTGTTTGCAATAATTATTATTCTTTGTGTTTTTGTGATATCAGTTGTAGAATCTTCTTTTTCCTCTCTGATTTTGTTAATTTGGGTGTGTGTGTCTCTCTCTCTTTGATTAGTTTGAACTATAAATTCTCAATTTTACTTATTTTTTCATAAAACTAGCTCTTCTTCATTTCACTGATCTTTTGCATATATATATATACACACATATTATTTCTTTAAAAAGATACTACTCCAAATACAATGCAAAGAGAAAATAGAATACATTCACACAGCATCACACAGCAAATCATGTTGTGGGATAAATTCCAGAAAGTTAATGCAAATGTAATTGGATTCTCCAAATGGTAGATGGAGGAAGATTTTGCAAAATTAGAAGGATTAAAATGTGGGTTGGATTTTGTAGAACAGTAGCCTAAGCCATCAAGTAGGAAGCCTACATCTGACATTAGAGTGCTTGATTTAAGTCTTGGTTACTCCACACTTTCCATCCCTCTTTCTGCTCCTGAATCTGGGAAGATGCATATAATAGTCCATGTACTAGATTTCTGCCTACCATGTGGGAAGCCCAGATAGAGTTTCTGGCTTCTGACTTCAGTCTGGTCTAGCTGTGGCTATTGTAGGCATTTGCAGAGTGAACCTGCAGATGAAAGATCTCCCTCTCCTTCTCCCTCTCCGTCCATCACTTCCTCTCTGCCACTCTACCTTCAAAATAAATAAATCCTAGGGGAAAAATAACTAATGGTCACATTTTCCAAATTTAATGAAAACTATAAATCCACAAATCCTAAACTGAGCAAACCACAAACACTGAAAACATGAAGAATACTCTGCCAAGGCTACACCAAATAAACACTTGTATATAGCCAATAAATTTGAGGATGGCTCAGTTTTCAGCAATGCAAAAGTGGAGTGACATCCTTGTATTTTTTTTAGTGATCAGTTCCTAAAAGTATTTTAAAAAGTGAAGATGTGTGTGAATGTTCAGGTTATTCTTAATTAGTTTGTCTGAATTGTCCATTAAGAATTCTGTGACAATTTACCTTCCTTCTAATTGTGGAAAAATATGCTAATTCTGTTACTGTTATCTACTTCATTTCTTCTTGAGAGCCATTATTATTCGTGATTAAGAGTGCAGCTGTGTGTTAAATTGATCAGATTCAACTTAAAACTTGTATGTCCTTGCGAGAATTAAACAACTTCTCTGTACCCATTTCTCATTCATAGTGTGTTTATTACTCTAAATATCTCATTGAGTGTTTTTGAGGCATGAAATTTCAAATATAAAACACCTGGCCCATAGAAAGCACTAAATAATGTGAGTTATGATCAAATGCACAATTTGTAATCTACTATGGACTCCCTTTCTGTTATTTTTGTTATTGTTATTTCATTTTTATTTATTTCACCACTATTATTTTAACATAATCATGGAAACAGAGGTAATACATATTCTAAAACCAGTAAGGCTTTATTTTCAGGGTCGGATTTACAGACCTCAGGGCAAGGCAATACAGGGCTCTTCTTTCAGAAGGTCTTATACTTGGAGTTAGCTTCTCTGAATTCGTTACCTAGCAATTCATAACAATGCACACTTGAAGTTTGTAAGTCTTGCATATGTGAAGTCCAGCTGGACAATGAGACAAGTCCTGGGAACCTAGAGCCTCAACCCACACCTGATCTACATCCCACCATATCCCAACATCCTGGTGAAGTATTAATTGCCTCCTCACTCCCTTGCTTCCTGGTATCCATTCTGCCCAACCTCTCCATCAATGCCCTCACACTTATTGTTTTTACCCCCTACCACTGATGGTGGCTGGCTCAGGCACTGAAAGTATCAGAGGGGCCGGCACCGTGGCTCACTCGGTTAATCTTCCACCTGTGGCACTGGCATCTCATATGGGTGCCCGTTCTTGTCCCAGTAGCTCCTCTTCCAGTCCAGCTCTCTGCTGTGGCCCGGGAAGGCAGTGGAGGATGGCCCAGGTGCTTGGGCCCTGCACTGGCATGGAAGACCAGGAGGAAGCACTTGGCTCCTGGCTTTAGACTGGCGCAGCATGAGCCCTGGCCGCCATTTGGGGAGTGAACCAATGGAAGGAAGACCTTTCTGTCTCTCTGTCTCTATCACTGTCTATAACTCTACCTGTCAAATAAATAAACAAAAAATAAAATAAAATAAAAAAGAATGTGTCAGAGTCTGAAGTGCATATCTCACATCACTTTATGGCAAGACATGTAGTGGCAATTCTTACCCAGGACTAGGCTTCCCTGTGACATATTCAGCAGGCAACTCAGTAGGAGAAAATTAGCAAATTGTCTACTACTCATAAGTCAAGTACAGAAGTTGCAATACACTTGAAGTTTGCCTGGTCATCATGGATTGACAGTGGCATTGGGCTGTGAGTTTATGGAAGGGAAAATACTTTGCTCAATTCATTTCCCTTATCAAAACATCACCCATTTGACTGGTAGGTTAATAGGGGTGTTAGAGTGGGCAGACATGAGGTCTTCCTTGTGTACCCATGTGCTTAAGAAAACATTGTATACCTCAACATTCATTGTTTTCCCCTCCCATTGTTTCTGAGTCTGGTTTATGTTTGTTTCTCCTGGCCAGTTTCGGGTACTCTCTATGGTTGAGCCAAAAAAATAAAATAAAATATAAACTGTTAAACACTGGTTATTTCACATTCTTTGATAATTTTACTTTAGGCTATATTTTTAGGATATAAAGATGAATTGTAGATAACTTGATAATTAAAATTTAATTTCCTTTTTACCTTGAACAGCAATAAATAGTAAATAAATATCATGACAGAAAGATCATGGAAGAGAAATCTTTATATGTTAATATTTTAGTGGTACTTTTCCCATAGATAATCCTGGATAATCTCCCTATCCCAAGATCTGTAACATGAATTCCATTTTCAAAGTACATTTTCCTCTGTTTATTAATCTATCTATAAACATGACATGAAGAGATAAATTTCATTTAGGCCAGAAATCTAACATAAATATCATACCCTAACTCAGAGCACCTATGCTTATAGTAAAACAACTGAACACCTACAGGAAATTAAGTCAAATCCTGTGATCAAATGTATGCTAAGATTGGGCACAATATGGAAGAGGAAATAAACAACACCATTTTTTTTCAGATTGTTTTCTTTAGGCATTGAGCAGAGAGGTAGCAAAATGTTAAAGCTAAACTTACCTGCAAAAAATGTAGGTCTCAGTTATTCTTCAAGTGATCCATATATTTTCTATATCTAGTGTACAAGTGGAAAGGTCAGTGTCCTATGGTGAATTAGGAAATATTGATCTATGTTCACACAGGGATCATCCAGGCCATACAGTGAAGTGGGAAAACAATTAAATGCCACCAGGTTTCAAATTCTGTCAAATACAGAATATTCAAACATTTTAGCAATATTTTAAAAATATCTTCACATTTAATGAGCTAAGCAAAAAAAATTCAATAACATTCCTGCATATATCATTGCTTCTTAGAGGTAATTTCGAACTTTGGAAATTGTCATGAATGTATATTCAGCTTTGATGAATTCATCTCTTAACTAATTTTAATAAGAAGAACAATTTAAAAAATGTTCCAGATTTCTGAGTGTTGTCTCTTTCTCCTAAATACTGTTTTATAATTTAACCTTAATCATGTCTTCTTATTTTTATTATCCATTTCAAGTTTTAAAAGTGTTGCATGTTCAATTTCAGAAAAGGTTTAAAATTATAAAATGATTTATTAAAAGTTGTATACATCTCCATGTGTGTGGGGGAAACATTCTCATCTGTCCACTCAAAGGATGGACTCAGACTCAGGAAGTGCAGCAAAAATGAGACTTTGTTGCAAGATTGGGAGTCTGGTAGGCAGGTGCACCTGGTTACAGCAAGCTCTTTATTCCCTAGCATGCAGATCTCTCCCCTGGTTCCTCACGGGCTGAGTACTTCAGGGCCACAACCTTCCCGGACACCACCTAAGTTTTATTATCTCCATTTATTTTAGTTTTGCTTAGTTAACCACCTCTGACATTCTATGTGAAAACACTCTGTTTGCTCTGGGACTTTCCAGGTGTTTTGTACCTTGCCATTTGTAACCTACATGTTATGCTAGCCAGCTACATGCAATTTTCCACATATCTGCAAGCTATTATGCTAACTGGCTGTTCATAATTTTCTATTCACAGATGAACACCTTACTTTGAAAATGAGCCAAATGTCTTTACTTCTCACAGTGTATATATCTGTTTTCTGTGTCTTTAAAACCCAGAGGGATAACTATTCTTAATATTTCCTTCTTTATTTTTTATATATGTTTTGCAGAGGCAATTTCAAATTTCCCATGAAATTTTATATTTTGCTTATTTTTAACATTACAAAATAAATAAATGTCCTTCATTTCCTTAATATTTTAAAAGAAAATATCAGAGCAATGTCTGCTTATTCCTAACTAGTATTATTTCCATTCTATGACAATATTCAGAATCTATGCACAAAAAAGTTGTTTTCTTTTCACTCTCATGTCCAACCCATTGATAAATCATATTATAAGCAGGATTGCACTGTATGTTTTTCAAAGCTGAATCCATGCAACCATGCCCTAAAAACACCTTTTTCCCCAAAAGTGTAGTTCCAATTACCAAGAATTTCTGATTCCCCAGTGCTCTGATTCGCTGCTCTTATGGATGTTCTTTTCTTCAATTTCCTTGTCTGACTCCAATCAATAGCCTGGCATCAGTAATCATCACCATTCTATCCTCAGGAGCTCTTTCTTCAACAGCCGTTCTAGTTCAGTCTGACAGGTATCTTATCATCTTTCGCACACGTGTCCCTATTAAAACTAAGCCACAGAATAGCATCTATGAAAAACTTTTGCACTGACAAGTGATTAACTACCTGTTATCTTAAGGCAACAACCTGTGTATAACCTACTGTTTTCTATTACTTTGCTCAGATTTGCTGGACTCTAAGCTATTTTGCTGCTTATTATATTGTCCAGACTGGAATTCCTGTTCAGGTGCTCATTTTACCTTGACGCTTTATATTCTTATTTCTTCTGCACCTGTTTATCTTATTTATCTCATTCTACCTACAATTGTTTTTCTCTTTAGTGGTTAACTTCTGCTCATACTTCAGATCTGTCATTTCCTCACATGATCTCTATTGACCTTACAATGCTGTCCCAATTGTAGCTTTGTCTTTATTTGGGTGATTATTTGATCCAGAGCCCTTTCTCCTCACTTATTATTTTCATGAGAGTGTAATCTCCTTATGATTTTGCTTACTTGTTTCTGTGCTGATTGTTCTTTGATCAGAGTTCAGGATTGTTGATTGAATTTAGAATTAAATGAGTATGGACTGTAGAGTTAATACAGCTGAGAGTTGTTTTTGTAAGAGTAATATCCATATTGTTCTAAACAGCATCCCATCCTCTTGCACAATTTTAAGAGAAAAAATATTATTAATCACTGTGTACAGCAACTATGTGTTGCTTTACCACTTCTCATATCAGAAAAACAAACACATAAATCTGATGTAAGAACTCTTCCAAGATCAAAAATTTCATTAATAATAGATGTGAACTTAAGTGTATTTGGAACGAGAATTGATACTTTGTACATGCTCTATACCATTCCTTAACTAGGAAGCAAAAATACATTTACTAAAAGTGCATATCAAAGCAACCTGAGCTAACTCAAAAATAACTCATTTAGACTTCAGATTAGCCAGTTAAAATGTAAACTCCTTTTAGAATTCCCTCACACGTGAAAAAAGTCATCTTTCATTTTCCACAGGTCTGTGTTTTACAGAATGCTGAAGCCCAGTGGTAAGGTGACTTAAGTTCCACAGTCTGGAGAGACAGGACTCCTGGAGTTGCCCTCCATTACTTTAAATGGAAAATTAGGTTGTTTGATAATTAAAGATTTTAAGTAGAAAATTTATTGGTGGTGGGGCGATGGGGGAATCATATTTTACTACCAAATAAGCAAACACCACACAGCTTTAAAAGTTTGAAAGCCAATAAATTACACCAATAAAACTGAGAATAGATTTTCAGTTCAGCGAGCATTCCTCTTAATAGAACTCATCTACAGCTGAAATCAGGGAAAAACAGTATCCTCATCAACCGTGTGGGAGTCCCCTTCTCTAAAGAAAGGCACTCACTGAACAGAAGGCTCCTCAGGCTGCAGAAAGACTCCCAGAAAGACTCACCAAAAGGAGCCCTTATTCCACGGGGAACTCCACATTTAAGATTCCATTGTCAGAGTCTGCGCGCCAGCGCTGGAAAGGGAGGAGGAAAATTGAAGAAGCTCAAACTGCCTCAGTAAAAGTTGAGCAAACATCAATCTTGGAGTTAAGACTTTGGTGGACCTGCGTGGAGAGTGTGGGAGCCCACAGTTTGGGACACCAATGGCAGACTCAACACACCAGCACTGGAACGCGAGGTGAGCCGAACCTCAATAGCCCAAGACACTGGCGGGCAAGCAGAAAGAGGAGACTAGAGGGAACGACCCCATGGGTAAAAGTTCACCAGGCTAACTAGAAGAGAGAGAGAGAGAGAAAAAAAGTGACCGATACGGACACGGGTTTCTCTCTCTCCGCTCACCTCTCATAGGCGAGCAAGACAAACAGCAGGTGCCATCTTGGACATACGTCATAAGCAGGGCAACCTCAGGTCTGCACCGGCCCTGAGCCTAGCAGAAAAACCTAACTCTGGGGCAGGGGGTGAATTAACAGGAGATTGCGACCTAGTGAATGTGTGGTGCTACTGAACTGAGGAACTGAGACTGTGAAAAAAGAGACCGTGGGGGAGAGAACTCACGGAACTCACGGAATTCACTTGAGTACTCTCCAGAGACGCTACAATTCGGTAACCTTGGCAACCCAGTGGGAGACTGCAGGAAAATTTGAGCCCACACTGAGGGCAGGACAGATTCCCTGTGTGGTCCTTGGGAAAGAGCTTCCGATCTCTGGCTCCTGTGGGTATATCATTTGCCTGCTAACTACCTCCAATTCTGTTCAGCTGTGCAGAATTACTTCCCTTTTGAATCAAAAGAAAGACAGAAAGACAGAAAGAAAAAGACAGAAAGAAAGAAAGAAAGAAAGAAAGAAAGAAAGAAAGAAAGAAAGAAAGAAAGAAAGAAAGAAAGAGAGAGAGATTTACCTTGCCTAACCTGGGAGTGTCACCTTTGGCACACCCTTAACCCTGAGGAACCAAACAGAGCTCTCAGGCCACACCCATCTCATGCCTATAAGGCTCCATCAAAAACAGACGGTCCATTTAATCTAGAGTCATAGTATAACAAGAAAAAACACCACAGTGAAGAAACCAAATATCTCCAATATGCCAAACAACAAAGGCAAAAACAGAGGTAATAAGAACAAGGAAGACACTATGATACCCCCAAATGAAAAAGAAACCCCAATTCAAGATTATGAAGATGATGAGATAGAAGAAGTGCAAGAAGCAGATCTCAAAAAATTTATAAGAACATTAAGAAGTTCTCAAAAACAAATTCTTGAACTACAGAAATCCTTAATGGACAAGATAGAAAATCTTTCTCATGAAAATGAAATGTTAAGGAGGAATCAAAATGAAATGAAACAACTAGTAGAACATGAAACGTACTACAAGGTAGGCAATTCATTACCCTTATTAACAAAAAATGTTATTTTAAGCATTTAATCTCAAATAAGCTATTTTGATAGATTCAATGGGGATAAGAAGAAGCCTGAGGCATATCCCAGCTGTGCAGGTGCATAAAATCTACTTGCCCAAAGAAACCAGTATCAGACTGGAGACCTCCAGAAGCAAACAGAAAATGTTCTCACACTGAAATATTTAATAATGACCATAGCAGCATCAATCAAGGAAAAAGAAAAAAAAAACATTCCTGCTGATAAGTGAGAGGAAAATAACTCAACTAAAATCAAAAAATGTGACAGGATATTCGGTCTCCCCACAAAGTTGATTTAATTTATTTTTACGCTAGAGAAGAAAATAGTGCTATTTTTTCTCTGTATTAACTCTGTGTGTAATGATCACTGTTATTTTCCCTGTCATAATACATAATATTGTACTTTAACTTTTTTATATTTTGATATTTTTAAAGAACTTTTTCTTACAGTAGTCTCACAAGTATCCTGGGAAACAGCAGCAAGTCTGAAGTACAGAAAATGATGTCCTTGAGAAAGATCACACAATGTAGAACAATTCAGATACTCCAAATTAAATCTCCTGCTCATTAGTTGAATATGTGGTGTTCCTTTCCGTGATTCTTTGTTATTGCAGCAGGTTTGTGATCCTAAACCCTTTAGCTTTTTCTGAAATACTCAGTTAACTTCCAGATGCTTACACTTGCAACAAAATGATGCCTTTCCCCAAAAATAGCATTTGCTTGATTCAACATTGGCAATATGTAACTTAGAAACATGTATGACAATGTCTAGCACATTGTTTGATACCCTGTAGTTGTTCAACTGTCTACACACACAGTCTAATATAATTAAGGTTCCAAGTTTAATTGACACAGAAATACAAATGAATGGCATAGCTGAAACTTATTTTAAGGTCCTAGATACTCAGTCTAAGCTTTTTCTGTTCCTTTCCACTCTGCCCTGTTCTGGATAGTCGAGTTCTTAGATGAATTCTTATGGCTGGTTGATTTCTTACAGGATGGAGGGAACACACTTGAAGCATCTTTGAATGTTTTAGATTGTGCAAGGGTATGCTCCAGAGTAGCACGGGAGCCAGACCTGATGAGAATGTAAATTTGAATGGAAATTCTGGAAGTAGCAGGAGGAGATATACTTGGATATTCAGGTTGCTGTAGCTGGATAAGAATACAGAGGGGACAAAGTTCACTGGTCAGTGCATTACTCCCTCTGATTTTCCCTGCCAGTTCCTTTCAGCCCATTGATTTCCAGTGCTGATTGAGCCATGTTCATCTGCTGCTAAGAGGTCGCTTCATTTACTTTTTGCTCATTTTTTTTCTGCCTACTGGGCACTCCTCCACATATGCATGTCACTTCCACTAATCTCAATTGTCTCCTGTCAACAGACTGATATACTTTATTCACAGTGTGCGTGAGATTCAGGGTGGGTGGTTCAGGCAATCACTGCATAAAACTCCAACAGAATACACAGATTTCACTGTACTCTGCAGTCATTTCAGATCTAAAGCTACAATCTGGGTAAGACAATAGCCTCTAAGGTTGGCAAGAAGGATTAATGCCCTGATCTCTCTGAATACAGATGATACCACAGTGCAGAGAATCACAAAACAGCCACCACCTTAAAGTCCCAAAGCTCTTTTTCCTGTCACACTCTCTAGAGGCCCTTTCATTTAGCAGGCATGTGAAGTTGTTTATGAAGACAGTACAGCATGTGGAGGAAATAGCTGCTTTTTCGAGGATGAGAACCTTTTGAATAATTTGTTTCAACAACCATTCCCTCTACTAGTGGATGCATTTCAAAATATACTTAAATACATCTTTTTTAAGAAGATTTTACTTACTTATTTGAAATAGTAACAGAGAATGAGAGGGCAGAGAGAGAGAGAGAGAGAGAGAGAGAGAGAGAGAGAGAGAGAAATGGTCTTCCAACTACTGGTTCACTTCTCAAATGCCTATAAGAGCTGGAAGTAGGCCAGGCTGAAGCCAGGCGCCAGGAACTCCATCCAACTCTCCCATGTGAGTGGCAGGAATCCAAGTACTTAGTCCACCATGTGCTGCCTCCCAAGTGCATTAGCAAGAAACTAGAGGTGAAGCAGAGTAACCGGAATTCCCAACTAGGCACTCTGGTATGGAGGAGGGTGTCATGAGGACCTTAACCCACAGTGCCACAATGCCTGTCCCAATATTTCTGTCAAGTCATCACATGGGTATAGGCATGAAGACTAGATTTGTTCATAAGAAGCATGCACACATTAATTGAAGGTGTTCTTTTATCACAGTCTCAATCATTAGGAACATGAAACCAGTTGGTTAATTGTACAGGAAGACTTATTTGAAAGGCAGAGAGACAGACAGACCAAAGGAGATCTCCTATCTGCTAAGTCATTCCCCCAAATGACTGTGATAGCCAAGACTGGGAATTCAATCTGGGTTTCCTATGTGGGTGGCAGGGACCCCAGCCACTTGAGCCACCACCAGCTGCCTCCCAGTGGCTACATGAAGTTGGAATCAGTAACAGGCAATGGGAATTCAAAGCCAGTATCTCCTGTAAGTGATATGGGCATCCCAAACAGCATCTTGACCCACAGAGCCCAATGGCTACCACTCAAACTGTCATGCAGATTCTAAATGCATTAGTGACAGGTGGACTATTTTTACTCTCTGTTCAAAATCATAAACATGTCTACAAAGAAGACAATAAAACATTTTTAAGACCACAGAGATAAGTCTTTAATGGCATTTTTTTTTTCAGGTTTGTTTTAACATTGAAGATTATCCCTTTGAATTTTTTTATATCACTTGGAAATATGATTTACTTTGTATTTATATTTAGTAATTGGCCATGCAGGTTTTGGCTTTAAATTTTATTATGCAACATTCAACAAGATTAACATTATCAAATGCTAATCAACTTTTAATAAGAATTATAAATGTTATCTCCTTGCTCAAGATAAGAAAAGTAGTCACTGCAATCAATCAGGCAGTCTAATCAATTTTAAAAATGAAATTAACCATGCTTCTTGTCAGAAAAAAAAGAAACCCTTGAAGAATAGTACACTAGGACTTTGCTACAGAAGGAGATAAACTCAGTTTTGTGAAATATTTTAATAGAATATTTAGTTTCTGTGTAATCTGCTCACTCTGATGGGTTTTCAAAAGGCAACTGGTATTTATTCTTATCAGTGTTTTCACTGACTTGATGGAGATTACAAAGTGTGTGCAATTTTTCTCTACTTTATTCCATACATGAATGATATCAAGAAGTGAATTTCAATAATCCTAACATTTATCCATGTCCTAAAATAATATAAACCTTGCAGGAATTTTTTTATTGAAGTAAAATTTTATTTTATTTTTTTAACTTTTATTTAATGAATATAAATTTCCAAAGTACAGCTTATGGATTACAATGGCTTTCCCCCCATAACTTCCCTCCCACCCACAACCCTCCCCTTTCTCACTCCCTCTCCTCTTCCATTCACATCAAGATTCATTTTCATTTCTCTTATATACAAAAGATCAGTTTAGCATATATTAAGTAAAGATTTCAACAGTTTGCACCCACATAGAAACACAAAGTGAAAAATACTGTTTGAGTACTAGTTATAGCATTAAATCACAATGTATAGCACATTAAGGACAGAGATCCTACATGAGGAGTAAGTGCACAGTGACTCCTGTTGTTGACTTAACGAATTGACATTCTTGTTTATGGCTTCAGTAATCTCCCTAGGCTCCAGTCATGAGCTGCCAAGGCTATGGAAGCCTTTTGAGTTCACTGACTCTTATATTTAGACAAGGTCGTAGTCAAAGTGGAAGTTCTCTCCTCCCTTCAGAGAAAGGTACCTCCTTTGATGACCTGTTCTTTCCATTGGGATCTCACTCATGGAGATCTTTCATTTAGGTCATTTTTTTTTTGCCAGAGTGTCTTGGCTTTCCATGCCTGAAATACTCTCATGGGCTTTTCAGTCAGATCCGCATGCCTTAAGGTCTGATTCTGAGGCCAGAGTGCTGTTTAGGACATCCGTCATTCTATGAGTCTGCTGTGTATCCTGCTTCCCATGTTGGATGGTTCTCTCCCTTTTTTGTTTTATTGGTTAGTATTTGCAGACACTAGTCTTGTTTATGTGATCCCTTTGGTTCTTAGTCCTATCATTATGATCAATTGTGAACAGAAATTGAACACTTGGACTAGTGAGATGGCATTGGTACATGCAATCTTGATGGGATTGAATTGGAATTCCCTGGTATGTTTCTAACTCTACCGTTTGGGACAAGTCAGCGTGAGCATGTCCCAAATTGTACATCCCTTCCCTCTCTTATTCCACTCTTATTTTTAACAGGGATCACTTTTCAGTTAAGTTTCAACACTTAAGAATAACTGTGTATTAATTACAGAATTAAACCAATAGTATTAAGTAGAACAGACGAAAAATACTAAGAGGGATAATGTATTAAGTTGTTCATCAACAGTTGGGGCAAGGGCTGATCAAGTCACCATTTCTCATAGTGTCCATTTCACTTTAACAGGTTTCCTTTTTGGTGCGCGCCTGTAGTCCCAGCTACTCGGGAGGCTGAGGCCGGAGGATCGCTTGAGTCCAGGAGTTCTGGGCTGTCGTGTGCTATGCCGATTGGGTGTCCGCACTAAGTTCGGCATCAATGTGGTGACCTCCCGGAAGCAGGGGACCACCAGGTTGCCTAAGGAGGGGTGAACCGGCCCAGGTCAGAAATGGAGCAGGTCAAAACTCCCGTGCTGATCAGGAATTTCAAAAACAAATATATTTTGTGAAAACAAAGATTCTTTCAAATGATAAAATTGTTTAAATTGCTGTCCTAACAAGTACTTTATTCACAATGTTTTAAAATAAGTCTTCTAAGATAGTAACATGTTATATAAAAATGAGTCATTCAATTTACTCAACCAATATAGAGTGCAGCAATATGCTGGGCACTAAACACATCAGTAAGAATCAGATTCCCTGGAAGTCAAGAACCATAAAGGAGACAGTCATGTGAACACAATAACAACCAATTTGTTAAATGTGATGACTGATGGGGAGTTACATACAACTGACTGTTTGAAGAGTTGGTTACGTATGTTACAAGGAGAGGTAATCTGAGTCATTAATGATGGTAATACAGTTTTTGCCACTTTGCTTTATTCTAGAAGTTCTAATAGATATCTAATGATGTCCCAACTTGATCTTAAGCTACATTTTTCAATGTTAGGTCAATTGAACATCTTTGCACATGCTTTTTTGCTGCTCATATGATACAACTTTAACATTAACTTCTATTAAATATTTAAGTGCTAACTCAACCTTTATGTATACCAAATCCTTTTATCTTCACACAAAATGGGTGGACTTTTTTTAAGGATAAGGAAATCAGAGATACAGTGGGTTTGAATAGTCTGTTCAAAGTCATGCAGTCACTAATTAGTGAACTTGGTTTGGTAAACCAAGCATTTAGCCCTAAAGTCACTCAGATGCCTAACTGCTTTGCTGAGATATACTTCAACTGGAAGCTCAAAAAACCCCATTTAATTTGACCTTTAATATGAATCGCAAGCCCCAAGAAATACCCCAAGGTACTGTTTACGATCATTTGCTAAGTATTAAACTAGTACTAATATTTTAAATGAGCTACTTTATTACCAGAAAGAAAAAACAGACATTTGAATTTGCCATTGGCATTAATGCTGCAACTCTACCTCATAACATAGCAGAAGCTATGTGCTTTATACAGAACTCTGAAAAAGGGAGATTTAAATGAGAGAGCAAGCATACTTGACAGCATATCCAATATTATCTATTAAGTATATACACTTGACATGGCAACACTTGAACAAGAACACACAATGATCATGTTTGCATGACATGGAGCTACCTTTTCAAAATAGTATCTAGTCTTGTTATTGAAAAGACTAATCAGGCCAGCGCCGCGGCTCACTAGGCTAATCCTCCGCCTAGCGGCGTCAGCACACCGGGTTCTAGTCCCGGTTGGGGCGCCGGATTCTGTGCCAGTTGCCCCTCTTCCAGGCCAGCTCTCTGCTGTGACCCAGAAGTGCAGTGGAGGATGGCCCAGGTGCTTGGGCCCTGCACCCCATGGGAGACCAGGAGAAGGCTCCTGGCTCCTGGCTCCTGCCATCGGGTCAGCGCAGTGTGCCGGCCGCAGCGTGCCGGCCGCGGCGGCCATTGGAGGGTGAACCAACGGCAAAGGAAGACCTTTCTCTCTGTCTCTCTCTCTCACTGTCCACTCTGCCTGTCAAAAAAATAAAAATAAAAAAAGACTACTCAAAATCATTTAGGCACACATACATAAAGTCCTCAAAAATCCTTTAAAACTACTTTCAAATGTTTTCTGATGCTACCATGTTACACACAAAAAATTATTTTGCAGTAATAATATCATTCAGAATATGAAACCATATCTATTAAAAGAAATCTGAGGTAAAACACTATTAAGGAATAGAAAGAGAATCAACATTTGTACGTATCATCTCAGTCAAACTCAGAATCAACCTTTACATCATTGTCACCACATATTCAGCTGTGGAGTATTGACAGGTAGAGGTTAATCAACAAGCCAGGGTCTGTTATGCAGCCAATGGACAGGAAAGCCAGAATCCATACCTAAAACATCTCCATACATTAATTTTCTCGATGGATCCATTCCTAAGATTCTTTGAAATTAACCAGAACATTTTAGGTGTTTACAGGACAAACTGAGCATTAAAATTCTCATAACATTATCCATACTCTAAATATGTTATCTGTGAACAGGTATATCGCACACACACACACACACACTTTTATACACAAAATGTTCTCTTTTATTATTCAGAATTTCAATAGTTCTGCTTCTCAGTATCAGGTGCCAAATCTACCAGGTAATTTACAAATGTCCAGTAGGTGTTATGACTCTCCTTTGTATCTGCCATCCACAGTAAAGGCAGCTACAGTTTCAGCACACACACAGATCATTCACTTTAAGATTTCTATTATCTTTCTCTCTCTCCCCCTCCCTGTCTCTCCTCCTCACCTGCCCTTTCCTTGTCTCTCTTCCTACTTCTCTCATCTCTCCCTGCAATTTTATTGCCATTTGTATATTGACACATAGTAAGAATCCTCATACCCTGTCATTTTCCATCTTTATACATGTAGATTTTCAACAAATTTGCACTCATTTAAATCCTCATCTATATGTACTTCTCAAGGTAATGAGTCAGAAACGTTGCATTCTTGTTAGACCAACAAAATATTCACCTTTTGTTTACATTTTCATTGTAGGGGAAAAAAGCAAATAAGGCAGTAAATATAATCACTTCAACCTTGGAAGAATGATGCTTGAATCTTCAAAGAATAATTGAGAGGTGATCTCTTTCAGATATGCCTGTCAGGGAAGTTCTCTCTAAGAAAGATTTAAATTTAAACAAAAATTCACAGCACCAGCATTGCGGATTAGTGGGTAAAGCTTCCACCTGTGATGCTGGCATCCCGTATCCATGCTGGTTCCTATTTCAGCTGCTCTACTTCCAATCAGTCTCCCTGCTCTTGTGTCTGGGAAAGCAGCAGAATGTGTTCCACATGCTTGGGCCCTTGTACCCAAATGGGAGATCTGGAAGAATGTCCCAGCTCCTGGCTTCAGTCTGGCCCAGCCCTGGCCACTGCAGCCATTTGGAGAGTGAACCAGCTACTGGAAGCTTGCTCTCTCTCTGTCTCTCTCTCTGTCTCTCTCTCATCACATGATGAGAAATAATGAATCTCAAGAAATTTGTTCTGAACAATGTCTAGAAATAAAAATATTATGTGTGATGTTCCTGAAGAAACTGCAAGCTTAATTTGCAAGAATGACTATTTATTTGAGAGGCAGAGTAACACCCAGAGAGAAGGCGATGTAGAGAGAGAGGACTTCCATCCGCTGGTTCATTCCCCAATTGGCCACAACTGCCAGAGTTGTGCTAGGCCAGAGCTGTGCTGATCCAAAGACCAAAGCCAGGAGCCAGAAGCTTCTTCCAGGTCTCCCACAAGGGTGCAGGGGTCCAAGGACCTGGGACATCTTCTACTACTCTCCCAGGACATAGCAGAGAGCTGGATTGGAAGTGGAGCAGCCGGGTCTTGAACAGGCACCCATATGGGATGCCAATGCTTCAGGTCAGGGCATTAACCCACTGTACCACAGTGCCAGCCCTCATATAAAGATAAAGAACATGAAAGTTAGCCAAAAATAGGTTTCCCACAGAGCTGTAAAGTAGATCTAAATTCAGCAGACATTTTCACATGCTATCTTGTAAAGTTATGTTTTATGTATATTTCTTTCTCTACAATAAGTATCTCATGTAATAAAGGTCAAGGGCCTTTCATTCCCTCTTGTGTCTTACCACATGGTTACTCAATTTACAATTTTACTGTAGAAATTTACAGAAATTAGTTCATGCCATGTCCTAGTCATAGAAATCATGAGGAAAAACGAATGTCCGACACTCATGCCTTGATAGCCTCAAAACAATGGCAAAATTCAAGGACTAAGGGTATAGCAGTGCTCATAGATAGAAAATGCCATCTCAAGCTTTTAATTAAAATCTAAGTTGACAGAGATATGCTGATACTGATAATTATCTAAAGTTTTTAAACAAATATTTAATCCTAATTATTTATATTGTTTTCTTTTTAAAAGTCCTACGTTTTTGCTTGCCCCTCAACTTATATAATGAATTTCGTTTTCAAGACTGAATTTTCCATTGTTTCCCTCCTTCATACAACTAAGCACAGAAGGTTTTTAAGTAAAGATTAATGAGTTATTTTTAAAGTAGCTTTATATATTTTGTAGAATAGCTTGAAAAACAAGATGTTCATAACAAATACACATAAATAGTGTTCTTGTGATTCAACAGAAATTTTCAAAATTCATTTCATCATGAGCCTTAGTGAGCGTTCATGTTGGTCACCATCGATTTTCCTGCAAATTGAAAGGATAAATGGTGATTCCAGATTAATTCAGGATAAGGAAGGCATGTACAGATTTTAACAACAAAGGCACATTATTACTGATGCCAAGTTATCCTTTATTTCTTGTAGTGTCTCTGCTTTTTCAAATATGCCTCAAATAATCATTTGAATGTTCAGGGAACTGTTCTGACAATATAATGATTAGCACTGACTCATTTTTCTATCATCACTATCAAAATGGATCCCTACTCGTTTGAATAGATAAGTATGTCAGCAAGGATTATGATTAAGATTCAGTCACATAAAACATCATGCTGCACTGATATAGTTAAAATCTTTAATATAATATCAAAAATAGTATCTGGGAACCCTCTAGAACATTATAGAAAAAGAGTTCTTCATATGGTAATAGATTCAATTACCTTGCTACCACTCTAAAAATCTTACATCTTTTTGACATGTCAATGTTATTTCTTTTGATGAATGCTGCAACTTTTGGTCAGTTGGCTTATTCATGATTTCACAGAATTAATTTGTTACTGGTTTATACTTCCCTCAAGCAGGAAATGTACCTGTTATATAATATTATCATGACAATTGTGCACCCAGTACCTAATTAACTTGAAGAAAAATTTGGACAGGGCTTTTTTAAGAGGAATTTTTCATAGGCAGGGTTATTAAACATGTTAATATCTGTGTTCTCAACTCATTCAGAATATGGGCAAAACAATCACCACTTTGATTTATAGGAATTTGCTTTCTGAGCAGGAACTTAACCCAAGACATTGGTTTTCAAACACATTTCAATTCTTATTTAGTAGAAGCAAGGATGACCCCAAACCTCATCAACAATAAGTTATTCTCCTGTTAAACTTGCTGCTAAACAAGGAGCTACAGTTCTATTAAAATCCAGTTAAACATGCATCACATTAATAGATATAATTAGAACAACTGTAGAGGGTAAATGGCTCAAGTACTGTAGCTGCAAGAACTGTAGATCAGTGTTACAAGGGAAAATAATGGACAGTCTGCTAGGGATTTGTTTCTGCAATAATACCTCGTTACTGTAGCAATTTTATTTATTACCTTTTAGCTATTTTTAATAATTTCTCTAACCACTGGGCAAGGATTGTTTTGCTTTCCCATTTGCTTCTACTAATAAGGATACTGTGTCTGCTTTCATAGGGAAAATCAGACATTTTAGTAACAACATAGATTTTGCAATAATGCTCTACACTATGTAGCACTTAAAGATATTTTTAAATCACTTTTTCATTTTTCTAATGTTCACTCCTCAAACTATCATACAAAACTTAGATACAGATCTAGTTGTCTTTCTCACTGGGATGTAATTAGTAGTAACTGCCACCCTAAACACTGCAAGAATTAGGTAGCAGATGCAGTTACTGGTTTCTTTACATACTCTTCGACCCTCCCACAGTAGCTCTAACAATTTCTTCCCTGACTCTTTCTCAGTAATTCTTAGAAATACTTTGTACTGGCCAGCACAGCGGCTCAGTAGGCTAATCCTCCACCTTGCAGCGCCGGCACACCTGGTTCTAGTCCCGGTCGGGGCACCGGATTCTGTCCCGGTTGCCCCTCTTCCAGGCCAGCTCTCTGCTGTGGCCAGGGAGTGCAGTGGACTATGGCCCAGGTGCTTGGGCCCTGCACCCCATGGGAGACCAGGAGAAGCACCTGGCTCCTGCCATTGGATCAGCACGGTGCGCCAGCTGCAGGGGCCACTGGAGGGTGAACCAACGGCAAAGGAAGAACTTTCTCTCTCTCTCTCTCTCACTGTATACTCTGCCTGTCAAAAAAAAAAAAAAAAAGAAGAAGAAGAAGAAAAGAAAAAGAAAGAAATACTTTGTACTCCAGGCCCAGAGTCATGGAGCAGTGGGTTAAATCACCATATCCCATATCAGAATGCTGGTTCAAGTCACAGCGTCTCTACCTCCAATCCAGCTCCCTGCTAACATGTCTTGAAATGCAGGAGATGATGGCCCAAATACTTGTGACCTGCCACCCATATAGGAGACCAGGATGGAGTTCCTGGATCCTGGCTTTGGTTGACCCAGCACTGGATGTTGGATCCATTTCGGGAATAATACAGTGGATGGAAAATCAATTTCTCTCTTTCTCTCTCTATCCCCCTCTCTCTTTTACTTTCACTCTGTCTTTCAAAAACATAAACACACACACATACATACATACATTTTTTTAAAGAAGGAAATCGTTTGTACTCCTTGTACCCTGTCCTTGTTAATCAAAACATGGAGGAATATTTTTGCATTTCACATGTGGCTCTCAAGAAAGGCTCCTTTTGGAGGCTGGCACTGTGGCATAATGGCATCCTAGTTGGCATCCAATATAGATGCCACTTCAAGTCCAGGCTGCTATACTTCTGATCCAGCCAACTGCTAATGTGCCTGGGAAAGCATCAGAGGATGGCCCAAGTGCTTGGGCCCCTGCCACCCATGTGGAAGACCCAGAAGAAACTACTGGTTCCTGACTTCAGTCTGGCCCTGGTGGCCATTGTGGCAATTTGGGGAGTGAATCAGCAGATCGAAGATTCTCTCTCTCTCTCTCTCTTTGTGTGTGTGTGTGTGTGTGTGTGTTGTCTTTCCCTCTCTCTGTAATTCTGCATTTCAAATAAAATAAATAATTCTTTAAAAAATATTCTTATCAGGGCCATCACCATTGTAGAATAGAGTTTGGTAAAGGATGACAAGTATTGTAAGTATTGTAAATGTAACTGTGTAGGACATAAATATTATTTTTGGTTTACTTACACTGAATTGGTGCTTGTATTAGAAAACCTGGTAAACCAAACTGCCCAAGGTAGAAAGTGTGGAAAATAAAAGAGGAAGACAAATCCAAGATATTGCAAAGTATAATTGACTTAAGACAAAAGCATAGTTTCAGGTAGCTGGGAGACAATGGATTTCCATGGCATGAAACAGCAGAAAAAATGGTTTTATAGACAAAGGTGACATGTCTAACCTGAGCATACTCTAATTTTACAAGAAATAGTAACATTCAAGGCATTTGATAAATGACACTCCAGGGCTGGTTTGGGAGGAAGAGCTTGGACTCAGTGGCTATTCGGGTTTTGTGTCAAGGCTTTGTATAATGGATGAATACATTGTGGAATTGTACACTAGTCAATTCTTCCTTGCTTCAGAACTGACTTTTTGCTTGGTGCATTGTTTTAGTGAACTTGCCCCCACCCTGTGTCAGAGTTAGCCCTTGGCAGGGATGAAGTGGTGGCAGTGGGTAGCTAAAGGAAGAAGCAGCACTGTGAGCTTGAGCTTCTGTTCATCATTTGGTTGTTTGTGCGACATAGTGTTGTATCTACAAGAAGGCAAATGTAGAATTCATTGACTATTTTTCACCCTCATAACTGCTAAGTATAGAAGTCTACACAGAGGAGTTGGTTTTTTTGGATTGACCATCATTGACAGTTAAAGAAGTTCTTTAGGAAAAGAAGTATTACTCACAATCATAGCTTGTATGCTTACCGAAGAGAAGAATAAATTATTTTCTATTAGAAATTATTTTCTTCAATGCATTCTTTATGCTTAGTCCTTCAGGATGGCTTCACTCATTTTTTTAAAAGTTGTTTTGAGTAACCACAATGTTCAAGCACTAGTTTTACCACCTTGTATACTACAAGTGAGTAAGAGTTAAATTTTATGTTCAAGAAGCTTCATATTAATAACGAAAGAAGAACAGAATAAGAACGAAAGTACCTAATTCCTTGAAAAGAGTACAACTGATGCACTCACACCATTCAGATAGAAGAAATTTTCTTGATTTGTAGTGCTCAAAGAAGTTTTTGTGGGGCAAGAAGGTATTGATTTGTCACTGAAGGAGCCTAAATATGTATGAGTGGGATATTAATTTCATATTCATATAGTGGGATGCAGACTGAAGTGAGCAAAGGCAAAGACACAGGAAAGGCCAACGTGAAACAACATATGAGTAGACAATGACTTCAGGAGAGGAGTCATCCTGGGGAAGAGTGGAAAATAAGGATGTTAGCTCATGGTATTAATAAAGTGAGAAGGATATCAATGGACTGTCAAAGACCTTGCATGATTTATGCTCAAATAAACAGCAAAAGGTATATAATGCATTTTATCTTATTGTCTTGAGTGTTTAATGTGAGAGTTATCTTTTTAACATTTTTAAGTACACAGCACAGTATTAACTATCTGTACATCTTGTGCAGCGGATCTCTAGAGCTTGTTCATCTTACATAGCTTATACTTTATATTCCTCAGTTGTAAAGTCCACTTCCCCCATCCCTAGCCCTCGACAACCACCAGTCTCCTCTGTTTCCACGAGTCTGCCTATTTTAGATGTTTCACAGAAACATCTGTGTTTCACAAAAACACAATCATGCAGTATCTTTTTTGTGACTGGCTTATTTCACTTGGCACAATGCCCTTTAGGATCATCCATGTTGTTTCAAAAGACAGAATTTCTTTCTTTTTTAAGGGCTGGATAATATCCCATGGTATGTATTCATCATACTTTTTAAAATCTATTTATCTATCTGTGGACATTTAAGATGTTTCCACTTCTTGACAATTGGGAATAGTCCTGAGTGAACATGCAAGTGCTGATATATTTGAGATTTTGTTTATTGATAAATACTCAGAAGTGAAATTTCTGGGTCTTCTGGTCATTTTGTTTTTAATATTTTGAGGAACCATTATAGTGTTATCCATTGGTGGCTATACCAATGCTGTAGAAGTGCTCCAGTGTCTCCAAATCCTTGCCAATTCCCATTGTCTGTCTTTTTTTTCTAGCCATCCTGATGGGTAGGAAATGTACCTCATTTTGGTTTTGATTTACATTTCACCCATTAGTGGTGATGAGCATCTTTTCATCTATCTGTTGGCCGTATGTATATCTGCTTTTGAGAAATGTAGATTGAAGTCCTAAACCCATTTTTAAACTGGATAGGTTGTTTTTACTAATGAATTGTAAGGATTCCTTACATATTTAGAAATTAATCCCTTATCAGGCACATGGCTTGCAAATATTTTTCCTATTTCATAGATTGTCTTTCACACTATTGATTGTTTACTTTGCTGTAAAAATACTTAGTAATAACATATGAGAAAATTTTCCCAATTTAGAGAAAGATATGGACATTCAAATACAGTAAGCACATAGAAACCCAAGCAAAGATTATCAGAAAATAGCTTTACCACAAAACATTAGTCAAATTTTCAAAAGTGAAACATAAAGAAAATATCTTAAAATTTTCAGGAAAGAAATGCCAGGTTGCCTTTAAAGGATCTCCAAATAGAATGACAGCAGAGTTTTCACCAGAAATCCTACAGGCTAGTAGAAAAAGGAAAACAATAGTCCACATTGTAAACAAACAAACAAAAAAACCCACCAAAACAACAACAAAAAACCTCTTTCAACCTAGAATGTTTTACCCAGTGGACTCCCATCTATAAATGAAGGTGAAATAAACAACTTCCAAGAGTACTAAAAGTTGAATGAATTTGTTACCACCTGGCCAGCCTTCAAAATGATACTAAAGGATGTAATACTTAGAAACAAAGAAAGATAATGAACGTCATGAAAGAATGTGAAGGCAGGAAAACCTCCTAGCAAAAGAACAAAGGAAACTGAAGAGAAACAATAGGAATATTTATGTAAAAATGGCAGGACCAAGTCATTATTTATCAATAATATCCTTGAATATAAATGCATTAAATTTTCCAATTAAAAGATATGAACAGGCTAAATGGATTAGAAAATAAAATCCATCTATACACTTCCGACATGAAACACACTTCAACTTTAAAGATACACAAAGACTGAAAGTGAAAGGATGGAAAAACATATTCCAAGCTGAAATAAAAAAATGAACAGGAGTATGAATACTCATATCAGACAAAATAGATGTTAAGGCCAAAACTATAAAAAGAGACAAGGTAATTATGTAATGATTAAGGGATTAACTCAACAGGAAGATGTGACTATAGTAAATCTATATGCACCAAATGCTAGGGAACCCAGATATTTAAAACAATGTTGCTCAGAGCCATGCTGCCAGAGGCTGGGCGTGCCGGGAGGGGGCGCGGAATGAGGCGCTCCAGGACACAGATGCAGATGAAAGGAAGTGAAGAACTGATAACTAAACTTCATGATCAAGAAGAAATAAGTATTCTTCATTGCTGGAAATGTAGAAAATGTATAGCAAATTCTGGTTGCTTCATGAAATATCTTGAGAATCAAGTGAATACGGATAAACGTCAACATTCAGGTGATGATCAGAATGTTTGTCACGTGTGGCACATGAATATAGAAGCACTTCCTGAATGCATAAACTGCCGGATACAAAAAGCCCAGTGGACAGTTGGAAAACTGAATTGCCCTTTCTGTGGGGCCCATTTAGGGGGCTTTAATTTTGTCAGCACTCCAAAATGTTCCTGTGGCCAGCCTGCAGCTGTATATCTCTCCAAGAGCGGGACCAATTATCAGCCAGCACAGGCAGGCAGTCTAATGAGGCCTTCGCTGAACTACTTGTCACATCCTAGAGTTCAGTCAGGTTGTGACAAGGAAATTCAGCTGACAGGCGGTGGCTCCCAAAACAGAAATCATATGCTTTTAAACATGGCCCTAAATAACAATGGCCCTGGGAGATTAACAGAAGCACTCTGCCGGGAGGTATGATCAACGTATTTCCAGATGAAGAACGAAAAATTGCTCTTCAGAACAAATCCAAAATACCAACTTGTTCTCCAGCTTGTGACTGGAAAATGCACTACAAGAGCTTTTCATAGAAAATCACATAGTTTGGATCTGAACATCAGTGAGAAACTGACTTTATTACCCACTTTGTACGAAATACATAGTAAGACTACCGCCTATCTCAGGCTCAATGAAACACGGTCTGTTGACCTTTCAGGTTTGCCTTGACAATCTGCTAAAAATAGCTGTTCCTTTCAGAATCCATCCAGTTTTGATCCTACTGTACTGCTGCAAAGATTTTCAGTGGCTCCCCATGAGACCCAGACACAAAGAGGAGGTGAATTTCAGTGTGGTCTAGAAGCTTCTTCCGTGTATTCTGACAATGCCAATACTACCAGCAACCTGACGTTTCTCATGGACCTGCCCTTGGCTGGCAGGAGCGTGCTGGAGACTTCAGACCACGAAGAACACCTCTCCCCTCTGGACTTCCTGAGCTCAGCCAGCTTTCCATTGGGTGCCATTAATCAGAGGCTAAATAAGAGAGAGAGGAACAAGTTGAGGAAGCTACGAAGGAAACGACAATGGCATGAAAGATGGCTACAGAAGCAGGTTAAATACCCAGGAGTGGGATTGCTGAATCATGTGACTTTGAACAATGAGATGAGTACAGTGATGAAAACAAATATGCAGAAGAAAAGGATAGCTACATCTGTGCTGTGGGTCTGGATGTTTATTTCAACCCTGACATGTGTTACCCTTGCCACCACATCTTCTGTGAGCCCTGCTTACCGACTCTGGCTAAAGACAATCCTGCAAGCACTCCCTGCCCATTGTGTTGGACAATTATATCTAGAGTCTTTTTCCAGACAGTTTGTTGCTCCATGCACCTGGGACAGCATCAGAGAACAGCCCAAGTGCTTGGGCCCCTGCACCCAAGTGGAAAACCCCAGGAAGAAGCTCCTGACTTCGACCGGGCCCAGCTCTAAAATCAGCCATTTGGGGAGTGACCCAGCAGATGGAAGCCCTCTCTCTCTGTCTCTCCTCTGTTTCTATGTAACTCTGACTTTAAAATAAAGAAATCTTTTTGAAAAAGTTAAAAAAAATAAAAAATAAAACAAATATTATTTGATCTAATGGGAGACATAAGACAATAATGAAGGACTTCAACACTCCATTTTTATCAGTGACAGATCAACAGAACAAAAATCAACAAAGAAACAACAGATCTAATCTACATTATCTACCAAATAGATCTAATTGATGTCTACAGAACACTTTATCCCAGTTTCAGCATACACATTCTTTTCATCAGAGCATGGGACATTCTCTAGGATAGACCGTATACTAAGCCATAAAAAAATTATTAACAAATTCAAAACAAAAAATAAAATCATACCATGTATCTTTCCTGATCACAATGGAATGAATCTGGACATTAACATAAGGAACCCTAAATATTTTGAGATTTGATTATTGTTTATGGCCCATGTCTATACTCCTGAAGGATAGTGGTTTTTCTACCTACTACTTGTTGAATTCTGTGTTTAGTGGAGGGGTAAGCATTTGATTATGAAGAAAATTGGAAGTATGTCATTGTAAAACTTAAAAGAAAAATAAGAAAATGAGGGAAAGAAAAAATAAAAGAGAAAGAAAAGGAGGGAGATAGGATTGAGGGAGGAAAAATGGGGTGGGGTGGGAAATGTTATGCTTTTAAACCATATATATGAAATACATGAAATTTGTCCCTTTTTAAAAACAAAGAAGTAAAACAAAAGAAACCATATAAAATACACAAACACACACAGGCAGAACAATGAGCTCCTAAATGAAAAGTGGGTCATAGGAGAAATCAAAATATAAATAAAAAATTCCTTGGAATTAATGAAAATGACAACACAACATATCAAAACTTATGTAATATAGCAAAAACAATGTAAAGAGAAAAATTTATGACAATTAGTGCCTGCATCAAAAAAATTGTAAAGATATCAAATAAGTGATCTAATGGTGCAGCACAGGGACCTAGAAAAACAAGTATAAACCAAACCCAAAACTAGTAGGAGGAAAGAAATAATAAAAATTAGAGAAGAAATAAGAAAGAGAACTAGAAAACTATACAACAGATAAGTGAAATGAAGAGCTTTTTTTAAAAAAAAAAAAATCAATAAACCACTAGCCCAACTAAACCAAGGAGAAGATCAAAATTAACAAAATCAGAGTTGAAAAAGGAGATGTTACACTGATAACACAGAAATAATGAGAATCATCAGGTATCATTAAAACAATTATATGCCAACAAATTGGAAAATCTAGAAGAAATGTGCATATTTCTGGACATACACAGATCACCAAAATTGGAGGAAGAATAGATAGAAAATTTGAATAGACCAACAACCAAGGCTGAGATTGGATCAGTAGTAAAGTGCCTCTCAATAAAGTAAAGTCCAGGACTGGATGGTTTCACTGCTGAATTATACAAACTTTTAAAGAAGAACAAATAACAATTCTTCTTAAACTATTGAAAACAATTAAATGGGAGGGAATCCTCCCAAACTCTTTGATCACCGCATTACCTTAATTCCAAACCAAAAAGTGGAAACTATAGACCAATATCCCTAATGAATATAGATGCAAAAATCCTCAACACAATACTAACTAATCAAACCTGGCAACATATCAAAAAGATTACCCATCCAGATTAAGTGGGATTTATCCAAGAGAATTAAGGACGGGTTAACATATGCAAGTCAATAAACATGATGCATCATATTAACAAAAAGCAGAAATTAAAAAAAAATCTCAGTAGATGCAGAGAAAGCCTTGATAAAATACACCATTCTTTCATATATATAAAAAAACTTGTTAAAATTAGGTATAGAAGGAACATACCTCAACATAATCAAGGCAATGTATCACAAACCCATAGTCAATATCATATTGAAAGGCGAAAAGCTGAAAGTATTTCCACTAAGACCTAGAATTACATAAGGATGCCCACTCTCACCATTACTTTCAATATAGTTCTGGAAGTTTTAACCAGAGCCATTAGAAAAGAAAAAGAAATCAAAGGTGGAAGTCAAACTATCCCTGTTTGCAGAGGACATGATCTTACTATAGGGGAACTCAGAGACTCCACTAATAGACTATTGGAACTCATAAAAGAATCTGACAGAGTTGCAAGATATAAAATCAACACACAAAAATCAATGGCATTCATATATGCTAACATTGCTGTGGCTAAGCAAGAGCTTATAAGATTAGTCCAATTCACAATAGATAAAAAAATGTAAATATTTTGGGATAAATTTAACCAAGGATGTGAAAGTTCTCTGCAATGAAAATTACAAATAACTAAGGAAAGAACTAGAAGATACCACACACACACACACACACACACACACACGGAAAATTCTTCCATGCTTGTGGATTGGAATGATTAATATAATCAGAATATTCATTATACCCAAAGCAATTTATAGATTCAATGTACTCCCAATCAAAATAACAAGGACATTTTTCTCAGCTCTGAAAGAAATCCTAAAATTCATATGGAAGCACAAGAAACTCTAAATAGCCAAAGCAATCTTAAATAAGAAAACTCAAGTCAGAGGCATCACAATATCACTCCATCCCACTAGCCAGCCCTGGCTGTAAGGAAACTATGGTGTTCCCAGAGCTGCTGTCTGTGTGTGCCTCCCAGCCAAATTTGGTGTTGGTGGGGAAGGTGGGTTTTTCTCTCTGGTTAGGTCTGTGGGCGATGGGACAGCAGCTACCTGCCTGTGTCCAAAAATGGCCTGAGTCCTTCCCCAACTTGACTGCAGGTTTCTGCTCTAACAGGGAAGGGGGGAGGGAGAGAGATGCACTGCCTTTTTTTTTTTCCTGCCTCTGGGTGCTTGGTTGCCTGCTGTCTTAGAGTGTCCCTGTGGCACTCTAAAAGCAGTTCACCAAGCTCTCCCTCCTACTGCATCAGCAGTGCCATGGGCCCATGGATTCCTCTCTCACCTGGCTCATCAGGGTCCACATCTTCCTGTTGGATCCAGGCTTTTGTTATCTTCTATTGTGTATTTGCTCTTTTGAAGCAGGTCTGGAACATTCCTATTTCTTTCACAGGGTCTTCTTCTGTGGTTCTCCCACAGCTTTATCCTAACGTGCACCTTCTCCCTCTTTTTAAATATTAACTTCATTCCACATAAATCAGACCTTTCTGTTGCTATTCCACCATCTTGAAACTCCTCAATTTCCTTTATAATCACAGGTTTAATGCACCACTAACCATAGTGTTCAACGAGTGAAAAGTAGAAAGACTTCTGGGTTGAACTCTATTTAGAGGAGCATTAAGTCTTTGACTATAAAGTAAATTAAAAATATGCTATCTCCAAAATTAAAAAAACAAAACTTTTAATCTATGAGCATGGGATATCTTTCCAACTTTCAGCTTTAATTTCTTCTAGCTACATTTTGAAGTTTATAGTGTAGAAGCTTTTCATCCCCTCAGTTAAATTCAATCCTTAAATATTTTATTAGTTTTTATGCTATTGTAAAGGAAATTACTTTCTTAAGTGCCTTTTTAAATAGTGATGCTTTAATGTTGACTGGAAGTCCTCTAACTTTATTGAATTTATTTATTAGGTATTTTTTCAGGCTTTAATCAAGTATAATTGAGAAATAAAATTGTATATATTTATATTGTATTAGATATAGCTTGCATTATGTGTGCATGTATAAATGCACATATTATAAATCAATATAAATGTAATCAGCATATTAATCACTTTAAATACTTTTTTATGTGTGTTGTAAGAAGTTAAAAAACCTTTCCTATGCTGAATATTTTCTCCCATTTTATAAAAAAAGTTTATTGATTTGAAAAGCAATGTGACACATTCCCTCAGACTTACCCCTAAGGGTAAAGCTAAAAACTTGCTATGGGACACCAAAATCTCATTAAGTTGGCAGGTACCAATGCTATCTTACTATTTAAAGTGATCAGTTTAAGTTCATAACTGATCATAAAGATAGGATTAATTATCAAAGGATTACATAAATAAGACCAAGTGTCTGCTAATAACAATTGATAGAATTAAAAGGGGGAGAATAACCCAACATGGGAAGCAGGACACACAGCAGACTCATAGCATGACAATGTCCTAAACACCACTCTGGCCTCAGAATCAGCCATTAAGGCATTCAGATCTGGCTAAAAAGCCCATGAGAGCATTTCAGGCATGGAAGCCAAGACACTGTTTCAAAAATTGACCTAAATGAAAGATCTCTGAGAGTGAGATCCTGGTGGAAACAAGGGGCCATCAAAGGAGGAGGTACCTTTCTCTAAAGGGAGGAGAGAACTTCCACTTTGACTATGGTCTTGTCTAAATATGGTCGGACTTTGTGAACTCAAGAGGCTTCCATAGCCTTGGCATCTCATGAAAAGAGCCTCAAGTGATCACTGACATCATAAATAAGAGTGTCAATTGTTAAATCAACAACAGGAGTCACTGTGCACTTACTCCCCATGTGGGACCCTGTTCTTAATGTGTTGTACCATGAGAATTAACAATAAAACTTGTCTTCAAACAGTATTTTATACTTTGTGTGTCTGTGTGGGTGCAAATTGTTGAAATCTTTACTTAGTATAGAGTTGATCTTCTGTATATTAAGATAATTAAAAATGAATCTTAATGAAGATTGGGATGGGAGAGGGATTAGGAGGTGGGATGGTCTGGGGGTAGGAGGGCGTTTATGGGGGAAGAACTGCTATAATCCCAAAGTTGTACTTATGAAATTAATATTTATTAAATAAGAGGTTTCTAAAAAAAAGAAAAGCACTGTGACACACAAACACAGAGAAACACACACACACACACACACACACAGATTTGAGAGTGAGAGCAAGAGCAAGAGCAAGTGCAAGAACAAGAGAAAGGAACAGATGTATGTCTCCCATTCAGTGGTTTATCCTTAAATGCCTGTAGCAGCTGGACTAGCCAGGCTGGTTTTGGTATGGTGATTCTGGTTTTGTTTGAGAGAATTCCTTCCACTTCAATTTTCTGAAATACTTTCAGAAGAATTTGTGCTTATATTTCCTTGAGTACAGGGAAGTCATGAGAGTGCTGGGACTTTCTTTGGACAATCATTTTACGTTGGCACTTTGAATAAATTGGTAGACTGCCTTCTGTCCTCCAGTGCTACTGATGTTAAATTTCCTTATAATCTCCCAGAGAATTATTTGTGTGTAATGAAGTGCTGCAGCCTCCCTGCTTCAAGATTCTCCTGTCCTTGCCCTTAAAAAAAATTGATTGTGGCCAGCACCATGGCTCACGAGGCTAATCCTCTGCCTGTGCGCCAGAACCCCGGGTTCTAGTCACGGTCAGGGCGCTGGATTCTGTCCCAGTTGCTCTTCTTCCAATCCAGCTCTCTGCTGTGGCCCAGGAGTGCAGTGGAGGATGGCCCAGGTCCTTGGGCCCTGCACCTGCATGGGAGACAAGGAGGAAGCACCTGGCTCCTGGCTTTGGATTGGTGCAGCATGCCGGCCACAACACACCAGCCATAGTGGCCACTTGGGGGGTGAAACAACAGAAAAAGGAAGACCTTTCTGTCTCTCTCTGTCTCACTGTCTAACTCTGCCTGTCAAAAAATATTGATTGTAATATGTCTCAGTGAGGATCTCTTTGAATTCACCTAATTGAAGTTTTTGGTGAGCTTGATGTTTGTTATAGTCATGTATTTCATCAAATTGGGAGATTTTTAGCCATTACCTTCCATGTCTTTTTTGATCCTTCCTCTTTCCCCTCTCCTTTTGTTGACTCGCACAACGATCCCACCTGACGGTGTCACACATGATTTTTAGGCTCTGTTCTCTTGAATCTTTTCTGCTTCTTAGGTTTGCTTATTTTCTTCGTTCTATCTTCAATTTTGCTGATTCTTTCTTTCATCTGTTCAGATCTGTTTCTGGATCCCTCTAGAGAACTTTTCATTCCTGTTTTTGTTGTTTTCAGCTCTTAGAATTTTTTCCTTCTTCTGTTTCCTTTCTCTTTAATGATATTCTTATTTTGTTCATAGTTTTCCTTACTTTCTCCACTTTTTTAATTCTTTGCACATTTTATTCACTATTAAAGTCTTCATCTACTATATCTGCCATCAAGCCCTATTCAGGTACAGTGTCAGTTGATTTTTTTCTTTTCGATGGACCACACATTTCTATTTCTTTATATACCTTTGAATTTTTATTGACAAGTGGAGATTTGATTCTAATAATACAGTAACTCTGGAAAGCAGATTTTCCCTATTCCCCAAGATGTGCTATTTTTGTTCATTTTTCTTGATTATTTATAATAAGCTTTCACTGTGCTTTTAGCAGCTTGAGATGTTAACTTAAGACCTGCTTGGGTCTTTTCTGAGCTCTTCTTTGATCATGCAGTCACTTTCACGTTTTCCCCAAGTAAGTAGTTGTTTTTCAATATTCTAATCTCCTTTAAAGCATGGCTCACAAAAAGGAAAATGAGAACAATGGAGAAAAAATATGTTGCCCTTTTAACTTTACTGGATATTTCAGCTGTAGAGATGGGGGGGGACTTAGCACAATAGGGGTAGGTGCAAGAAAAATGCCTTCCAATTTTTGAAGATACTTCTCTGGCCAGATGTAGCACTCAGTGATCACACCACAGATCCTGATATTTGAAGGAGAAGGCATGGTTTTGTCCAGGCATTTCCTGAATGTTTCCTGCAAGCTGCTCCAAGAGCATGAGCACAGCTGCTGCCAAGGAGCTGACAGTGGGGGATGGGGAATTTGTGGTGTTCCTGCACTGAAAGCTGAAATTTGCTGAAATTAAGCACAATGTACCGTCCAACCATTTCACCATATTTGCAAACACTTAACAGAGTATAGAATTTTAAGCATTTGAAGTATTTACAACTGACAATATAATTGTTTTATAGGTTGAGAGATTCCTAGAGCTTTCTACTCATCATCTTCTTATAATGTTCTCCCTCAGCTTTTAAACAAAACTTTAATGAATGCAAATTTCATAGGTATGACTTTAGTTATGTGGAGATTCCTCCCCCTGTACTCGCCCTCCCACCCCCACTCTTCTCCCACCTCCTTCTCCCTCCCCCATCCCATTCTTCATTAAGATTAATTTTTAATTAACTTTATATACAAAAGGCATACTAAGTAAAGATTTCAACAATTAGCACACACACCCACACACAAAATACTGTTTGAGAACAACTTTTGCAGGTAATTAAATAGTACAGCTCATTAAGAACAGAAGTCCTACATGGGGAGTCAGTACACAGTGATTCCTGTTGTTGATTTAACAATTAACACTCTTATTTATGACATCAGTGATTACCAAAGGCTTTTGACATGAGTTGCCAAGGCTATGGAAGCCTTCTGAGTCCACAAACTCCATCTGTATTTAATCAGGGCCATGAGCAAAGTGGAAGTTCTCTCCTGCTTTCAGAGAATATTACATCCTTCTTTGATGGCCCCTTATTTGCACTGGTGTCTCACAGAGATTCTTCATATAGGCTCTCTCTCTCTTTTCTTTTTCCACTTGGCTTTCCATGCCTGAAATGCTGGACGAATTGTCAAGTTTCCCAATACACACACTCACACTTTTACATCCAGTATTCCAACTACATATTTACTAACTTTATGTAAAATAGCTTGTACCATTTACTTTCACCCTTGGACACCATGGTAAAGACTCTGTTGATGGAAATTCAAGAGAAACTTTCAGGACGACTTCTCTCACTCCTTAGCTCTATCTATTGATTCCATGCAATATCCTACTTTGTTATGTAACACTAAAATCACCAAGCTCACACTTAGTCACACAAACCCAGAGCAGGAACTCTGATTTCTACATCTACCCAATGTCATGTAGGGAGATTTCCAGTTCATTATAAACCAACCCTCTTTGACATGCCACAAGTTACAACTATGTACTTGTTTTGACCGGAAAACAAAAGGGTCAAACCATACTACCTACAGTAAAGCTTCCCCCTCACCCCCAAAGAAACATAAAAATACATTATTCTTCTTCCAGACCATGCCTTTTACACGTCCAAACATCCTCTTGATGCTGTTAGGAACTTTACCCTTGAAGTCTGACATGTATTTCTAGTTAAAAGGTATAACCACCCCCATTGCTACCCTAGAAATGCACCCCAATTCCAGGCATCCCTGCAAACCTAATCCTCTTGATGTTAGCTTCCCACCAAAACCCATTCAGTTTGGGGTAAAGGCAAACATCCTTCCCCAATTACATATCAAACATGTGAAAACTGGACAGGATGTGGCTTAAAAGGTTTTGTTTTGGATTCTGTAACAGAGTAACATATGCTGCAGCACAACACTGCTGAGCTTCTATGTTCCCTAGTAAGAGAGCTCCCAGCAGAGTGCTTGCCATGTTCCCCAGTGACACCTGTCAGCCAGTCTCAGGGAGTCCCAGCGTCACTCAGCTGCTTCAGCACCGCTCTCTGAACAGCTTCTGCCACAGAGTGGTGCAGTCTTAACAGGTCTCTGGCACACCAAGCCCATTGCTAAAATAAGGGAACCCTGAGTGAACAATGCTCTTTCCTCTCATGAAAGCCAAATCATTAGGTATTAATTAACGGCAGGACAAAAGCCCCACAAATGTCGACCGCAACTTAAATAGTTGGCCATCACCATATACAAACTGAGAAGATCTGACACACTCTGTATTATAGGCAGACAAAGCATGGCCTGGTGCTGAGTTTTGTGAAAATTCAATTAACCCAACCATCTATTAGATGCATAAAGACAGAAGGAGAATGTTACTAGGTGTATTAGAATTGGTGATGTGTAATCATGTGAATCTGCGGTTTGCGAACAATACCATATAATCACTAACACATAGCAGGTTATCAGTAAGTTATACAGATGTTTTAGGTCACAGACATTATATTACGAATGGCATAAACGAAATGCTACCTTAGAAGGGTAGTGAAATTTTTTTTAACTTTTATTTAATGAATATAAATTTCCAAAGTACGATTTATGGATTACAATGGCTTCCCCCACATACTGTCCCTCCCACCCACTACTCTCCCCTTTCCCACTCCCTCTCCCCTTCCATTCACATCAAGATTCATTTTCGATTATCTTAATATACAGAAGATCAGCTTAGTATACATTAAGTACCCTTAGAAGGGTTGTGAAATTTTTCAGCTGATTTCGCCAACCTGATCCTACCAGGCACCCCTGGGGCAAGCACACTTCAATGGCCTAACGGGACAAGGTGTGGGAAACCGGCTGCGACGCTTATCTTCCCAAGGCCTTCTCCAGGGCCTTCCACACGCCACTCCGTAATTTTGTTCAAAGAAACTTTAGCGTTCTCACACCCAGAGAGACTCACAAGGTGCACATGCACCCATCTGCGGGACATGGAGTCCCCCACAAACTCCCGCCAACTCTGTGGGCGACCGTCCCCAGCCTGCCCGCTCTCCACACGCACCAAGCCGCGACTATCTCCACACTCGGGGCAACCAGGCCCAGTCCTGTCCGACCCGTCCTCCTTCCCCGGAAAAAGCCCCCACGGGGCGGCCCAGCACCAGCGCCTCCTCGCCACAGCCAACTTCAGGCAGCCACACGCGGAGTAAGCCACTGACACGTTTCGGGGCCACGCAGTGAAGCAACCCCCAAAAAGCTAAATTTAAAAAAGCTTCAGAACGCCCCAACCAAGGTGCAAACTTGGGCTTTCCACCGGCAGCAGAGCCCAAGACGCGGCCAGGAAGCGTGGGTGCCGCCTCCGTCCCGCCGCCGTGGAAGCCCGCGCGCCCCTCGCCCGCGGAGCACGCGCCCGGGCGCCAGCAACTTACCGCACCGCTTGCACAGCACTCGGCCGACCCCTTTCTTGAGGTTCAGGAAGAGGCTCGGAAGGCGGCCGGCGCGCGGCTGCTGCTGCTGCTGTCGGTCTCCGGCTCCATGAAGAAGATGTAGCTGCTGTCCTCCTTGAGCCTCCCGCAGGACGGGGAAGCCGGGTGGCCCCAGGTCCGCAGGCGCACCGTGAGCAGAGTCCATCTTCAGGCCCGGCTTTCACCGCCCACACCTGGTGCACCTTCACCAGACAGGGCGCCTCCTCCTCCGCAGGCTCGCTGGGGCTGGGCGCCGGGGTCGTGGGCCGGGAGGGCAGGGTCCCGTGGGCGGCGGACAGCGGGTCCTCGGCGGGCAGCCCCAGCGCCCCCTGCCGGCGGCTGGCGGCTGGCGCTCGGCGCCCCACGCCCCTGCCTCGCCGGCCGCCGCCGCCGCGTTCCTGTCGAGCGCCCCCTGCTGCCGCCGCGGCGGGCGCACCTTTCCCTGGATCACCGCGGCGGCGCGCTGAGCCGGCTCCTGCAGGGAGCCCGCGCTGGGCGGGGACGAGTAGCACACCGAGCCCCCGCGGGAGCCGAGTGGTCGCCGGCCGCCGCCCCCGGCGCCAGGGCCGCGGTCCCCAGCAGCAGCACCAGCAGCAGCAGCGGCGGCTACGGCGAGCGGGCGGCGGGGCCAGGACTCCCGGAGCGGCGCGGGGCGCGTCGCCATCTCATGGTGTGAGGTGCTTGCGGGCTGCCGGCTGTCGGGTGGGACTCTGCCTCTCTCTCTGGCGCTGCCTCCCTTTTCCTTCTCCTCCTCCCCTCTCCCCCACCCTCTTCCTCTTATTTATTTATTGGGGGGGGGGGTAGGACAGTTGTTTATGGGAGGAGGTGGGAAGAAGTGGGTGGAACCACAGAAACGTTAAGAGGTTTAAGGGGAGGAAAAAAAAAGAAAAAACACCAAAATTAAGAAGAAAAGCCGCTGCCGCCGCCTCGGCTGCAGGGAGCGATAGGTTCCGCGCCGCCGCGCCCGAGCCGCGCTGTCGGGGCTGCTGTCGCCGGAGGACAACGCGGAGGTGGCGGAGCTGCTTGGCGGGTTACGGTCCTTTGTGTGAAGTGATGCTGCAGCGTCTGCTGCTGGGGCTGCGAGCGAGCGGCGCGGGAGCGCGGGAGGGAGAGCGCCCTGGAGGCGGGGCTGCCTGCCTGGAAGTCGCTGGGTGCCTGGGCGCTGCCCTGCGCCTCGCCGCCCCCTTTACCTGTGGTGCGGGCTCCCGTCGCGCCTCCCTGCCCCTTGCTGCTTCGGAAGCCCAGCCCGCCGGTCGCTCCCGCTGGGTCTGCCCTTTCCCTCGAGGTCTGCGCGGCCGCTGCTGCTGCTGCAATGGGAGGACGAGGTGGCGAACAGGCTGCAGTGCGAGTGGGCTGCGGAGATTCACTGGGGCTGGGAGGTGACGCGTCAGGAGCAGGGACCTGTCAGCGAGCCCAGGACAGCACCGACGCGGGTGCGAGGCAGGCCGGGCTGCGGGGGGCTCAGCCAGGCACGCGGGACGCACTGACAAGTTTCAGGTGAACCGGTGTCTTGACAGTCAGAAGGAAGCAACATGCTGTGGTAGACCAGCAATTAAACTAACATATCACACCTTTTTCTCGTGTGTGACGCCTCTGACTCGGTGCCTCAGTCACTCCAGGCTTCGTGACACCTGCGATTTCTTTCCTCCAAACTCCTGTTCCCCGAGATTTCTTAACAAATGTGCTACTGCTGAGAGGAGCTTAGCTTGAACAAAAGATTTGCTTGGTCAGGACATGTTGTATGAAGTTTACGACACTTTAACACTTAAATGCAAATCTGTAAGTTTTGATATGAGGTAAGGTCATCTTCACTCACTCCCAGAATTTTTTGATTTCTCTTACAACACACTGTTTATTTAGAAGCATGTTGTTCAGTCTCCAGGTGTTTGCACACATTCTTGAGATTCTTGAGTTGTTGGTTTTGAGCTTTAATCCATTGTGATCCGAGAAGGTGGATGGTATGGTTTTGATTTTTTTGAATTTGCTGAGACTTGCTTTATGGCCTAGTGTATGGTCTATCCTAGAGAGAGTCCATGCACCACTGAGAAGAATGTGTATTCTGCAACGGTGGGGTCAAAAGTTCTGTTGATATCAGTTAGGTCCATTTGGTCTATAGTGTCAGTTAGCTCTGTTGTTTCCTTGATGATTTTCTATCTGTTAGATCTATCCATTGATGAAAGTGGGATGTTGAAGTCCCCCATTACTATGCATCAAAGTCTATGTCTCCCTTTAGATCTGTTAACAGTTCTTTTAAATAGCTACTCTCTCTAATGGGGTGCATATAGATTTATTATAGTCACATCTTCCTATGTATTGATCCTTTAATCATTACATAGTGTCTGTCTTTGTCTCTTTTAACAGTTTTGTGTTAAAGCCTATTTTGTTTGATATTAGGATGGCTACACAGCCCTTTTTTCCCATTATCATGGAATATCTTTTTCCACCCTTTCATTTTCAGTGTACGTGTATCTTTGTTGATTAGGTGTTTCTTGTAATAAGCATATAGATGGTCTTGTTTTTTAATCCATTCGGGCAGTCTGTATCTCTTAACTGGAGAGCTGAGGCCATTTACATTCAGGTAACTATTGATAAGTAACTACTTGATCCTGTCATTTTTCTGTGAATATTCCTATTGTTTACTTTGGATTTATTTTGTAATTTTACTGTTTTTCACTGTGTTTGTAGTCTTTCTTGATGATGACTTTCTTGATTTGTTTCTGTGTGTAGCACATCCTTATGAATCTTTTGTAAGGTTGAATGCATGGTGATAAATTATTTCAATTTCTGTTTCTTATAGAAGGTCTTTATTTCACCTTCATTCATAGATGAGAGCTTTGCAGGGTACAGTATTCTAGGTTGACAGTTTCTTTCTCTTACTGTTTGGACTATATTTTGACATCATCTTCTAGCCTGTGGGGTTTCTGATGAGAAGTCAGTTGTGAGTCTAATTGGAGATCCTCTGATAGTAATCTGACATTTTTATCATGCACACTTTAGAATCTTTTCTTTATGCTTAACTGTGAAAAGTCTAAGTACAATGTGTCATGGTGAGGTGAAGATCTCTTCTCATTATCTGTTAGGAGTTCTATGTGCTTCCTGTACTTGGACATTTGTTTCTTTCTCCAAGTAATGGAATTTTTCTGTAATTATTTTATTGAGTAGGTCTTCTAGTCCTTTCTCTTTTCCACACCTTTAGAAACTCCTAAGACCCATATGCTGGACATTCTTCCAAGATTTGTCTTCTAACTCAGATATTCTTTCTTCTGTCTCATCAATTCTGTTGTTATAGGTTTCCACTGCATTTTTATTTGATCAGTTGAATTAATCATTGTAGTATATCATTTTCATTTCTTTTTAAAAATCTCAATTTCCTGGAAAAATTTTCATTCATAACATATATGGTTTTCTTTAGTTCATGGATTTGCTTCCAATTCTTTTGAGTAAAACTATGATTAATTTTTTGAATTCCATTTCTGGTATTGCCTCAATATTCATCTTATCATTATAATATTGGAATGTTGTGTATCTTTGGGGGGGTCATAGTGTCTCCCTTTTTCTTGTTTCTTGAAGTTCTGCATTTAGTTTTAGGCATTTGTAGAATTTTTGTCCCCTCTGATGGCTTTATCTTTGAGCTAAGCCTCTGTGGCTTAGTGGTTTGTCTACACATCAAGTGAATACCAAGAGGTGTGTGGTGAGTGTGGCCAAGGAGCTCTGGTCAGTGCTCCAGGATGGGGTGAGTATCCAGGGTAACACCCAGGTTGGGTGTGGTAGCTCTCTTCTGGTTAACTGGATAGAGAGGAGTGGTCACCTTTGTTGATGTGACCAAGGACTGTAACCACACCTTCTCCTCCAAGCTGAGGAATGCCCAAGTGCTAGCCCTCATTGTGTTCAACACTCATCTGTACCACCTTATGTACTACACATGATCTGCACAGTCCTTTCTGTGAGCATAGTTCTCTCTGCTATGAGCTGCTCTGGGCAGCCAAGGAGCATTGAGAGTGTGCAGCATTACTGTGTGATTGGCCATAACCCAGCTACACTCTGCCTCCTCTCACTTAGTCACATTGTTTTCTAAGACACGTGTGCCACACTGCCAAGGCATCATCATTGGGAGCACAGGTTCAGTGTAGACACCAGGGCTATGATAGGACCTTGGGCCAGAATAAGGAACTAATTATTAAAGATCCAGTAGCCTGGAGAGCAGGTGGGTTGGGAAGTTCTCTGCCTTAGATAGGCACTGAATGGATGGGGAAGTTAGAATTTCATAGTGGCTCTTGATGGGTGAGCCAGTGGTTGTGCTAATGAGGATCAGTATGCATGATTTTAAGCTGGGAGGTGATAATTAACAACAATGTTTGGAGGAGAATAACTAAGGGTAATGTGGAAGAGTGATAACCTAGAAGTAGGCTATTGGAAAAGTCTTAGTGTGAGCAATGACGTATTATATTGAAGAGAAGGCAACAGAAATAGAAAAGGGCTACTGTTGGCATCCCATGTCGGACTGCTGGTTCATGTCCTGCTCTTCTTCCAATTCTGCATCTTGCTAATGTATCTGGGATGAGAACAAAAGATGGCCAAGTACGTGGACCACTGCTCTCCATGTGGGATGTTGGGAGGGAGTTCCTGGCTCCTGGTTCATCTTGTCCCAGATCTGGCTATTGTAGAAATTTAAGGAGTGAAGCAATAAATAGAAGATCTATCTATATATCCCTGTATTTCTGTTCCTTCAAATAAGTAAACTATACACTATAGCTTTGCAATACAACTTTGTCAAGAAATGTGATACTTCTTACTATGTTCTTCCCAACCTTAGTTTGACTCTGCTGGGGTCTTTTGTAGTTCTATGTGAATTTTAAGATATACTTTTTCAATTTCTATGGAAAATGCCATTGGAATTTTGAGAGAGATTGCATTATTCTATAGTTTGCGTATTTATGAACTCTTTAATTATCCAAATCCATAAATATGTGATGACTTTCTGTTTATTTGTGCTTTGATTGCATTTTGTAGTTTTTAATGTAGAGATCTTTCACTTCCTCTGTTAAATTTATTCCTGAGTAATTCATTATTTTGATGCTATTAGAAATGATGTGGTTTTAATTTCATTTTAAAGATGGTTTGTTATTAGTGTACAAATGGTTACTTTTATTTACATGTAGATTTTTGTGTTCTTCAACTTTACTTAATTTGCTTATAAGTTCTAATAGTTTTTGGGTCTTTAGGTTTCTATATGTAAGACTTTATATCTGCAAACTGGGACTATTTTATTTCTTGCTTCATGATTTGGATGGCATTAATTCCTTTTATGGTCTAACTGCTCTGGAGGTCTTCCAGTAATATATTGCATGGAAGCAAGGAGAATGGGTGCCCTTTTATTTTACCAAATCTTTTAGAAAATATTTCCAATTTTCCCTATTGATTTTTATGTTTGTTGTATATTTGTCATAGATGGCCTCTATTGTACTGACTTAAGATACTTCTATGCTTAGTTTATTGAGAGGTTTTATTATGAATGGATTATAAACTTTGTTAAATAGTTTTCTGCATCTGTTGAGAATATCAAGTAGATTTTATCTTTCAATCTGTTGATTTGGTGTATCACATGATTGATCTGTTTATGTTGAAACAACCTTTCATTGCAGAAATAAATCCCGATTGGTAGTGGTGTATAAATTTTGCTATGCTGTTAGATTCAGTTTGCCAGAATTTTGTCAAGAATTTTTGCACTAAGGGATATATAAATGATTAAGAAGAACAAATCAGAAATTTTGGAGGTGATAACCTTAATCATTGAAACAAAAAATATGATTGAGGGATTCATGGGACAATAGACCAAGTGAAGGAATGAATTTCTTGTCTGGAGGACAAGTCTTTTGAAGTGACTCAGCCATACACAAATAAAGAGAAAGGGATGAAAAAAGTCCTACCTGAAATATGGGATACCATTACATGATGATTTATTTCTGTTATAGGGATTCCTGAAAGAGAAGAGAAGGAAAAAACATTGAGGATTTGCTTAATGAAACAGTTTTTGAAAATCACATAGGTCTTGAAAAGACATGGACATCATGATACAGGTAGCTCAAAGGACCTCAAGCAGATTCAACTAAAAAAATCTCCAAGATGTTCAAATTGTCAAAATTAAGGACAAGAGGAGAACCTTAAAGATAGAAAAAATATCAAATTGAATATAAAGGAAAACCAATTAGACTAACAGCAGATGTCTCTGCAGAAATACAACAATCACAAGAGAGTGGGATGATATATAAATTTTCTTAAAAGAAAAAATTCTCCGGGGCTGGTGTTGTGGAATAGCAGGTAAAGCCACTGCCTTCAATACCAGCATCCCATGTGGGTGCTGGTTTGTTTCCCAGAAGCTCCACTTCTGATTCAGCTATTTGCTAATAGCCTGGGAAAAGCGGCAGAAAATGATCCAAGTATTTGGGCCCCTGCTGCTAACCTTGGAGATTTGGAGGAGGCTCTTGGCTCCTGGCTTCAGCTTGGCTCATCCCTGGCCATTGCAGCCTTCTAGGGAGTGAAGCAGTGAATGGGAGCTCTCTCTGTCTATCCTTCTTTTTATCTAACTCTGACTTTCAAATAAATAAATGAATCAAAAAATATTTCCAACCAGGAAGATTATCTCCAGAGAAGTTATCCTTTGGAAGAGAAGGAGAAATTAGGTATTTTCTTCCAGACCACTTGACAAGAAATTGTATTTCACCATCTCCAGACCAGCCTTACAGGAAATTCTGAAATGAGTCCTGCATTAGAAGTGGACAAGGAAACATATGACACTACCAAGTTCATGAACAGACCAGAATAAATCAGTGACCAGTCAACAAAATGATAAATGTTAGTCCTTATCTATCAATACTAACCTTGAATGTCAATGGATTAAATTCTCCTACCAAAAAATTTAGGTTGGCCAAATGGATTAAAAAAAAAATCAGACCTGAATATATACTGCTTACAAGAAACTCACTTCACTAATAGAGATATAGATAGATTTGAAGTGAAGGGCTGGGAAAAAATACAGGCAAATGGAAACCAAAATTGAGTAGCAATAGCTATACTCATATCACATAAAATGGACTTTAAATCCAAAAGTAAAAAGATAGAAAAGGAAGTTCAATTTATAAAAGCTCAATTCTCCAAGAAGATGTAACAGTAATAAACATAAACAATACCAACACAAGAACACTCAGACACATACAGCAAATACTATTAGACTTAGAGAGATTGACACCAATACAAAAACAGTGGTTGACTTCAACACCCATCTGCTAGTAAAGAATAGGTGTTCCAGACAGAAGATGAACAAAAATAAATCAGACTGGAACCATATTATTGAGCAAATGGACCTGACAGAAATTTGCAGGACATTTCTCCCAACAGGTACAGAATAACATTTCTCTCATTAGCACATGGAAAATTTTCTATGACAGACCAATATATTAAGCCACAACTCAAGTGTCAGTAACTAAAAAAATTGAAATCATATCTTGTATCTTCTCATATCACAAAGAATGAAATTAGAAGTCAACAAAAAGGAACAATATAACATTTAGGAATATAATGAAATTAGTTGCATGCTACTAAGTGATCCATAGATCATAACAGAAATTAAACGGGAAATCTAAATCTTTCCTGAAATAAATGAAAATGAAAACACAACATATCAAAACCTGTGTGACACTGCAAAAGCAGAAATTAAGAGGGACATTTAGAGCATTAAGAGCTTATATTAAAAAAGAGAAATGTCTCAAATAAATTATCCAACAATGTGTCTTGAAGACAGTAAAACAAGAATAAATCTAATTTAAAATTAGCAGGACATGAGAAATAATAAGATCAGAAAATAAATAAAATTGGAAGGATCAAGAAAAATAGCTGGTTTTGGAGTAGATAAAACAATATATCAGATGAACAAAAAATTAAAGAGAAAAAAATAAATTAGAGTTGAAAAAGAGACATTACAAGCAACACCACTTAAATGCAGTCCGTGTTAGCCCAACTAGTATTCCTTTATATGTAACTCAATGCTTTTATATTTTTTGCACTTAAGAATGTCTCCTTGTCCTTAACTTTTGACAATTAGACTACAAAATGCCTTGGAGAAAGTAATTTTTGGTTGACTCTTCATGGGATCCTTTGTGTTTCCTGTATCTGGATATCCACATGCCTTTCATACATAGGGAAATTTCAACTTTTTTATGTAGCAGTTTCTAAATGCCTTTTTCCTTCTCTTTTCCCTCAGAAATTCCTATAAAGCACATATTTTGTGATTTAATGGTACCCCATATTTCAAGTAAGTTTTTTTTTTCATTTTATTTATATGTGACTGTGATATTTGAAAAGGCTTTGTCCTTCTTTTCTTTGTTTTATGTATTCTGCTGTCAAAATCATTATATTTTTATTTCATTAATTGAAGTTTTCAGCTTCAAAATTTCTATTCAGACTTTTTAATGATTTCTATCTTCATAGTAAATTTTTTATTCATGTCACCCAACACCCCTCCCCATTTTTTAAACTATCTGTATTTCCTACTATCATGTTGAATTTTCTTAGGATCATTACTTTGAATTCTATTTCTGGCATTTTATAGAATTTTTTGTAAAAGCAGATATTATGTATTTGTAAGTCACTATGGAATAGGTATACAAACAGAGGTTATGCAGTGTTAGTATGCTGTTTCATACATACCTGTATGTAGGTATGAAAACATACTATGTATGTTTTACTTCCTCTATATTTTCCTTTAAATGTTGATTATATCACCTAAGATTTTTTAACATGGAAAATATTTATTTTTAACTAACTTGTACATATTTATGGCCTATAGATTAACATTTAATTTATATGTATACAAGCCATACTGATCAAATCAAATTAATCATTTTTGCCAATGAAATTTAAAGATTATTTGAAATTTGGAAAATCACACAACTCTACTCAACTAAAATGGATCCATCAGATGAAAAATTGGGTCTAAATTTATCCCAGCAATCAGAGTATGAGATGTGGATTCTGTGACCCAAAAGTCATTGAGTGAGTAATCAAATTAAAAATAATGAGATTGATTGCATTATTTTTACCTGAATTTTAAAAAGTATATTAATATTGAAAGAGAATTTAAGGGGCTTTGGGACTATTCAAAATGCATTCCTTAAACAATTGTTAAAAGTGTTTGAAATTCTCCTCCTTCCTTTTAGAGAAGGGATTATCAACTGCTAAAAGCTGATGTCCTTTGGAAGAAAAAATCATCTCAAATCTACAAGACCATATCTGCCTCTTAGTAGGTCAACCCATGTCCATGTTTGCTACATTCTGCTGTTTTTCCACAAATATTATTTATTGAAATGTGAATATGTTGTCCTACCATTCACTCTAATTCAAACACTTTACCATCTCCCCATTTCTCTGAATGTAATGGTCACACACATACCATGAGGGAAAAGGGAGGATGAAGAAAGGTGAGGAAATGGAGCAGTAAACGCCAACTAACCCATTTCAGGGTTTTATTGGATGTGGGCACTTCAGTCCAGTCATCTTCTATGCATTGGCCATCTGAATGACATCACCACAGCAAGAGACTAAAAATGCGGGATTCAAGTATGAGTGCTGTGTGGAAAAAGTCTTTAAGGTATTCTGTGGTGGCTCTAACATTCTGACAGAGAAATTAGATGGCAGAAAGACAGATGTGAGATCCTGGGGTACAGGGTGCAATTTCCAATGTATTAAGTGGTATACCAAAAATTTTCTTTGTAATAACAAAGTCTAATCATTTACTTTGCCTGTGTGCTATTTTTCTATTGCATCCTTTCTGTGGGAACATAGTGGGCCACAGGATGTGTTTCCAACATATCCTGACATCACCCAGGTGATGAAGTTAAATGTAGTAAGAAAAATAAATAGCAAGAGTTTTAAAAAATATTCTTTTTAATGATTTCTTGATTTCTAAAGCTGAAATGGTGTATTTAAGAATGGTCCAGAATGAAAATGCACTATATATTTTTCTAAAAATAAACTGGAAGGAAAGATTTTAAATGTTTTCATCACAGAGAATGATCACTATTTCAAAAAATATATATGCTTACCCTAATTGGACATCACACAATGTATAAATGTACCTAAATGTAACAGAGTATCATATAGATATGCATATTTTGATTTTAGTTAAAAATAAAAAATATTACTCAGACAATTAATGTTCCACTCCTACCCCAACCATGTCTTAAGAATATAATTTCCTTTTGCTACGTATTTGTTTTAAACATTTCTAAATTTAGTTAGGTAATAGTTTTTATTTTTAAGAGGAATTTTAGATTTGAAGAAGAATTGAGGAGCATATGTTAAGGGTTGCCATATGTTCTCTCTTGTTCTTGTTGTTCCCACTATGTGCATTATTAATAGTTGTGTGGTAACTTGTTTCAATTGATAAACCTATGTTAGTACACTACTACTGAATAAAGTCCATAGTTTACATTAGGGTACACTCGTGATGTTGCAAAGTTCTGTGTCTTTTGACAACCACATCCCTGCAAGTATCTGCCTTTATGGTATCCTATGTACTCCACCTATCCTTTCCTACGCCTGACTAGGCCTGGAAATTGCTGATCTTTTCACTGTATCTCCAGTTTTGCCTTTTTCATTTTAAAGATTTATTTATTTGAAAGGCAGAGTTATAGAGAGAGGAGAGAGATAGAGATAGAGATAGAGATAGAGATAGAGATAGAGATAGAGATAGAGATAGAGATAGAGAATTCATTGGTTCATTCCCCAAATGACTGGGACTGGGCCAAGCTGAAGACAGAAGCCAGGAGCCAGGAACGTCATCCAGTTTTCACCCAGTTCTGCCATATGGGTGGCAGGGACCCAAGCATGTCAGCTGTCTTCTGATTCTTTCCCAGGTGCATTAGTGGGGTGCTGGATGGGAAAGTGGATCAGCCAGGACTGGAACCTGGGCCCATATAGCATACCAGTGATGCCAGAGGCAACTTAGCCCACCACACCACAATGCCAGCTTTTTCAAAATGTCCTTAAGTTTGTTCTCTCTGTAGACTTTCTTTTTATATTTCTCACACTATGTCTTGCTGATTCCCTTACTTTTTATTTGTTGAGATGGTCTTTGTTCTTTGTGTTTGAAGTATTCTTTCACTGAATAACCAAATTATACATTGGTGGATTTTTGTTGTTGTGGTTGCTCCTATTCTTCAAATGTTTTACTCTACTCTCTTATTGGTTGCATGTTTTCTGAATAATTGTCTGGTGTAACTGATATTCTTATTCCTCTGTAGGTAATGTGTTTTCTTTCATCATGCATTTGTTTTATTCTCTGTAGTTTGACTATAGTATTCATAGGTGTAGACTTCTTGGTATTCTTTCCATTTGATGTTCTGTGAGCTTCCTATACCTATGGTTTCATGTTCATCAGAAATTTTGGGAAATACACATGTACACATAACCTTATGTATTTCCTATTTCTTAAAAGATAGAAGTGGAATTGCAGAGTCCAAGGGTACACATATTTGCTAGATTTTGCAAAGTTGCCTTGCTGAAATATACCATAATCAGAGTAGAAGGATACCTATTACCATATCTTCTTATAAACATTGACTGCCACAAAATATTTTAAAATGTGTGATTAAATTACATCTTAAATTCTATTTAAATGGTTTTAATACACATCCACTTGCTTACTGTGATACATTTTACTTAAATTGTCTAGTGTTAATTGATTGTGAATTGCTTAATCCTATCCTTTGTTAGTTTACTGAGGTTGTTTGTCCTTTTCTTGCTTTGTAAAATCTCTTTATCTGCTAATAATGTTTTGTATATTTTGTCTTTAAATATTCTCATCAAAACTAGCATTTATCTTTCAGGTTATTTATGGTTTTTTTCTTATCAGATTTATTTATAATGATGCATTTTCTGAAGTTTTTAACATTTTGTTATCTGATATATACACTTCTCCTTTGGGAATTTTGGTACTATGCAAGCTTATGAAATATTCCTGACACTGAGCTAATTAACATATGCTATTAGTTTCTCTGTAATATTTTAAATTTTTACTTAGACTATTCACTCTGCATACAGCATAAAGTGTTCAACCATATTATTTTTCTTCAAATGAACTTATGGAAAACTGTCCCCTAATTTATATTAAAAGAAATTAATGTTATGTTAATACATACTAAATACATATTTTCTCAATTTTTACCTATATTTCTATGCTATTTCTTTTTTAGCTTTTACATGTTTCTAAGCGTTTCAATTGATCTAATCAATTTGTGTTCTTGTTATATTATTGTATAACACCATTTTAGTTTTCATACTTTCATATATTTTGATACCTGACATCACAAGTTCTCCCTTCTGTATTGAACTTTGAATTTTTTTTAATTTCATAGAAAGATTTTATTTATAGAACTAATACATTATATTTCAACTGGTTCAGTGTAACTACAAATTGTATTTTATATATGATTTTGTGTAATAAAGAGCCAATTAAAATCCCTGTCTAGGGTGGTAGATGGTTCCAATATTATTTTGGTCTGGAAACTTTTGGGCCATTTACAGAGGAGAGTAATAATAGCAATTACTGGTTTTTCACATGATGTGGTGTTTATCTAACAGACTTCAAGCCAGCACCTTTGGTTTTCAATTCACCATAAGCATCATTCTCTTGAATTAGCTGTTTGGAAATTTTTGAAGCATGCGATTTGATCTAGGTATTTAGAAGAGGATATGGATGGTTTCTTTAAGGAAAATATGACCCCCCCCCTTTTTTTTTTCAATTTAAGGCTAATGCTGAAAATGTGAAAAAAAAAAAAAACAGTATGGAAAAAGCAGCAAAATTACTTACCAAAGAAGTGTTATTGAAAGTGTGCACATTTTGTCCTAAATGCATTCAGGAGGAACAATGATATTTAAGTTTATTCATTTACATGCTTGTTCATCCACATGTGAAGCTGCATAGATATATGTATCTCAGAGACCAATTCCTAACATCTGTCTCTTTCAACAATATCTGACCATTAGGGAGCTACAACTCCTTTGTAGTTGCTGGGGAAACAATGACAGAACTCAATCCAGGAATCAATTAAACTAAGGAGACTGTTTCATATCTTCATTTTCTGGGAAGAGAACAGGTGTTTAATAATTTACATAAATTATGCGAAATCTAAAGCATTTACAGTAACTAAACACTTAGCAACAGACATGAATGAGAGGTGAATTGGCTGATGATGTTTGGTATTGCAGCGGTGCCAGCTAGCACTGATATTGTTACAGTTTTTCAGAATTTCCATCGTAAACAGTTCTTCAGGGATTTATATTTTAGTCATAAAATCTGCCTCAGATTTTTTATTTTTTTTTTAACTTTGAAATTTAAATAATTTTTTTATATTTACTTATTCAAGTAAATTTTATCTAGGTTGTAAAATTTATTACAGCTTACTTTTATATCTTCTTCAACAACATTCTATTGAGATTCTAATTGAATGTCATTGAATTCATAGATTTATTTGGAGGGGAAGTGACACCTTTATAATATTGAAAATCCTCATCCAGGAACATGGAAAATGGAATCAAAAGATAAATTTAGTTTGATGCAAAAATTGAAATTAATGTACAGTTTTTCATAATATATGTTTCATGAACTTTTTGAAGACTTCTCCTATTTACATGCATTCAGTCCTTCTTTAAGTGTGTCAGCTAGGTTTCATATTTTTTTGAAAAATCTCATAGTGAAGCTATATGTGATGGTATAAAACCGGAAGATTAGAGGTTGTCCAAAGGGTTTCTGCTGGTTACACCTTCCCCTTGAAAATTTGCAAGGGAACTATGTCATCAGGCATTAAGCAAGTAAAAATCAGGTCAGATCAGTGCTGGGCACTCATGCACACTTTGTGAAAAAGCTGGGCCAAATGTGAATTTATATGTTTTCTCCAGTATGAGTTCCTCATTTCTTGGGTCCAAAAGCAAATTCATTCAACTTCCAATGTATATGTACTGAGCATTGCTTTAGGACCTAAGTATATAGAAGGTCATAAAAAGAGGACCAAAAACTCTACATTATCCACACAGAGCCTACATTCTTGTTGGATTGAAGCTTTCCTTATTACCTCCCTCTGTCTGTGAGTGAAATACAGAAAGCCAACAGCAAGGACAGCTTTACCTAATTTGATACTTGGAATGAAAGATAGAAGATAAGAGATTATAAAAGTAGTCATGCCACTAGCAGTCATAGACAGATGACTCTTGGTCAGGAAGCCGGGTTTGCACACACACACAGGGTATATAAGGTATAAATCGTGTGTAGATATCATCCAATGAATGCCTGCTTTGTTGTTGGCACCCTACTAATGACATTTTACATTTTACTTCATCTTCAGAGATAGAAACTATCCTCCTTTTATGGAGGAAGAATCAGAGACTCAGAGATTAAAACAATACATCAAAGCTTACATTGCTTCAAATGTTATGTATGCTCTTTTCTTCCTGTTACTCTAACTAACCAGTTATTAATTCATCCACCATTTAGTGAACTTTATTGAATATCATTTCTGGCTTGTAATGTGTAAGGTACTGCAGATAAATGTGGTAGATAAAATAGTCTCTTCCCTCAGGAGCTGTCATGGTGGCAACAGTGAAATACAAACAAAAATTATAATGTGCCAGATTGGTTCCAGAATAGCTGCACAGAGAGGCCCTGCACTTGCCTCCACCACAGAAGAGAACCAGAACATCAAAGGAAGGACTACATTTCCAGGAGATTGAGAGAGAATTTCAGTAAAGGTGTGATAGGAACCCTGAATGGCAGAGACTTCACAAGCCAGCAGAGAGAGAGAGAGAGAGGGAATAAAGTACATCACACTTTCTACCCTGGCTGGGAGGTCAGGGGGAGGCCATTTTGCTGGGAAAAGATAAGGGAAAAGCTTTATGATCCCTCCCCCCATCATTTTCACATACTGACAGTCCTCACACAGAATTTCACAGTCCTCACTGGCCTAATAGCTTGACTGGGGTCCAAGCAACTGCTTTTCTCCAAAAAAGATACCCACATTGGCTACCCCCACCCCTACAGCTCCAGACCTGAGCAGCTGTGGTACAGTTGCTTTCAAACTCCATTTTGCCTTAACGAACTGCAAGAAACCCCAGTGCTACCAGAAGCTCCCAGGAGCTGCAACCAGGGTTCCTCACAGGGCAGAGAACAGGACCTTTTGCATCCTGAAGCTGCAGGAGCGATGCTTACTTACCCACCATGATCTAGGGGAGATTCTACTGCTTCTTGGAGCTTGGTACCAGCAGCAACCTATACACAAGCCACGAAGACCAGACCCGAGGAACCCCCCACCCCCGCATCTCCTAGAACAGGGTGCTGGGTGGCCAGGGCACAAACCCCAGCATCAGCATTGCAAGCTCTGTGGGAATTGGGGGATATCTTTTCTCTGTACTGAAGCTCTGGAACAGTGACTGTTGGTGCTACAATCTATGGAGTAACTTAAACCCAAATGTGGGATAAGGAGGATTCTGTAGATGTTCCTGTGCTTCAAGTTGGCAGCTACAGAACCAAAATCCCCAGGAAAACCTGTTCTCACCTGTGGGACCTGGGGAAGGATTCTGCTGCATTCTGAAGCTCTGGAACCATGATTCTTGATTTAATAAGTTACAGGGACACCTGTGCTCTCCTGTGGGACCAGAGGAAGGCCCTATCTATATTTCTCTCTCTCCAGGCTTGCACCTGAACCTGCTAATGAGCAATCCCAGTATAACCTGAAATAACCATGTAATACCTTAGTAAGGTACCTTCTGAGTACAGCTCTGGTACTGTGACTGTTGTTTTATTCTACGGTAACCTGAGTTCCCTCTGAAGTACCTAAGGACCCCAGTGCATTCTGCAGATCTGGGTATTGACTATTACATGAGTCCTGGGACCTGGGAAAGGCCCTCACTGAAACCCGTTGATCTAGGGTTGCAGCTGCTATTGCACAACCCCCAGCACAACCTGTGGTCAACCTGTAGGGTGTAGTAAGTTATCCCTCAATGTCTTCAGCTCAGGGACTGCGACTGTTGGGTCAATATTCCACATAGTCACTGCAGATCGATCCATGGGAACTGGGAGAACTCTATCTGAATTCTAGTGCCCCAGACGCATGCTTGTCAGTGTGTAACCCCAGGCATACACTGAATGTCAAATGTGAGACCTGGTTAAGATATCCACTGCATTCTGCAGCCCTAGGACTGTGATTCTTGACTCTCTGAATCCTGGAAACAACTATCCTTGACCTTGTGGACCTGGAGAAGCCTCTTTCTCCATTTCGATGCTACAGGTCCATGGCTACCAGTGTACAATCCCCAGCATAGCCTATGATTTTCCCATGGTAACTCAGCAAGGTATCCTTCTTGTCCTGCAGCTCCAGGCTGTGACTATTGGCACTACATTCCTCAGAGTTACCAGGACCCATATCACAGGACCTTGGGAAGACCCTACATGGATTCAACTATTCCAGGCTCACAAGTACCCACGTACATCCCCATACATAAGGATTTTCTCATATCACCCAGGGCTAGAACTGGGAATGTTGATGCTATAAGCCCTGCAATCAACAAGACCTGCAGGAAAGAATCTAGGGAGGGTCCCATCCATATTACACAGTTCCAGGGCCATAGCTATGGGTGCCAGAAGCCCCAATGTTACTCAGGCTTGTCTGATGGGGTGCCAGGAATATAGCTACTGCCATCACAAACTCCAACATGATTGACAACTCTTTGTGGCTTGAAAGTACACACCTTTGGAAGTCCATGTCCACTTTAAAGTCAGACTACTACCTCCACGAGCTGCTACAGACTATAAACTAGACAACTATGGCTCCCATAGATAACTTACACTGATTACAGCTAAAGAAATCACTAAATGTTTACGCTTCTGAGCTCATATGAAACCAAAGCAAAAGCAACAACCTAACTGAAACTGCCTTTCATCTAAACAAAACAGTTTTTCTCATGAAAGCTGCTCCATGGCCAGCACTGTGGCTCAGTAGGCTAATCCAATGCCTGAGGCGCCAGCACACCGGGTTCTACTCCTGGTCAGGGCACCGGATTCTGTCCCAGTGGCTCCTCTTCCAGTCCAGCTCTCTGCTGTGGCCAGGGAGTGCAGTGGAGGATGGCCCAAGTGCTTGGGCTCTGCACCTGCATGGGAGACCAGGAGAAGCACCTGGCTCCTGGCTTCAGATCAGTGTGGTGCGCCGGCCACAGTGGCCATTGGGCAGTGACCAATGGAAAAAGAAGACCTTTCTCTCTATCTCTCTCTCTCACTGTCCACTCTGCCTGTCAAAAAAAAAAAAAAAAAGCTGCTCCATGAAGATGAAAGAACTGTTAAACCTGATGCAAAGATGACAACACAGGGACACTGGGAATGTGAAAAAGCAAGGGAACATGGCAACTTGCAAAGAATTCAGGAGTTTTTCAGAAATAGAACCTTGAGTTGAGAAAAAATGGTGAAGTGCCTTAAGAGGAATTCAAATAATGATCCTGAGGAAACTTAGCGTAGTGAGGGAGAATACAGATAAACAATTCAAATAAATGAAGAAAACAATGCATAACATTGATGAGGAATTCAGCTAAGAGAGATCATTCAAAAGAACTAATACAGTTTGGAGCTAAAACTTTCAATCAATGAAATAAATAATACAACTGAGAGTTTCAAAAACAGAATAGACCAAGCAGAAGTGAAGAATTTCTGCTATTGAGGACAAGGTTTTTGAAATAACCAAGTCAGAGAAAAACAATTTTTAACATGAATGAAGAAATGAGATGCCATTTAGTGATCAAATATTTTTAACAAATTTAAAAATAATGACCTCATACCATGTGTCTTCTAGACCACAAAAGCATAAAACTATAAATAACACAAGAGGAACAATATAAAACTTACAAATATGTGAAAATTGAGCAATATGTTCCTGAATGACTGATGGATTACTAAAGAAACCATTATATGTAGTGAAATAAGTCAGTCCCCAAAAGACAAATACCAAATGTTCTTCATAATCTGTGGTAACTAATAAAGTACCTAAAAGGTATAGGAGTGAAATAGAGACTTTGAGCGCTTGTCTCAACTGTTGAGAAACAGTTTTTTTTTTCTACATACTATTTGTTGAACTCTTTACTTAGTATAAGGTTAATCTTATCTCAGAACCAGGTGGCTTTGCAACTCAATTTTTAAAAGATTTATTTTTTTATTTGAAGGGAGAGATGGAGAGGGAGACACACACACACAGAGAAGGAGAGAGAGAGATAGAGAGAGAGATTGAGAGATCTTCCATTAATTGGTTCCCTCCCCAAATGGCTGCAAAGTTCAGAGCTGGGCTGATCCAAAGCCAGAAACTAGGAGTTTCTTTTGGATCTCCCACATGGGTGGCAGGAGCCCAGGGACTTGGGTCATCTTCTGCTGCATTCCCAGTCACATTAGCAGGGAGCTGGATTGGAACTGGAGCATCCAGGCCTCAAATTGGTGCCCATATGGGGTGCTGGAATTATAGGCAGAGGCTTTACACACTACACCACAATGCTGTCCCCTGTAACTCAAAAATTTATGAAACACTTAAAGAGGTGCTGCCTCCAATACTGCTCAAACTTTAAAATAATGAAAAGGCTGAAACTTCACCAAATTATTTTTTGAGGCCAGCATTACTCTGATACCCCACAAAATAAATAAAATTATATAAATAAAAGCACAGCATAAAAAGGAAACTAAAATGGACATCACGTTCTGGTCCTGGTTGCTCCTCTTCCTGTCCAGCTCTCTGCTGTGGCCCGAGAGGGCAGTGGAGGATGGCCCAAGTGCTTGGGCCCCTGCACCTGCATAGGAGACTGGGAAGAGGCACCTGGCTCCTGGTTTCGGATCAGCGTAGCTCCGGCTGTTGAGGCCACTTGGGGAGTGAACCAATGGAGGGAAGACCTTTCTCTCTCTCTCTCTCTCTCTCTCTCTCTGTCTGTAACTCTACCTGTCAAATAAATAAACAAGTAAATATTTAAACAATTAAAAATAAAAAAGGAAACTAAAGACCAATATCCTTGATGATCATAGATGCAAAAGTTCTCAACAAGATATTAGCAGCCAAATATAGCATTACATCACAAAGATTATGTATTAAGATAAAGTGGGATTTCTTCCTATGATGCAAAGATGTTTTGACATTCAGAAACCAATCAATGTATAAAAGGCAGGCATTTTGGCTCAATAAGTTAAAGTACAACTTGGAATTTCCACGTCATATATCAAAGTGCTGATTTAAATTGTGAATGCTCTGCTTCCAGTAAAACTTCCTGCTAATGCAGCATGGGCGGGAGCAGATGGTGGCTCAAGGGCTTGAACTCCTGCCACTGACATGGTAGACTTGGATGGAATTCTAGACTGGTTTCAGCTTTGTCCAGCCACATCTTTGCATGCATTTGAGGGAGTGAACCAGTAAGTGGGAGGCAACAGTCTTTCTCTTTGTAATTCTGCCTTTCAAGTAGATGGAAACAAATATATAAATATCAAATGGAGGAATCTGGAACACATCATGCTGAGTGAAATAAGCCAGTCCCAAAGGGAAAATATCATATGTTCTCCCTGATCGGCAACAACTAACTGAGCACCAAAGGGGAAACTTGTTGAAATGAAATGGACACTATGAGAAACAGTGACTTGATCAGCTCTTGTTCTGACGGTTGATGTACAATGTAATACTTTATCCATTTTAGTATTTTTTTTGTTCTAGTACCATTGGTTAAACTCTGTAATTATTCTTAGGTGTTTAAATTTTAACTGAAAAGTGATCCCTGCTAGGAATTTGGAAAACATTATGCTGAGTGAAATACACCAATCCCAAAGGGACAAATACCACTTGTTCTCCTTGATAGGTGACAACTAACTGAGCACCAAAAAGGAAACCTGTTAAAGTGAAATGAACACTATGAGAAACGGTGACTTGATCAGCCCTCACCCTGACTATCGATGAGCAACTTGATATGTTATCCCTCTTAGTATTTTTTGTTTGTTTGTTCTACTTAATACTTTTGGTTGAATACTGTAATAAATACACAATTCTTCTTAAGTGCTGAAACTTAACTGAAAAATGATCACTGTTAAATATAAGAGTGGGAATAAGAGAGGGGAGAGATGTGCAATTCGGGACATGCTCAAGCTGACTTACCTCGAACGGTAAAGTTAGAAACATACCAGGGGATTCCAATTCAATCCCATCAAGGTGGCATGTACCAATGCCATCTCACTAGTCCCAGTGATCAATTTCTGTTCACAATTGATCATAATAATAGGACTAAGAACCAAAGGGATCACATAAGCAAGAATAGTGTCTGCAAATATTAGCTGATAGAATAAAAAAGGGAGAGAATGATCCAACATGGGAAGTGAGATACACAGCAGACCCATAGAATGGCAGATGTTCTAAACAGCACTCTGGCCTCAGAATCAGCCCTTAAGGCATACGGATCCAGCTGAAAAGCCCATGAGAGTATTTCAGGCATGGAAAGCCAAGACACTCTGGGGGAAAACAAAAACCTAAATGAAAGAACTCCACGAGTGAGATTCCAGTGGAAAGAACGGGTCATCAAAGAAGGAGGTACCTTTCTCTGAAGGGAGGAGAGAACTTCCACTTTGACCATGGCCTTGTCTAAAAATTATCAGAATCAGTGAACTCAGGGGGCTTCCATAGCCTTGGTAGCTCATGACAAGATCCTAGGTTGATTACTGATGCCATAAACAAGAGTGTCAATTTGTTAAGTCAACAACAGGAGTCACTGTGCACTTACTCCTCATGTAGGATCTTTGTCCTTAGTGTGCAGTACATTGAGATTTAATGCTATAACTACTACTCAAACAGTATTTTTCACTTTATGTTTCTGTGTGGGAGCAAACTGTTGAAATCTTTACTTAATGTATGCTAAACTGATCTTCTGTATATAAAGAGAAATGAAAATGAATCTTGATGTGAATGGAAGGGGAGAGAGAGTGGGAAAGGGGAGGGTTGCGGGTGGGAGGGACGTTATGGGGGGTGAAGCCATTGTAATCCATAAGCTGTACTTTGGAAATTTATATTCATTAAATAAAAGTTTAAAAAAAACAGTGCTTGGCACACACTTGACATTGCATATTGCTTTGGATTTATTAATGGATTTTAATGTTCACATTTTGAAGTTGATCAACACTTTATTTAAATAGCACATTTGTGAGAAATCTGCTTTTTTTAAAAACAGTTGTCCTATATCTAAGCCTATATCACCCATTTTATGTGTCTTCATATGTGTGGGTAGAGTTGGGATGCCTTTAGACAAACAATGGTAAAAATTTGATTCTTTTTATTAATTGATAATGGCCAATTTGATTCCAACATAAATTGCATTTTCTACTAATTCTTTCTGCTTGAGCACCTGGTCAATAATCTGTGGTATTATTAAGGGTCAAAATATGTATGTCTGAATAAGAATTAAGTTATTAACTCAGTTCTCTTTGGATAGCAAACATTACATTTGTTTATATATTAATAGTTGCCTCTTAACTGATGCTTGGTGCTTCTAAAACTTTGACTTTTACTTATTTCTCCTGATATCAAGATTTTAGAAGAGAAGTCTAAATTTGTTTTTAATACAAGGTACACCTTTCGTTGGTAGGCAGTTACTTTTTTCTGCATCATGTGAATTTCTCCAAGTAATTCATATAGAATTCACAAAGAATCAAGTGTTAATAAAAAAAAAGAATATTGGCTTTCCCTCACAATATGGATTATTTCTCATGATATCGTTACCAAAATTAGGGACATTCCAGGCATATAATACATGAAGTAAAAGGATTCCTCCATTCATTTCTGTTTTTTTAAGACTCATTTATTTATTTGTAAGTCAGAGTTAGAGAGAGAGAGAGAGAGAGAGAGAGAGAGAGAGAGATATCTTCCATCCACTGCTTAAGCCCTCAGATACCTGTAACAGCTAGCTTTGGGCCAAGCTGAAGCCAGGCCCTAAGGGCTTCATTTGATCTCCCACAAAACACTTGGGCAATCTTCCACTGCATTCCCAGATGCATTAGCAAGAAGCTGGATCAGAAGTGGAACCACCAGGACAGGAACCGGCACCCATAAGGGATGCTGACATCACTGTACCACAATGCCAGATCTGGCTTCCATTTTTTATTAGGACTTTATTTACTAATTTAATTGAAAGGCAGAATAGAGAGAGAGAGGACAAGACAAAGAGAGAGGCCTTCCATTCACTGGTGCATTCCCAAATGGCTACAACAGCCAGGTGTCTGGGTCAGGCCAAAACCAGTAGCCAGGAACTCCATCGTAGTCTCACACTTGGGTGGCAGATGCCCAAGCACTTGGGCTACCACGGCCTTCCTTCTCAGACACAGTATCAGAAGAGGAGCAGCTGGGACTCGACCTGCCACTCGGACACAGGATACCAGTATTCCAAATGGCACCTAAACACAACGCACCACGGTCTCCTCAGTTTGAAAATATTTTATGTACATCAAACTCTGAAGCAGAGGTACTAAGGATATTATTTTCACAGTGTAAAACTACAGATGCTTTGAGGAAGACAGAAATATAAAAGAAAATGTTAAATATACAATAGCAATGTATTGTAAAGCCAAATTCAAAGACTTTCAGAAAATGAGAGGAAAGGGGCCGGCGCCGCGGCTCACTAGGCTAATCCTCCGCCTAGCGGCGCCGGCACACCGGGTTCTAGTCCCGGTTGGGGCACCGGATTCTGTCCCGGTTGCCCCTCTTCCAGGCCAGCCCTCTGCTATGGCCCGGGAGTGCAGTGGAGGATGGCCCAAGTGCTTGGGCCCTGCACCCCATGGGAGACCAGGAAAAGCACCTGGCTCCTGGCTCCTGCCATCGGATCAGCGCGGTGTGCTGGCCGCAGCGCGCCAGCCACGGCGGCCATTGGAGGGTGAACCAACGGCAAAAGGAAGACCTTTCTCTCTGTCTCTCTCTCTCACTGTCCATTCTGCCTGTCAAAAAAAAAAAAAAAAGAAAAAAGAAAAAAGAAAATGAGAGGAAAGGACTACTTTCCCAGTAGAAGTTTTATTGATGTATTAAATAGTGGTCACTATCTCTGATTTATGGAAAGTGGTTCTCAAATGTTTATAGAGTCTGAGAGAAGTTTTCTGAACAATTTGAGTTTCTACTTTCCTGCACAGGCTTCTCAGTTCTTTGTTCTCACTGTCTTAGCTTGAAAAATCATGTTTATTCTGAAAGTGAACTTTCCTGGTCTAAGTAAAAAATTTGCCAATATTATCTTGATTATAAGACATATAAAAGACACAAGTTATAAAATACTAAGTTTTAAAGGCATTTTATCAATATCTGCTCATTTTTAGAATATCACAACCCAGCCAGCAAAGCTGAAGTAAATTATTCAAATTAAAAAGCAATGTAATTGTCTGTTTTAAAAAATGTATTTCTAAACCTGAATTTTACTCTACTAATGGCATTTACTAAAATCCTTCTCTTGAGTCTTAGGTCTTGGAAGATAATTTGTTTAAAGATCTCACCACGTGGAATTGTCCAATATGAAGAATGGTGCTGAGTACTACAGTTCACATAGAGATGTTGTCATGTGTCTGTTCATCTGGAAGACCTGCTACTGGCTGATCCGTTTTCTGTTTACTAACATGGACTAGCAAGAACCAAGTGAGCTGATAAATAGAGAAAATCTGGGGGTGCAGAATCTTAAAGAGCTGACTTAATCTTGCAGTGTGCACTAAAGCTTTCTGCTCTAGAAAATTTAGGTGCCTAAATCTGGGAAGACACATTGGGAATAATAGGTAAAAAATAAAGAAAAGTAAGCCATTTGTGATACCTTAAAGTGTAGATAGAATAATTACAGAAATTGCTTTAACTATGTTCAACTATATTATTTTTTTTAAGTAGCAAATAAATTAGATCTTTATAAATTCAGTGACAACAAACAACTATAATTGTAAGAGAATATAAAAGTTTTCAAGTATGGCATGTATGAAAATGAAAACTGGGTAAGTTGCATTCTAGTACAGAATTATCTATATTTTCGATATTATATCTGCAGTATTTGTCATTGTAGTTTTAGTTGATAATCATTCTAACTTTCATCTTTAAAAGAAATACTTGCAATTCATCAATAAATCATTTTCATCTGCAAGTATGTAGCATTGGCACGAATAATAGCTATAGCAATATTTAAATGTTTTATGCTTCTAAAATACTAAGAATGATTTCCTTAAAAGATAACATATTTCTTAATTTACCCTGATTCACATATATTACTGTTTTTAAATTCTTCCTAGTATTTTTCCAAATTGGTAATTTTTAACTTTTTTATTAACCAATAACAAAATATGTCAAAAATATTTTCTTGTGATAAAGTGAAAAATATCATCATGTAATATATACAGGGTATGTGTGTGTGTATTAACATTTACATTTATAATTTCACCCTTGAAATTGATGGCCTAAAAGTAAAATGGGAGAATCATCTAGATCTAAAGATATAGACAAGTGCAATTTAATATAATTTTGCTTAGCCTATAGCCCTATAGAAAGACTGTTAACCAGTTAAAACAAAATTCTTAAAGAAAGAAAATAACTATGCCTGTATTTGTGAAATAAGACAATTCTTTTAAAGCATTCAATAATAATTTAATTTGGCCGGCGCCGCGGCTCACTAGGCTAATCCTCCGCCTTGCGGCGCCGGCACACCGGGTTCTAGTCCCGGTCGGGGCGCCGGATTCTGTCCCGGTTGCCCCTCTTCCAGGCCAGCCCTCTGCTGTGGCCAGGGAGTGCAGTGGAGGATGGCCCAAGTGCTTGGGCCCTGCACCCCATGGGAGACCAGGAAAAGCACCTGGCTCCTGGCTCCTGCCATCGGATCAGCGCGGTGCGCCGGCCGCAGCGCGCCGGCCGCGGCGGCCATTGGAGGGTGAACCAACGGCAAAGGAAGACCTTTCTCTCTGTCTCTCTCTCTCTCACTGTCCACTCTGCCTGTCAAAAAAAAAATAATAATAATTTAATTTGTTTACTACTGTTATTCATTGAATTAAATGTATCCATATTTAAGTACATTCTTTGAAGCAATAAATCTCAGTAATTCATAATATGACCTTATTTGTAAAAGATGGTTCTTATAGAGATTCCCAAGTTAAAATGCAACAATTCAATGGACTTTAATCTCATGACCAGTGCCCTTATGAAAAGGGAAAGAGTTTGGGGACATGTATACACACAGAGAGATTTTGCATGTAAAGAGAGATGGGGAGAAGATAGCTCTCGAAAAACCAAGCAGAAAGCCCTAAACTGGATCCTTCTCTTACTACCCTAAAAAGAAAACTGCCAGTATCTTGATTTCAAAGTTCTGGCTATAGCAGCAAATTTTCTGTTACTTAAGGCAGTCAAGTTGTGTTACTTTTCAATATAACTCAAACATATAAATGCAATCTGTGGAATATGTGCATTTAAAATAATGCAAAGGTTGTTACTTCTTTGGGACAGTGTAAATGCAAAATATAATCCTTCATATCTTTTAGGAATTTTGATTCAGAATGTCAGCACAATAAAATTCACTGGCAGTGTTTAAAGTAATAATATATGTATATATACTAAAATCACACAAATAGACCAATTAAGAAGATGTCACTCAAGATGATCTTTTTCTTATTTTTTAAATATTTATGTATTTGTCTTATTTGAAAAGCAGATAGATAGAGATTTTCCATCTGTTTTTTTCACTTCCTAAATGCCCACAACAGTCAGGGAAGGTACAGGCTCAATCCTAGGCCTGTAACTGCATCCAAGTTTTCCATGTAGGTGGCAGGGATCCAAGTACTTGAGTCATCAGCTGCCACCTCCAAGGGTGCACATTGACAGGAAGTTGGCATTGGGAGTGGAGTTGTGACTCAAACCAAGGTACTCTGATGTGGAATGTGAGCATCCCAAGTGGCATCTTAAATTTTACACTAAATGCTCGCCTGGGGCCATACTTTTCAAAATTTAATTGTGAAATTAACTATCACTTTTGTTTAATGAAATCAAATACTTCAGAAGTGAAAATACCTGCCTGCTTTCTATAGATTTTCAAAGTGATCTTTTCAGAGGCATATGGTGTTTTCGCCTACTGAGTTTCACAACTCAGTAAATAAGGCAGATCTATTTTAATAGGAAAAATTACTGGAAAGCTGTTAGCTGTTAAGGTAACTTTATCATCATTGTGCATGCTAGAATAAATTAACAAATCCATTTTAATATATATTAGTCACCAATAAAATGAAATATATGCATATATTTAATGTTCAGGTCAAAGAAACTACACACTGATAATTTAGCATTATACCATAGAAAGAAGGACAAATTTTATTTTTAACAAATAGTTTTCTTAAGTCAATACAAAAATGATAGTAGAGTTTAAGAAAAAAGGAAGAATCAGCTGAATCTTAAATAGTCTGAGATTATTTTTACCTAAATGTCACATCTATCCTGTTATTTATTTGACCTCTGTGGGATGACTGTATGAGAGTGGGAAGACACCAAACTGATTTTCTTACACCTGTTTCTTACCTGTAGAATATGACAAATCAAGCAGTTACTTTCCAAATTAAAGGGACAAGCTGTGACCCAGACCAAATTGGGCTCCTATTCAGAGGGTTGGGTATGGCAGAACTAATATTTTGTGTTCCTGCATGAAACATTTTAAGAATCATGCTTGCAATCATTTATTATTTAAACACTGATTCAAACATATTAAGCTTATTTATGACTTTATTTAATCTACCCTTTTAAAATTAAATATTCATCCTCTAAATATTAAACTTAACTGATTTAGGAACAAAAGCAAATCATAAAACATAACAAAAATACAGATGCAAATAAAAACAAATCTTATGATTTACATTAAAATTCATATAAAGTATGATGTTAATATCTTTTTGTTTTTTTTTTTTTTTTTTTTTGTTTTTTGGTTTTTTTTTTGACAGGCAGAGTGGACAGTGAGAAGGAGAGACAGAGAGAAAGGTCTTCCTTTTCTATTGGTTCACCCTCCAATGGCCACTGTGGCCGGCGCACCATGCTGATCTGAAGCCAGGAGCCAGGTGCTTCTCCCGGTCTCCCATGCGGGTGCAGGGCCCAAGGACTTGGGCCATCCTCCACTGCACTGCCAGGCCACAACATAGAGCTGGACTGGAAGAGGAGTGACCGGGACAGGATCCGGCGCCCGGACCAGGACTAGAACCCTGTGTGCCAGTGTCTCAGGTGGAGGATTAGCCTATCGAGCCTTGGCACTGGCCTGATGTTAATATCTTTACTTTTCATTGTAAAAGCTATTGTGACTACCTTAAATATGACGGATTTTAGTTATTCAAAATGTTAAATTGATAGGATTCTGCCTTATGCTAGATGTAATCAACCTTGAAAAATACACATAATTCTGAGATTAAATTCAGAGTAAATTATTTGTGTAGTTTTTGATATTATACATTTCTGCTTTTAATTTAATTTTCTAATCCGAGGCAATATTTTCTCTATATTTTGTAATCCAGGTCCTCCAAATAACTTTTTAAAAATAACTTTTTAGCAGCATGATTCTAAGATGACACAGTAAGAAATACAGAAATCTTTCTTCTCACTTTGACAACAATTGTACAGGCAGAATTAGCCTGGTGTGACTACTTCAGAACTCAAGACTGTGAAGAGCTTTCACTTCCCAAGGTAAAGATCACCAGTAAATTAGAATTAACTTTGCTCAAACCTGGCACAGCAGTTGTTATCATTCCCTCCCTCACATCTGGTGGCACGAAACCAGGCACGTGCTCCTGGAGAGGTTACATGGTGACAAAATCTTGTCTTTCAAATAGTGGGGTTTGTGTTCTCTTCATTTCTGCTCCTGATCACAGAGGTTCAAAGAGACTCGGAGCAATTTTTGCCCACATACAGCTCTTTTCCTTCCCTATGGTGAACTCTTCCTCTGTGGCTAAAGTGCAGAGGAGTTAAAGTGCTAATGCCTTTGCTTCCTTGATTTTACTCATTTTCTTTTTTTTAGAGCTAATCATTAAGGAAGATGACTTGCAAAATGAATGGCTGTACAAGGAATATTAAAAACTAACCATGCATGCATATAGAAATGCAGCATCAGAGAAAACCTAAGGCATTACATTTACACCTTAGGTTCATCTTTGGCATAGAGACAGACTACAAATATCAGAAACTAAAATTAAAAAATAGAAATCCCCAGGGAATGATTATATTTCAGAAGTCACCACATTATTTGATTCAGATTTCCAAAAAATCACAAGACATATAAAGAAATGGAAAAATATGCATCATTTACAAGACAAACAAAAATAAAAATAAAAAAGAAGCTTTCTCTCTGTCTCTATCTCTCTCACTGTCCACTCTGCCAGTCAAAAATAAATAAATAAATAAAAAAGAAGCTATCCATGAATAAGACCAATGGCAGACAGTACACAAAGACTTTAAAAATGCTCAAAAAACTCAAGGAAAACAGGAAAAATGTCAAGAATCTAATGTATGAATATGCATGAATAGTATAGAAATATAAATAAAGGTAGAGTCCAAAGGAAGTCATAAAGAATTCTATAGTTCAAAATTACACTAACCATATAACCAAATGGCTAGAAAGATTTAGAGGGTTATTTGAGTAGGCTGAAGAAAACGTCATATAAGTTTAAGACAAAAAGATTGAAATGGTTAATTTGTGGGATGGAGTGAGAGTGAAGAAAGGTTAGAGATCTGAGGACTCTGCCAAGCAGACCCACACATGTATTGAGGGAGAGAACAAGAGAGAGGAGCAGAGAGATTTTTGAAGAAATAATGGACAGAAATTTCCCAGTGAAAGACATGAGTGTCAACACTGGCAAAGCACAACACATTCTAACATGGCTCTTTGGACCACTTGGGGGGTGAACGAGCAGGTCAATGATTCTCTCTCTCTCTTTCTGTCTCTCATTCTGGCTCTATTGCTCTGCCTTTCAAATCAATTAATCAGTCAATCAAAAAATGGCAGAAAAAAGCATAGATTTTTATTGCTTTATTGTGACTAAATGGAAAATATCCTGGGTGAGACTAAACTTACAACTTGGATAAAATCTCTATGATTCACTGTTATTATTAATATTGTTAAAAGCTAAGAGTAGTGAACTCTTTCCCTGCACCCAAAACTGCTATGAGTTTTTCAGACATTAGTTTACTTAACTTTATAACAATAAATAAATAAATCCATATCGACATTTCAATCCAGTTGTTGAAAGACAAAGAAATTATCTTGAAAATAGCAACAGTTTAGTGACATTACAATAAGATTATCAACACATTTCTTATTTGAAGATGAGAATGCAGTGGACTAAGGTTAACAAGTGCTAAAAGAAAAACTTTCAGTCTACAATCTTGTATGTATAAAATTATTATTCAATAATGATGGACAAATTAGCACATTATTAGATAAATCTGTTTTAGGCAGAGGGTGGCACTGCGTCATAATGGGGAATGCCACCACCTGCAGTGCCAGCATTTCATATGGGCACTGGTTCCAGTCTCAGCTGCTCCACTTCCAATCCAGCTCTCTGCTATGGCCTGAGAAAGCAGTAAAAGATGGCCCAAGTCCTTGGGCCCCTGCACCCACATGGGAGACCCAGAAGAAGCTCCTGGCTTCTGGCTTCAGATTGGCACAGCTCGGCCATTGCAGCTATTTGGGGAGTGAACCAGTGGATGGAAGTCCCTGCTCTCTCTTTATCTACCTCTGCTTCTCTGTAGTTGGGCCTGTCTAATAAATTAATAAATCTTAAAAAAATACTTGAGGGAGTATGTCACCACCAATTGTGTGAAATTCTAAAGGGAACCCTGTAGGTAGAAGTGGAGGGATACTGGAAACTCAATGCCATAAGAATAAATAAATATATCAATAGAGAAAAACATATGGGCAGTCATAAAAGCTAGTTTATTATAATAAAGACTCATAACTTAATTTTCTGTCTACATAAAAAGACTAATGCACTAAAATTTATTAACAAATACACAAAATATAATTCTGTTACATCAAAACTTGAAAAGGGTAGGTAGAACTGTAAATGAGGAGAGCTTTAGTGCAGTAATAAAAATAAGTTGGTATAAACTCACATTAGAGTGTTTATAACTTTAAAATGTTAATTGAAATTTTCATAGTAACAACAGAGGAAAAGAATATACATAGAAAGAAATGAGAAAGCTTTTTGAATGTTTTTCTGCAAAAATAAATCAACTAAAAAGAGAGATTAAGAAAAGCTATAGGTTGGGGCAGATGTTGCGACACAACAGGTTAAGCTGCTATTTGTGAGTCCAAGTTCCAGTTACCCTGCTTTTGATCCAGATTTCTGCTGATGTGTTCTCAGAGGCAGTGAATGATGGATGGGGCAAGTGCCTGAGCCCCTGCAGCTCATACAGGAGACCCTGATGGAGTTCCTGGTTCTGGGTTTCAGCCTGCCCAGTTCTGGCTATTGTAGGGATTTGAAGAATGAACCAGTGGATAAACAATCAATCTCTCTCTCACTCTCTCTCTCTCTCTCTCTCTCTTTCTGTGTGTGTATGTGTTTGACTCTTCCTTTAAAATACATGTCCTCTTTTTATAAACTTTTATTTAATAAATATAAATTTCCAATGTACAACTTTTGGATTACAGTGGCTTTTCCCCCCCATAACCTCCCTCCCACCCACAACCATCCGATCTCCCACTCCCTCTCCCATCCCATTCACATCAATTCATTTTGAATTATCTTTATAACAGAAGATCACTTTAGTATATACTAAGTAAAGATTTCAACAGTTTGCACCCACACAGAAACGCAAAGTGTAAAGTACTGTTTGAGTACTAGTTATAACGTTAATTCACATAGTACAATACATTAAGGACAGAGATCCTACATGGGGAGTAAGTGCACAGTGACTCCTGTTGTTGATTTAACAATTGAGACTCTTGTTGATGGCATCAGTAATCACCCTAGGCTCTTGTCATGAGCTTCCATAGCTATGCAAGCCTCTTGAGTTTGCCAACTCTGATCCTAATTTGACAAGGCCATAGTCAAAGTGGAAGTTCTCTCCTCCCTTCAGAGAAATGTACCTCCTTCTTTGATGGCCCATTCTTTCCGCTGGGATCTCACTCACAGAGATCTTTCATTTAGGTCATTTTTTTTTTTTTGCAACAGTGTCTTGCCTTTCCATGCCTGAAATACTGTCATGGGCTTTTCAGCCAGATCCGAATGCCTTAAGGGCTGATTCTGAGGCCAGAGTGCTGTTTAGGGTGTCGGCCATTTTATGAGTCTACTATGAAAATACACGTCTTCTTAAGTAGCTATGGGAGAATTTTCCATTATAGATTATATTTTCAGCCACAAATTGAGTCTTGATAGATTTTTAAAGTTAATTTCAAATCCTGACTCTACCGCTGTCTTCTCTCCTTCCATGAATAACTTTCTTTAATGTCTAAACATTTGTTTTCCATATGTAAAATGGAGAGAAAAGTCCTATTTATTTATAGAGTTGGTATGAAGTTAAACAAACTAATATATGTAAAACTCATAGAAGCTTTAAGTGCAGGAAAAGTGCTCACAACTCTTAGCTTCTAATAGTGTAAATAATAACAGTACATAATAGAGATTTTAGCCAAGTACTAGGTTGAAACTCATCCAGTATATTTTCCATTTAGTCACAATAAAACAGTAAAAATCTACACTTTTTTCTGCATTGTTAAGATTGATTAATCAATTTGAAATGCAGAGCAATTGAGACAGACTAAGAGAAAAAGAAAGAAAGAGAGAGAGAGAGAAAGAGAGAGAGAGAGAAAAGATGTGTTCCTTCTGCTGTTTCACTCCTCAAATGGCTGCAATGGCAGGAGCTGTGCTGATCTTAAGCCAGGAACCAGGAGCTTCTTCTGGGTCTCCCATGTATGTGCAGGGGCCCAAGGACTTGGTCCATCTTCCGCTGCTCTCCCAGGCCATAGCAGAGAGCTGAATCAGAAGTGGAGCACCAGGACTCAAACCAGAACCCACATGGAATACTGGCAGCACTAACAGTGGCTTCACCCTAGGCTACACAGCAGCACCAGACCCTTCTTTGCTTATTTTAAAAATAAACCTCTTAATGGAACAGAAACATATCTTGCCACACTAAAAAGACGGAGGAAGAAATGGCCAACTAGTAGCATGTTAGTCTATAATTCAATATATGAAATGCATCCCCACTCTAATTGGGTTTCTCTGCATGATTCCTGATTCCTTGGACCAAAATATAATCCGAGGTAAGAAATATCTAAAGAAAAATTTATCTAGGAAATTGTATACATTGCTCTTTGCACTAAGAATCTACATTTTCTTTAATTTCAGTTCTTAATCTCATCAAAGCAATACATGCATATGATCAATAACTCAAAATATTCACCAAGACATCATTTATTAATTGGGTTATTGTCTCTTTGTAACACTATTTTCACAAAGTTACTGCTTCAAACAAGGCACTTAATTACCGCAGGCTTTCTGTGGATCAGGAGTCAGGTTGCAGCTTCCCTGGATGTTCTGCTTCAGTGTCGTACAAGGCTGGTGTGAAATTTTTCTCAGGTTCTAGTCTCCTCTGATGACTTCACCAAGGAATGACCCTCTTCTGATCTCATTTATTATTGACCACATTTACTTTCTCATAGACTTTTGGACTAATGGCCATGTCTTACTAGCCTTGCTGGGATGGTCTCATCTTCTTGTCTCTGGAGTGCATGCTCCCATGTAGACAGATTTAATATAAAGTAACATTAACATTCCATCACCTTTGCTTTATTGGTTGTAAGCCTGCCTCAAATCCTGCCCACACTCAGGGGAGATCACTCAAAGCTGTGAATGCAAGGAGATATACCCCCCTGTAGTATTTCCCCCACACATAGTTTAAAATCAGCCCTCAAATCCCCGTATCAATCTAGTTTTGATATCTGTGAACCAATAACTTCCTGCTCTTTTATCTGTTCCTGATATTTTTCAGAAAAGTTTACTTCCATATATTTAAGGAATAGGTCCATAAGATTTAATTCTTAAAACTATCAATTTTAGAAAAATTTTAATCACCTGCAACAGAATACAAGCTTTTATCCATGTGATATATCGTACTGCAACACCAATCCATTACACACATTCACATTCAGAAACACTTATGTAGTATGTGAATATAGAATCTATAGATTTAAATAGCTACTTTATTGTCCTGTTTATTATTTTTCATTATATTATAGTTTGTTGTTTTATATAGAATATCATTCATTGTTTACAAAAAGAATTCATAAATTTCTTTCCATCTCTAATGTATAGCATCCAATTATCTATCATTTTGGAGCAACTGACTTTCAATGAATTTGTTAATTGACTTGTTTTTCATTTTGTTAGTCTCTTATATACTTAATCAAAATTCAATCACAAATACTCTCTTCATGCAGTTATCTAAATCTCCTTTTACTGCATTGAAATATAAAAGGTATATCTCAATGTCAGGTTCTTGGAGTACTTAGTATCATCTAAAATTGTCTTCGGAGGAATATAATTTATTTTTGTTCCACAATTGTCATCCAAGAGTTTTCTTTAACTTTTATTCCAGAGAAGTTTTTGACATCTCTCTTGAAACTCTGGTTCCTATGACCTCCTGTTTATACCTTAATTTTGTTAGAGCTTTATTGAGAAAGGATTCATTAAAGTAAAACTTATGAGATCCCATATGCTTTCTATCCTAACTAAATGGTAATATGGCTGAACACAGAATTCTAGGTTAACAGTCACCTTCTAATTTTTTCAAACATTTCTCCATTATTTCACTGATTTTATTGCTACCTTTTACAAGCTAAACAACTTTTTGGTCCCTAATCATTTCAAGTATCCTTTCTTATTTGGTACTTTAGTGTTTTTTAGCTTAAAATTCTGAAAATTTTTGATGATACACATTGGGATAGTTCGATTTTAATAACTGTTTCTGGTACTTCACTGAGTGCTTTCAAACTGGAAATACACACTTCGCAATTCCATGAGATATACTGAAGTATTTGTTCAATGATTTTCATTTTTTTGTTTTATTTTTTCCTTTTCTGATTTCTAGTATCTTATTGCTATACTCCACACCCAAATTCCAATGGTTAAAATATTTTCCTCTAATTTTCCACATGTATCAATGAGTGATTTAAGGGAGATTTTCTCAGGTTTATTTATTTATTTATTTTTGACAGGCAGAGTGGACAGTCAGAGAGAGAAAGAAGAAAGGTCTTCCTTTTCCACTGGTTCACCCTCCAATGGCTGCTGTGGCTGGCGCACCACGCTGATCTGAAGCCAGGAGCCAGGTTCTTCTCCTGGTCTCCCATGCGGGTGCAGGGCCCAAGGACTTGGGCCATCCTCTACTGCACTCCTGGGCCACAGCAGAGAGCTGGCCTGGAAGAGGAGCAAACAGGACAGAATCTGGCACCCTGACCGGGACTAGAACCCAGAGTGCCCTGCCGCAGGTGGAGGATTAGCCTATTGAGCTGCAGCACAGTCCCAGTTTAATTTGTAATTCTATAGTGATTCCAAATTTTGTTAATAAGATTTTGAAGACTGAAATTGCTTTAGGAGTTTATATTTATTTCCTTTTTTCATGTATATACTTTGTATCAGTTCTAAGTTATTAATGATACTGGGGCTGGTATTGTGGCTCAGTAGGTTAACCCTCCACTTGCAGCACTGGCATCCCATAAAGGTGCCAGTTCTAGTCTCAGCTGCTCCACTTCCAATCCACCTCTGCTGTGGCCTGGGAAGGCAGTAGAAGATGACCCAAGTGCTTGGCCCCCTCAGCTTCTTGGGAGATGTGGAGGAAGCTCCTGGCTCCTGGCTTCCGATCAGCCCAGCTCCGGCTGTTGAAGTCATTTGGAGAATCTCTCCCTCTCACTGTCTGTGTCACTCTCAAATAAATAAATGAAATCTTCAAAAAATGATTCTAAGGATAAATATTTCCATTCTCCCTCAGGAATTTTATTCCCCAACTAGGCGTCTATTTTCCAGTAAGCTTTTGGTTATGATCTTTTACACTTAGAAGTTTTACTCAGTCTCTGGCTATTTTTGGATATCATCTCACATTAAGGAGGGTAACACTAAAAGCTGAATGGAAACTACACAGAGAGGATTGTTTTACTGACTGTGAATTTCACTGTGGGATGAACTGATTGGAACTTTTCTGATGAGAACCACTGATGACATTATCTTTGAATCTTTATCCTTTGATCGGTCCAAATCCCTAGATACAAATTTTCTAGACTCTTCACAAATAGTATTAGTCAACTGACTCAGACCAAAAGCAGAAAGAACCAAGGAGGTCTCATTATTTAAGAAATTCAATTTCTCTGCTAGCACCGCGGCTCACTAGGCTAATTCTCCACCTGCTGCACCAGTACTCCAGGTTCTAGTCCCAGTTGGGGCACTGTTCCTGTCTCAGTTGCTCTTCTTCCAGTCCAGATCTCTGCTGTGGCCCGGGATGGCAGTGGAGGATGGCCCAAGTGCTTGGGCTCCTGCACCCGCATGGGAGACCAGGAAAAGCACCTGGCTCCTGGCTTCAGATCAGTGCAATGAGCCAGCCGTAGTGGCCATTGGGGGGGGTGGTGAACCAACGGAAGGAAGACCTTTCTCTCTGTCTCTCTCTCTCACTGTCTAACTCTGCCTATCCCCCCCCCCAAAAAAAATTCAGTTTCTCTTCACTTCTCTGTTTTACTGTAGGGACATGAATACTATCTCTAGGAAAGGGTATCTTCTAAGGTATCTCTAGGAAAGAAAATGTTTTGTTTTTCCACCTATACAGGATAAATTTCTAGTCTCTATAGTCTTTTGGTGAATGTTTATGTATGTATTTGGGGGGAAGTGCAGTTGTCTCACTCTCCAAAGAAGGACAAGGATTCTTGAGGAAGTTCAAGGATGATTCTGACAGTGTTAAAAAACTTTCTACTGACTCCCCTATTTGGATGGTTCATTTTGCTGTGGGATTCAGTTTTGCCCATGAATGGGATAATGTACAACGTTTCTGGTCTGCTGATTCAGAGATGCCTGTTGGCTGTTGTGCTTTATGGTTTCCAGACTGTGCTCCCTATCCCTTTCCTCCGTTTCACTTGATTATTTTGTGTAGAAATTAAAATGCTGTGTTATCCTTACAGTGGAAAGTCAGAACTGGAATAAAAGGAGTATATTTAACTTTTTTATTAAATTGCATTAATTTAAGAGAGAGTGAGAGAGAGACCTTCCATTTGCTGGTTTACTTCCCAAAGGCTTGCAAGACCTGGGGCTGGATCAGTCCAAAGCCAAGACCCTGGAAATCAGTCTGGGCTTCCACATGGGTGGTAGGAACCCAAGTACTTGAGCCATCATCATTTGCTACCTCTTAGAGTTCTTATTTTCAGGAAACTGAAATTGGAGGCAGAGGCAGGACTTGAACCCAGGCACTCTGATATGGAAACAGAGGACCCAAGCCACATCTTAAACACTGTTTCAAATGCTCCCCTTTAAATGGTATACATTTACACTGCCACCTTTCATCTGAATTTTGGGGAATCTTTTTATCCAGTAAAGAGACTATTGTTTTTTTCAGCAAAATAATTGGAAAAAAAATGATGTGGTGTACAACAACAGGTAATCATGAAAATAATTTGCACAATGATAGCTGTAATTGTGTTTTGCAGCTACTGTAAGAAATCACCACCAATCAAGGGGCTGAAAAGAACAAAAACTGCTTCCCTCGCTGTGCTGGAGGTCAGGATCTCAATACTGAGGTCTTGGGACAGATGAATCTGCGAAGCTCTGGGAAAGCATCTATTCCATGCCACTCTCCTAGACCCTGAGGGCTATGAGCTAGCCATGGGATTTCTCGGTTTGCAGCTATACCACTGCGATCTCTTTCTCCATTTTCAAAGCAGCTTCTCTTTTCCTCTGTGCTTTACCTGATCTATCGGCCCCCAGTCATTTTTTTCCAAATAAAGTGACATTCACAGAATCCAAGTATTTGTATTTGGAGATAAATATAAACACCCCCATCTAATAATCTAAACATTTGATTCAATAGATTATGATAGCACTATTTTTAAAATATAAATTAGGTGTTTTTTCCCCTCAAATTTAAGCCTCTTTCCAAGTGAAGAACATAAAGTTGGGCATTTAAAAAAAAACTATGTTTAGTATGTCATTTAGTATGCACATGTAATGTACAATTTGTCTAGTGCTTTCAAATTTTGATTTTATACTAACAGATATAAAAAGAATAGATGAACAAACTAAGCTACAAAACTGAATTTCCTACTCACTAATGCAGAACAAAATAAGAGTGTTACTAGACCAAGCATCTCGGGACAGATGATATTCATTGTGTGTGCAGTGTGGCAACACAGAATATGAAGTATGAACTGACATAGTGCTGTACTTATCAGAAATGGTTCACAGAACACATACTGCTAAGACTTGACCTATCTAAAATAAGTAAAAATGCACTCATTCAAAAAGGCAAAAACAAGCTCAAGTTCTATGTGATTTGTTGATTCAATAACTTAAATTCCTCTAATGCTATTAGAAGATAATTGGGATTGATCAGTGACTGTGGAAGTTTGTTTCTTTTTAGAAATATGAAATAATCTGCAGTGAGACATTGAGTAAAACTTGAGACTGTAGATACCTAGACAGGCTTATGAAGAAAGAATAATAAAAATGATATGATTTTTTAGTAATCTAACAGAAATATTGTTAGTCCGTGTTTTAAACTGAGCTCTCAAAGATCTTTTACATATTTTGGAATTACCAATTTTTAATATTATGCAATTTTTAGATTTTTTACATGAGAAAATAATTTTTAAAGTAAGACATAAACTTGAGTATATATGTGACAAACTTAAAGTGCTAATATTTATGGCAGCTAAGATTTGCTGATTCAAAAACTAATTACAATTCTAATTAAATTTATTACAATATTATTCTAGGAGCAAAATTTATTTTCTTATAATACTGACATATTGATGGCTGACTGTTGGCTTAATTACGGCTAAGCTATTATTAGAACATCAACTCCGCATTGTCTTTCTAGATAACTTGACTTGTCCAGATTTCTATAGTTTGTCAATTCAACTGGTTAAAGTCTGCTACCAGCGAATAAGATTGCTGAATGGATAATCTAAGTCAGCCATGAAAAAGAAACTCATTGTGCTATTAACATAGGTCTTTCCCTTTTATAATGACTAAGCCAGCTTTGTTAGGGATTTATCCAAAAGCTATCAAGAGAAAACTACTAAAATGATAACTTAAATAAATTAAAGGTTATTTTTCACTTACATTTAAAAAGTTAACATTTAGTCAGCCTAGAGACTGCCTACTGGCATCTTTCTTCTTTGTGGCACTTTTGTTATAAAGACTTATTTATTTGAAAGTCAGAGTTACATAGAGAGAGAAGGAGAGGCAGAGAGAGAGAGGTCTTCCATCCGCTGGTTCACTCCCCAGTTGGCTGCAATGGCTGGAGCTGCGCCAATCCAAAGTCAGGAGCCAGGAGCTTCCTCTGGGTCTTCCACGCAGGTGCAGGGGCCCAAGGACTTGGGCCATTTTCTACTGCTTTCCCAGGCCACAGCAGAGAGCTGGATCGGAAGTGGAGGAGCTGGGTCTTTAACTGACGCCCATATGGGATGCCAGCACTGCAGGCAGTGGCTTTCCCCACTATTCCAGTGTGCCGGACCCTCTATCTGTTCTTAGAGGTTTCACTTATTTGGTCATATTTTAGAAAGCACAGTGGTGCAGGATCAAGCAGAAACAGTCCATGAAACCCCCTGGTGTGTTTTCCTATATACTGTCTTTCCTAGAAGTGCTACACTCTGTTAGCTAAGGAGATACCACACCTTGCCACACAGCTAGCCCTTGAGCAAGGAAGTCTCTGTGTGTAGCAGAGTGAACAGTGGCTCCCTGTAGACATATGTCTTAATCTCAAGAATTTTAATTTATTACCTAATCTGACAAAAGATTCTTTGCAGATGAAATTGTTAAAATCTTGAGATAAGGAGATTAACCTGGACTACTGGGATAACTACAAATCAATCACAAATCCTTACAAGTCAAGAATCCTACCCCTGTGGGTCAGAGATCTGCCCATGAAAAGCAAGTACAAGTTACGTGACTTAAGAAGGAATTAACTTGCAATAGTTTTAAAGATAGAGAAAGTGATCATGAGGCGAAGAATGTGACAGGCATATAGAAGCTGCAATGGTTAAAGAAATGTGAGTTCTCTGAGAGCCTGAAGAAAGAATCCAGGGTGCTGGTGCTTTTGAGATTAGGCTGTTGAACCTGTACCAGTATTCTGACCTACACTGTGGTAAGATAATGTATGCTGACTTTAAGCCACTAAGTTTCTGGTAGATTGCTATAACACAGAAAAGAGATACACTGAGAAATATTTTTAAACATTTATTTGTGCAAAAGGAAGAGTGAAAGAGGAATGGGAAGAGAGAGAGAGAGAGAGAGAGAGAGAGAGAGAGAGAGAGAGAGAAAATCTCCCATCCTCTGATTCACTTATCAAAGGGCTGCAGAAGCCAGGGCTAGGCCAGGCAGAAGCCAAGAGCCAGGAAATTCATGCAGGTCTCCCCATGGGTAGAAGAATACCAGGTACTTTGGCAGCCATGTGCCTTTCCAGGCACAACTGGCAAGGAGTTGTATTGGAAGTGGAGAAGCCAAGACAAACTAGCACTCTAATATGGGATGCTGGCATCACAAGTTGTGGTATAACCCAAAGGCCACAAAAGTAGCTACATGAATTCTGTTTTTAAATGTGGAGAATCAGTGTTCTTAAGTATTTAGTCAAAGAAGACGCCGAGAATGAGTATTAGGTAGCAATATTCTATTTGTATCAGTCTCCCCTCAACCTATTTTTCTCCACCTGCCTCCACTGAAAACCAATTAATTAGAATGAACTATTATCCCAATCAGTTTGGAATGCAATTAATCTAATAGTTTAAAAGTTCAACTCTAGATAATATAAGAAGTATTATTAAATGTTTTAAGAATAACTTCTAAGTATGCATTTCTTAATGCTCTGAAGAAGTGAAATTCTTCATTAAAATTACTAAGAGACAAATGTGGTTTCAGATTCTTACAACTAACACTCTCTTCCCTGGGACCTTAAATATCTCACTTCTAGCATTTTTGAGGTCTCAGCTTAAATAATTCCTTTTCCAAGAAACTTCCCTTGAACCATCCTGTATGCTATAAGCATTACCTCTGTTTCCATTTCTCTCTCTACTGTACCACTAAATATATTTCCCATTATTGAGGTTAACTTATTTATTAAGCATTTTACTTGAATATTTTCCTATCATCCCTATAAGAATATGACTCTATCCAGCTGTATTTATTATTTATCTTGTACACTCCTGACCATTAAATATTAGAAGAGTGTCTGACACATATCATGGATTCAGTAAGATTTCTCTGAAGTAGTAAGAGCCCAGAGTGCTTTGGCCTCAATGAATGAATGAATTTTTATTAGTTAAAGAACACTAAACCATATACTTGAAGAAGCTGTATTAGAAACTGAAAAATATATAAGGACTATTACAGGAATATAAGCTGAAATTATCAGAAATTTTAAGCAACATTGACAATGTTGTAGTTCGCATTGCATCTAAAAGTTGACAAGAACATATTGGGTTAAGTCCTTTTTAGGAAAAGCAAAATTACATGAAAAAGAAAGCATCTTGCAATAGACTAAAGGAGTACTCCTTTAGTGTTAGAGCTTATTTGGATCATATGGGGTTTTTAAAAATGAATATTCCTGATTCCTAAACATAGGGGTTTTAAGAAACCAGACCCCACTGAAAACCTGAACATGAAAAATGTAATAAGTAACTAAAAATGCAATAGGTCTACTAAATATTTTGTGGTTTATTCTTAAATAGAAGAATTAAATGTGTAAATATTTCAAATGAGCATTGTTGAAAAATGAAGTAAGGAAGTTACTGAGCATTGAGCAAAGAGGGCAGAATTTAGACACTTTTCTTAAGTAAAATCAATGGGACTGATGACCAGTTTGGATGGAGAGAAAGGTACAGTATTCAGGTTGCTGTCATTTTCCTCTGAGAACAGTCATTATTGTTACCTGTGAGGCAAAGGAGTCTCAGACGTGCAAAGGAGTCTCAGACGTGCACAGGAAGAGAAAAGCCCAATCATCTCAGAATCCCAACTGATCCCAAACCTTGGCTAACCAATGTGTTAAATGAAGAGGAGTAGATCATAGCAGTGCCAGAAACACTGCCCAACAGAGCTCAGACCTAATTGCAGAATCACAAACAAGTAAAGTGTTTCTTGAGTCAACCACTGAATTTGGGGGTGTTTTTAAATCCATCGCCATGCCAAAATCCAAGGGCGAAAGAAAGTGTCTTGAAAATAAGAGCATGTTACAAAAACAGAGTCAAAGCCAGAGACACAGATTTTGGATACACAAACATGCAGAGAAAAGCTAATGCCATTTTAGAGAATAAAATGATCCATGGTATGATCCAGAAAAGAAAAATTTTAATGGCAGAATGATATGTGTACCCAATCTTTATGATCTAAGCAAACAAAAAAGATTCACCATAATGCAGAACAGTCAATAGTTGAGTCATGGAAGCCCAGATGAAAATTTTTGTGTTGAGTGTGAAGTAGTGACTTCCTAAGTATTATTAAGTGTTAGAGAGAAATCAAATATAATTTTGGTCGTAAGTCTACTAATTTTGCAATGAAGAGATCATCAGTGTCTTCCATAGTAGTAATTTCATTCAAGTGTTATGGTTGAGAAGAAAATGAAAAGAAGTAGAAATAAACTATGTGTGTGTCTTTGTGTAGGTAGATGTGGGTTGCATAGGGAGTTGGTCATATTTCAGTCTGACACTAAATAAATAGATGAAAAAATAAGTAGATTGGATACCCAGGAAATGGGAGGACCAAATGATAACTTTATAATTGTGGTCATATAGTCATTGAAATTTCCCCTTCCCTTCTTGGAGGGGAAAAAGGAGGAACCACACATTTCTTTCTGGGAGAGAAAGGAAAGATTTTAGAAGTGATGATTAATATACACTACTTTAAGATAAATTTTAAAAATATGGGTTTCTGGTAAATATAAAAAGATAAGCTCTATGCTTTTATTTTAAACTAGAGAGAAAACCAGGCTTTGATTTTTTTACTCAGTTCAGTCCTACACAAAGTAAAGTAATTTTGTGTAGTTTTTAATGACAGAGAGGAAAACCATATGATTGATAAAATCATTTGATACCATGTGTCCTTTTGATCCAAAACAGGGTACTTAGTTCTTTTGTATTACTTTATACACAAATATTTATTCACAAATATAAATATATATAAAACAGGGATGGAGGGCTTACCGGGGCTGCTCCTTGGGGCACCAATAGGGAGAGCCCCTTCCTGGGCAGCAACAGCTCCTCTGCCCTACTGCAGGATGAGGTGCAGGATCTAGACAAGGACAAGTACGATTTGGAGGTGTTCAGTAAGAATATACTCAACTTCTTCAGAAGCTCTGACTGGAGTGTTTTTCTAGCTTCTTCTGCATCTAGGTAGTCAACACTGAATCCACAATTGATGTTGTGTTGAATAGGATGCCTCAGTGAGGGACATGAATTCCTTCAGCCCTGTGATGCCAACATCCCCTTTATCAATGATAAACCAAATCAGGTTTGAAGCTGAGCCAGATTTAAAGGATCTCTTCCTGACTGTCAATGAACCTGAACGCCACACTACAATTGAAACTTTCATCACTTATAGAATCATTAGTAAGATGTCTCGTGGGGAATTTGACTCCAGTGAATCTGAAGTTCAGAGATGTTATCAAGATTTTCTTTGGTTGAAGGGAAAACTCGAGGAAGCACACCCCGCTCTGATTATTCCAGAAATACCTGAAAATTTATAGTGAAAGGAATGGTGGAGTGCTTTAATGATGACTTCACTGAGACACGAAGGAAGCCATTAGATAGATTGTTTAACCAAATTGCTGATCACTCAACTTTAACATTTAATGAAGACTTGATTGATTTTTTTTTTTTTTACTGCACAAGCATGGGGACTGTCTTCTCACAGGAAGCAAGGGCCCAGATTGCTCAGCAGGATGGGGCAAGGGACAGAGCAGTGGTGCCCTCCGTGAGAGGAGCTAGAAACCGCCCTGAGGAGTTCATGGAAATGAGTAACTTTATTGAAACGTTTAGCCAGCAAATAAACTTAGTAGATAAAATATCTCAAAGAATTTACAAGGAAGAAAGGGAATCTGTTGATGAAAGACTGTGGCCCCATTCATGTTCTGTGGTCAGCGTCAGAAGAGGATTTGGTTAACACCAGAAAAGGTGTTGCCAGCTGCATCAACAAAACAGCATGGTACTGGTACAGAATCAGATGAATAGACCAATGGAACAGAATAGAAACACCAGAAATCAATCCAAACATCTGCAGCCAACTTATATTTGATCAACTTATATTTGCTCCAATTCCTGGAGCAAGGACAATCTATTCAACAAATGGTGCTGGGAAAACTGGATTCCCACATGCAGAAGCATGAAGTAAGACCCCTACCTTACACCTTGCACAAAAATCCACTCAACATGGATTAAAGATCTAAATCTACAATCCGACACCATCAAATTTTTAGAGAACATCGGAGAAACCCTGCAAGATATAGGCACAGGCAAAGACTTCATGGAAAAGACCCTGGAGGCACAGGCAGTCAAAGCCAAAATTAACAATTGGGATTACATCAAATTTAGAAGTTTCTGTACAGCAAAAGAAACAGTCAGGAAAGTGAAGAGGCAACCAACAGAATTGGAAAAATATTTGTAAACTATGCAACAGATAACAGTTTAGTAACCAGAATCTACAAAGATCAAGAAACTGGTCACCACTGACTCCCATGCTCTGGATGATAGCAGTTGAGTGAAGAATTTCTGTCAATGTGTTTTGATATCTTTCTCTTACCACATATGCACTGGGACTCTGTGGTCATGAAACTTTGGCTGACCTATTTTGCCACTTCCTAAAATACTTCTCCATTCCAACATAAACTTCACAGTAAAATGTTAAATACAATACATCTTTTGCTCTAATTTAAGACATTCTCAGGGTTTGGTGTTTGTTCCATATTTTATATGCAACACCTATTCTCCTTCAATATGCAAAGGTAAATGAGTTGCAAAGCATTTTACATACTTTTAGAATGCATCTTTATTTTAGAGGGAAAAAAAGTCTCTTTGGAAAAGCTAAGAGGTAAAAACCACATTATTTGACTGCTTTTCAACAGAGTAAACACATAAACAGCCTGTTGAAATGCAGATCCCTTAGCAAGGGAATGATGTTTCTTTTCTTAGGAGCTTAGCTGGAGTCTTATTGATCTACTTTATAAGACAAGTTCCCATTGGAGTTAGACTGATTTGTTCATTTTTATTTGATTGATACTTAAGGTTTTGAAAACATGAAAATGTACGTCTAAAATATGTTCTTTAAAATTTAATAAGAAAAAGCTGAGTAGATTCAGGCCAGGAGCATAAGCTTTTCAAAAAATAATTCCGAAAAGAAATTATTTAAAAGCTAAATGGGGCAGCTTGGAGTTAGATTTCCTGTACCAACTCATATCAAAACATGTGCACCTTAGATCTTTCACCAAAGGATATTGTTTATTCTGTCCAATCTAGCTGTCCCCAAGATGTGCAACATAGACATTTTGACAACTGAACAAATTTATTTAGTAAAGCAGCTGAAGGAAACACTCAAGGAACACATTGAAACTGATTCTAAATGCCATTTAGAGGTGGCATGAATGATGCTGCTTTGGAAAGACACTTATTTCTTAATCAGCCCCGTGAAACATTTGTGCTATTAGAAGTCAACTATATATAGCAAGCATGATTGATATTTTATTCAGAGGAAAATATCTCTGAGATCACCACAGAGCTAGTTTATCCATAACTATAATGAAACAGGTCTTGTTGCTATGTTGTTTTAATATTAAATTAAATAGACACTGTAATAGCATGGGGTTCACAGGCCATATGTCAGCAAACAAGCAAATTGAAGAAATGCTTCACATAGTCACCACATTAGGAACAAACAGAAACACACCAAGAAAAAAAGAATGTAGCTCTTGCAAAGGAGATTTACTAAAAGAGACATAAGAGTAGCAAAGATGAAGCTTTTCTGCAAATAAAGTAATTTATTATGTTATTCATCAAGTATCTATTAAAAACCGCAAATTTGGTAGATATTTTGCCAATTGCATTAGATGCTTATTAAAAACCCAGTGATTCTTCTTACTTGTCAAAACATCAACAAGTTAGTACAATGTTATTTACTGAAATCTGTGTTAACATGATGACAGTGGACCTAATTCATATTTCATATGAGGGCCTTTATATACTTTTAGGGTTCAAAATCACTTATTTGGGTCATAGGATTTGTTGGCATCTAAAAAGGCATTTAACATCTGCAAAATATCTTTATGAAGGGTGGGCGCTGTGGCACAGTGGGTTAAAGACCTGGTCTGAAATGCAGGCATCCCATATGGACGTTGGTTCGAGACCCAGCTGCTCCTCTTCTGATCCAGCTCTCTGCTATGGCCTGGGAAAGCAGTAGAAGATGGCCCAAGTCCTTGGGCCCCTGCACCTACATGGGAGACCCAGAAGAAGCTCCTGGCTCCTGACTTTGGATCGGCACTGCTCTGGCCATTGCGGCCATCTAGGGAGTGAACCAGCGGATAGAAGACCTTTCTCTCTGTCTCTACCTCTCTCTGTAACTCTGTCTTTCAAATAAATAAATAAATCTTAAAAAAATTTATGAAATTGAAAATAAAAATATATAACAAAGGCTTAATTAGAATACTCAAACACATTATCATAATATAATCAATGGTAATTCAATTTTTATTTAATTATAGAAATATGTAGGCACACATTTGTCCCAGTAGTTAAAACATTATCATCCCATATCAGAGTGCCTAGGTTCAAGACCCTGCCAGTTCCAAATGGCCCATGAATGGAAGATTCTCTTTCTCTCTCTCTCTTTCTCTCTGGCCTTCTCCTTTCAGATAAATAAAAATAAATTTAACTAAATTATAGAAATAATAGCCAAATAAAATAAAAAGCAATATCACAAAGATAAAATTATCTGTAAAAATTATTTTGAATGCTCATTTTAACATGTAATAAAGAATTTCAGAAATAAATGTCAAGACCTTATCAAGATTTTACCATAGTAAATATATTGTCATCAAATGTCCCACAAAAGTTCTATTTAGATATACTAGATTTTGTCAGTTAAAAAACACTACACTCTTCTTATAAAAATGTTATCTATATTTTAATTACAGAAAGGAAGCTAGTATATGTGGAGCTGACCAACCTATGCTATATATTATGTCTAAGAGGAAAAGAATTTTTATTGCAGATATTGTCATTTCTGGAAGGTACAACTATGCACTAGTGTTTATTACTAGTGGTATTTTGAGACAGATGTGTTTTGTCTTTCATTTGACTTCTGTGCCCAAGAAAAAGTTACCTCTGCCTTTATACAGCTTACTATCTAGTGGCAAAGGGGATATTAATATAATTATCAATGCAATAAATTTATTTAAATGCTAAACAATTTAGGTGATTAAAATTCCTTGAATATAATTTGTATGTGTGAAACATACAAACCCTCATCAGAAAAGATATTCAGACTGTAAATAAGCATGCAAAGTGGTGTTCTACATTATGTCATCAGGGAAATGCAAATTAAAACAACGATGTAGTAACACTAAATACCTATTGGCACAGCCAAAATCCAGAATATGGACAACATCAAATCCGATGAGAATGTGGAACAAAAGTGACTGTAATACATTTACGGTGGGGATACAAAATGGTGTAGCCACATTGACAGATAGTTTGGTTGGTTCTTATAAAACAGCACACATCTCACCATATGAACCAATTCTGTTATTCTTGGTGCTATAGATGTTGGAAACATATGTCTGCACTAAAGCAAGAATATGGATATGTATAGCAGTTTTATTCATAATTGCTAAAATTTGGAAGCAACCTAAGTGTCCTTGAATAGATGAGCGGATAAATATACTGTGGTAATCCAGTTGGAAGAATATTATTAAGCACTGGAAATATGAACTCTCAAGCCTAAAATGACATGAAGGAAATTTCACGACTACATTCTTCATGATGCAAACTGTGTAACTCTGGAAAAGGCGGAAGTGTGATTGTCAGGGTCCCGATTAAGGTCCAGGAGGATGAAAAGGAAAAGCCCATGGGGACACTTCAAACTGAAGCTTCTCTGTATGCTCTATAATAGTGAATATATTGCAGGATTCATAAAATGGACACTAAATGTGAACCCTTATATGAACCATAGAGTTAATAATGATGTGTCAGTGTAGGTTCATCAGTTGTAACAAAGGCACAGCTCCAGTAAGAGGAATTATCATGGGTAGGCTACACACAGGAAGGGCTAGAGGGCATATAAGGAATCTCTGTACAGCTCATTCAATTTTCCATTAACCTAAAACTGCTCTAAGAAAATAAAATGTATGATAAACTGGACAAAGCACACAAAAACACACACTCACACACAAAATTATCATCAAGACAAGGAGACCAGAGATGGTACGTCTTTTCTTTACTTCTTGAATCCTCTCTATTTTTATTTAAGTTTGCATTTTTAAGTTCACTTGAGAAATTTTGATTCATCTCATAGAAATAAAAATGGATTCATCATGCAGCAGATACTTATTGAGCAGCTGCTTATGGCAGATACTGTATATGGACTCATACCCAAAATGAAGATTTTAATATACAGAAATAAGATACAGCCAGACATGGAAAGAGAGAAGGAGAACGCATTTCATGTGAAGAATTGAAAATATTTAATATTCCAGAGATAAAAGAGAGTATAATGAACTTAGATTATTTTTTGATGATTAAATTTCCAGTTTAAGAAGTGGACTATATAGAGGCGCTGATCACCCAGGAGCAGTACAGCAATTCTGGATATATATGGCTTTCCTTGTCTGCATTTCTTTCTTTTTTCTGTTTTATTGACATGATCTTAATGTCTCTTGGGTAAATACAAAGCTGGAAACTCAGTTCAAAAACTTGTACTTTGCACTACTGCTCTTAACTTCAAGGTAGAGCACCTGATGTAATTCCTGCCAATGAGGCCTGGTGAAGCTCAATTCTTGGTTGGTAGTGTTTGTATGAATCTGTATGTGTGTCTGCATTAGGTGAAACTATTTGCATCATTTTGCTTTTCCTACTGGCTATTTCTAAAGAGTCTGAATGTAGCCGCAGGCCACTAAGAGATATGTTACCCCAATAATGGAAAACTCACCTGCAAATAAAACAAACATAAACACATGGCCAGATGGAAAGAGAAAGATTGAGATTTATTGATCCTATTTATGCTCCATAAGAAATTGTGTAAGTCTAAAGTTGTTCTTTAAATGAACATTGAAGCTATTTGTAACAAAATGTCTTTCATTTTAATTAATTAATTTATTTATGTTTTGAAGCCTTTTTCAATTTATCACTTTCATATAAAAGAGTTCAGACTAATCAACATTGAAGCCAATATTATTTATGTAATTTTCAACTTTGCATTGATGGGAATACAGACATGTATTTTCTGCAAATAAATATTAGGCACTGTTTGGGTTAAAAAAGAAAAAAAAATAGGTGGGAATTTGTGAACCAGACCAATTAGTATATAAGAAATAATAGCTAAATATTACTACCTGTTGTTCAGTTGTAGAATTTCATCTTACTGATTTCACCATTATGCCATTCTATAAGAGTTTATATTATAATTAGTATAAGGACCTTTGTACCGAATGAGAGAATTTTTTCTTACCTCCTACATTTATATTCTACATAAGGCTAATATTGATTTCTTCAAAGCAAGGCTAATATAGTCGGTGTTATATATAGACTCTTGTGTTGAAAAATAATTGGCTGTCATTTTAATTACAGTTAACATCATTGACATTTTTTTAACACAGCTTATATCCCTTTAGTAGTGTTTTAGCAGAGAAACAGTAAGCTTCTGAAATCATACAGTTTAGAAAGTTTTATAAAATTCTTACAGTCTTATAAAGCTGTTTGAAGCTAATCTGAAAATTACCAAGTGTTTTTGAGATAATTATAGCCTGCAATATGGTAATACAAATGAAGATGAATACAGTATTCAATAGAAATGAAAACACAAATAGTAGTATGATTGATTGATGACTGTGAATTCTTGCAGTGGCCTTAAATAGGAATCACTTAATTTTCTCTACAGTTTGAAGCATCATAGTCATTGAGAGGAAGACGGCAATGTCAGATCAGAATCAAACTCATGTCAGAGGTTAATTTATACATAAATCCAAACAAAGATGAACAATTCTCTCAGTGTGAAATTTTTAAAATGCCTCAGGTTGTTAGGATGAGGAATGCTGAAATGTAGTTTGAAGATTCATTTAGATATAATGATCAATGTTCTCTTTCCCTTCATTTTTGCTTTATGGTCAGTCAGAATTTAAACACAGCAGGCACAGACTAAATGAGTAGTGTGGTTTCCAAAAGCACCTATGAGAAGAAGATATATAAAATGGTCTAAATTAAAGACAGTGGCAATGACAATGAAAACAAAGAAAACTTGGGAGATTGTTAAGTAATCTCTGATATCAATGAAAAATCTTTGTGTTTCACTGTAGAAAAATATTACCTGGATTCTTAAAAAAGAAATTACAGTGATAACATAGGGAACTCTAAATTCCCTTAATCTTTGCTCTTTGAAAAATGTTCTTTAGAACAAAGATAGACTAAAACAGATATCTGAAATTCCTGAAATTACAGGCAGTTTTCTTCTCTAGAATAAAGCTGAATAGTCTTCATAGATACTCAAAGGAGTTTTTGACCACAAGATCACTAAAATTAAGTTCTGTAGAGATTACTTTCAGATGTGAATTTTTTAGGGTTGATTCCATATCTGTTATGTGCCTTGGGATAATTTGAGATTGAATTGGGACATGCAAAGCAAAGCAGTTTCCCCAAATGGTTATAATATGGTCAAGCTTGGATTTGATTGATTTTTTTCATTTGCATATTGAAGACACTGTTTAGGAGACAAAAGAGATTTGTCACTTCCTTATTAAACTGTATTTTTTTGTTTGTGTTCTTGGTGTTCCTTGTAAGTAAAACTCTTTCAGAGTTTCCTTTTCTTTTGAGATCAAATGAGCTCTGACATGAAGCACAAAAGACACAAAAATGAACAATGAGATGTTGCCACTTCTTTTGTGTTTTATTTTCACTTTGCACAATCAAACTAAGCCCTGCCTGGCAATATGGCTTTGATGACATCAGGGGTACCAGAATATGAATTTTACTTTTCAAGTTGCTATTCATATTTTTATTTATTTTTTGTTTATAAAAGTAGAATTTCTCTCTCTCTTAGAAATTCTGTCTTCTCTCCCTCCATTCCTTTTCCTTTCTCAAAAATATTCTTCTTACTCCTGACAAGATGATAAGTGTGCTCTCCTCCTGTTTACTCCAATTTTGCCATTGAAACTACCTACTTATTTTTAATAGAATTTAAAAAGAATAATAGCAGCCATAGAAACTAGAAAATCAGAACATTCATTTGTCAATTCATCCCCTAATACATGAATATGAAGGAGGTATTCCTGGGGAAGCATATAGAAGAAGAATCTTAATTCAAATGTGTCAAGGGAAAGATGGAATTTAACCCCTTGTAATCAGGGCACTTCTGTTTTGACATTTGCTGTGGGGACCACCACTTTCAGGCAACCTCAGCTTGGATTTACTCATGTCAGGATCCAACAGAGTATCCTACGGCTGGCTCCAAATGATAATCTAGCAAAGATTAAGGATACTTCCAACCTAAAACAGGGCTCATGTATATAGGGAAAATAATCACTAGGTATACAGCTAATAAACCTTGCTATGACTGTTTCCTTATTTCATCCTTGTTCCATATTCATTAATTACTATCAAAATTATAAATATACTCAAATTACCTTAATTTTTCTGTTTTTTAACCCAGAAAACTTTTATTTAAGTTATATAAATTCCATGCATTTCATAAATACAACTTTAGGGACATAGTGATTCTTCTCACCTCACCTGCCCTCCCACCAACACTTCCACCCTTCTTCCTACATCATCTATTCTCATTCTAATTTTTTACTAAGATCTATTTTCATTTAACTTTAAACACATAAGATCAATTCTATACTAAGTAAAGAATTCAACACATAGTATGGAATATAAACCTCTTCCATACAGTCTAGAAAAGAGCTAGTCAAAGTCATTGCATCTCACAGCATCAATTTCACCCCCACAGATTACCTTTTAGGTGTTGTATTAGTTACCATAAATCAGGGAGAACATACGGTATTTGTCCTTTTGGAATTGGCTTATTTCACTATGTTTTCTAGTTGCATCCATTTTGTTGCAAATGATAGGATTTTGTTTTGTTGTTGTTTTTTACCATTCTCCAGTATTCCATGATGTACATACCCCATAATTATAGTCTTCACTTGACATTTGGGCTGATACAATATCTTAGTTATTGTGACTTGTGTTGTAATAAACAGGGGGTACTATTAGCTCTTTCATATGCTGATTTTATTTCCCTCAGGTAAATTTCCAGGAGTGGAATGCTGGTCATATGGTCTATGTTCAACTTTCTGAGGTCACTCCATTCTGTATTCCACAGTGGCTGGACCAGTTAACATTCCTACCAACAGTGGATTAGGTACCTTTTTCCTCACATATTCACCTGCATTTTTGTTTGTTGATTTCTGTATGAAAGGCATTCTATAGGGGTGAAGTGAAAGCTCATTGTGGTTTTTATTTGCATTTCTCTGATGGCTAGTGATCCTTAGCACTTTTTATATGTCTGTTGGCCATTTGGATTTCCTCTTTTGAAAAATATCTGTTTTTAAGTCTTTTGTCCATTTCTTAACTGGGTTATTTGTTTCATAGTTTTTGAGTTTCTTAAGCTCTTTATGTATTCTAGATATTAACCCTTTATCAGTTGCATAGTTTGCAAGTAATTTTTCCATTCTATCAGAAGGCCTGCGCCGTGGCTCAGTAGGCTAATCTTCTGCCTGTGGTGCTGGCACACCGAGTTCTAGTCCAGGTTGGGGAGCCGAATTCTGTCCCGGTTTCCCCTCTTTCAGGCCAGCTCTCTGCTATGGCCCAAGAGTGCAGTGGAGGATGGCCCAAGTCCTTGGGCTCTGCACCCACATGGGAGGCCATTGGAGGGTGAATCAATGGCAGAGGAAGACCTTTCTCTCTTGTCTCTCTCTCGGTCCACTCTGCCTGTCAAAAAAAAAAAAAAAAAGAAGAAGAAGAAAGAAAGAAACAACAGAGACAATGTACAAGACCCAAATTTGTTTTCTGAAAGGATTAACAAAATTTACAATCCTGGAGACATACTGAAGTACAAGGAAAAGAGACTCAATGTAGTTACGCCTGGGGTGAAAGAGGACACTAATACAACTTTGCATATATAAGAAGCATTATATGGGAATATTATTAACAAGTGTATACCAACAAATTAGTTAACTTAGAGGAAAGGACAATTCCTGGAAAGACACAAACAGTTGAAGCTGATTTGAAAAAAAATCAAATATAAATATACATATAAAAGAAGTAAGGAGTTTAAGTTATTAATCAAGGTACTTCTCACAAAGCAAAGCCAGGTGCACATAGCTTCACATGAAAATTTCTCCAAACATTTGAAAAATAATTAACCTCAACCAGTTACAAATTGTCCCATAATAAAGAGTAGAGATGATTTTTAGCAGCTAATCTTATGAGACCAGTGTTGCCTTGATATTAAAATGAGATAAAAAATTACAAAGGAGGAAAACTGCCTGCTTAAGAATCTGGTTATAAATACCTTCAACAAAATACTATCAAGCCATATAAGGTATTATATAAAAAGTATCACACACAATACCCGAGTATATTTTACTCCAAGAAAGAAAAAAAAAAAAAGGATTAACATCTTGCTAGGAAACAATGTAAGACAGCACACCAACAGGGATTACAAAAATAGGTGATAATATCAGTAAATGCAAAGGAAAAAAATATGCTTTGAAACCCTCCAACACTCTTCCATTATAAAAACACTCAAAAAACAAGGAATAGAAGGGAACTTCCTCTACCTAATTAAGAGCATCTACAAAAGCCCATAGCTAATGTCTTACTTAATGGTAAAAAATTCGATTTCCCCTTAAGTTCAGGAATAAGATGGTGTTGTCCACTGCCACATTTCATTCAGCACTGCACTAAAAGTTCTGGCCAGGACAATTAGGTGAGAAAAACCAATAAAAGGCAGTCATCATGGGAAGGATGGAGTAAAACTACATATAACATCATTTTATCTGTAGAAAATACTAAAAAATCCAATAAAATCTATTAGAACTATTAAGCAAGTTCTGCACACTTTTAGGGCACAAGAATAATATATGAAAATCAATTGTATTTCTGCATACTAGTGATTAACCATCCAAAAGACATTAGGAAATCAATTCCATTTAAAATAGCAAGAAAAAATAAAATGCTTTAGAAATAAACTAAATAAATTTCAATATTTGTACACTGAAAACAACAACATATTGTTGAAAGATATTAAAGAAGATGTAAATATGTAGGAAAATAGATCTCTGTCACTTTTCAGAAGACAATAATAAGCAGTGGCATCAGCAAGTTGGCTAAATGAGGTGTCTGGTGCACTCCCCTCCACACAAAAATGACCAAACCAAAGAAAACAGCAACAGTTAAATCACTGGAATATTTGAGGCAGAGCATCAGAGTGTGGTGGCGATGTTGCAGAGATACCATGGAACACAGAGATACGCAATAGCCGTATAAAGAAGGAACTAAGCACACAGCATCCAAGGTTCTATCTCACAATATTCACACTAGACAAGTACTTTACTTGGTGATAAAACACAAAGATAAGTAGGAGCCCCTCAGGAGTCCTCACTAATGCCAAAGACGTTTGCAGTGTTTACCACCATATGCCCTTGCAGCCTTCTTAGGTCCTGAGCCCAGTCTGGAGAGTTCCTCCTTAGACACAATGCTACACTGTCCTGGAGCAATATTCCAGCAAACACTCTGCTCTTTTCCACCCAGATTCCTGCTGCATAGAGTCATGGTAACGCTCGGCCCACCCAGGGTCCTTTGAAACAACTACAGCTCTGCTAAACTTAGCTCCACAACCCTGCTAAGACAGTACCCAACCTGCCGTAACCCTGGGAAGAAAACAGATGGCTCACTCTTAGTGTCTCAGCAGGCAGAGGCCCTTAGAAAATAATCAGGTTGGGTCCAGTGCTGTGGCATAGTGGGTAAAGCCGTTGCCTGCAGTGTTGGCATTCCATGTGAGAGCCGGTTTGAGTCCCAGATGCTTCACTTCCAATCCAGCTCTCTACTATGGCCTGGAAAAGCACGAGAAGATGGCCCAACTCCTTGGGCCCCTGCACCTGCATGGGGGACTTGGAAAAAGCTCCTAGCTCCTGGATTCATATCTGCCAGCTCTGGCCATTGCAGCCAGTTGGGGAGTGAACCAGCAGATGGAAGACCTCTCTCTCTCTCTCTCTCTCTCTCTCTCTCTCTGCCTCTTCTGCTATCTCTGTGTGGCTCTGACTTTGAAATAAGTGAAAAGACAGAAAAGAAAGAAAGACAGGAAGGAAGGAAGGAAGGAAGGAAGGAAGGAAGGAAGGAAGGAAGGAAGGAAGGAAGGAAAAAATAATCAGGTTGTCTTCCCTATTCTTCCATGGCTCAGACATAAGCACATGACCTGTGTGTTCACCCTTGAACACAGGACTTAACCAGGAAACCAGACCTAACAGCTCAATACACTGAAGCCCCAGTGAGGAGCTCCAAGGAAGAGAGAAGCCTTTCCCACTCTCACACTGCCCTAGAAATCAGTCAGCTTCATTTACCCACCCTAAACTCTGAAACAGCTAGGCAGGCAGCACTGAACAGCTCAGCCCAAACAGATACAGGGAAGCAGACAAGCAGCCCACCCACCCACCCACTCACAATGCCAACAAGCAGCCAAGCAGCCTTGACTGAGTGCTCACCATGCTGTATCCCCAGGGAGACAACTGGGAGCCCTCACCTGTCTTCTTGTTGCCCCTAAAAGCAATTGAGCAGCCCATTCTCAGAGGCTTGGCTCATGGAGGCCCTGAAAAGAACACACTAAGCCCAACTCATCCACCGTTGGCTCTTGAAGGAAGTCTTACAACCCCAGCAACCCAACAAATGGATAAATCCTCAAATATCACTGAAGGTTGATTATAACTGAAGAAGATATATGGACACTCTACTAAACCACTCACCTGAAACAGAAGCTAATGGGGCATATCCAAACAACACCACAGGACACTGAAATCTACCCTGTAAAATCAGTACAGTCAACTGACCAATCCTATGCAAAGTTATCAATGGAGGACACAGAAGCTTGGAAAAGCAAGGTTCAGATGCAAGACAACGAGACATTTTAGTGACCCCCTCCACATGGGAGCACCAATGTGAACAGTTGTTCACTCACCAAGTCACATCTGGAAGAGCTGTGGAAGCTGGGTGAGGGACAACAATGCTTGCCTTTAATATGATCTTCAGAAAGTCACATTAAAGAAAGCAGGAAGGAAAAACTTGCCCATATCACCCCTCCCTTAGCACCGCATAGCACAACCTAGAGAGATGCTTCCTTCCTGGGGGAGGGAGAAAGAATTAAGTTCATTTCCTATGTTTGAATCCCAGTGCCAGGTCTAATATGATTAAATTTAATGTTATACAGGGACCCGGGGCTCTAGCAGATTAAGTATCTGTACCTTTCATAGATAGGTGACCTCTGCCACCTCTCTATCAACCTCCTGAATAAAATGGAAGGAACATGTAAGACAAGAGAGGGAGTTTAAAACTTTGCTTTGGAGTTCAAGGTCAGACCCACTGCCAAGGGACACAGCATCTGTTAAATCCTAAAGGCCTCTACCTGAGTCCAGTGCTTGCAGATGGAGCCTCTAGTCTTGTTTCAGCAAGAGACCTGCACTCTGGTGAATAGACTCTTTTCTTTGTGCATCCGCAAAAGACTCAAGTGGAGCTAGTATACACCCCTAAGAGCCTAGTGACTGAGAGCCAGGTGAAATCCAGCCTGATTTCAATATCAGATGGACACCTGTGCTCTTGTAAGGTAAACTTGTTTCTGGTGTGTATCACTGCCAGCCTCATGTGGACCATGTGTGCACCCTCAAATTGCACAGACCTAATAACTCTGAGGTGTGATGACCCCTCTCCCACAGTGATTGCCTAGACACCTTTCGGGCTGCCTCAATCACCCTTCCATAAACCTTGAGGAAATAATAAGGAATCACATGACTACTTTGGTATTTAAGGCCAGGCCAGTAAATCCCAATAATGAGCAGATCCTAATGGTTCCTGCCATCAGGCCAATGCCTGCACATGGAGCCTCCAGAGACTTTGGTGCCATGTGGAGATCTGGAGCCCCAGCTATACTGTCTTATATCCTAGAGACCAAAATTGCTGGTTGGTAGGAATGGTGTCAGGCAGAAAATGCACTTCAATAGTAGACAGACAACAGAAGGGTGGGTTGAATGAGTCTAAGTAGACTGAAGGTTCTGGATATGATATAGCATCATGATGTTAGTAGCCAGAGGAACAGGCTCTTGAGTCGACCACAGCCACAGGAACAGACCTGTAGTGATGGACCATTCCTTTTCAGACACTTCCCCCAGTTTATTCTGAACAACAGACAAAGACAAACTGCATATTAGGAACAATTCTGAACTTAGGTAGTCTTTTGGGATGGAAACAGTGAAAAAAACACCAAAGTGGAATGGCAACACTCTTTAATTTAGAGTGCCATATAGTGATGAAAAAGCAGTATATTAATACTGAGAAAAAATAGACTGTTTAGAATTTCAAGAGGCAGCCACAAATTATAACCAATTCTTCAATGTTCAGGTGATGTCAAACAAAAAAAAAACATAAGAAATTCTGTGGGAGGAGGATGCAGGAAGTATTATCATCTAGACATTCCCAGAAAAACAAAGGGTGAGAGAATTTATTACCTTGAGAAACATCTTACAAGAAATGATAGAGATTTCTTCAAACTGAAAGAAACAGATGCTGATGAGTAAGAAGAAAATATCAGAAGGTAGGAAACTCACTGGTAAGAGTAACTATAAGGACAAATTCAGAATAATCAGATAATATGACATAGTTCATAAGCTATTTGTATCTTCAGCATGAAGAATAAAAAATAGAAATAAACACTAATCACTACATTAAAATGTTGAAATAAGCAATACAGAGGATATTAAAAGAAACATCAAAAATGAAAAACATGAAGAATGGAGTGCAAATGTTGAGCTCTACTAGTATTTATTTTTTATTTCTTTCCCTATTTTTACAACCAATATTACATTTCTACTATATCAAAAATGGTTTGGTATAAGCAAAAGAAGATTGTGTAAGCATCATAGTAAGCACAAAGCAAAAATCTATAATAGATTTACCAGAAATAACAGGCAAGGAATCAAAACACAATAAAGAAAAATCATTCTAACCACAAGTGAAGATTATGAGAGAGATGGAATATAAATGAAGGAACTACAACAAACTAGAAATCAAATAGAAAATTGGCAGTAGTAATTACCTTAAATGTAAATGGATTAATTTCTCTGATTAAAAGTAAAGGAGTAGAACCAACACGGTGGTATAGATTGTTCAACTACTGCCTGCAGCTCCAGGATCCCATAAGGGCACCAGTTTGAGTCTTAGTTGTTCCACTTCCAATCCAACTCCCTGCTTCCCCAGGCACATTAGCAGGGAGCAGGATCTTAAGTGGAGTATTGGGACTTGAAGCAGGGCCTGTATGGGGATGCTGGCACTGCAGATGGAGGCTTAACCCACTTTGCCACACAGCTGGCCCCAAGATCTTTATTTATTTGAAAAATAGTGTGACAGAGAGATGGGGGAGATCAGGGAGAGGGTAGATCTTCCATCCCACAGGTGCATTCCCAAATGGCTGTGAAAGCTGGGGCCAGGCCAGATCAAATCCGGGATCCTGGACTAGATCAATGTCTTCCACATGGGTGACTATAGCCCAAGTACTTAGGCCATCATCCATTGCTTTCCAAGGCATACTAGCATGGAGCAGAATCTGTGGACATATATGGAAGGTGTGGATGCACACAACTCAGGACCCCAGCAGCCAACAGGCTCAGCACCAGCTTTGGAGAATGAGATGAAACTAGACTAGAGCAGCCAAAGTCATTTGTGATAAAAATGTGGGAAGAGCCTTTGTGAGTCCTGTTTGGAGGCCTGTGGGGGCCAGTGTATCTACCAACCTCGAAGGAAATTAAGGGGGGCATTTCTCTCTCTACCCAGCACTGGCCCCTGTAACTAGCTGAGAGAGGGCATGTGCCATTTTGGACATATGTAACAGCTGCACCAGCATGTGCCCATGCACCCAGCAACCAGCCAAGAGGAGATGCCTGAGTCTATCTGAGAGAGATGACAAAGGGTTGGGTGCTCGTGACTGTGGAGGCCTTGTGTGCCAGGACTGTGAAAACACTATGGCTTCCTGGGAGAGTTCAGAGTGTGGCTAGGACTTGAGGCAGTCACTGTGGGCAGTTCCCCATGCTCAGGGACCCCTGATTCCCTGGTGAGGATCATTGCTGCAGGATCCATGCTCACACCAATAAGTGCATGTATCCTTTGTGTGGTCATTGTGGCAGGGGGACAAATATTGTACTCACTGGCACTAGTGCCCAGGCATTGGTCTCCTTTGAGGAGAGGAGGTGAGTATTAAACTACACCAACAGAGCAGAACAAACTCCCTTCTGATAAAAAAAAAAAAGAAGCAGAGATTTACCACACCCTTCTTAGTGTCAATTTGGACACTCCTTTCACTCTGGAGCACTGAACAGAGCTTATACATAAAAAACAAAGCTGGTAGTATCACAATACCAGATTTCAAGATAATACAAGGCAGTTATAATCAAAACAGCCTGGTACTGGTACAAAAACAGATGCATAGACCAATGGAACAGAATGGAAATTCCAGAAATCAACCCACATATCTACATTCAACTTCAGAAATATGAATATAGACCTACCATAAGACCCAGACATCCGAAATTTACCCAAGGGAACTGAAATCAGCATATGAAAGAGTTAACAGTACCCCTATGTTTATTGCAGCTCAATTCATAATAGCTAAGATATGTAATCCACCCAAATGCCCATCAACTGAAGACCTATAAAGATATTATGGAATACTACACAGCGGTAAAAAAAATGAAGTCTTGTCATTTATAACAAAATAGATAAAATTGGCAAACATCACACTTAGTGAAATAATCCATCCCTAAAGAATATATTCTCCCTGATCTCTGACACCTAATAGAGCATCTAAAAGTAATCTATAGAAGTGGAATGGACACTTTGAGATTCATTGACTTTGAACAGCCCTTGTCTTGACTGCTGAAGGACAGTTTTTCTTTCTTACTATTTGTTGAACTCTTTACTTAGCATAGAGTTAATCATGTGTATAAAGTTAATTGAAAATAGATCTTAGTGAAAAAATAACTCCATAATGTTAAGAAAATGTTTTAAACCTGTGGCTCCAAAGTGCAATTGAATGCTATAAATCAAAGCAACAAAATGCCCCATATATATGTTTGTTTTAGTTTAGGTGATACATGTACTTGCCCATGCACATGCATGAAAGTATTTGGTTTCTTAGACAAGTGTATGCATGTATTTATATGAGACTTAATAACCATGGGGAACACATACACATAAACCTAAGTCTCACACTGAGTGACCATTTTGTAAATAAAGACACCATTCCCCTAGAGAGACATCAGAATAACAATTGTCAGGCACTATGTAATATAGCATAATATTAAAACAATCTCAGAAAGGAATATTTACTTTAAGACATAAAAATAAAAATGAAACAACAAAAGATAAATTGATAGTGATAGAACATACCACATACCACTATGCAGCTACCTATAAAGGTTATTTAGTCATAAAGAAATCACACCTTCATTAACATAGCACTCAGGGACACCTCTGATAGAGCAGACCTCTATTGTTTCATTCTGTTTCCTTTTCACTCCTTAGAGGTATAGAATGTGAGCCAGCTATAGTGAAAGAAACTATACCTGTTCTCATTTTTCAACCATATTTCCCATTCCTTCTGTGCATGTCCTACATGGCACTTAAATCCATGTTGTTACTGAAAGAGTTGTTTTCTTATTACCAAGAAATCATATAGGATATTGTTCAAGAACCTGCCTCTAATTCTAGACTCCTTGGGTTTAAATGCCAGTTCTGCCATTCCCACCTGTATGACCTCAGCCATATTCTTCATCACTCCAAGGCTGAGATTCTTCATGTGTACAATTGGAAATAAAATAGGATTGATGAAAAGATTAAATGAGTTCATGCACTTTGTACAGCTCTTGAAACTTTGTGATGCTTGAGTGGATGTCAGCTATTATTTTTATTTCTCTCTCCTGCTAAGTACTCTCTGAATGCTGCCTGTGTGTTCTGCCTCACTGGTCTTTGGGTAGGCATAATAATATTAATAATCAAATAACATAAGCAATGATTACTGAAAACATTATATGTCAAGCATTGTGTGAAATGCTCCAAATAATTTCCACTGATCCTCATAGTACCTATACAAAGCAATTTAAGGAACTTCTCAAAGCTGTTTAAGTCATTTGAAGAGTGCATCACTATTAAGGAAGTCAGAGAATTTGATTAGATCCACATGTAAGATGCATTGCAAAAGACATTTACATAATGCCCTTTGGGTGTCTACTTCTTATATTCCAACAAAGCATGGAGGAGAGCAACTCTGGAGAACCCATTATGAACTTTCCTTACTCTGCTCCCTGGACCAGAAGGTCCTGTTATATGCAGCTTCTGTATCATTGCTTAATATTTAGGCTACAAGTATTTCATGTAGGCAGTTTACAGCTCTGGACTTTCATCAAGTATACAAACATTTTCTGAAACAATACAGTAAGTGTCAAGAAGTTTAACTGTACAATAGAATAGAAATTTGAAATAGTTATTAATTACTACTACAGTTTAAGGAAGTCACCTGAAATCGAAACTATGTGACTGCTTTGTTTAAGGGAGAGAACACTTCTCTCTAAATTAGGTGCTACATATTGGTTATAAAAAAAAAGACAGAAGCTGTGTGCATGTGTGGGCACTGATTTTATGCCTATTTTATTTGATTAAGGCAAGATATATACTGTCCAGTTCATAGAATTTATTTCTAACCTTTCTCTTTGTCATGCACCAATATATCCTAGACTAGATGACACCTCAGGGTCATCATTTTAATGTTTTTAAGCCTGAGAATTCTAACTCCAGCATTTCATTAAGTAATTGGTACGGATGTACAACTGATTATTTACTGTGTTCTTTGGGAGAGAGGATTATGATTTAGACTTCTTGATTATTTGCTTATATACCACGCTCTCCTCCTAACCCCATACAAGTTCCTAGCAGAATAGTAAGCAGTCACTAGAGATTTTGAATTTTTTCAACCTCCAGTGCTGTGAACTTGACTTGTTTAGGGTTGAAGAGAAATCTGAAACACATTGAAAGGACAAAGGATTAGAAAGGCCTTCCTACTTTCTATCTAGATCAGCACGTTCAAGAGGTTGATGATATGTATCACTGAGAGATGTAATTTGTGTGTAATGTGTGTGTATGTGTGTGTGTGTGAGAGAGAGAGAGAGAAAGAGAGAGAGATTATATCTGAGTGTTGTTCAGTTACATATTTACTTATGCTGTTTTTTTTTTTTTTTTAAATATGGAACGCTTCACGAATTTGCGTGTCATCCTTGCGCAGGGGCCATGCTAATCTTCTCTGTATCGTTCCAATTTTAGTATATGTGCTGCCGAAGCGAGCACACTTATGCTGTTTTTTAAAACTAAAAATTTCAGATCTACTCTCACATTTGTTCTTCTGAAGGCAAAAACAATCCTGTTGGCATAAACATCAAGATTAGAAAAATCAGATAAAAAGGATTAATATTTAATTCAGAGGATAAAAAGACATTCACTAGAAGCCAGCAATTGTATTGTAATATGATGCTTTTTGTAAAGTCTTTGCATCTTCCTATTGAGAGTAGTTATATTTGAACATAGCATTCACCCTTCATTCACTTGCTATGTTTCTTCTTTCATTCATTTATTGCTTATTTATTAAGAAATATGTATGTTGTCTCTTATGCCATAACATAAAAGAAGGAGGTATAAATATATCCGGTGAAATTGTGGTAGACAATGTCAGTACCTGGACCCTGACGCTTAGATATCATGAACATCACTGCTATGTGTTCTGATGATGGGACTTCATCTGTGCTGGAGATCAGCTCTGCTAAATTAATCTTCTCAAGCAGGCAGGAAGTGATAAGAAATTAACACCCCTCTAGTTTCACATTTATGTTATGGTTTTACTTCTACTGTTGACTCTCAGGAGTTGATCTATAAATACCCTGGCTCCCTTTCACTATTATTGGGATTATAGAGAGCCATTTATGTGGTGCATTAATAAGTCTCTGCAGTTTGGGCCTTCTTGGCCATGCTAGTAAGTATCCTAAATGTCATATTGCTTTCTTGTATTGGATATTGGGTCCCCACGCCTCTTCTCTATGGGTGCAGGTAAATTTCTTTCACTAGTATTCTAACCTCAAGGCATTGTCATGGGAGAAACAAACCAGTACTTGCTATCATGTAAAATGATACTCCATTCTAGTGCATATGAAAATAAAGATATATGACTCCTGCAAAAGAAATCATCTGAAACACTTGCAAATCTATTTCTAGACATAATGAACCAATATCTTTGGTAGAGAAGCTTTGATATCTGTACTTGCAATTTGCTCTCTAGTTGATTTCCATGCTCACTCAAGTTTGAGAACCATTAACCTTTTGGTTGTCAAAGCATTCCACATTCAGAAGTATGGAACAAGATCCCTACCTTACATATTTTACAAAAATCAATTCAAAATGGATCAAAGAACATTGGGGAAACATGACAAATCATTGGCATAGGCAAAGATTTCGTGGAAAAGACTCCAGAAGCTGACATAATCAAAGCCAAATTAACAAATGGTATTACTTCCAGCTAAAAAGCTTCTGCACTGCAAAGAAAACACTCAGTAACTGTGAACAGGCAACTGACAGAATGAGAAAAAACATTTGCAAACTCACTACTGATACTGATACTGATTAATATCCATAATGTATAAAGAGGCCAAGAAACTCAACAATGAAACAAATAATCCAGTGTGTTTTGAAATGGGCAAAGGACTTGAACAGTAGTTTTTCAAAGAAGAAGATTCAAATGGCCAACAGACACATGAAAGAATGCTCAGGATGATTAGATAGCAGGGGAATGCAGATCAAAACCGTAAGGAGGTTTCACCTCACCCCAGTCAGAATGGCTCTCATAGAGAAATCAACAAACAATAACTACAGGCAAGGAAGTGTGGGAAAGGATACCCTAACCCACTGTTGGTGAGAGTGTAAAATAGTGCAGCCATCTGAAAATAGGTCTACCTTATGACCCAGCCATCCAATTCCTGGAATTTACCAAAATGAAATGAAATCAATGTGTATAAGAGTTATTTGTATGCCTACCTTTATTGTAGATCAATTTACAATAGATAAGATAGAGAATCAACCTGGATGCCCATCAGCTGAAGACTAGATAAAGAAATTATGGGATTTGTACACCATGGTATACTACACAGTGGTTAAAAAAATGAAATTCTGTCTTTTGCTACAAAATGGATGTAATTTGAAACCATGATACTTAGTGAAATAAGCCAGTTCCAAAAAGATAAATACCATGTTTCCCCTGATCTATGGTAACTAATAGAGTACAAAAAATGTAGGGGCCAGCACTGTGGCACAGCAGGTAAAGTCACCACCTGCAGTGCCAGCATCCATATGGGTGCTGGTTCAAGTCCCAGTTGCTCCACTTCTGATCCAGCTTGCTGCTATGGCCTGGGGAAGCAGTAGAAGATGACCCAAGTCCTTATGCCTCTGCACTGCATGGGAGACCCAGAAGAAGCTCCTGGCTCCTGGCTTTAGATTGGCGCAGCTCTGGCCATTGTAGCCAATTGGGGAGTGAACCATCAGATAGAAGATCTTTCTCTCCCTCTCTCTCTCTCTCTGCCTCTCTTTTTCTTTCTGTGTAACTCTTTCATAAATAAATAAATCTTTAAAATGTAATGTATATGAATGAAATTGACATTTTGAGTTTTGATTATTGTTTATAGACCTTGTCTCTATGGTTGAGGAACAGTGTTTTTATTCTTCTTGCTAGTCATTGAATTCTTTACTTAATGGAGTATTAAGCTTATGATTATAAAATAAACTGAAACTATGTCATTATAAAAATTAAAAGAATAAAAGGAAGGTGTTGGGAAGGTCGGAGCATGGGAGGTAGGGAGGCTGCAGTGGGGAGTATCATTCTGCCCTAAATCTGTGTATATGAAATACATGAAATTTGGTCATCTAATATAAATAAAAATATTTTAAAAAGTAAATTTTTCACAAATTTATGTAATGAAAAAAGTGATTCACACTTCAAAAACTTAATTTAAAATATCCTGAAAGATAACACTACTTGCAATAACCATTCTTCTTAGTAAATATGTATTTTTTTAATTCTCCATGATGGCTCTATCCCATTCTTGTCACATGTCTATTTGGAATTTAATTCAGACTCCACATCCCAAAGGAAAGTTCATTTTTCATTTCTCTCTTTATAAAAAGATCAAAAAAAATCAGAAACTGATAACAAAAGTATAGAAATTTAGTTTAGTGTGTTGGCCTCAAAGTTGTGATTGATACTGCATGCATTATTAATATCCGCCAGTGTCATAATTGCTGTTATTTATTACAGATTAATTTTTTAAAGATGTATTTATTTATTTGAAACTCAGAGTTATTTGGGCCGTGCACCCGCATGGGAGACCAGGAGGAAGCACCTGGCTCCTGGCTTCGGATCGGCGCAGCGTGCCAGTCGCAAAGCACTGGCCATAGCAGCCACTTGGGGGGTGAACCAATGGAAAAAGGAAGACCTTTCACTCTGTCTCTCTCTCTCTCTCATTGCCTAACTCTGCCTGTCATAAAGAAAGAAAGAAAGAAAGAAAGAAAGAAAGAAAGAAAGAAAGAAAGAAAGAAAGAAAGAAAGAAAGAAGGAGAGAGAGAAAGAGAGAAAGAGAGAGTTACATAGAGAGAGGAGAGGCAGAGGCAGAAAGAGAGAAAAAGTCTTCTGTCCGATGGTTCACTCCACCAGTTGTCCACAATGGCCGGAGCTGAGCTGATCCAAAGCCAGGAGCCAGGAGCTTTTTCCAGGTCTCCCATATGGGTGCAGGGGCCCAAGGATTTGGGCCAGGTGCTACTGCTTTTCCAGGCATAGCAGAGAGCTGGACTGGAAATGGAGCAGCCAGGTCTCGAATTGGCACCCATATGGGATGCTGGTGCTTCAGGCCAGGACGTTAACCCACTGAGCCACAGCGCCGGCCTCAATAGGTTAATTTTTTAAATGACTGTTACTTCACTTTTTTAAAGATTTATTAATTTATTTTAAAGTCACAGTTAGAGAAAGAGAGAAGAAGAGGGAAAGTCAGAGTGAGATTGTCCATCTGCTGGTTCACTCCTCAAATGGCTGTAATGGCTGGATTTGAGCTGATCTGAAACCAGGAGCCAGGAGGTTCGTCCTGGTCTCCTGTGTGGGTGCAGGGTCCCAGAGACTTGGACCACCTTCTACTGCTTTGTCAGGTACAGTAGCAGGGAACTGGATTAGAAGTGGTGGAGCAGCCAGCCCTGCAGGCAGCAGCTCAACTGGCTATACCACAACACCAGCCCCTGTTACTTCACTTTTAACTCTCCAAAGACAAGGATGCCTTAGAATCCATAAAGAATCAGGAAATGTGTCGAATTTGAATGAGGTTAATATTTGTCTATTGCTGTTTTAAAAGTGTTGAGTTCATGGATATCAATGATGTTACCATTTAGACAAAGTGGATTTTTGGTGTGCTGTGACTTACTAACTGAAGTAAAGTATATAAGTTTCTGTCAAACATTTAATTCAATTAGTACACTGAAAAATATTTGAATTTTCACCAGATTTAATACTAAATTAAAAGTGTTTGAACTCAGGACCCTTTCTTTTCCCATTACACAGTTTTAATGATTATTCAACTTTTAATTAAAGGTTTGAGCAAATTATATTCTTAATGAGTATTGCAATTATTAAGATTAATCATAACTGTAATAGCTTTTAAATTAACACAGTCTTTCGCTTAACAAATCTTTGTGCAATAGGGCAAGAAATAATTACACTTTATTTTTCTTAAATGTGTTAGTAATTAACATTTTTAATTTTGTATCTGAAAAAAATGCCTTGATTCAAATATAAAAGGAAATTAATGAAGATTGCAGTTTGTAATTTAAACTGAAGTCACAGGATATACCTATTAGTTGTTAAAACTAGATTTTTCCTTAAGGTTTTTGAACATACTTTCTTGTGATTTTTAAAGATGATAAGATTTTCCTGATGCCATAACGTTCAGAGTATGTTCAAGAAACTGATGTGTAAAACTCTGAAATAAAGTAAACTAAGGTTGAGAAGTACAAATAAAAGCAAAAAAATATATAGATGTAGACAGGTCAAATATTGGGAATCTAGAACCGAGGTTACTCTAATCAAAGGAGGATTGGGCTTTGATTTTTTGCAGTAGATTAGAAACTAAGTAAAATGCTCATACTTTGGGCCTGCCAAAGGTTTTAATAAGAAGGTGTGAGAAATAAAGACTCAATAGAATCAGATATGGTAGATACAAGTTAAATGACTGGCAAGATAATGAAGATTTTTAGTGGAGACAGAGGCAGGTAAAGAAAAAAATGTGAAAAAGTTCAGGTACTTGTATCAGCAATCCAGACCACTTGAGTTAGTGGAATTCTCTGTAAATCTTGTAAGAACATATTCTTTCACTTTCACTTCAGGTCTAAATGGAAATCTCAGAATGTATGTACTATCAACAAAAAGGATTCACAAAGAATACAAGAATAAATTCAGACGTAAAAGTTTTATTCAGGTATGCTCCATTTTCTCTTTGTCAATCCATGTCAATGAATGTGTTTTGATAAAAGAATGATTTTTTCATTGCAGAAAATCTGCAGTTGTAGAAAATTGCAATGTTGTAAAGAAGCTTGGGCTGAATCATGAGAAGCAATGTGGAGAGAGTCTTGGAGGATTGCGTTTGTCTTGGACATACCAGCTGAAGACAACAGTATTAGCCAACAACACATGGAGCAAGAGAACCACTAGCCAGATTTCAAGAAAAATGAAGTTCCAAAAAAATGATAAATTGTTTTTTGGGGTGGTTTGGTACATGGCAATGAAAGACTGAAACAAGCCATGACCGAGACTTAATGGCAAACTTTATTCTTTCTTCCTTAAAAAAATAAATAAAACCAAAATCATCTATTAATATAGTTTTGACTATTCCCCCTTTAACTCTTAGTTTCTTTTTTATGAAAAAAATAAAATCTGAAAGTGTAGTAGTATTTTACTGCTACAAATACATATGCCATGAACATTTTTATCATTTTGTCAACAAAATTTATTTCATTAGTGAATGTATACTAAATATAAAAATACAATAAAAATGGTCAATTCTTTTAATCAATAAGATTTATGTTATAATGTTTAGTTTGATCAGTTATATAATTTCTGTTATATTACCTGTAACAGGCAACATGTGACTGTGAAGATAACCTTATTTTTTCACAAAATATGATTATATGCCAACTGCTATTTTAGGAAGTCTTATTGTTAATTATTACAGAATTTCATAGGGTTAGGAAATATTTTAATTTTAGGCATTAAAAAGGCTACCAAAATGTTTTCTGTTTGCCAGTATATGTCCCCCTAGAAAACTTGGAGCAATCCATGACTCTATCCCTAGAAGGTTTTTGCTTGCCTTCCCTCTGTTCCGCAGTGAGAACTCTAACCCTAGCAACATCACACATTTCCTCTTTTGCTCATTTGATAAGGTTAACACTTCAGATCCTCCTATTCAGATGCCACCTATTGATTTTCTAATCCACTGTCATTTTCAAGGCTGTATCATTTAGTTTAGAGTTCTAACCTGATAGTTATTTTCTTTCAGATCTTAAATAATATTTTGCTATCATCTTCAGGCTGCCAACATTTTTTGTTTGCATTGACCTGTCAGAATTACTTTTGTTCCTTTGAAGGTAATATATCTTTTTGTTAGTATCTTGCTGCCTTCTTGTATTTCTCTTTGTCGGATTTTACAGTTTTACTTTGATAGTTCTACAAGTGGATTTCTTTGGATTTATCCCACTTAGAGTTTGTACAGTCCCTTGAATTTGAGTTCTATTTTTTGTCTTTCATCAGTTTTAGAAAATTCTTGGCCATTTTATCTCCCAAGAGAGTTTCTGCCTTGTATTTTTCTTTTCTCCTCCGTGACTCCAATTACACTAAGTCAGACCTTTCATCATTTGTCCTGTATCTATTATGCTCTTGAAAGTACATTTCAACCTTTGCATCTCAACCCTTACCATCTGGATGGCTTCTACTGATTCAATGATCCTTCTTTTTGGGGATCTTGTCTGATGTTACATCTCTAGTGTTTTGATACCAGTTGTTGTAGTCTTCCATTTTATAATTTCTACTAGTTGCTTATAATTTATATACATATGTATATATACCTATTTATATGTATTTTCTACTTGTTTTTTTTTTCCTTTTTGTGTGAAAATATCTGTCACATCTCTGAGAACTGCAACTTTTGGATCGCCTCTAAGTAGGATTCTACAGTTTGCTACTTTGCTTTCTTTCCTTTTTTATTCTTCCATCTCCTGGATTGGTAGTTTTTTGAACTTATTATGGCTTTTTTAAATTAAAATAAATTAAAAATAAAAAAAAATTAAAAAGAAATTGATATTCCAGATATAGTTATCTTCTACTAGAAAATATTATGTCACACTGCTAGAACAGGTACATACTAATTCATTTCATTTCATGTGGTAGTTGAGTTTGATCAAACCAAGGTTTTCCATTTTGCAAAGGCAAACATGTTTCCAATTCGTTCTTATTCTTATTTTTTAGCACCGCAAGATCCAATGTGAGTGGGTGTGAATGTATGTATACGTGTGTATTTATGTGGTATTTGTCAATGTGTAGTGGGCTCTACAACACTTTTTCTTTTTCTACCTGATACTGTGAAACTCCTGGAATCTCTTTTCTTCATCCTAATTTACTAGCAATTACTTTCTCTTGATGTTAAATCTGTTAATGCAATGCCACTTTATAAGCCAATAAATGCCTTGACTTTTAAAAGTGCTTTCAAAATTTGGGCTTGCTTAAAAGTTTTTCCTTCACTCTAATTTGTTAGTCTTCACTGACTTGGTAACCCAAAAAATTCAGCTTTGATATTCCTTTTCCACAACGTTGTGGAAAGTTAATCTCTGTTTACTGTGTGTGAAGTTGATATCTTGAAATCTGATTATTGTTTCTAACCCTTGTCTATACTCGTAAAGAGTAGTGCTCTTTCTACATTCTGCTTGCATTCTTTATATAATGGAGTATTACACCTGTGCTTATAAGGTAAATTGGATGTTATCACAAAAATTAAGAAGGAAGGAAGGAGGAGGGAGGGAGTGTGGGAAGTGTCATTATGTGCTTAAAGTTGTGTATATGAAATATATGGAATCTGTTCTCTTTATATGAATAAGAAAATTTTTAAAATATAGCCACCACTTTCTGTTTGGATTATTAGTTTCATCCTTATAATAGTAAGTTTTTTATGGGGAAATACATCCAATAATTTGAGTTTGCTTCTATATTTTATCCTCTTTGTGATTCTCCCTTCTCAAGCCCTAAATGTTTTGATGTACTCTGGAGTCCTCAAAGACTCAATTTGTTTTTCTTCTTTTCACTTATTCATGTTTATGTTTATTCTTAATGGGGATTCAATGCACAAAAAGCTAATGTACCACTAACTACCAGTTATTCTCAATTTTTAAAATTAATTTCAGGTACTTAATTCTATGTCTACAGTTTGAATTTTATTACTAACTTCCATAGCATTGCAGTAAGGCTTTTTACGTTTTGTCTTATTTTCACATTCACTTTTCCAAATATACTAGTATAAATAGGGGAAATTTGTCTCAGAAAGACCAATTGACTTAACTGCTACATCAAATTAAGTAAATGATGATGCTATTGTGATAACAAAGTTTGGGGTATGGGGAATATTTACGGTAATCCAAATTACCTTCTGTTTATGTTTCCTTGGATTCCTCCCACTTTTTAGTTTTAGAAAAACTTCACACATTTCCTAATATGAAAAAGTAAAAATTTGAAGGCATCTTTTGCTCATGCTGCTATGTGGTCTCAGAGAAGGCAAAAATGAAGAAACAGAGAATCCTACTATTTGTTTCAGTTGGGTGGTGTTGAGAAACTTTGTCAAAGGATAGGCACAAAGAAGGGGCAGTTGCTGTTTGTTGTCTGTCGATGTGACTAGAGGATGTGGTCCTTTAATAGCTGTAGTGAAACTGCCTTTCCAGTTGTTATGAGAAAGGGAGAAAAATAATACTAACACAAAAAGTCCCTAAAGGGATTTTCAAATCACAGAAAAATTTTACGTTCACACTTCTATAATACTTTGCCTGCTTTGCCTGTTATTTTCACTTCAACTCAGATTTCATCTATTTGGGCAGTGTTACCTTCAGGGAGTCCATACAAGCCGAAATGCAAAAAAAAAAAAAAAAAAAGGAGTACACTGCCAGAAATATTCTCACTGGTTTCTGCAATTACCTCCTTTTAATAATCCATTTATTAGTGGTTAAATTTTAGTTCCCTGTGTTCCAATGTCACTACTTGAGAAGAGCATTTATTTATTTATTTATTTTTTTTTTTTGGACAGGCAGAGTGGACAGTGAGAGAGAGAGACAGAGAAAAAGGTCTTCCTTTTGCCGTTGGTTCACCCTCCAATGGCAACCGCGGCCAGTGCACTGTGGCCAGCACACTGCACTGATCCGAAGGCAGGAGCCAGGTGCTTATCCTGGTCTCCCATGGGGTGTAGGGCCCAAGCACTTGGGCCATCCTCCACTGCACTCCCGGGCCACAGCAGAGAGCTGGCCTGGAAGAGGGGCAACTGGGACAGAATCTGGTGCCCCGACCGGGACTAGAACCCGGTGTGCTGGTGCCGCAAGGCAGAGGATTAGCCTATTGAGCCACGGCGTTGGCAAGAGCATTTTACTTTTTATGGGCAGGAAAAATCATGCCAACAAAAGTATAAACATTCTATGTATAATTATGAACGACCTTGCAGGAGTAAGCCAACACATTCTGCAGAATTGATTGCCAGAAAGGAGTTGGTATTGAGTCCAATAAAGTGAAAAGGAACTTTGTGAATAAAGGGAGCTTTAAGGGTGGGAAGGTGATCAGTGAGAGAGGGAGGAGGGCCAAGTAGATTAAACTAAAGTCACAGTGATATGACTGCGCCAGACTGTTCACACTGCTTTTGAAACTAAAATTTGATTCCCAAAAAATGACAGATGTTGCAACGTTGGCCAATTAAGAGACAAAAACCTGTAATAATATTATGCTCTTCTGACTATATAACAGTTACTTGAACACAAGTCAGATCATCAAATACTATCCAACATGTATAGGCAATTTGTTACTAAATAAAAGAAAATATTAAATAAAGGTAGCAGTAGGAAAAATAGATGTATATATTAAAATTTATAGGATCAGTCCAAGTTATTTTTACTTTGTGAAAAGCAAAGAGGCATAACGTTGTGTAATATGTAATACTTATAATTTTATTCCCTTTTTAACCAAGTGAACTGTTATTTAAATATTGTTAAAACCAATTTAAAACCTTAGAAGTAAAGAGTTTTAAAAGCCACTCATGAACTCAATAAAAGATCGCACTCTGTGATTTTGTTTCACATATCTCCCAACTAGTCTTTTTTTCTCACATATTTCATACACACACAGGCATGCATATGAGAACACACATACAAGTGCATGTTATAACAAGTTTCTCATTTACTGGATTTCCCAAAACCAAACAGTACCAAAAGTGTAAAAACATTTATTTCTGTTTCTATTTTTTTTCTTCTTTATTCCCTAAACCCTACATTGATTCTTCAGAAATCCTCATTAAAAATGTGTTTGAGAGATGTGAGAAATAAACTGTCTGATATTGTTTTTACTTAGGGTTCAATTAAAATGCATTGCATTCAAAATGCAGAATGGCAAGAATGATTGAAACAATGAGTTCTAGAAAATTAACAATTTTTAGATTCAGAAAGAAGTCTAGAGTTCATCTCCTCCAACCCTCTCTTTTTTTTGGAAATCATAGCCAAGACAAAGGCTTTTGTAACTTGCCTACATCCCCATGATTTCCCATAGAGGAGGAATAACTAACAATATCGTTTCCTTTAGACCAGAAATCATTACAGTCTTCAGCCATACTCAGAAATTTAGGTGAGAGAGTGTGTGTGTGTCTGTGTGTGTGTTGCTACATAAATCAAATTTCAAATGACGATTTTTTATACCTTTATCATCAATTATATTTTCTTTCAATAATTATAATTTCAAATCAATAAATTCTATTCTCTGTATCTAGCCAAATTTCAGTAACATTATAACACCGTCAACCAGCTTTATATAGAAGTTATGCTGAATTAGAGTAAATACAGGAGTCTTTTTACTTACTGAATATAGATCCCTGGATGTCCTTCCAGTCCACGGCGGGGGTGACCATCTCTGTCATGGACATCGACGAGGCGCCCTACTTCCCCTCCAACCACCAGCTGATCCGCCTGGAGGAGGGCGTGCCCCCGGCACCGTGCTCACCACCTTTCCCGCCGTGGACCCCGACCGCTTCATGCAGCAGGCAGTGAGATACTCGGAGCTGTCAGACCCGGCAAACTGGCTGCACATCAGCACGGCCGCCGTGCTGGACCGCGAGTCCCTGTACATCAGCAACAACGTCTACAAGGCCGCCTTCCTGGCAGCTGACAATGGGATCCCCGCAGCCAGCGGCACCGGGACCCTGCAGTTCTATCTCATCGACATCAATGACAGCGCCCCAGAGCTGCTGCCCAAGGAGGTGCAGATCTGCGGGAAGCCCAACCTGAACGCCATCAACATCACGGCCGCTGACGCCGACCCCAACATCGGCCCCTACGTCTTCGAGCTGCCCTTCGTCCCGGCCGCCGTGCGCAAGAACTGGACCATCACGCGCCTGAACGGTGACTATGCTCAGCTCAGCTTGCACGTCCTCTACCTGGACGCCGGGATGTACAACGTCCCCATCATCGTCACAGACTCCGGGAACCCCCGCTGTCCAACATGTCCATCATCAAGGTCCAGGTGTGCCCGTGTGACGAGAACAGGGACTGCACCGCCACTGGTCTGTTGGCAGCGGCTGGTCTGTGCACAGGCGCCACTGCGGCCACCCTCCTCTGCACCGTCATCCTGCTGACCATGGTCCTGCTGTTTGTGGATGAAGTGGCGGGAGAAGGAGCGCCAAGTGAAGCAGCTGCTCATAGAACCCGAGGACGACGTGCGCGACAACATCCTGGAGTAGGATGAGGTGGGCGGTGGTGAAGAGGACCAGGACTATGATCTCAGCCAGCTGCAGCAGCCCAAGGTCACAGAGCCCGCCCTGAGCAAGGCCCCCGCGTGTGGCGAGTGGACGAGCGGCCCGTGGGTGCCAAGCCCCAGTACCCGGCCAGGCCCATTGTGCCCCACCGAGGGGACATGGACAATTCATCAGTGAGGGGCTCCAGACAGCGGACAAGGACCCCACTGCACCCCCATACGACTCCCTGCTGGCAGCGAGAACGACCCCACTGCACCCCCATAGGACTCCCTGCTGGCAGCGGACAAGGACCCCACTGGACCCCCATACGACTCCCTGTTGATCTTCCACTACGAGCTCCATGCAGGCTCCGTCAGCTCCCTCAACTCGTCCAGCTCCGAGGACCAAGACTACGATTACCTCAACGACTGGGGGCCAGGTTCAAGAAGCGGGCCGACCTGTACAGCGGTGGCGACCAGGACTAGCAGGCCTCACGCTGCAGATGGCAGCAGGCGGATGCCCCTCCCCGCCCCCGCCAGGCCCCACAGTGAGCCAGAGGCACTGTCTTAACTTGAATTCCTTAGAGCAGAAGCGCTGTTTAAAAAAAAAGAAAAGGCAGAACCGCGGCTTACTTGACTAATCCTCCGCCTGCAGCACAGGCACCCCAGGTTCTAGTCCCGGTTGGAGCACCGGATTCTGTCCCTGTTGCCCCTCTTCCAGTCCAGCTCTCTGCTGTGGCCTGGGAAGGCAGTGAAGGATGGCCCACGTGCTTGGGCCCTGCACCCCATGGGAGAACAGGAAAAGCACCTGGCTCCTGGCTTCGTATCAGTGCAGTGCGCCGGCCACAGCAGCCATTGGAAGGTGAACCAACGGAAAAAAAGGAAGACCTTTCTCTATCTTTCTCTCACTGTCCACTCTGCCTGTCAAAAAAATAAAAATAAAAATAAAATAAAATAAAAAATGAAAAAAATAGAAAAAAAAACAAAAGTAAAAAATGGAAGTGTCTTTTGGTACAAAAAAACAAACAAACAAACAAAAAACAGGGCCTGGGGAGCAATTCAGTGTATACTGGGGTTCTGGTGGACCTGTGGGGTCACGGGACATACTGAATATCTTTTGATATTCAACCCTTCTAAGTCATACTAACTGTGGAAGTATTATCAATGCACATGTTCTAAAAAGATCCTGAAACTTTATATTTCACAAAACAGAGTGAGTGACATAATGAATGGCTGTCTACAAATTTGAGCACTTTTTGTATACCTGATCTAAACTTGAGGTGAAACAATTTTAGCAGCATGAATCCGAATTCAAGGGCAAGTGAATAATTTGCCTAGGGAGCATGCATCAGGAAAACTGTAGCATTTTGTAAGAGGTGGTTATTTAGTTTTGAATTATCTAAATTATTTTATGTATTGCCTCGATTCTCTAGGCGATTAATCATCTTCACAATGAAATGGAATGTCTTACTTAAAGATAAATTTTCTTGATTTTTAAAAACGAACTGGAAGTCTACTTTCTTCCCTTCCAAAACAACATAAATATTCGAGGCCTTTCAATTCACTTTAACATAGAACTAGAGACCGGCGCCACGGCTCACTAGGCTAATCCTCCACCTGCGGCACTGGCACACCGGGTTCTAGTCCTGGATGGGGTGCCAGATTCTGTCCCGGTTGCCCCTCTTCCAGGCCAGCTCTCTGCTGTGGCCCAGGAGTGCAGTGTAGGCAGGCCCAAGTACTTGGGCCCTGCACCCCATGGGAGACCAGGATAATACCTGGCTCCTGCCATCGGATCAGCATGGTGCACCGGCCACAGCACGCCAGCTGCAGCGGCCACTGGAGGGTGAACCAACAGCAAAGGAAGACCTTTCTCTCTCTCTCTCTCTCACTGTCCACTCTGCCTGTCAAAAAAAAAATAGAACTAGATAATTAAACTAAATTTTAAAAATAAACTTAAAAAGACCTATTGGGGAAAATATCCCTACTACCAAAAGCAATTCTAAAGTAGCCAAAAACAAATTTATTTCTGAATATCCAGGAAAGCAAGTGTAAAGTAAAACATGAATGTTGTTACTGCACTATTCATTTCTTTATCAAATACCAGTTGATGTTCTGGGCAATGCATTAGGCAGCGTTGATAAGAAAACATTCTAGCCACAGTGTATTTCCACAAAAGTTACAAAAAAGCAAATTACAGGCTTTCTAAACAGTACTATTTGAACGATAAACATAAGAATAAGGAAAAAAGACCTTATGTATAATACACCTTTTTATTTTCCCACATACTCATCACAGAAAATTTTCAAACTGAAAAAATAAAAATGTGAAGGAAATCAAAACATTCTGTGCCGGCCGCAGTGGCCATTGGAGGGTGAACCAACGGCAAAGGAAGCCTTTCTCTCTGTCTCTCTCTCACTGTCCACTCTGCCTGTCAAAAATAATTTAAAAAAAAAAGAAAATCAAAATGTTCTCGGTATTTCCACCTTCACTGATGTGGAGATAAATATACTAACATTCCTCCACACATTTAAGTACCATATTTATATATATACACATGCAAAATCAAATATACTTTTCATATAATTCAAAATTCAGACACTCAGTTTCCTCTTGGTAGACATTTTCCTTGCTGTTTGTTTCTAATATAAACAACAGCATAGTAAACACCTTTGGAAACATATCCCTTATTGCTTCTCTGATGACTAATCTCTAACACTGACTTCCCACAGATCACTGAGCCATACCTGCCAGTATTTGTGTCCTTGTGACAGTCCATCCACTTGAATTTTGGCAGGTTCTGTGACTTGCAACAAACAAAATCTGGCAGAAATTAATTGTTCTATGATGTAAGTTCCAAGATATGGTCTGAAGATATTTTTGGATTCCATTTTGATTTCCTGAAACATTCACTCTTAAGACTTGAGCAACTTTGCAAGCAGTTTAACAACTCCTAGAACACTGACAAAAAAAAAAAAAAAGCCATACGAAGACACACTAAAGACGAGATGCCACATGAAGGAAAAGTTAGCAAGACAGGGAAAGAGGCAGAGAGGAAGAACAAGAAAGAAAGAGATCAAGAAAAATCACTGAGACTTTAGAGATATTGAGACACCCCATTGAAACTGGATTCTCCAGCTCAGCAGTGTCCGTTGACATCATATCAATCACACTAACTGCCCAGCTGAGCTGTTCCAAAGTGCCTGATATAGAGGCAGGTGTGGCTCATGGGCTAAGCTGCCACTTCCAGTGCAGGCATCTCATATCTGAGTGCTGGAACGAGCAGATTTTTTTTTTATTTTAACTTTTATTTAATAAATATAAATTTCCAAAGCACAGCTTTTGGATTACAGTGGATTTCTGCCCCCCCATACTTCCCTCCCACCCACAACCCTCCCACCTCCCACTCCCTCTCCCATCCCATTCATATCAAGATTCATTTTCAATTATCTTTATATACAGAAGATCAATTTTGTATCTATTAAGTAAAGACTTCAACAGTTTGAAGTCTTCAAGTCATTAATTTCCCCCTTGGAAACTAAGTTAAGCAAAGAATCACTGATTCTTATAATTAATACATGCAGGATATTTATGATAACTTTCAAGGTAAGAACACTTAAACATAAGAAATTGTGCAAATAAAGATTATGATTAGGCATAGAAAAATTCAAATTTGAAATATTTTTCTGCCATTCTATATATTTTATAATTTCTAAAATTATAATACATTCCTGTCAGCATCAAAGAAAAAATAAATATAAATATGGACTTGAAGATGTAGAAAAGCAATCACTAAAATGACCTAACAAATTTATTTGGCTTGTTGTATATCACAGCATAAAAATATTGTCCAAAATCATGCTGTAGTAATATGAACTGTAGATTTGTACATTTAATTAAAGGTTGTAGACTCTGATATTTCTGTTAAGATCTTAAGATATTTTATATCCCATGATGTCTGAAACATATGCACACACAGAATAGTGTCTTGTTTTTAACATTTAAATAATCACATAAAATCATGTATCATAATTTTTTCCATTCCCCTGTGTGTTCCAATTCAATACTTGTTCACTCAGACACAACTTTCACAATCAAATATCTTTGAAATATTTTGCCCATATTTATTTAATCATCACTCTCACACTTTGTGACGTACTACCTGAAGCAATGAAGGATGTAGTGCTACCACTTCCCTAAGAGTTAACATTACAAATCTACTTCTTTAGGGCTTAAATTTGAAGTGCATCTATTTTAATGAGTTGTGTCTAAACATCTAAAACTGGTAATAGATTACTTTTTTGTGGATTCCTCTTAGGAAACAGAGAATACATTAATTCAATACTATTTTCCATAAAATGAAAACTATGGTTTTCAAATGTTGATATTTTTATATTTAAAAATAAAGGTAACAGATAATTGAAAACATTTTTTTTCTCTTCATAGTTCAATAATTCACAGTAAATTTGCTCTAATGTGCTGAATTTAAGAAAAGTTTGTTAGCTTACTTATTTTTATATTTATTTGAAAGGCAGAGAGACAAAGAATGGAACAGACAGAGATCTCTCATCTGCTGCTTTGCTACTCAAATGCCTGCTAGAGTCTGAGCTGGTGCAGGCCAAGGCCTGAAGCCTGTAACACAATCCAGGTTTCCCACATGGGTGATAGGGACCAAAGACTGAATCAGTTCTGGTGTGTGCATTAGCAGGAAGCTAGACTTGGAAGGATTGGAAAATGGATCAAAGATACTCTGATATGGGATGTGGGCTTCCCAGGTGACATCAAAACAGCTGTGCCAAATGTCTACTCCCAATTTTTGTTTCTTAGGTGCAGTGAAAATTCTAGATTGCCAATCATACTTTCTTTTTTCTTTTTCTTTTTCTTTTTCTTTCTTTCTTTCTTTTTTTTTTCACAGGCAGAGTTACAGACAGTGAGAGAGAGGAGACAGAGAGAAAGGTCTTCCGTCTGTTGGTTCACCCCACAAGTGGCCGCTATGGCCAGCACTGCACCAATCTGAAGCCAGGAGCCAGGTGCTTCTCCTGGTCTCCCATGTGGGTACAGGGCCCAAGCACTTGGGCCATCCTCCACTACCCTCCCAGGCCACAGCAGAGAGCTGGACTGAAAGAGGAGCAACAGGGACAGAATCCAGTGCTCCAACCGGGACTAGAACCCAGGGTGCCAGAGCCACAGGCAGATGATTAGCCAAGTGAACCGTGTCGCTGGCCAAATCATGCTTTCTTGAGGTATTCTTCACAGCAGTTAATAAGATTTATAGTACTCTGGGGAATTATTACAATGTAATTCATATTAGCCTATTTTAAGAAATATCTGTCCAAATTATCTATAAAATATCTTTTTTTGGATTGAAGAAAACTGATAAAGTGTAACACAAAAATGCCTACTCTGAGATAATTGCAGGATGATCAGTGTGGCAGATGAAAAACAGAACTTTCACTGCTATTTCATTGAAGCATATTCAACAGGTTGACTTAAATCATTGTAAAAAATAGGAGAGAACATTAATAAAATATTATTAAAGGTTTGTCTTTTAAAAATATATTTCTATATAATCTGCTCTTTTTATTCTCTACAGCCATTACTGAGACAGTGGGCAGAGGGAGTGGTTAAGCCACCTGGGAGTTTTCTCAAGCTCTAAGGGATATGTGTTTGATTCCTTTTGCTCTGAATAGAAACAGATCACCTGTATGGACTAGATTCACCTCAGCTTAGAGGGCCAAGGCTGACCTAGATTGACCTGCAGCTCACTATACACTCATGGTCATACATCAGCCTGCTAATAACATTCTTATCAGTCACCATGACAGAAACAGAACCATACAAGGAGCAAAACGGGGCATTAGATAGATTCTGGGTATCTCTAGATATTTTTTTTAAAAAAATTTTTATTTATTTATTTGAATGTCAGAGTTACACACACACACACACACACACACACAGGTCTTCTATCTGCTGGTTCACTCCCCAAATGGACACAACGGCCGGAGCTGCGCCTATCTGGAATCAGGAGCCAGGAGCTCCTTCCGGGTCTCCCACATGGGTGCAGGGGCCCAAGGACTTGGGCCATCTTCTACTGCTTTCCCAGGCTATAACAGGGAACTGGATCGGAAGTGGAACAGCTGGGACTTGAACTAGTGCCTTTAGGGATTCTGGCACTGCAGGCCAGGGCATTAACCTGCTGCAACACAGTGCCGGCCCCTCTACCTACTTCTAAGATGCTCTGATGATTCCCAAACAGGTGAAGAGTCCTGCAATATATGTGGTTTTGAGCACTAATCAATCTCAAAGTGGAAATTTTTTCATAGAACAAAATTAGGATGTCTCCCTACTTTGGCTGGAGTAGCTTTAGACCCTCCTATATTTTCCAGAAGTAAAAATACAGCTCACATGCCTCATGCTTTTCAGGATGTGAGTATGTATTATGATTGTGTTACAGGCTTTTTTCTTGGCTTGATTTCTGCAGTATACTCTAGACACATAGTAGGTACTCAATGAATATTCAATAATTAAATTTGCCCTTTTTTTGAAAAAAAATTAATTAAGCATTGAGCCATTAGCTTGTAGGTAAGGAAGCCCTGGAGTGAGTGATGTTACTTAATTGTTCTAATGCTGCTTATCAGGAACTCCGCAGGTGTTCAGAAGCTCTCTTGTAATGATGGATGTTGCCCATTTTCATGCAAGACTTGGCTTTATGTAGTTATTTGTCATTGCTTTTGATAATACCTCTTCTGCATAAAATCTTTTAGGGCTTAGAGACTAGACTTTTTTTTTTAAGATTATTCCCTTTGTAGTATTGAGATGTTCTAGGATGCTTATGGCTTCTTTCCAGTTGCACAAGCTGGTCATCCTAGCAAAAAATATCATATACAATTGGAGTGAAAATGTTAAAAAGTGATATCAAGCAAATATCAATAATTTTTACAAATAGGACATAACTTACTTTCCAATTTCAATACAGCAATGGATTTCAGATATTACATTCCTAGCAAAAAAAAGTTAATAACAGCTAGTTATACAGGTAGTTGGAGACATAATCAATGGACTACAGAAAGTAAGTGGAATGAGGATATTTAGAATTCTTATATAAAATATATAAAATTATTTAAAAATATAATGACAGCTGGCACTGTGGCTCAATAAGCTAATTCTTCACCTTGTGGCGCCGGCACACCGGGTTCTAGTCCTGGTCGGGGCGCCGGATTCTGTCCCGGTTGCCCCTCTTCCAGGCCAGCTCTCTGCTGTGGTCCGGGAGTGCAGTGGAGGATGGCCCAAGTGCTTGGGCCCTGCACCCCATGGGAGACCAGGAGAAGCACCTGGCTCCTGGCTTTGGATCAGCGCGGTGCGCCGGCCACAGCGGCCATTGGAAGGTGAACCAACGGAAAAAAAGGAAGACCTTTCTCTCTGTCTCTCTCTCTCTCACTGCCCACTCAGCCTGTCAAAAAATATATATATAATGACATATCAGTGATAATGCAATGATCTTTCATTGTAATGAAACATTTATTCAAATGCCTTTTTAGACACACCATCTATTTGTAGTTAGTAGCCTTTGCCTTTGCATTTTTTTTAAGTTCGTCAGAGTTTGATTCCAGGACCTAATTACAATGTATATTCTCTCCCAGGGAGCTATTGTTAATATACATTCCACAATACACAATCTCTCTTCTATAAACCACTATGTTTACATATTAAATCCCAAAGTTTCCTCATAAATTTACATTTGTATAACACTCACAGACACTATTGGTCACTATTTTTTAATCTATAGTTATACAAACATGACAGTTTTTAAGTTTTCCTACTTGTTAGGTTTCTGTTCTCTTCCATCACCAGCAGTGATAATATTGCCATCTGCACAGTTATCAAATTGGGAAATTTAAGATAATGTCTTTTTTTTTAACTTTTATTTAATGAATATAAATTTCCAAAGTACAGCTTATGGATTACAATGGCTTCCCCCCCATACCGTCCCTCCCACCCACAACCTTCCCCTTTCCCACTCCCTCTCCCCTTCCATTCACATCAAGATTCATTTTCAATTCTCTTAATATACAGAAGATCAGCTTAGTATACATTAAGTAAGGATTTCAACAGTTTTCTCCCATACAGAAACATAAAGTGAAAAATAATAGATGATTTTTTTAAATGATGATGAAATCAGATCAGACCTATTGTCATGTTTAATCCCAGTGAGAGTCAAGTTGGGAATTGATAATTTCTTTTTTTTTCTTTTTTTTTTTTTTACAGAAGATCAGTTTAGTATGCATTAAGTAAAGATTTCAACAGTTTGCACCCCCATAGAAACACAAAGTGAAATGTATTGTTTGAGTACTCGTTATAGCATTAAATCTCAATGTACAGCACATTAAGGATAGAGATCCTACATGAGGAGTAAGTGCACAGTGACTCCTGTTGTTGACTTTACCAATTGACACTCCTGTCTATGGCATCAGTAATCTCCCTATGCTCCAGTCATGAGTTTCCAAGGCTATGGAAGCCCTCTGAGTTCTCCGACTCTTATCTTGTTTAGACAAGGTCATAGTCAAAGCGGAGCTTCTCTCCTCCCTTCAGAGAAAGGTACCTCCTTCTTTGAAGACCTGTTCTTTCCACTGGGATCTCACTCACAGAGATCTTTTTGCCAGAGTGTCTTGGCTTTCCATGCCTGAAATACTCTCATGGCCTTTTCAGCCAGATCCGAATGGCTTTAGGGCTGATTCTGAGGCCAGAGTGCTATTTAGGACATCTGCCATTCTATGAGTCTGCTGAGTATCTCGCTTCCCATGTTGGATCACTCTCCCCTTTATTTATTCTATCGGTTAGTGTTAGCAGGTACTAGACTTGTTTATGTGCTCCCTTTGACTCTTAGTCCTTTCATTACGATCAATTGTGAACTGAAATTGATCACTTGGACTAGTGAGATGGCATTGGTACATGCCACCTTGATGGGATTGAATTGGAATCCCCTGGTATGTTTCTAACTCTACCATTTGGAGCAAGTCAGCTTGAGCATGTCCCACATTATACATCTCTTCCCTCTCTTATCCCCACTCTTATGTTTAACAGGGATCACATTTCAGTTAATTTTCAACACTTAAGAATAACTGTGTGATAATTACAGAATGAAACCAGTCATATTAAGTAGAACAGACAAAAAAATACTAAGAGGGATAATGTATTAAGTTGTTCATTAACAGTCAGGGCTATGCTGATCATGTCACCGTTTCTCATAGTGTCCATTTCACTTCAGGAGGTTTCCTTTTTGGTGTTCAGTCAGCTGTCACCGATCAGGGAGAACATATGGTATTTGTCCCTTTGGGACTGGCTTATTTCACTCAGCATGATGTGTTCCAGATTCCTCCATTTTGTTGCAAATGACTGGATTTCGTTGTTTCTTACTGCGGTATAGTATTCTAAAGAATACATATCCCATAATTTCTTTATCCAGTCTACCATTGATGGGCATTTAGGTTGGTTCCAGGTCTTGGCTATTGTGAATTGTGCTGCGATAAACATTAGGGTGCAGATCGCTTTTTTGTTTGCCAATTTAAACTCTTTTGGGTAAATTCCAAGGAGTGGGATGGCTGGGTCGAACGGTAGGGTTATCTTCAGGTTTCTGAGGAATCTCCAGACTGACTTCCATAGTGGCTTGACCAGTTTGCATTCCCACCAACAGTGGGTTAGTGTCCCTTTTTCCCCACATCCTCGCCAGCATCTGTTGTTGGTAGATTTCTGTATGTGAACCATTCTAACCGGGGTGAGGTGAAACCTCATTGTGGTTTTGATTTGCATTTCCCTGATTGCTAGTGACCTTGAACATTTTTTCATGTGCCTGTTGGCCATTTGGATTTCCTCTTTTGAAAAATGTCTATTGAGGTCCTTGGCCCATCTTTTAAGTGGGTTGTTGGTTTTGTTTTTGTGGAGTTTCTTGATCTCTTTGTAGATTCTGGTTATTAACCCTTTATCTGTTGCATAGTTTGCAAATATTTTTTCCCATTCTGTCGGTTGTCTCTTCACTCTCCTGACTGTTCCTTTTGCAGTACAGAAACTTCTCAATTTGATGCAATCCCAAATGTTAATTTTGGCTTTGACTGCCTGTGCCTCCCGGGTCTTTTCCAGAAATTCTTTGCCTGTGCCAATATCTTGAAGGGTTTCTCCAATGTTCTCTAATAACTTGATGGTGTCAGGACGTAGATCTAGGTCTTTAATCCACGTTGAGTGGATTTTTGTGTAAGGTGTAAGGTAGGGGTCTTGCTTCATGCTTCTGCACGTGGAAATCCAGTTTTCCCAGCACCATTTATTGAATAGACTGTCCTTGCTCCAGGAATTGGTTTTAGATCCTTGATCAAATATAAGTTGGCTGTAGATGTTTGGGTTGATTTCTGGTGTTTCAATTCTGTTCCATTGGTCTATCCATCTGTTTCTGTACCAGTACCATGCTGTTTTGATTACAACTGCCCTGTAGTATTCCTGAAATCTGGTATTGAGATGCCTCCGATTTTGTTTTTGTTGTACAAGATTGCTTTAGCTATTCGAGGTCTCTTTTGCCTCCATATGAATTTCAGCATCATTTTTTCTAGATCTGAGAAGAATGTCTTTGGTATCCTGATTGGAATTGCATTGAATCTATAAATTGCTTTTGGGAGAATGGACATTTTGATGATGTTGATTCTTCCAATCCATGAGCATGGAAGATTTTTCCATTTTTTGGTATCCTCTTCTATTTCTTTCTTTAAGGTTTTGTAATTTTCATCGTAGAGATCTTGAACGTCCTTGGTTAAGCCTCTTTGTTAGAGAGATGTGTTTCTTGTAGGCAACAAATAGTTGGGTTGTGTTCTTTGAGCCAGTCAGCCAAACGGTGTCTTTTAACTGGAGAATTCAGACCATTAATGTTCAATGTGACTATCGATACATAGTGTCTTTGCCCTGACATTTTCCCGGAGATATTTTCTACTATATACTTTGAGCTTCCCATGCTCTTTTACTGGTAGGTGTTCTTCCTTTCCCTTCTTTCATATTGATGGCCGTGTTTCTGTGTTTCTGTGTTTCTGAATGTAGCACATCTTTAAGTATCTTTTGCAGGGCTGGACGAGTGGCCACAAAGTCTTTCAATTTCTGTTTGCTATGAAAGGTCTTTATTTCACCTTCATTCACAAATGAGAGCTTGGCAGGATATAATATTCTGGGCTGGCAATTTTTCTCTCTTAGCACCTGTGCTATGTCTCGCCATTCCCTCCTAGCCTGTAGTGTTTCTGATGAGAAGTCTGCTGTGAGTCTGATTGGAGATCCTCTGAGAGTAATCTGATGTTTCTCTCTTGCACATTTTAGGATCTTTTCTTTATGTTTCACTGTTTTAAGTTTAATTACGACGTGTCGTGGTGAGGATCTCTTTTGGTCAAGTTTACTGGGGGTTCTGTGAGCTTCCTGTACTAGGATGTCTCTGTCCTTCTCCAAACCTGGAAAGTTCTCTGCTAGTATCTCACTAAAAGGCCTTCTAATCCTTTCTCTCTCTCCATGCCTTCAGGAACTCCTAGAACTCGAATGTTGATTTTTTTAATAGTATCCTGTAGATTCCCAACAATATTTTTTAGATTTCTAATTTCCTCTTCTTTTCTTTGGTTTGACTGTATGTTTTCCTGTGCTCTATCTTCTAAGTCCGATATTCTCTCTTCTGCTTCACCCATTCTGTTTTTAAGGCTTTCTAATGTGTTTGTCATTTGATCTATTGAGCTCTTCATTTCATTTTGATTTCTCTTCACTATCACACTTTCTTGTTCTACTAGTTTCTGAGTTTCATTTTGATTCTTCCTTAAAATTTCATTTTCACGAGAGAGATTTTCAATCCTGTCCAATAAGGATTTCTGTAGTTCAAGGATTTGCTTTTGAAAACTTCTAAATGTTCTTATCATAAATTTTTTGAAATCCGTATCTTGCATTTCTTCTATCTCATCATCTTCATAATCTTGGCTTGGGGTGTTTTGTTTATTTGGAGGCATCATAGTGTCATCGTTGACCTTGTTCCCTCGATTTCTGTGTTTGTTGCTTGGCATAGTTAATTCTTCTTTCGTCACTGTGCGTTTTTTTTCAATTTTTTATTTTTTTTTAATTTTATACTATGTCCGTGTTAAGTGGACTGCCTGCTGTTGGAGGAGACTTGGAGGCTTGAGATGGGTGCAGCCTGAGAGCTCTGCTTGGTTCTTCCTGGTTAAGGGTGTGCAAAGGTGACACCCTCAGGTTATGCGTGGTAAATCTCTTTTTATTTATTTATTTATTTATTTATTTATTTATTTTATTCAGGGGGTAAGTAACACCGCACGGCACGGCTGTGCAGAATTGATGGTATTTAGCTTCCAGTCTCTGGCTTCTACCCAAAGAGTCTGTGTAGGCTCCTCTGGACTCCCACTGGGTTGTGTAGGCTACTGAATTGTAGTGACTCAGTTCCTTAGCTCTCCCCTGTTGATATGTAAATCCAGAGAGGGGGCCTGCTCTTTGTCTCTTGTGAATTCTTCAAGCCTTGCAGCCTTGCAACCTTTGCAAGGTTAGGGGAAAGAGAAACCCCCAAGCTTTTTTTTTTTTTTCCTTATTTCTGGTAGTGAGTTTGCTGCACTTTCCGGCCCCCCTCTAGATTCTGACCCCCGTTTCCCTGCCAATGTCTCAGGTTATTGAGCTCACCTCCCCTTCCAGCACCGATGTGTGGACTCGGAGCCCTGGACGTCCCAACTCTCCCCGCTGTTTTCTGTGTGACATGCACTCCCTTTCCTGCACTGGCTCGCAGACCCTGCGGCTTCCGTGGCACCCGCGGCTCCCACGGCTCGGCTTCCGCGTGGTGGGTGACCTTGTTGTCCCAGTAGGTCCTCCGATTCACAGCCACTCGATCCAGAAGAGTTTCCTCTGCAATATTTTCCTGGTTCTTTTTTCTGAGGCTACCGTAAGTCTTCTTTTATTAAACTAAATTTTCCCGGACTATCGGTGTGCGCCCTCACTATTCCGCCATCTTCTTCGATCTGCCTTTGCATTTAGAAACATCTGCAAACCTTACTGTTATTGATTTCCTGAACTCTTTTCTGCTTAAATTTTGAAAATTATAGAACTTGCTAAGAACATTTAAAATTAAGCAAACAATGGTAAGTTAGAAAGCAAGATGATCTATTTTTAAATTTACACTCAAAGGAGAGAAGTCTGTGAAATTAACAAAGATATCTGAATATAATTGTGTTGAGTACCAATAGTAGCAATAAGAATGTTTCTAAAACATCCAGCATGGAGCTCCGTAATCAGAAAGTGTTTGTCTTCCCACATAGTTTTCAAATCTCTGATGTCTGATTTGTTGATTTCAGATTATATTCTTCTCTCCTTCTCTCCTTTGGAGGGTCAGTTTTGGACTACTCTTTTAACTTATGAACTCTCAACTACCTGGTTATCTTATGCTACAACTCTGTGGATTTCAGATAATTACAATGCAAGCCCACATCAATAACCAGGTCATAAGATTCCACATCAGGCTAGAGTCAATTCCTATACTTATCTGAAGTGTATTTTCATAATATGCAGAAACTTTAACCATTGAATGGCATACATTAAAAACAAAAACCCCATTATTTTATTTGACTTGATAAAGGCAATACTTTTTGGGATGATGGTCTCAAACAGGCAATAAAATAGTTAATATTTCTTAAGGATTTACAAGGCACTGTCCTGAGTATACATCATGTTTATCTCTTTCAAAATCTATAATAGTTCTGAGATTTAGGTACTTTCATTTTTCATTTTACATGCAAAATATTAAAGACATAGAAGAGTTAAGTACTTTGCTACAGTTACCAAATGAACAAGATAAAAAAAGGAAAAATGTACAAGTATAGATTTCTATATCTGTTCTAATGAATGCCCAACTGTATAAGCAATGAAATTTAGTTTTGGCAAATGATTATATTGATCTTATATCTCAGTGCTCCAGTACAGAGAGGGATGACCTAGGCAATTAGACTCCATAGAGATGAACCTGTGGAAGTATATGATCTTTGCACATTACTGTGTTGCATAATATCAAGTAGCACTATGTAGCAAGTGCCTTCCAATACAGCAGATCAGTGACTTAACACATGGATGTCTTCTGTCCTTTAATTTCTTGAAACAACATATGTTAACAAAGTATTCTAACAACATAAGTCCTAAAAAGATGATCAGTTCATAGCACAAGTTTTCTACTACCCTCTGTACTTAACTGTTATGAACAGCATCCTTCCATCCACCTATTCTATTAGAGCCAGGCTAATTTACTTTGCATTTTTAAGGTAGATGGCACATCCACTAAGAAGTCCCTCACCTACTCATATATCAAAGTTAAGGTCTCTTTATTCTTTCATAACTTTCTGTTACTTTCTACTTCATATCAACATTAAAACATAAATTCCTTAGAAATATAAAGAAAAATTATGGGATTTTTATAGTGAGTGTCTTGATAAATTCCACCAATCATTATCTCTGCCTTTGTTGTTAATTATTATTTAAAAGCTTGTTTCTTTTTTTCATAAGACTTATCTGAAAGGCAGAACAACAGAAATAGAGAAAGGGAAGGACAGGAAGAGAGTGTTCATCTACTGGTTCACTCCTCAAATTACTGCAAAAAAAAAAAAAAAACAGTTCTGGGCCAGGTCAAAGCCAGGGAACCAGGAATTCCATTCTGATCTCCCAGATGGGCAGCAGGGCCACAACTACTTGTGCTGTCTTCTACTGCCTTCCCAGGTGCACTAGCAGAAAGCTGGATTGGAAGCAGAGCAACTGAGATTCTAATGGCACTATGCATAGCAAGCAGTAGCTTAATCGACAATAGTGGCCCCTGTTGTTAATTATTTTACAGCTATAGAGATAGAAATGATTTGTAGAATGCTAATATAATACAAAAGATGAAGTCATTTTTACATCTGTACAGCAATTATTACCTATTTTTTAATTTTAATAGGCAGAATGCTGCATCTTATTCTCCAATATTTTCTGCTTTCAGAAATTTTAATAAATATGTGACATAGTACAATATAAGTATTGAATTAGCTAATTAAATTTATAATGTTGTTGACCTGTATTACACAATTTGTACCACAGGTTCAGATAGAAACCTGATGAGGTACATGCCTCCCATGTGATCCCGTAGCTGATTGGATAGAAGACGCATGCCCTTCACATGATCAGCTCATGGATTGGACTGCTGTGTGCATGGCCTCCCATGTGATTCTGTAGCTGATTGGATAGAATACGCATGCCCTTCACATGATCAGCTCGCGGATTGGACTGCTGTGTGCATGGCCATATAGTGCTTTTGATTGGTCGCTGCAGGTATATAAACCATGTGGCTTTGTGCTGGGGGCGCTCTCTGGACTCCCGAGTTCAGGAGGCCCGTCAGCACAGATGCCGAATAAATCCTCTTGCTTTTGCATCAGCTGGTCTGGACTCTGAGTCTTTGGGGTGTGCCTCTCGACGTGTTAGCATCCTCACTCTGAGGGTCTAACAAGAGAGAGAGAGAGAGAGAGAGAGAGAGATCTTCCATCAGTTGGTTCACTCCCCAAATGGCCACATCATCTGGGGCTGGACCAAATCAAAGCCAGGAGTCAGGAGCTTCTTCCAGATCTCCCAAGTGAGTGCAGGGGCCCAAGCATTTGGGCCATCTCCCACTGCTTTCCCAGGCACATTAGCAGGGAGCTGGATCGGGAGTGGAGCAGTCAATACTCGAACCAGCGTTAATATAAGAGGCTGGAACCACAGTTGGCAGCTTTACCCACTGTGCTGCAATGATAGCTCCCCTTCCAATATTTTATTCACTCTGATTCCTCACTTTCTCTTCTGAAAAACTGAACATATTTCAATACCCTCACATGTGTCTTCACAAATATGTTCTCAGGATGTCAAGATTCATTCAGTCAACAGTGTTTATTTTCACGTATTAAATCACTCGCTCTGTAAACATGTTAATAAAATGATAAAAGACCATCCTCATGAGATTTTCAGTCCAGCAGAGAAAACAAAAAATACCAAATACTTATCTCCACACTTTAAGAAGCACAGTACCATGGATACTTAATAGTTCAGCAATTATCCCCCACTTGCAATCTCCTCGAGTATGGAAGTTGAAGAATCTGAATACTCTCTGCATAGTGTCCCTTTAGACCTGGGAATGATCCTGAAAGAACTGTCCACAGAGAGGACAGACATGTCCACAGAGAAAGCAGAGAACTCCCAGGAAAGGGCCTCATTTACCATGAGAAAAATAGATCTGCCTGGCTCCATGCCGCCCACTGCCATTTTTTCTCTGTAATTGGAGTATAGAAGTCCTCTATTAACCTGAAAGAAAGCCAGAAGTATTATACAGACATCTGTCCAAGATGTTTATCAGATTGATGGACATCTTGGACTTAAAGTAATACATAGAATTTTTAAGACAAAATGAATCGCTGATTACCTAAATTTTATTTATGTGACTGAAGTTTGAAAACTACCCATATGAACAAACAGAATATGATAAATAATTTTGTAGAGAGTTTGATATTAAACAAAATAACTATCTAAAAACAGAACCATCTGGATTCCAATTCTTGCTTAACAGTAAATAACCATAGTAAACCCTGAAAAGAAAAAAAGAAGTAATTATAGTTACACAAGAAAATACATATGGAGAAGACTCTTTGGGGGCCAGCACGGTGGCACAGTGGGTAAAGCTGCTGCGTGCAGTGCCGGCATCTCATATGGTCACTGGTTCAAGTCCTGGCTGCTCCACTTCCAATCCAACTCTCTGCTATGGCCTGGGAATGCAGTAGAAGAAGGCCTAAGTCTTTGGGGCACTGCACCCAGGTGGAAGATCCAGAAGAAGCTCCTAGCTCCTGGCTTCAGAGCGGTGCAGCTCTGGCCATTGTGGACATCTGGGAAGTGAACCAGTGGATGGAAGACCTCTCTCTGTCTCTCGGCTTCTGCCTTTCAGTAACTCTGCCTTTCAAATAAATAAATAATTCTTAAAAAAGAGATATTTTGGCTAAATAAATATGATAAGACCTATATAAATATACATATTTTTAAATTTACAAAATTGTATATGTTTCTCATGTACTATATGTTAAAATATAAAATATGTATCCATTATGGAATGTCCCTATTGAGCCAACAAACATGTTCATTCCTTCAGATACTCACTGTTCAAATCCCTAAATTTAAATCCCTTTAGTATACCATTTTTTCTACTTATATTTTCAAATATGTTAAATCCATCAAGAGACTTAAAGGATGTGTACCTGTTTTCTAGCTTCAGATATATCTCTGGAATTGTCTGAGGAAGGGTGTGGCCTTCTGGAGCAATGTCTGTTAAGGGATGCAGTAATTTGAGTGATGTTATCTTCCTCAATGCTACAGTACCTGACAGTACATTCTATTTTCTCTATCATTTCTTCATCAGTTTTGAAATCATCTTTGAAATAATCTAATTTTTCAAATAGAGTTGTGAACATCAGAAAAAATGTTAGACAATCTGTTTATGACATCATTCCATTCATAATAATTATTATATAATAATTATGTAAAAGTATTATCTATCCTATACTTATGTAGATTTTGATATAAGTTGAGTGGTATTGAAATGAATGACATGAGAACTCTTAAAATTTGGGAAGTATACGGCTTCTACTTATTCTTTTGATGTATTGCTACTTCTAAAACTGGAGTCAGTAGGAAGCTAGCTACTGAGAAATTTAACCTAAAAATTGTGTATTAGAATGACAAATCTACTGGTTTAAAACAAATTATTATGCCTGTGTTGACAACACAGGTATTTGTGATTTCTCATTAAGTTTCTCTTCTATTTGATTATGCTGTGGACCACTTGAAATATCTCCTTCAGTTTAGACTGCATACCTACTTAGACCTGAAGACTGCAAGCAAGTAATCTTTTTATTACTCCTAATTCTCAGTGTGTCTGGTCATGTTATAGAATACTTTGAAAGCAATTCAATACCATTGCATTTAGTTATGTTGCAAACTTCTTAAATTTAAGGAATCAATTACCACCTATTATATTCTGCACACATGATTAATTCAATAGTCATAAAGCAGTTATTCCAAATGTGAATCAGTTTTCATCCTGCCTAAACATAAGAGTTAGGAAGACCCCTTTTTGAATTATTTATTAGCTACCACTGGTACTCAATTAAAATGATATTAAATTATATAGGTGAAAGAAATTTTTTTTAAAAAATCCATCTATTTCTCTAAATTTTTGGCTCTTTCTCTCCAATACAGGGATGAATGAGAAATACGGCAGTAAGCCAGCATGCCATTTTTCCAAAAGCAGCCACAATAGAATCCACTGGAGTGAAATAGAACATTTAGAGTTGAGTTTGGCACTCAGTTCTTTCAACCAGTACTATCTTTGTGACATGATTCACTGGGCTAACCACCCAGAGGAACTCTGTGTCTGGCTGTCCAATTTGGAAATATAGAAAAGAGTTCATGACCACCATGCTTTGTAAACCCATGTTTCTGACAATTATATTTCTCTATTTAAAAGGGCCATCTTCCACTGTCCTCTCAGGCTATATCAGATAGATGAATCAGAAGAGGGGCATCTGGGACACGAACTGGCGTCCATATGGGATACCAGTGCCACAGGCAGCAGATTAGCCCACTACGACTCAGCGCCCACCCCATAAACCATAAGGTTCTAACACCAAAATATATTTTTCTTTCTATACAGTGACATTTCAGTGAATCAGTCTCAAGTTACAAAGTGTTTAATTTGGAGCCAGCGCTGTGACTTATTTGGTTACTCCTCCACCTGTGGTGCCAGCATTCCAGATGGGCACTGGATTCTAGTCCTGGTTTCTCCTCTTCCAATCCAGCTCTCTGCTGAGGCCTGGGAAGGCAGTTGAGGATGGCCCAAGTGCTTGGGCCCTGCACCCACATGGGAGACCAGGAGGAAGCACCTGGCTCCTGCCTTCAGATTTCCACATCTGCAAAGTGACATATAGCAGCATTCTTATGAAAATAATGATAGCTCAACTGGGGTTTTACCAGACATTTTGGTATAAGGCATTGGACTGGGTCCTCCCCGTGTGTTACCTCCCATCTGGGTAAAAACTCCCAGATGTAGATGGTGTTATCCTCATTATAAAGGTAAGCAGACAGAGACTCAGAGTGTACATGGCCTGGGCAAGTAAATGGCAAAGCTCAGTGCATTCATTATCAACTGCTATGCAACACCAGTTCAAAAGATTGTAAACAGAACATGTGCTACCTCACAATGTTTGCAAGTCAGTAATCCAGGAGTCTCTCAGGTAGGTGGTTCTGCTTGGGGTCATTTATGAAACTGATGCTGGCAGAAACTGTCGTCATTTCAGCATTCAACAGGGGAGAAAGTTCTTGCAAGCTCATTCACATGGTTTTTTGCAAAGCCTCAAAATATCCGCTTCCAACTTTACTCATGTAGCCCTCTCCACTGGGCTTCCTCAAGACATGGGAGCTGGTTTCCTTCAGCATGAGCAAGGCAAAAAAGAGCCCACAAGAGTGCCCAAGTGGTCAGCCACAGACTTCATTAGAAGTGAAGTAGTTGGAAGCTGGCACTGTGGCGTAGTGGGTAAAGCTACCACCTGCAGTGCCAGCATCCCATATGGGTGCCGGTTCAAGTCCCAGCTGCTCCACTTCCTATACAGATCTCTGCTATGCCATGAGAAAGCAGTAGAAGATGGCCCAAGTCCTTGGACCCCTGCACCCGCATGGGAGACCAAGAAGAAACTCCTGGCTCTGGCTTCAGATTGGCGCAGCTCTGGCTGTTGCGTCCAGTTGGGGAGTGAACCAGCATGAATGGAAGAACTCTCTCTCACTCGCTCGCTCGCTCGCTTTGCCTCTCCTTCTCTCTCTGTGTAACTCTGACTTTCAAATAAAGAAATAAAATCTTAAAAAAAAAAAAAGAGAGAGATGCAGTAGTGGAATGGACCGTGTAGCTTAGCAGGGTAAGCCACTGTAGCATGATTCACATACCAAGTCAAGACACCAAGGCCACTTAACAGGAAGTGTTCTTTTATCAGGTGGAATTTCTTACCCAAAATCCTGATCTCAGAACAAAGAAGAGTTTTTCCTTATGTATGGTTTTAGCCTCTTTGTCTCCCCTACATGGTTACCTGCATACATTTGATTGGATATTCTAATGTTACATAGCAGCATGAGAACGTAGTTACTGAAGATTTTTTTCCTGCACACATACTGGGCTATACGCTCTCTGGCAAAGGTTAGCGTCATTGTTCTGTACAAACAAGCAGAACCTGAAATGGTTGCACACAAGCAGATAGGGACTATACTGGAAGCATTCATAGGCAAACAAATAACAGCCACATTTCATTTCAAGGACAGATGCAATGCCTCCCATTCTTTTTCTGAGCTTGGGAAGGCCTCTACCACAACTTTCATCATGTCAGTTAGAAATAAGTTTAATTAAAAAGACAGAGGCCTCCGGGCTGGCATTGTGGCATAGCAGGTAAAGCCGCTGTCCGAAGTGCTGACATCCCATATGGGCGCCAGTTCAAGTCGTGGCTGCTCCACTTCTGATCCAGCTTTCTGCTGAGGCCTGGGAAAGCAGTAGAAGATGGTCCAAGTCCTTGGGCCCCTCCACCCATGTAGGAGACCTGGAAGAAGCTCCTGGCTCTGATCGACATAGCTCCAGCCTTTGTGGCCATCTGGGGTATAAACCAGCAGATGGAAGACCTCTCTCTCTCTCTCTCTCCCTCGCTCTCTCTCTCTGCCTCTCTCTGTAACTCTTTCAACTAAATAAATAACATATATCTTTTTAAAAAAGAAAGAAAGAAACAACCATTGAAAATACAGTAGGAGCCCCAGGTTCTCCCCAGCGCCCTCTCTGGTGGAGGTAATCACCATTTAACTGCATGTCATTCACATGCATGGTTTTTCCATGTTTTGGCCACATATGGATGTATCCACACACAATGGCATTGTTTTTCATGCAAATTGTGTTCCCCCATGCACACACACACACTCTCCTTCTTTCCAACCATGCAGGTAGCTGCCAATGCATACTGGGGGGCATCATTCTCAACTCTGCCTTTTCCACTCCCTTATTATTCCTGAGCAAAATCTGGCAGCATATGGTTTTAATATACCCTGCTGTACATATCATTTTGGAACTTGCTTTCTCCACACATCATTATGTTTGTAAGCTATTTTCCCCTGGGGTAAGCATTGTGACATAGCAGGTAAAGCCAGCAGCTGGTAAAGACACCAGCATCCCAAATGGGTGCCAGTTTGTGTCCTGGCTTCTCCACTTCCCAACCAGCTCCCTGTTAATGGCCTGCGAAAAGCAAGGAAAGATGGCCCAAGTAGTTGGGCCCCTGCCACCCATGTGGGAGACCCAGAAGAAGCTTCCCGCTCCTGGCTCCCAGTTCTGGCTCCTGGCTTTGGCCTGGCCCAGCACTGGCCTTTATGGCCATCTGGGGAGTGAACCAGCAGATGGAAGATCTCTCCGTCTCTGTCTCTCCCTCTCTCTCTGTAACTCTGACTTTAAATAAATTAATTAATTAAAAGAAAAAAAGGTAGTTTCCTTCCAATGTTTACTCCCAGAAAGACCTAACTTAACAAACTAAACCTAGAGAGACAGGGAAAGAATAAGAACAAGGAGAAATGAAAGCCATGACCAGGCCTCTGTGCTGTGGATCTCAGCTCAGCTTGGCCCTACTCTGCTTGGCAGGTGCTGGCTGACATCCAACAGCCTGGTTCCCCTGGGCCACAGCCTGGTGTTTGATCTTAGTCTCACTGCTCCCGTGGTGACAGCACAAGAGGAAGTGATCAGGGGTGAGGGCCCAGGAGAACAGTGCTCTCTGAGTGGAGGGTGCTCTTTCTCAGGGTGAAATAGCTGGTTCGTGTCTTTTATGTTTTATCCAAGAAAGCTTTGCCTGTCCCAAGTATACAAAGATTACATTCCATGAGTATGTTCCTTTTAGAAATGTTCAAGTTTGGGATTTTACCTAAGGGCCAGGATCCATGGTGAGTTAACATGTGTGAGGCCGTGAGGTAAGGGCTCATGGCCGTGTTTGCCCTGTGGACATCAGGTGATGCAGCACCATTTGTGGGAACTTGGCCTTTTCCCATCTTGGCACCTTTGTCAAAACCAATTGACCATTCACATGTGGCTCCAGTTCTGGACTCTATTTGGTTCCTTTAAAAAAATCATGTTGGTTATTTCAGATCTTTTGCTTACCCATAAAACTCTTGGAAACACTTATTAATTTCTACCCCCCCCCCAAAAAAAAAAACCCTGCAGGAATTTTGAATGGAATGGCATTGAATTTATAGGTTAATTTGGGAACTGGCATCTTCTTCATATTGCTTTAACTGCATCCCGCATAATTGAGTATGATGTGTGTTCATTCTCATTTGGTTCTGTTTTCATATTTCCTCTGGGATCTTCTCTCTGGATTATTCTGAAGTTTATTGTCAGATTTCCAAATATCCAGATACTTCTGTTGTCTGTTGGTCACTGATCCCCCATTTGATCATATTATGTTCATAAAATATACTCCATCACTCAATCCTTTTACATTTTTTGAGGTTTGTTTTGTAATCCAGATTATGGGGAATCTTCCAAGGATGCTTGAAAATCAAAAGTATATTCTGCTACTGTCAGGTTGAGTGTTCTCTATATAGTTCAGTTAAATTCTGTTCATAGTTCACCCTGTATCCTTGCTGATTTGGGGACCAACAGTCCTGTCAGTCACTAACAGCGGGTTTTTGAAAGCCTCAACTATAATTCTGAAGTTTACTTTGTCCCCTTGCCACTCTATCAGTTTTTTATTTCTTTTTTTTTTTTTCCAGGTTATGTGTTTGGCATATTTATTTTCAGCATCATTATGTCTTTCTGGTAGCTTGATCCTTTTGTCATTATGTAGTATCCCCCTCTGACTCTGACGATTTTCTTGGTTCTGAAGCATTTTTTATCTGCTATAAACACAGCCACTCCTGCTTTTTTGATGAATAGTTGCATGGCCTATCTTTCCTTAACCTTTTATTTTCAATCTACCTGTATCACGTTGAAGTGAGTTTCTCAGAGACAACATATTGGATCATTTTTTACTCCAAATTGCCAATTTTTGATTCAGTTGGCAACTTATATCATCTGCATTTAATAAAATTTTTGATATATTAGGGCTTAGGTCAACCATTTTGTTATCTTTCCATGTGTGTATGTTTCTTCTGTTTCTCGGTGCTCTGCATCTTAACTTCCTGGTGGTTACTTGAACAATTTTCACAATTCCATATTGATTTGTTTATAGTATGTTTTAAAAGATTCATTTATTTTAGAGGCAGAGTGACAGAGACAGAGAGAGACAGAGACAGAGAGACAGAGATTTTTCATCCACTGGTTCTACCCAAATGCCCATAATGGCCAAGTCTGCACCATGCCAAAGCCAGGAAAGGCAGGAGCCTGGAATTTCACCCAGGTATCCCAAGTGGGTGGCAGGGATCCAGGTACAACAGCCATTACCCACCACCTTCCTAGGCGTATTAGCAGGAAGCTGGATCAGAAGCAGAGTAGTCAACTGGCACTTCAACAGTTAAAGGGATGAGGGTGATCAAAGCTGTGGCTTAGCCCACTGTGCCACAACACCTGCCCCCTACAGTATTTTTTAACATACTGCTTTGTATAGTTTTCTTAGTAATTGCTTTAGAAGTTATGCTATATATGTATAAATATATAAATATATATATGTAATTTATCACAGTCTCCTTGCACCACTATTTTGCCACTTCAAGTGTAAGAAATGAAGTTCTTAACCTCTCCAAATTTAAAATTCAATTATCCTTAGTATTTCTTGTATGTACACAAAGAACCCATCAGAGAATGTGTTGTAAAATGACAGTGATAGACAATTATATTTACTCCTGTTTTTGCCGATTTTGGTGTCGTTTTCTGAAGTTCCAAGCCTTCTTCTTTTATCATTTAAGCATTTCCTTCTGTTCTTTAAGGGTTGGTTTTCTAGTAACAAACCCTTTTTTTCTTTATCTTTTTCTTTTTCTTTTTCTTTTCTTTTCTTCTTCTTTTTTTTTTTTTTTTTTTGACAGGCAGAGTTAGAGAGAGACAGAGAGAAAGGTCTTCCTTTTTCCATTGGTTCACCCCCCAAGTGGCCGCTATGGCCAGCGTGTTGCAGCCGATCCAAAGCCAGGAACCAGGTGTTTCCTCCTGGTCTCCCATGCGGGTGCAGGTCCCAAGGACCTGGGCTATCCTCCACTGTCTTCCCGGGCCACAGCAGAGAGTTGGACTGGAAGAGGAGCAACTGGGACAGAATCTGCCACCCCGACCGGGACTAGGACCCGGGTGCAGTTGCCACAGGTGGAGGATTAACCTAGTGAGCCGCGGCGCAGGCCCCCCTTTTTTCTTTATCTTTATTTTCCCATGATTCCTGAAGGATATTTTCAGTTCACTGTTGATAGTTCTTTCCTTTCCACACTAGAACATGTTTTGCCTCTTCTTCTAACCCTCCATGGCTTTAGAAGAGAAATCCACAGTATGCAATTGGATGTTCCTTTATAAATATGCGATCTTTACTCTGGTTGCTTTCAAAAATTTTTTCTTTGCCTTCAGTTTTCAGAAGCTTAATTAATGACGTTTCTTGACATGGATGACTTTGGTTTATCCTGCTTGAAACTATCCAGCCTCTTGATGTTTTGACCAAATTTGGGAATTTTTCAGGTTTAATTTCTCTTTAGATTTTTATTTTATTTGAGAGACAGAGGAGGAGAGGGAGAGAGAGAAACCTCCCATCTGTCGGTCTACTCCCCAAATGCCCGCAACAGCTGAAGCTGGGAGCCCGGAAATCACTCTAGATCTCCCACTTGAGTAGCAGGAATCCAACTACTTGAGCTCCCCAGGGTCTGCATAGGCTGGAAGCTGGTATCAGGAGCTGAGGCGCCGGAGCCTCCCCCCCCCCCATCCCTCCACCCAGCCCAGCTTCCTCTCTGCCCCCTCCGGAGCCTATCAGAGCGTGGAGGAGGTGGGGATGATCTACATATTCCTGAGGCCACCAGCTGACCCACAGCCAGGACTTGCTTTCCTCTTCAGAGACTAGGCGATTGTGACGTCAGGAGTGACATCTGAAGTTATCCTTAAGGGCGCAGCACCCTCCCTGACCCCAGATGGCTTTGCCGCCCTGAGTGAAATCCTGGCAGGCGCGGTGGGCGCACACTGACTGCCAAAGTGTTCAGAACCGGGGATCGCGGACTGGTCAGGATGGAGCCCAGGCCCTCAGCCCGCCCCCGGGGACAAGCGCTGATCTCTGCCCGTCACAGCAACGGGGCTGCTGTCCGGGGCCCCTCTGGTTCCGGATCAGCTCCAGGTCCAGTCCACCGCCATGTCCCGTCGCTAGGCTGCCACACTTGGTCCCGAGCGCGCCCCTTGTCCCCTCCCCTGGGCGCGCACCTGCCTGGCCCCGCCTGTGCTCCCCGCGGTGGCCGGCAGAGGGCGCGCGCGAGCGTCCGAGTTGGGCCCTGTCTGCCAGGGAGCGGGGACAAACTTAACATTAACCAAAAACGTCTCCCCGCAGGGGACACGAGGGCGAGGGAGTCGTGCCGGCTTCCATGCGTGGTATCCAGGCCCGGAGGGGACCTTCCAGGCAGGGTTCACGGCCATGTAAACAGGGCTGCGTGGAAGTCGCCCAGCGTCCGCGTCCTCAAGCGCAGGACGCAGGGTCCACGCTGGTCCTGCTGGGACGCGGAGCTCAGTGCGGGAACGGGGCCGCCACGGCCGCGCGAGTCTGAGTGGGAGAACGAGTGCATGATCACGGCCCAGCCCGCCGGGCGGAGGTTCCATTAGGGCCATTGTACAGACAGGCAAGCTGAGGCTGGAGGAGGGGGAGGGTGGGCCAGGCTGAGGCTGAGTAGGGCCGGCTGCGGGACTGTGGTCGCCGGGGACCGCCGTCCAGCGCATCCTGAGCCGGGGAGAGGCCGGCGGCCGGGCCCTGGCCACACCGGCTCCAGCCCCATGACGCCTGAGTTCCAAGGGAGCCAACCCCGCACATCGCCACCTGCGCTGCCCTCCACTGAGAGGCCCTCAGCCGGCCGCTGGGTGGGGAGGAGGGGTGGGGAGGAGCCCCTGGTGCCCGCTGCGCACCTGCCCCTTCTCTGCCCCCACTGCACACCTGCCCCCGCCCCGTCCTGTCCGGCCATGGTCACCCCCGACCACGGGCTTCCGGTCCGGGTGGGGCCCTGGTTGGGAGGGGGCTGGGGTCCTGGCGGAGTCCCCTTCCCCCCAAGTGCCCGCCGCGCCCCCCACCCCCCTCCCCCGCCTCCCAGAAGTTTCTCTCTGGCCACCACCATCCACCTGTCTGCGGCTTCTGGGGTGTGCGGCTGGGAACTGTTGGCCGTGATCTGATTTTTTTAAAAAGAGATTGACTCGGAAGTGGGAGTTGAGAGAGAGACAGAGAGAGAGAGATCTTCTATCCGCTGGTTCACTCCCCAGATGGCCGCAGCTGCACCCATCAGGAGCCAGGAGCTTCTTCCGGGTCTCCCACGCGGGTGCAGGGGCCCAAGGACCTGGGCCATCTTCCACTGCTTTCCCAGGCCACAGCAGGCAGCTGGATTTGAAGAGGAGCGGCTGGGACTCGAACTCGCCCCCATGTGGGATGCACCCGGCGCCCTCCTCTCTTTAATCAAATCTCCGCCGGCCCTGCGCTCTGCTCTGGGCCCGCGTTCGGTCTGGGCGCCATTAGAAGTTAAAACCCCAGACCCTGAGCGCAGCCCTGGGGGCCGTGGCCGGGTTCTTGGATTCTGCCTCCCTACCAGGCATGGCTCGCGGTCTCCCCGGGGAGCGTTCCGGAGCCCGGACGCTGGGGAACGCGCGGCGCGGCGTGGGCGACGCCCCAGGCCTGGGTCCTCACCCTGCCCGGCCTGGCCGCTGGGCCTCAGCCTCCGCGGGTGGAAATGAGCCCGGGGGGGGGCGGGGTCGGGCCTCCGCCCTTCTCCCCTCCTCTCCCACCCACCGCGACCGCTTCCCGCCTCGGCCCTGCCACCCCGGGACCCGCACAGCCCTGGGGTCGTTATCCGCGGCGACCACGAGGCTCGGAGGCAAATGACGGCGCGGGGCACGGCCTCCGCAACGAGTCCCGGTCCCGCACGCGCCGCGTCCTCGCTGTCCCGGGCACCAGCGCCTCGCCGGGCTTTTCCTCGCCAGGGCCGGGTGCGGTACAGGTGCGGGGGCCGGGTGCGGGCCTGGCGCTGCCTCCTGGGCCCCCCGGCCGGCTCTGGAGCTCGCATGGGAGTCCCTGGTTCTGAGAGAGGAGGCGCCCTCCTGGGGGAGACGCGATGCGGGGTGGGCACTGGAGGAGGGGGCGCCATCTGGCTCCCAGCCCCCTCAGCTCCCCCAAGCCCTGTGGCCGCCCCGCTGCCCAAAGCAGAGGCAGCCGAGGCTGCTCCGGAGCCCCCAGGGTCCCCCGAGATCCTGCCCTGCAGGCAGGGCACACCCTTGGCGCCCAGTGCTTGCATGGCCGCCCCAGCGCCCACAGCCCGGGGTCCTGGCCCCTCCTCCCTGCGCGGAGGGCGCCCCTCCCTCAGCCCTGGCCCTCAGCCTCCAGGAAGGGGCCCTGGGAGGCGGTGGGAGGGGTCAGGCGGCTCCGCGGGCCCTGCGTGCCCGGCTGGGCACAGGAGCTGGCGAGCGGGAAGCGGGGCTGGGAGCAGCCGCTCCTCCCGGAGGGGGGGGGGCGGGGACGGGGTCGAGGGGCTGTTCCCAATCAGAGTCGCGGCCGCCCCTGCATCCCGGTGCCCATGGGTGGCCACTCACCGACCTGCTGGAGCTCCCGTCGCAGCCGCCCCCTCCATCTCTCTCTCCTTCTCCCCCCCTCCAGCTCCATGGGCCCCAGGCCATGGGGGTCGCGTGCGCCGAGCCCGCGGCTGGGTGGGGGTAGGGTCTGCCGCGCGCCCTGAGCCAGCATGGAGGTGCTGGGCGCCCCGATGCCCAGCAAAACTGGCGAGGCCGCGGTCAAGTGGCAGCTGTGCTACCGTAACATGACGGCCAAGATGTGGTGGATGGTGAGTGGGTGCAGGGCCCACGTGGGCCAGCATCGTGACCCCGGGGCCATGTGGCCTGCTCGCCTGGGCCCCTGAGGCCCCGGGGGCGGGGGTCTGTGGGCAGGCGGCCCCTGGGGACTCCAGGCAGAGCTGGGGGCAACCGCGTGGGACAGGGCTGGGGCAGCTCCACTAATCTTGGGTACCCTTCTGGAAGCTTCTGGGGGCCAGGCCATGACCCTTGGGGCTGGGACCGTGCCCTGGAGGAGGGAAAGATTCCGGGTAGGGCTGGGGGCCATGGGGCGAGGCTGGTGGCCGGGAGAGGCCCAGGCTGTCAACCCGGGGACTCGGAGCCTGCGGCCGGGGGGCCCGGTCTTGTCCCCCTCCGGGAAGCGGCCTGGGTCTCACGGCCATGGCTCCGGGGCCCTGTACTCTGCAGCCGCTGGGAGGGGTTGGGGGTCCCCAGTCCCCAGTGCTGAGTTCCAGGATCAACTTCAGCTCTCGGTCTCCCCTTGGCCAGCATTTATCATGTGCCTACTGTATCCCGGCCCCGTCTTGGGTGCTCAAGAGAAAAGCAGGTGGGGGCGACGGGGGGCAGGGGCTGACAAAATGGACAAAGAGAAAAGGGGGCTGAGGACAGGGCCGGTGCAAAGGCCCTGGGGCAGCATGGAGCCAGGAGGCCCACATGGCTGGAGCAGAGCTGGGGGGTCAGGGCGGCCCCACAGCAGAGGCCCAGGCTCCCCGTTTGGCGCGCAGGGTGGGGGTGGGGGTTATGCCCTTCCCCCAGTGAGACAAGGGTGCATGTCAGCGGGGGTTCCAGTAGAGGTGCGGCCTGGGGGCACCTGGGTGCTCGCCCCTTCTCAGCCCTCGGCAGGAACCCTGAGCCATGTCACCCCCCCACCAGGCCCCCAGCACAGCTTGGCCGCCCTGGGGCCAGGGAGGGGCCACGTGCCCATCAGGGCCATGCCAGCCTCGCTGTGCCAGGCTGAGGCACCCGAACCCAGCGGGGCCGCGGCTTCTACAGGAGCAGTATCTACCCTGGGCCAGCCGGGGTCCGGGGCGGGAAAACAGGACCCATAACCAGTGTGGCCTAGAGAGCCGCTTCCGTGGCTTTGTCCCTTCCGTGGGGGGCCCGCGGAAGAAGCGAGAGCACGGGCGTGCGGGGCTAAAGACAGGCACCGGCCACCACCAGCCTCGGTCTCCCCTGTCCACCGTGAGGCCGCTGCCCAGGCCGGAACTGCAAGACGGGCACGCGGGGGCGGCCGTGGTCGGACCCTCAGGAGGCTCTGCCATGAACCCGCAGCCGGGCCGGGGGCTCGTGGGCACGGGGCCAGCGCTGAGGAGGGGGCGCTGGCGGAGGGCCTGAGGTTTGGGGGCCGAGGACGCAGCTGTGCAAAGGCCCTGGGGTGGGATGGAGCTGAGGGTGGCTGGGCGGGGCCCTAGGGAGCCATGTCCGGGTTTAGACGGGCTGGTGTCCCCGTGCCTGTCTGAGTGCCACCCGCTGCTTCCCTTGCTCTGTGCTGGCGCTGGGGTGGGGGTCGGGGCGCTCCATCTCCTGGCCCTCAGCCTCCGCCCACTGTGCCACATCTGAGGCTCTGAGGAGCCAGCCAGTCTGCTGCAAACCACGGGATGTGTCCCGGAGCGGGGCGGGAATGTCGGCGGGGGTGGGGCCGGGCTGGGAGGGGGCCGCGGGGCCACGGGCACCTCCTCCGCCCCTGCCCTGGACGCTTCAAGGAGAGGGGCTGGGCTGGGCTCCTGGGCAGGTGAATGAATGAGTGAATGAATGAATGAGTAGCCGCCTCAATGAGGACACGGTTGGCGCCTCTGGCCGGGCTGTCTCCGAGGCCAGCGGCCGGGTGGCCGGGTGTTCACCCCTCCCCAGGCGCTCAGAGGGGGCAGCGGCCCCCGGGGGTCGCACCAAAGGGCTCTCGAGGGGCTCTGAGCTCGGCCAGGCCCAGCTTGGCCGCTTGCGCGGGGTGGAAGGGGCTCGGGGCCGTGGCCGTGGCAGTGGCGGGGCGGGAGGAAGTGAGGGAGCCACGCAAGGCCGCAGACGCCACGCTGGGGGGAGGGGCTGAGCCAGGCAATGTGGGGGGTCCACAGGCGGCGGGGGTCCACTGTGCACAGCTGAGGGCCCCGGAGGCGGCGGGGGGCAGGGAGGCTGGAGCAAGTGTCCTCACCTGGGGGGGGTCCTCCAGCAGCAGGAGGGTACCCCCTGAATGTCCTGGCCAGGGTGGGGGCTGAGCCAGTGTACCTGGGTGGTCCGCATAGCATGGCGGGGGCGGGATGGACAGATGGGTGGGTGATGGGTAATGGACGATGGATGGGTGGGTGACAGGTGGGTGGGTGCGGGGAGTGCAGCACCTAGGACCGCCCGCAAGCTCTGTCAGGGACAGGCACAGCCCCCCGCCCCCACCCCTGCTGGTCCCGCCCCTCCGAGACCCCCGCCACAGCTGAGCCTATCAGAAGCCAGGAGCCAAGAGCTTCTTCTAGCTCTCCCATGCAGGTGCAGGGGCCCAAGGACATGGGCCATCTTCCACTGCTATTCCTAGGCCATAGCAGAGAGCTGGATGGGAAGTGGAGCATCCGGGACTTGAACCGGCATCCATATGGGATGCTGGCACTGCAGACTGCGTCTTTACCTGCTATGCCATAGCGCTGGCCCCTAGATAGGTTTTCAATCCTACTTCCTCTCCTCTCCTTCTATAATTCTTATACAAATTTACCTTATTAAACCACAGAGCCATGAGATTTTCTTCTTTTGTTTCAGCCTATTTTCTCTCTGTTGTTCTGATGGTTACATTCTACTGACGGGTCCTCGAGATCACCAGCTCCTTCCTACATCATCACCACTCGACCACCTGGCCCACTCAGCAAGTTTATTTAGCTTACTGCGTGTTTTAGTCCTATCATTTCCACTGGGTTATTGTTCTACAGCTTCTGTCTCTTGTGCTGGGATTTCCCGCTTTTTCATGTTTTTCCAGCATTGCTGTGTCGGCTGCTTTAACATCCTAGTCAGAGTTCAGCCTCTGACTCATTTGGGGGTTGGCATCTTAGCTCTCTGTTTCATTCAACCTGAGATCTTCCTGGTTCTTGGTGTGACACAGCATTTTCCATTGTACCCTGAACATCTCGGGTGCTGGGACACTCTGTATCCTCTGTGACCTTCTGTTTTTCAGTAGGCAGACCCCTGTTGAGATGTAGCACCAGGACCGGAAGAACGTGTATATCCAGCTTCAGGTGGGCCCACAGACACCACCCAGGCGTGTCCCTGGCCTCACAGCAGGTGAAAGCAGCAGAAGTGCGGCTCTTCCTGGTGGAATGAGACACTGACTTACATGAACCTCGTTCTGAATGTCGCTCCCTCCTGACACCAGGGAGGAGACTCAGGGCAGGAATGGTGGAGGAAGGCGAACTGCCCACCATCCGTGCCTCTCCTCCCTCGTTCTGCTGAATTCACTAACACCAGACAGGAGAGGCTCAGCTCCCCAGGAGGCCTCATGGCAGAAGGGCAGGAGCTACGAGGAGGGTCAACCACCCTGACCAGTGTCTCTCTTGTTACTGCCCAGGGAGAGTGAAGATTCTGTTCTCCACAGGGCCCCCCAACACCAAAGGCCAGCGGGGCCAAAGCAGGGGACCTCAGTGTGAGACCTGCTGATAAGCCCCACCTCACTTCATTAATTCTTGTTGCTGCCAGGTGGAGCTACAGGTTCAACATGCCACCAAGAGACTCGGAGTATCACCCGCTCTCCACTCTTGATCTCAGCCAAAAGGCCGAGAAACAATACACCTGCTCCCACCAGGTTCCGATTGTAAAAGACCAACCCCTACCCCCACCCCCCAGCAGCCAACACCACCCAGAAGGATATCCAGGCTCTGCCTGTGTCTGTCCAGTGGAGGCTTAGGTTTTGATTAGCTTATTCCTCCCGACTGTTTCCTCACATTCAACGTTGTACCTCAAATATTCCATTGTTGGAATAGTTTAAGCATAGTGGGTTAAGCCACTACATGCAATGCCAGCATCCTATTTGGACACCGGTTCGAATCCCAGCTGCTCTACTTTCCACCCAGCTCCTTGCTAGTGTGCCTGGGAAAGCAGCAGAAGATGGCCCAAGTGCTTGGGCCCTTGCACTCACATGGGGGACCTGGAAGAAGCTTCTGGCTCCTGGCTGACCTGGCCCAGCCCCATTTGGGGAGTAAACCAGCAGATGGAAGACCTCTTTCTCTCTCTCTCTCTCTTTTTCTCTTTCTCTCTGTAACTCTTTCAAATGAATAAATCTTTTTCTTTCTAATTCTATTGCTATTTCTTCCTGGCAGTACATGTTAGTATTTCAAACCATGTTTCTGCAGGGTTTTGTTGTGTCATTGTGTGGTGTTACTAAACACTCCTACAAGCACACTGCTATGAAATTTCTCTGAGACATAACTCTTAGTATAAAATGGCTCTCTGCGTGCTTCTGCCAGTGAAATTGTATACTTTTTTGTGATGATATTTTGCCTCTTGGATTCTTTGACCATTCTTTCACTGTGAAGCATTTTACCTTTTATGACTACGTTTTGGTTTCTACTTCCACTTAAGAATTTTTACCTTTGAGGCTTGTGCTGGGACACGTTAGGCTAATCCTCGGCCTGTGGCTCTGGCACCCCGGGTTCTAGTGCTGGTTGGGGCGCTGGATTCTGTCCCGGTTGCCCCTCTTCCAGTCCAGCTCTCTGCTGTGGCCTGGGACGGCAGTGGAGGATGGCCCAAGTGCTTGGGTCCTGGACCTGCATGGGAGACCGGGGGGAGGCACCTGGCTCCTGGCTTCGGATTGGCGCTGTCCACCAGCGGCAGCAGCCATTTGGGGGGTGAACCAATGGAGGGAAGACCTTTCTGCCTGTCAAAAAAATTTAAAAAAAGTTTTTACCTTTGAATAGGAATCGCCCCCAGCTTCACTTTTTATTGTGACTGTTATATCTGGGCTGCCCTCTGATTCTCTCACCTAGTTCTCTGGATGTGGAACTTTGGAGAGGGATTTCCACGCTCATCCCTCTGCCTGCCGTAAGTCCTTTTGTCACTACCATGTCATACTACACTCTGGAATCACCAGTGCACCAAGTATCCTAAGGATTCCTTCACTGGAAGGCCCAATGCTGACTACACTTTGCTAGAGAATCCACTTTGATTTGTGTCAATGCTCTGTGCTGACATTTTTAACCTTGTCAATGGTGGGCTCTTTAGATTCCAAGAAAATGATTGTGTCTCCTTGTAAAAGAAGTGAGGCCAGCACAGTGTTGTCCCTGTTGCCCTGCTCCATGTGTTGTGATAAGTCTTTACTTATGTGACTCTAATTATGTTTTCTTGCAGTTGGCAATTTTAACCATTCTGATCTGAAATTTTATAGTGGATTTTTCAAATATGGATTAACATCCTTATCAGTAAAAGTGTGGGCATCAGGAGAGATGTGCCAGATACCAGGGATAAAATGTATGTTTCTTCTATATATTTTTTTAAAAGTTACTAACTAGATTTTCGCCTTGTGGCGCCGGCACCCTGGGTTCTAATCCTGGTCGGGGCACCGGATTCTGTTCCAGTTGCTCCTCTTCCAGTCCAGCTCTCTGCTGTGGCCCGGGAGTGCAGAGGAAGATGGCCCAAGTCCTTGGGCCCTGCACCCACATGGGAGACCAGGTTCACTCCCCAGTTGGCCGCCACTGCCGGAGCTGTGCCGATCTGAAGCCAGGAGCCAGGAGCCTCCTCCAGGTCTCCCACGTGGGTGCAGGGGCCCAAAGGCTTGGGCATCCTCCACCACTTCCCCAGGACATTAGCAGAGAGCTGGATCGGAAGAGGAGCAGCCGGGAGTAGAACCAGCGCCCATATGGGATGCTGGTGGAAGATTAACCTACTGCACCACAGCGCTGGCCCTAGAAATACCATTTAAAAAAAGATTATTTATTTATTTGTTCATTTATTTATCTATTTGAAAGGCAGAGTGAAAGAGAGAGAGATTTTCTATCTGCTGGTTCAATCCCAGAAATGGCCACAATAGTCAGAGGCGAGCCATGCAGAACCCAGAAGCCAGGAACTCCATCCTGTCTCCCACATGGGTGGCAGGAACCCAAGTACTTGGGCCATCATTCGCCACCACCCAGGTACATTAGTATTCAGAAGTTGGGTGGTAAGCTCAGAATAACTGACAGTCAAACCAGACCTTCCAAAATGGAAAGTGGGCATCCTTCCCCTCTCTCTCTCTCTCTCTCTCTCTCTCTCTCTCTCTTTTTAAAAAAGATTTATTTATTTACTTGAAAGTCAGAGTTACACAGAGAGAAAAGGAGAGACAGAGAGAGAGAGGTCTTCCATCTGCTGGTTCACTCCCCAGTTGGCCACAATGGTGGGAGCTGCACTGATCTGAAGCCAGGAGCCAGGAGCTTCTTCTGGGTTTCCCACATGGGTGCAGGGACCCAAGGACTTGGGCCCATCCTCTACTGCTTTCCCAGGCTATAGCAGAGAGGTGGACTGCAAGTGGAGCAGCTGGGACTCAAACCAGCACCCACATGGGATACTGGCCCTGCAGGCAGCGGCTTTACCCACTTAGCCACAGCACTGACCCCAAGAATGTGGGCATCCTTAGCAACAGCTTAACACATTGCACCACAGTGCCACCCCCACACTACAAATCTGAACAAACTGACAATAATTGAATTCAAATCCCTTTTCTGACCACAATGGTATGAAACTAGAAATCAATAATAAAAAGATTGTCCAAATACTCGTAGATCTGTGGAAATTAAATGTGTTATTATGCACCCAATGGTCAATGAAGGAATTAAAATTGAAACTAAAAATATCTTGATAAAATTGAAAATGGAAACTCAACATACTGAGCTTATGGGATATAGCAGAAACAGTTTGAAAAGGGAAGTTCACGAGACAAAACACATACATCAAAAAAGACCCCAAATAAACAACTTAATGTTAACAGCTTAGAAAACTAGGAAAAGAACAAATTAAACCCAAGATGCCAAAAGGAAGGAAAAAATTAAGATCAGAACTACATGGGAGGCTGGTGCTGAGGCACAGTGGGTTAAAACCCTGGACTGAAGCGCCAGCATCCCATATGGGTGCCGGTTCAAATCCAGGCTGCTCCATTTTCCATCCAGCTCTCTGCTATGGCCTGGGAAAGCAGTGGAAGATGGCCCAACTGCTTGGGTCCCTGCACCCACATGGATGATCCATATGGAGTTCCAGGTTCCTGGCTTCAGCCTGGCCCAGACTTGGCTGTTGCAGGCATTTGAGGAGAGAATCAGTGAGTTGAAGGTTCCTCTCCCTCTCTCTCCCTTTCAACTGAATTAATTAATTAGACTTTAAAACAGATCAGGGCAAAGTAAATGAAATAGAAACTGGGAAACAGGAAACAATAGAGAACAAGAAGTAAGAGTTGACTTTGAAAAAATAAACAAATTTGGGAAATTTTAAGTAGATTAAGAAAAAAAGATCGAAAATGCAAATGAGTCAGAAATGAAGGACTGAAAGTTGGTACCACAGACGTACAGGATCCTAAGAGACTACTAGGAACAGTTGTGTGCCAGCAAATGGGATGGCCAAGAAGAAAACTACCATACATGGAAAAAGTGATGGCTCCATCTCACCGTCTCCTTGGCAGTGGGATTCCCGGCTCCTCCACATCTTTGCCAACCAATGGCTGATGGTGTGGCCATTATTTTATGTATCTGTTTTCCACCTGCATATCTTCTTTGTTGAGTTCAAACATTTTGCCCATTTTTTTCAGTTAGATTGCGTTCTTGTTACTGGGTTTGGAAAATTCTTCATGTAGTCAGAAACAGACCCAGATACATGATTGGAAATAGTCTCTGTGGCTGCTTTTTTACATGTTATAAACAGTGACTTTTGAAAAGCAGAAGTTTTTCATTTTGATGACATCCAGCATAGTAATTTGATTATTTATAATTTTATTTGTATTTAATTAAAATTATTTGTAATTTTAATTTTACTTTTGCCTGATCCAAAATCACAAATACTTCTCATGTATTTCCTTGTGGAAGTACTATGGTTTCCATCTTTCCTTTAGGTTTATAGTCTATTTTGAGTTAAGTTTTGTATATGATGTGAATTCAGGGTCAAAATTAATCTTTTGAAATGATTTATATTTGAAGGCAGAGAAAGACAAATCAAAGCACTTCCCTTTCCTGGTTTTCTCCCCTGTGCCTCCCACAATGGCCAGGACTGGGCTGGGCCAATGAGTTAGAACTCAGTCAGGTCTCCCTTGGGGGTTACAGGAGCCCAAAGCCCAGTTTGTTTGTTTGTTTGTTTCTTTCTTTTCTTTTTTCTTTTTTTTTTTTTTTTTTTTTTTTTTGGACAGGAAGAATGGACAGTGAGAGAGAGAGACAGAGAGAAAGGTCTTCCTTTTTTATTTTTTTAATTTTTTTTTGACAGGCAGAGTGGACAGTGAGAGAGAGAGAGAGAGAGAAAGCTCTTCCTTTGCCGTTGGTTCACCCTCCAATGGCCACCGCGACTGGCGCACTGCGGCCGGCGCACCGCGCTGATCCGATGGCAGGAGCCGGGTGCTTCTCCTGGTCTCCCATGGGGTGCAGGGCCCAGCACCTGGGCCATCCTCCACTGCACTCCCTGGCCACAGCAGAGAGCTGGCCTGGAAGAGGGGCAACCGGGACAGAATCCGGCGCCCCGACCGGGACTAGAACCCGGTGTGCCTGCGCGGCTAGGCAGAGGATTAGCCTGTTGAGCCATGGTTTCTTGAGCCATCCCTGCTGCCTCCCAGGGTCTGCATTAGCAAGAAGCTGGAGTCAGGAGCCAGAGCCAGATGTTGAACCAAGGTATTTTAGTGTGGGCATGGGCACCTTAACTGCCAGGTAAAACTCCTGTGCTAAATGCATCTTGTGTGTGCAGGTTTTTTTTTTTTTTTTTTTTTTTTTAAGACTTATTTATTGGGGCTGGCACTGTGGTGCAGCAGGTTAACGCCCTGGCCTGAAGCACCGGCATCCTATATGGGTGCTGATTCAAGACCCGGCTGCTCTGCTTCCATTCCCACTCTCTGCTATGGCCTGAGAAAGCAGTAGAAGATGGCCTAAGTCCTTGGGCCCCTCACCCGTGTGGGAGACCTGGACGAAGCTCCTGGCTCCTGGCTTTAGATCGGCACAGCTCTGGTCTTTGTGGCCAACTGGAGAGTGAACCAGCGGATGGAAGACCTTTCTCTCTCGCTCTTTCTCTCTCTCTCTCTGTCTCAATCTCTCTCTCTCTCTCTCTTTCTCTCTGCCTATCCTCTCTCTGTAACTCTTTCAAATAAAATAAAGATTTTTTTTTAAAAAAGATTTGTTTATTTATTTGAAAGGCAGAGAGACAAAGAGGTCTTCCATCCTCTGGTTCACTCCCCAAATGGCCACAATGGCCAGAACTGGGCCAATCTGAATCCAGGAGCCAGGAGCTTCTTCCAGGTCTCCCACGCAGGTGCAGGGGTCCAAGCAGATGGACCTTCTTCTACTGCTTTCCCAGGACATAGCAGAAAGCAGATCGGAAGTGGAGCAGGTGTGACTTAAACCCATGTTCACATGGCATGCTGGTGTCACAGACAGCTTAATCCACTGCACAACAATGCCAGCCCCTCTATTCATTTATTCTGAGGCCAATGCCACACCATCTTGATTACTGCAAACTTATAACAACCTTAGAAATCATAAAGTGTTTGTCTACACATTTTTCAGTCAATATTAAGGTTCCATCCATTTCCATATAATTTTAGAATCATCTATCAGTTCTCACACACAAGCCTGCTGTAAGTTTTCATAGGGTTTACACTTAGTGCAATTTGAGAATTGACATATTAACAATTTGAGTCTTCTCACCCCTGAACTAGGTATCTCTCTTTTACATAGGTCTCCTTAAATATCTCTCAAGGTTTTTTTTTTTTAATTTTGTTGTACAAGTCTTAAATTTTGGGGCTGGTGTTGTTGCTTAGTAGGTAAAAGCTGCCTCCTGCAATGTCCCATGTGAGTGCCAGGTCAAGTCCCAGCTGATCTACTTCCAATCCAGCTCCCTGCTAATGTGCCTGGGAAAGCAGTAGAGGATGGCCCAAGTGCTTGGGCCTCTGCACTCATGTAGGAGACCTGGAAGAAGCTCCTGGCTTCAGCCTGGCCCAGCACTGGCCATTGTGGCCGCTTGTGGAATGAATCAATGGATGGGAGATTCTCTCTCTCTTCCTCTCCCTCTCCTTCTCCCTGTTTGTAGCTCTTTAAAATAAACAACCAAATCTTTATTTAAAAAAAAAGACTTCAACTGTCTTTTACCAGATTAAGTATTTCACATTTTGATGGCATTGTAAATAATATTTTCAAATTTCATCCTCCAATTATCTGTTGCTGATATGTAGAAATATGATTGAATGTTGTATATTGGTCTTACATCCTGTAACCTTGAAAAATTCCCTGATTAGTTTCAGTAGTTTGTGAGGTTTTTGTTTTAGATCCCATTGGATTGTCTACATATGTGGGCATATCATCTGAAAATAAAGATGCTTTTTCCTTCTTCTTTTCCAGTTTGGGTGCTTTGTTTCTTGGCTTCTTAAGCTGGCTACAACCTTCAATACAGTCTTGAATAGGAATAGTGAGAGTAGGTGGCCTTCTTTGTTCTTGATCTTAACACTCAAGCTTTCCCCATTAAATGCAACATTGACAAGAGGGTTTTCAACCTGTCCTTTTTCAAACTGAGGAAAATCTTCTTATTCCTTGTTTCCTGAGAATCTTTTTCTAAAGAATTATTCTATTTATTTGAAAGACAGAGTTACGGAGAGAAGTAGAGCTAGAGGGAGTGAAAAAGAGGGAGAGAGAGCGAGAGAGGTCTTTCATCCGCTGGTTCACTCCCCAAATGACTGCAATGACCAGAGCTGCACCGATCCAAAGCCAGGAGCCAGGAGCTTCTTCCAGGTCTCCCACATGGGTGCAGGGGCCCAAGCACTTGGACCATCTTCCACTGCTTTCCCAGGTGCATTAGCAGGGAGCTGGATCAGAAGTGGAACAGCCAAGACAAACCAGTGTCCATATGGGATGCTGGCTCTGCAGGCAGAGGCTTAAACTACTACACCACAGCATCGTCCTCTGTTCATTTTTGTTGTTGTTGTTGTTTAATCAAATGTTGACCTCATAGAATAAATTGGAAATTATTCTTTTAGTATTTAACTTTCTAATGTTTGTGGTTGACTTCTGACCAACCCTGTTTAAGGACATCAAGAACATTTTTCTCTTTCACTTAAAGTACCCCCCATTTATTCTATTAATATTCATTTTCTTTTCCTTTCTTTGAATGCAATTCTTCTCATAGATATGACACAAAAATAGCAGGAAGTTTGAATTGCTGTGTTGGTAGCAAAGCCTACCTTTAGCGTGAACCCTGATCAGCCAAAACTACATCATTTGAAAATCCGTTTTGGGATTTAATCAGAAATGACTGCTAAGTTCTGTTTATGAAAGATATTTATTCAATCTTCAAATTAAACTTATAAAAATTCATCATTTTTGCTGTTTTAGAAAACAAAGGAAACATGCCTACATTCTCCAAAGGTAGTAAAATGGTATTTTCCTTCCTCCCCACTACTCAGAAGGATAGTAAGGATTCTTCTAATTTTTAAGCCAAGTTAGTTTCAAGAACATTTCAGAAAATTGTTTGGCTGACAATGTCTCAACAAAAAGCCTCTCCATTTATATCTCAAAAGTTTCAAGTAGTGTCAATAAACTGACTAGTACAAACAGATTGATATCCACTGTGCTTTTAAAGGCCTTTGGACTGTGGTTAGTAGAAAGCAAGCTGCTGGTGTATCTTGGGAGAGGTCAAACGGCACTGGGAAGAGGAAAAGGAGTTTGCTTTCCATTCCTGTGTGCATGCAACAAGCAGCAAAACAACAAAGTCACTCCAGTTAGCTTGTACTCAGCTGTGCTTTCTGCCAGCAGAAGATCCATTTAGTGCATTTTGAAGATTTGTAATATTTGAACCTAGGGAAGGATTCACATTTCCCTGCTGAGAACTCCCATTGACTGGGCTCCCATTACCTTTCAAAATACCAGTGCACTTCCAATTGTCCATATAGTTAGCTTTCCACAATCGTACATAGCCATCATCTCCTGAAGATGTTCCTGTTATATTCCAGCTCACTCTCCAGACCTGAGAATTGTGATTATCAAACTGAGCAGCTATATGGATTTCAAATTTTGTTGGTCCACCAGATGAAGTAAGTTCTTTCCTCACAGGTTTTAGTGTAAAAATCCTCACATCTTTGGTTGCTATTGCTAGAATATGGAAAGATCTTCCCAAGTTTGGAGCAAATGCAGCATCATGAACAGGATCAGTGACTGTCATAAGAGTTTCAGCTTTTGCATATTTCCTGGTGTTTTCATTATATTCAAAAATCTGAACTTTGGCCATTGCATTTGGACTATTGTCATCACTCCCTACAGCTCTCCTGGGAGAATGAGCATGAGAGCTTGAAGGGTTCCAAGAAATACAACTATGGCACAGGCTTGGGCCAAGTCCCTGCCTCTATGAAAACATCCTTAAAAGTGTGAACTGATTGCTCAGTGACCCTCAGATTAATGTGTTCTTATGCCTGTTGCTCTAGAATTTACGATAATGCCTCTTTCGCATGGGAAAAATTACTCCTATCCTGTAAGGCACTGACATAGTCACATACAGGTCTACAGGATACAGTTGAGATGGACAGCTCCACAACACATCAGGAGTCTATGGGTCAATGCTGATGGAGATGAGGGGACACTGCCTTCCTTCTCCACAGTGAGATACATCACAGGTGTCGAGAGAGGCACTCAGGAGGAGCAGACCTGGTTAAGAGAGCTTCCATGAGCTGCAGGCTTTCTTCCTAGCTTCCTACACAACTCACCTCCTAGTCTCACTTTTATGGCATGTGATGACACCTGAGCCATATCCCTGAACTACAAAACACCTGACTTAGAGGCTGTGAGTCTTTGAACACGTGGAGAGAAAAGATTGATATTGAGCATCTCAGAAGGTAGCAATCTCTTTGGAGTTTGTACCCTGTTTCATTGAGAGGCCTGTTCTTCATATCAGTTTTCCTGATTGGCATAGTAATGGTTTTTGAGTGTCAAATGCTCAAATGAGAGATTCCTGGCTTCAGTGGAGGCAGATCAGAAAGAATGTGTAACTACTCAGTGAGAACAGGATTCTCAGTATCTTTGCCTATTATTGACTTCTTAACAGTATCAGACACAAAAACGCACAGAGATACAAGATACACACACAGACACACAGATGCACACACGTACATCTTTGCTCAGGAAATCAAACTCAGTTTATTGGAGATTATATCTACTTAAATTACTACTGACTAATGTAAAGGATTTTAAAAAATAGTGAAGACCTCTAGCTAAGGCCTCCCATAATTACAGGGTATAAGGTAAGATATAAATGAGATATGCACAATGTAAATAGCCAACAATTCTCTGGGCACACATTTAAAATGGTCCCTATCTGACCCTGTTCTTCCTGGTTACTCTAATGACCTGGACTTTAAGGCTTTGGAAATGACTTGAGAATTGATTAGCTTGCTTTCCTGAGGCTAAGATGGCGAGTTTGCAAATATAATAATAACTTACATGAATAGCAGTGTTTTTATAACAGAATTTAATATTCAAATGTAAGTTTCTTTTGTGAATTGATTGCATAAAGTATTCTCTTTTCCAAAGCAATGACCTAGAATTTCGCATTTATTTCCTTTCTGTGAATAGTCTGTGAGAGATAGCAGATAGTGACCAAATTCCCACCCATGCTGCATTGGAAGGGCCCGTGGATGAGTCTGCAGTTGGCTGTTACTGTGCTTTTTTTTTTCTTAAAATGAAAATATTTTATTTATTTATTTGAGAGGCAAAGTTACAGACAGAGAGGTCCTCCATCCCCTGGTTCACTCCCCAAATGAGAGCTCGGTCAGAGCTGAGTCAATATGAAGCCAGGAGCCAGGAGCTTCCTCGGGGTCTCCCATGTGGGTGCAGGGTTCCAAGGTCTTAGGCCATCTTCTACTGTCCTCCCAGGCCATAGCAGAAAGCTGAATTGGAAGAGGGGCAGCTGGGACATGAACCAGTGTCCATATGAGATGCCAGTGCCACAGGAGGAGACTTAGCCCTCTGCATCACATCACCGGCCCCAGAAACCATATGGTTGGTTCTAACACCAAAATTTATTTTTCTTTCTACACAGTGACTTATTTCAGTGAATCAGTCTCAAGTTACAAAATGTGTAATTCAATAGTCTTCAAAAATATACAGAAAGGCAGCTTGATAACAATTCAAACAGCTGTCAAAGATTCTGTCCCGACACAAGGTGAATGAATCCTATGACTGGTTCTGCAAGTGGTTATGCCCACGTTTAACAGAGGGCAGTTTCTGTTAGTGCGCCCAAAGACAGACATGTCCTTCCCACTAGAGAATCCTGCAGTACTGAGGGCTGTTTTTGTACTTGGCAGTGCACATTCTTCAAGTCTTTTGGCATAACTGACAATCGGGACAAGAGCGACCAGCACTCAGTCCTCTGGTGAGCTGTATTTCTGTTTATGTGTTGCTCTTCCTGTTTGTGTGATCCTCAGAGCAGAGAAATTCTACCCAGGCAGGCTCTGCAGAAAGCAGGAAGAGGGGTGCTTCTTTGTAACAGTTCTTTGTGCAACTGCTACAAACACGGTATCATGCATGTCTCCCGTGGTTTCATCCTCACTACAGCTCTGTGAGCTAGATTGTCCTTATTTTGCGTAGAAAGAAACCAAGGCTCAGAGAGGTCAGCCAAGGTGCCTGAGGTCACAGAGCCAATAAACAGGACGCCAGAATGCAAGGAGTCCCCACCTGCGCCCTTCTGACTCTGCCAGTCAGCGGCTGTGAGCCTAGGTTAAGTGCAGACCAGCAGCTCCTCTCAGTGTCAGATGCAGAGAAGTCACCAGTTGCATCGCTGGGCTAGCGCCTCCTTCATTGATGGGTCTCCACGCTCCAGTTGTCTTATATTAATCAACGCAATTCCAAAAATGTGACAACTCCAAAATGTAATTAACAGTTCATCTTTTCTTTTTTAATCAGCAATGTGAATGATCTTTCTTTTCTTTTTTTTTTTTTTTTTCATTTTCATTATTTACTTGACAGGTAGAGTTACAGAGAGTGAGAGAGATACAGAGAGAAAGGTCTTCCTTCCATTGGTTTACCCCCCAAATGGGCGCTAAGGCCGGAGCTGCACAGATCCCAAGCCAGGAGCCAGGTGCTTCCTCCTGGTCTCCCAGGAGTGTGCAGGGGCCGAAGTACTTGGGGCATCCTCCACTACCCTCCCTGACCACAGAAGAAATCTGGGTTGGCAGAGGATCAACTGAGACTAGAACCCAGAGCCCATATGGGATGCCGGCGGAGGAGTAACCAAGTGAGCCACGGTTCCGGCCCCAATGATCTTTATTTTCGTCCTCAGTTTTCTTTGAGAAATATTCTCAGTTTTTCGAAGGAAAAAAATCTTCAAAAGAATTAAATCACGACAAAGGGGGTGGCCGCCGAACGCGGCTGTGGCGGCTGCCCGCCTCCTAGGAGGTGGAGCCGCCGCCGCCGCCCCCCGCCGCAGCCCTGTTCGGGATTTGAAAGATTTAAAAATCCCGGTGTAGAGGGCGTTGGATGTGTGGCGTGGCGAAGCGCTGGGGGACACGGCCGGACCGCCAGCGGCGTCTCCACAGCATGAACTATGCCGGCCGCATCTCCCCGCGGAGCCCAGAGCACCGAGGACCACGACCCCCACCTGGCGCTGGACCCCTGCCTCAGTGAAGAGAACTATGACTTCAGCTCGGCCCAGTCGGGCTCGTCGCTGCACTACTTCAGCTAGGGCGAGAGCGGCGGCGCCTCATCTCTGCACCAGTCGCTTCCGCCGCCGCTGCCGCCGCCGCCACCGGCCCGGCGAACTCGGGGTGGGGTGGGGGACGGGTCCGGGGAGGGGAAGCGCGCGCGGCCCAGCGGCCCTGCCGCCCGGCATCCCTACAAGGTGGTGACGGAGCTGGGCCGGGAGGAGGTGCGCTGGTTCTACAGGGAGGACAAGAGGACCTGGAAGCCTTTCATCGGCCACGACTCGCTCCGCATCGAGCTCGCCTCCGGACCCTGCCGCAGGCCACCGGGGCGGGCCCAGGGCCAAGGGCCCGGATGGCGACCATGTGTGCTGCCCAGCCTCCAGTTCCGGAGAGGAAGACGACGAGGACCGCACCTGGAGTGGCTTCTGCCCCTGTGCGGCGAGGCACGAGCCCGCGATGCAGGAGCTGGTGCCCATCGAGCCGGTGTGCATGCGGGGCTGCCTGTATGAGGTGGACATGGTCCAAGGAGAGTGCTACCTCGTGTTTTGGAACCAGGCTGATAAAATACCAGTGATGCGTGGACAGTGGTTTATTGATGGCTGAGGACAGGGCCAGTGCAAAGGCCCTGAGGCAGCACGGAGCCAGGAGGCCAGCATGGCTGGAGCAGAGCTGGGGGGGGGGGGCAGGTTGGCCCGACAGCAGAGGTCCAGGCTCCCGTTAGAGGGGGCGGTTATGCCCTTCCCCCAGTGAGCCAGGGGCGCACGTCAGCGGGGGTTCCAGTAGAGGTGCGGCCTGGGGGCACCTGGGTGCTCGCACCTTCCCAGCCCTCGGCAGGAGCCCTGAGCCATGTCACCCCCCCACCAGGCCCCCAGCACAGCTTGGCCGCCCTGGGGCCTGAGAGGGGTCACGTGCCCATCAGTTTCATGCAGGCCTCGCTGTGCAGGGCTGAGGCATCCGAGCCCAGCGGGGCCGCGGCTTCTGCAGGAGCAGCATCTACACTGGGCCGGCCGGGGTCCGGGGCAGGAAAACAGGACCCGTAGCCAGTGTGGCCGAGAGAGCCGCGTCCGTGGCTTTGTCCCTTCCGTGGGGGGGGGGGCCCACGGAGGAGCCGAGAGTGCAGGCGCGGGGGGCCAAGGACAGGTGCCAGCCACCACCAGCCTCGGTCTCCCCTGCACCCCGTGAGGCTGCTGCCCAGGCCGGAACTGCAAGAGGGGCACGTGGGGACGGCCGTGGTCGGACCCTCTGGAGGCTCTGCCATGAATCTGCAGCCAGGCCGGGGGCTCGTGGGCACGGGGCCGGTGCTGGGGAGTGGGCGCTGGCAGAGGGTCTGAGGTTTGGGGGCCGAGGACGCAGCTGTGCAAAGGCCCTGGGGTGGGATGGAGCTGAGGGTGGCTGGGCGGGGCCCTAGGAAGCCATGTCCGGGTTTAGGCAGGCGGGCGTCCCCGTGCCTGTCTGAGTGCCACCCGCCGTCTCCCCTGCTGTGTGCCGGCGCTGGGGTGGGGGTCGGGGCGCTCCATCTTCTGGCCCTCGGCCGCTGCCCACTGTGCCACATCTGAGGCTCTGAGGAGCTGGCCAGTCTGCTGCAAACCACGGAATGTGTCCCAGAGCCAGGCAGGAATGTCGGCGGGGGGGGGGGGGGGCAGGGCTGGGCGGGGGACATGGGCGCCTCTTCCGCCCCCGCCCTGGACGCTTCGAGGAGAGGGGCTGGGCTGGGCTCCTGGGCAGGTGAGTGAGTGAATGAATGAATGAATGAGTGAATGAATGAATGAGTAGCCGGCCCCAGTGAGGACACAGTCGGTTGGCGCCTCTGGCCGGGCTGTCTCCGAGGCCAGCGGCCGGGTGGCCGGGTGTTCACCCCTCCCCGGGCGCTCAGAGGGGGCAGCGGCCCCCAGGGGTCGCACCCAGGAACTCTCGGGGGTCTCTGAGCTCGGCCAGGCCCGGCTTGGCCGCTTGCACGGGGTGGACGGGGCTCGGGGCAGTGGCCATGGCAGTGGCTGGGCGGGAGGAAGTGAGGGAGCCACGCAAGGCCACAGAGGCCGCGCTGTGGGGAGGGGCTGAGCCAGGCAATGGGGGGGGGGGTCCGCAGGCGGCGGGGGTCCACGGGGCAGGGCTGAGGGCCCCAGAGGCGGCTTGGGGCAGGGAGGCTGGCGCAAGTGTCCTCACCTGGGGGAGGTCCTCCAGCAGCAGGAGGGTACCCCCTGAATGTCCTGGCCAGGGTGGGGGCTGAGCCAGGGTGCCTGGGTGGTCCGCACAGCGGGGCGGGGGCGGGGTGGACAGATGGGTGGGTGATGGGTGATGGATGGATGGGTGGGTGGGTGACAGGTGGGTGGGGCGGGGCGTGCAGCACCCAGGGCCTTCCTGCAAGCTCTGTCAGGGCCAGGCACAGCCCCCCGCCCCCACCCCTGCTGGTCCCGCCCCTCCGTGACCCCCAAAAAAGTTGAGCCTATCTGAAGCCAGGAGCCAAGAGCTTCTTCTAGCTCTCCCATGCAGGTGCAGGGGCCCAAGGACACGGACCATCTTCCACTGCTATTCCTAGGCCATAGCAGAGAGCTGGATGGGAAGTGGAGCATCCGGGACTTGAACCGGCATCCATATGGGATGCTGGCACTGCAGACTGCGTCTTTACCTGCTATGCCATAGCGCTGGCCCCTAGATAGGTTTTCAATCCTACTTCCTCTCCTCTCCTTCTATAATTCTTATACAAATTTACCTTATTAAACCACAGAGCCATGAGATTTTCTTCTTTTGTTTCAGCCTATTTTCTCTCTGTTGTTCTGATGGTTACATTCTACTGACGGGTCCTCGAGATCACCAGCTCCTTCCTACATCATCACCACTCGACCACCTGGCCCACTCAGCAAGTTTATTTAGCTTACTGCGTGTTTTAGTCCTGTCATTTCCACTGGGTTATTGTTCTACAGCTTCTGTCTCTTGTGCTGGGATTTCCCCCTTTTTCATGTGTTCCCCGCATTGCTGTGTCGGCTGCTTTAACATCCTAGTCAGAGTTCAGCCTCTGACTCATTTGGGGGTTGGTATCTTAGCTCTCTCTTTCATTCAACCTGAGATCTTCCTGGTTCTTGGTGTGACACGGCATTTTCCACTGTATCCTGAACATCTCGGGTGCTGGGAGACTCTGGATCCTCTGTGACCTTCTGTTTTCCAGTCGGCAGACCCATGTTGAGATGTAGCACCAGGACCAGAAGAACGTATATATCCAGCTTCCGGTGGGCCCACAGACACCACCCAGACGTGCCCCTGGCCTCACAGCAGGTAAAAGCATGAGAAGTGAGGCTCTTCCCTGTGGAATGAGACACTGACTTACATGAACTTCGTTCTGAATGTCGCTCCCTCCTGACACCAGGGAGGAGACTCAGGGCAGGAGTGGTGGAGGAAGGCGAACTGCCCACCAGCCGTGCCTCTCCTCCCTCATACTGCTGAACTCACTAACACCAGACAGGAGAGGCTCAGCTCCCCAGGAGGCCTCACTGGCACAAGGGCAGGAGTGACCAGGAGGGTCAACCACCCTGACCAGTGTCTCTCTTGTTACTGCCCAGGGAGAGTGAAGATTCTGTTCACCACAGGGCCCCCCAGCGACAGCAAGGGCCAGCAGGGCCAAAGCAGGGGACCTCAGTGTGAGACCTGCTGATAAGCCCCACCTCACTTCATTAATTCTTGTTGCTGCCAGGTGGAGCTGCAGGTTCCACATACCACCAAGAGACTCGGAGTATCACCCGCTCTCCACTCTTGATCTCAGCCAAAAGGCCGAGAAGTGATACACCTGCTCCCACCAGGTTCCAACTGTAAAAAACCAACCCTCCACCCCCCACCAGCAGCCAACACCACCCAGAAGGATATCCAGGCTCTGCCTGTGTCTGCCTAGTGGAGGCTTAAGTTTTGCTTAGCTTATTCCTCCCGACTGTTTCCTCCAATTCAAAGTTGTACTTCAAATATTCCATTGTTGGAATAGTTTAAGCATAGTGGGGTAAGCTGCTACAGACATTGCCAGCATCCTCTATGGGCACCGGTTCGAATACTGGCTGCTCTACTTTCCACCCAGCTCCTTGCTAATGTGCCTGGGAAAGCAGCAGAAGATGGCACAAGTGCTTGGGCCCCTGCACTCACATGCGGCACCTGGAAGAAGCTTCTGGCTCCTGGCATTGGCCTGGCCTAGCCCCAGCCGTAGTAGCCATTTGGGGAGTAAACCAGCAGATGGAAGATCTCTCTCTCTCTCTCTCTCTCTCTCTCTCTCTCTCTCTCTGTAACTCTTTCAAATAAATAAATCTTTTTTTTTTCTAATTCTATGGCTATTTATTCCTGGAAGTACATGTTAGTATTTCAAACCATGTTTCTGCAGGTGTTTTGTTGTGTCATTGTTTGGTGTTATGAAACACTCATACAAGCACACTGCTATAAAATCTCTCTGTGACATAACTCTTAGTATAAAATGACTCTCTGCGTGCTTCTGCCAATGAAATTGTATACCTTTTTGTGATGATATTTTGCCTCTTGGATTCTTTGACCATTCTTTCACTGTGAAGCATTTCACTTAATTTTATCTTTTATGACTATGTTTTGGTTTCTACTTCCACTTAAGAGTTTTTGCCTTTGAGGCTGGCACTGGGACTCACTAGGCTAATCCTCTGCCTGCGGTGCCAGCATACCAGGTTCTAGTCCTGGTTGGGGTGCTGGTTCTGTCCCAGTTACTCCTCTTCCAGTCCAGCTCTCTGCTGTGGCCTGGGAAGGCAGTGGAGGATGGCCCAAGTGCTTGGATCCTGCACCTGCATGGGAGACCGGGGGGAAGGGGGAGGCACCTGGCTCCTGGCTTCAGATGTGCTGGCTGCAGTGGCCATTTGGAGGGTGAACCAACAGAGGGAAGACCTTTCTCTCTGTCTCTGTCTCATTGTCTAACTCTGCCTGTCAAAAAAAATCTTTTTTAAAGAGTTTTTACCTTTGAAAGGGGAATCGCCCCCAGCTTCACTTATTACTGTGACTGATTTATCTGGGCTGCCATCTGATTATCTCACCGTGTTCTCTGGATATGGAATTTTGGAGAGGGATTTCCACGCTCATCCCTCTGCCTGCCATAAGTCCTTTTGTCACTATCATGTCACACTACAGTCGAGAATCACCAGTGCACCAAGTATCCTAAGGATTCCTTCACTGGAAGGCCCAATGCTGACTACACTTTGCTAGAGAATCCACTTTGATTTGTGTCTGTGCTCTGTACTCCCATCTTTAACCTTGTCAATGGTGGGCTCCTTAGATTCCAAGAAAATGATTGTGTCTCCTTGTAAAAGAAGTGAGGCCAGCACAGTGATGTCCCTGTTGCCCTGCTCCATGTGTTGTGATAAGTCTTTAGTATGTGACTCTAATTAAGTTTTCTTGCAGTTGGCAATTTTAACCATTCTGATCTGGAATTTTATGGTGGATTTTTCAAATATAGATTAAACATCCTTATCAGTAGAAGTGTGGGCGTCAGGAGAGATGTGCCAGATACCAGGGATAAAATGCATGTTTCTTCTATATATTTTTTAAAAAGTTACTAACCAGATTTTAATTTCAACGTGTTAGAAGTCTTATAATATAGATCACTATTTTCCAGACTTGAAGTCAGATCCTGTCCAGATCTGATTTCAAGATTCTAAAGCTTATAGCACAGAGAATACCTTCCGCACTGGCACAGAGTGTGTTCTAGGGATCTCCATGGACTGAATCACCCACGGATGTTTTTATCAAATTACAATTTTTGTGGAGGTGGGGATACATTCCTAGTGGAAAATGCTTCTACTGACTATGTATTTTTTCCAAAGTCTCCTTTATTTTCATACTTCCTTCAGTCATTTGTGTTAAGGCCTCTTTTAAAAAAATGTTATAAAATACACCTGACATAAAATTGACAATTTTGTTTTAAAATGTCCACTTCGGTGGCATTAAGAACATTCACCTTATTGTACAGCGTCAGTACCGTCCACTGCCAGACTTCTTCATCTTTTCAAACTGCAACTCTGTCCACTCTAAGCAGCCCTCCCTGTCCCCTCCCCCATGCTCCTGGCAACCAGCACCCTCTGTCTGTCTCTGACCTTGACTCCTCCAGGAGCCTCTGAGAAGTGCACTCACACAGCATTTCACCTTCTGCGGCTGACTTATTTCACTTAGCATAACGTTCTCAGCGTTCGTCCATACTGTAGCATAGATGTCCATGCTTTTTAAATCTCATTTAGATTCTGATGGTCTCCAGACAGAGGGCTGGTCCTCCCCTTAAACTCCATGAAATGCCCTTAAGGAAAGAAATATAGACATCTTTCTGTAATATAGAGATAATGACCAAGTTCCTGGGAATGGGACAAAGTGGGGTCACTTGGCCTTATTGCAAATTGTGTGTAACAGACATTTGAAGCCACCAGCACCATTTATGACATGGTATGTACAGGAGATACAGTGTTTGTGCACACACTGACACAGTCTATTTGGTTTATAACAAAAGAAAAACCATTTAAATTTACGGAGACCATAGATCGTGATATGAATTTCACTTAGATTGGTTTTCTTCTCTATTTAACTACCACAAAAGCCAGTGTTTTGGAATTCCAATAAGTAAAGAATTTCTCTCCATCCCATCATTTCTTTCCACTCAATCGCACTTTCTCCATCAAGTGATTATTTGTAAGGAAAACAGTAAGTTTAGAGAGATCTACATATTATTAAAATATTAACTTAAGGAAATTCTATTCCATAAAAAGAATTTTATTCCATAAAAAAGAATTCCATAGAAAAATAAATGTTATCTCTTAGGAGTATCTATCATTATCTGGAGTCCAAACAGATTCTCAGTCATTACTGTAGAGGATTAACCTACTGCACCACAGCACTGGTCCCAGAAATACTATTTCTTTAAAAAAAAGATTATTTATTTATTTATTCGTTTGTTTATTTTTCTATCTGCTGGCTCAATCCCACAATGGCCACAGTGGTCAGAGCCAAGCCATGCAGAACCTAGGATCCAGGAACTCCATCCTGTCTCCCACATGGGTGGCAGGAACCCAAGTACTTGGGCCATCACTCAACACCTCCCAGGTACATTAGTATTCAGAAGTTGGGTGGGAAGCACAGAATAACTGGCAGTCAAACCAGGCCTTCCGATATGGAAAGTGGGCATCCTTTCTCTCTCTCTCTCTCTCTCTCTCTCTCTCTCTCTCTCCCTCTCTCTCTCTCTTTTTAAAAAAGATTTATTTATTTACTTGAAAGTCAGAGTTACACAGAGAGAAAAGGAGAGACAGAGAGAGAGAGAGAGAGAGATCTTCCACCCACTGGTTCACTCCCCAAATGGCTGCAACAGTGGGAGCTGCACTGATCCGAAACCAGGAGCCAGGAGTTTCTTATGGGTTTCCCACACGAGTGCAGGGACCCAAGGACATGGGAATCCTCTACTGCTTTCCCAGGCTGTAGCAGAAAGGTGGACTGCAAGTGGAGCAGCCTGGACTCGAACTAGCACCCATATGCGATACTGGCATTGCAGGCAGCAGCTTTACCCACTATGCCATAGCACTGACCCCAAGAAAGTGGGCATCCCTAGCAATAGCTTAATACATGGCACCACAGTGCCACCTCCACACTACAAATCTGAACAAATTGACAATAATTGAATTCAAATATCTTTTCTGACCACAATGGTATGAAACTAGAAATCAATAATAAAAAGAATGTCCAAATACTCATAGATCTGTGGAAATTAAATGTGTTATTATTCACCCAATGGTCAACGAAGGAATTAAAATTGAAACTAAAAATATCTTGATAAAATTGAAAATGGAAACTCAACATACTGAGCTTATGGGATATAGCAGAAACAGTTCTAAAAGGGAAGTTCACAGGACAAAACACATACATAAAAAAAGACCCCAAATAAACAACCTAATGTTAACAGCTTAGACAACTAGGAAAAGAACAGATTAAACCCAAGATGCCAAAAGGAAGGAAAAAATTAAGATCAGAACTAAATAGGAGGCTGGTGCTGAGGCACAGTGGGTTAAAACCCTGGACTGAAGCGCCAGCATCCCATATGGGTGCCGGTTCAAATCCAGGCTGCTCCATTTTCCATCCAGCTCTCTGCTATGGCCTGGGAAAGCAGTGGGAGATGGCCCAAGTGCTTGGGTCCCGGCACCCACATGGGAGATCCAGATGGAGTTCCAGGTTCCTGGCTTCAGCCTGGCCCAGACTTGGCTGTTGCAGGCATTTGAGGAGTGAATCAGTGAGTTGAAGGTTCCTCTCTCTCTCTCTCCCTTTCAACTGAATTAATTAATTAAACTTTATAACAGATCGGGGCAAAGTAAATGAAATAGAAACTGGGAAACAGGAAACAATAGAGAACAAGAAGTAAGAGTTGACTTTGAAAAAATAAACAAATTTGGGAAATTTTAAGTAGATTAAGAAAAAAAGATCAAAAATGCAAATGAGTCAGAAATGAAGGACTGAAAGTTGGTACCACAGACATACAGGATCCTAAGAGACTACTAGGAACAGTTGTGTGCCAGCAAATGGGACGGCCGAGAAGAAAACCACCATACATGGAAAAAGTGATGGCTCCATCTCACCTTCTCCTTGGCAGTGGGATTCCCTGCTCCTCCACATCTTTGCCAACCAATGGCCGATGGTGTAGCCATCTTTTTCTGTATCTATTTTCCACCTGTATGTCTTCTTTGTTGAGTTCAAACATTTTCCCATTTTTTTTCGGTTAGACTGCGTTCTTGTTACTGGGTTTTGAGAATTCTTCATGTAGTTAGAAAAGACCCAGATACATGATTGGAAATAGTCTCTCCGAGTCTGTAGCTACTTTTTTACATGTTATAAACAATGACTTTTGAAAAGCAGAAGTTTTTAATTTTGATGACATCCAGCATATTAATTTCATTATTTATAATTTTATTTGTATTTAATTAAAATTATTTGTAATATTAATTTTACTTTTGCCTGATCCAAAATCACAAATACTTCTCATGTATTTCCTTGTAGAAGTACTGTGGTTTCCATCTTTCCTTTAGGTTTATAGTCTATTTTGAGTTAATTCTTGTATATGATATTAATTAAGGATCAAAATTAATCTTTTGAAATGATTTATATTTGAAGGCAGAGAAAGACGAATAGAAAGCACTTCCGTTTCCTAGTTATCTCCCCTGTGCCTCCCACAATGGCCAGGACTGGGCTGGGCCAATGAGTTAGAACTCAGTCAGGTCTCCCTTGGGGGTTGCAGGAACCCAGTTTGTTGAGCCATCCCTGTTGCCTCCCAGGGTCTGCATTAGCAAGAAGCTGGAGTCAGGAGCCAGAGCCAGACATTGAGCCAAGGTATTCTAGTGTGGGCATGGGCATCTTAACTTCCAGGTAAAACTCCTGTCCCAAATGCATCGTGTGTGTGTGTGTGTGTGTGTGTGTGTGTGTGTGTGTGTTTTAAGATTGTTTATTGGGGCCAGTGCTGTGGCCCAGCAGGTTAATGCCCTGGCCTGAAGCGCCAGCCCATATGGGTGCTGGTTCAAGACCCGGCTGCTCTACTTCCAATCCCATTGTCTGCTATGGCCTGGAAAAGCAGTAGAAGATGGCCCAAGTCCTTGGGCCCTTGCACCCATGTGGGAGACCCAGAAGAAGCTCCTGGATCCTGGCTTCAGATGGGCGCAGCTTTGGCCTTTGCGGCCAATTGCCTGTCCTCTCTCTGTGTAACTCTTTCAAATAAAATAAAGCTTTTTTTAAAAAAAATTTATTTATTTGAAAGGCAGAGGCAGAGAGAGAAAGAGGTCTTCCATCCACTGGTTCACTCCCCAAATGGCCACAATGGCCAGAACTGGGCAGATCTGAAGCCAGGAGCCAGGAGCTTCTTCCAGGTCTCCCACCTGGGTGCAGGGGCCCAAGGATTTGGGCCATCTTCTACTGCTTTCCCAGGCCGTAGCAGAGAGCTGGATCAAAGGGGAGCAGCTGGGACTCAAACCCATGCTCACATGACATGCTGGTGTCACAGACAGCTTAATCCACTGCACAACAATGCCAGCCCCTCTATTCATTTATTCTGAGGCCAATGCCACACTATCTTGATTACTACAAACTTATAACAAGCTTAGAAATCATAAAGTGTCTACACATTTTTCAGTCAATATTAAGGTTCCATCCATTTCCATATAATTTTAGAAACATCTATCAGTTTTCACACACAAGACTGCTCTAGGTTTTCATAAGGTTTATGCTAAGTCTAGATTGAGAATTGACATATTAACAATTTTGAGTCTTCTCACCCCCTGAACAAGGCATCTCTCTTTTGCATAGGTTTCCTTAAATATCTCTCAAGTTTATTTTTTTTTAATTTTGTTGTACAAGTCTTAAATTTTGAGGGCTGATGTTGTTGCTTAATAGATAAAAGCTGCCTCCTGCAGTGCCAGCATCCCATATGGGTGCCAGTTAGAGTCCCAGATGATCTACTTCTAATCCAGCTCCCTGAAAATGTGCCTGGGAAAGCAGTAGAGGATGGCCCCAGTGCTTGGGCCTCTGAATTCATGTAGGAGACCTGGAAGAAGCTCCTGGCTTCAGCTTGGCCCAGCATTGGCCATTGTGGCCGCTTGTGGAATGAATCAATGGATGGGAGATTCTCTCTCTCTCTCCCTCTCCCTCTCCTTCTCCCTGTTTGTAGCTCTTTCAAATAAACAACCAAATCTTTAAAAAAAAAAAACCTGAAATGTCTTTTACCAGATTTATCCTTAAGTATTTCACATTTTGAAGGCATTGTAAATATTTTCAAATTTCATCCTCCAATTGTTTGTTGCTGATATGTAGAAATACGATTGAATGTTGTATATTGATCTTACATCCTATAACCTTGCAAAATTCCCTGATTAATTTCAGTAGTTTGTGAGGCTTTTGTGTGTTTTAGATCCCATTGGATTGTCTATATATGTGGGCATATCATCTGAAAATAAAGATGCTTTTTCCTTCTTCTTTTCCAGTTTAGATGCTTTGTTTCTTGACTTCTTAAGCTGGCTACAACCTTCAATACAGTCTTGAATAGGAATAGTGAGAGAAAGTGGCCTTTTTTTTTTTTTCTTGATCTTAACACTCAAGCTTTCCCCATTAAATGCAACATTGACAACCTGTCCTCTTTCAAACTGAGGAAAATCTTTTTATTCCTTGTTTCCTGATAATTTTTTAAGAATTATTTTATTTATTTGAAAGACAGAGTTACAGAGAGAAGTAAAGCTAGAGAGAGAGAGAGAGGTCTTTCATCTGCTGGTTCACTCCCCAAATGACTGTAATGACCAAAGCTGTGCCAATCCAAAGCCAGGAGCCAGGAGCTTCTTCCAGGTCTCCCACGTGGGTGCAGGGGCCCAAGCATTTGGGCCATCTTCCACTGCTTTCCCAGGTGCATTAGGAGGGAGCTAGATCAGAAGTGGATCAGCCAAGACTCAAACCAGTGTCCATATGGGATGCTGGCTTTGCAGGCAGAGGCTTAAGCTACTACACCACAGAGCCAGCCTCTGTTCATTTTTTGTTGTTGTTGTTGTTTAATCAAATGTTGACCTCATAGAATAAGTTGGGAATTATTCTTTTAGTATTTAACTTTCTAATGTTTGTGGTTGACTTCTGACCAACCCTGTTTAAGGACATCAAGAACATTTTTCTCTTTCACTTAAAGTACCCCCCATTTATTCTATTAATATTCATTTTCTTTTCCTTTCTTTAAACGCAATTCTTCTCATAGATATGACACAAAAATAGCAGGAGGTTTGAATTGCTGTGTTGGTAGCCAAGCCTACCTTTAGCGTGAACCCTGAACAGCGAAAACTGCATCATTTGAAAATCAGTTTTGGGATTTAATCAGAAATGACTGCTAAGTTTTAACGTGTGCTTGCTCAGGACTGAGTTGCTAGGATCATTTTGTTTTCCTTCTTTAAACTATTTATACCTGGGGTGAGCGCTTAGCCTAGCAGTTAAGACACCCACATCCCATACCAGAGTACCAGCTCCTGACTACAGCTCCCTAATGCAGACCCTGGGAGGCAGTGCTGGTGGCTCAAGTAATTGTATTCCTGCCACCCACGTGGAGACCTGGATGGAGTTCCAGGCTCCCAGCTTCAGCCTCAGCCCAGCCCAGGATGTAGCAGGCATCTGGGGGAGTGAGCCAGGGGATGGAAGAGCTCTCTCCCTCTCTGTCTCTGCCAAAGAAATTAACTAATTAATTAATTTTTTATTTTTTAAAGGTCAAATGCTGTGTGGAGTTCTTTTTTTTTTTTTTAGATTTATTTATTTATTTGAAAGTCAGAGTTACACAGAGAGAGGAGAGACAGAGAAAGAAAGAGGTCTTCCATCCACTGGTTCACTCTCCAATTAGCCACAACAGCCAGAGCTGTGCTGATCCGAAGCCAGGTGTCAGGAGCCAGGAGCCAGGAGCTTCCTCCAGGTCTTCCCACATGGGTACAGGGGCCCAAGGACTTGGACCATCTTCTATTGCTTTCCCAAGCCATAGCAGAGAGCTGGATTGGAAGTGGAGCAGCCGGGTCTTGAACTGGTGCCCATATTGGATGCCGGCACTGCAGGTGGTGGCTTTACCCACTACGCCACAGCACTGGCCCCTCAACTAATTAATTTAAAAAAAAAAGATATCTAATGTTGGGCCATCCTTACCTTCTTAAAGTAAACTGATCTTAGCTGTGGTGTACTATTAATTTAATATGCTGCTTTATTTGATTTGATAATATTTTAAAATTTTTTGTTCCTACTTTTATGTAGTATTTTAAAATTAGGGGGCAGGCATCTGTCCTTGTTGTGAAGACGCTGATTGTGGTGTCTGGATTTGCCTTGGTTTGATGCCCACGCATGGCCCCTGACTCCAGGTTACCACTCCAGCCAACCCTGCTGGAAGGAAATGGTGATGACTCAGGTGGCTGGGTTCCTCCCACCAACACAGGTCACCTAGTTCTGGCCAGCAGCCCTGGCCATTGCAGGCCTTTGGACAGTGAGTCAGTGGGTGGGAGCTCTACCTCTTAAACAAAAAAAAATTTAACTTATGTGTTGGAATTATGTTACACGGAATATGAAAATTGTATTAAAATAAGAACAATTAATATATGTCTATACAGGATGACAACCTGTTACTATTGCCATTTTAGTAAATAATGAAAAAAGCATGGGCTGATAAAATAAATGATAAATGATGTCAAATGGAGGGGAATGTGGCCAGCGCCGTGGCTCACTAGGCTAATCCTCCTCCTGTGGCACCGACACCCTAGGTTCTAGTCCCAGTTAGGGTGCTGGTTCTGTCCCGGTTGCTCCTCTTCCAGTCCAGCTCTCAGCTGTGGCCCAGGAAGGCAGTGGAGGATGGCCCTACTGCTTTCCAAGGCCATAGCAGAGAGCTGGATCAGAAGTAGAGCAGCTGGGACTCGAACCAGAGCCCACATGGGATGCTGGCACTACAGGCAGTGGCTTTACCTGCTATGCCACAGCTCTGGCCCCTCATTTATATTTTTCTAAGGCCAGTCACCTAAAAGCAGGTCAGCTTGGTCCCAGTTAAAGCTATGTCTCACAGGTCACCCCTCCCCGCTGCACACTCGGGGCAGGTCAGGAGAGAGAGGAGCGAGTGAGCTTGGGAGGGGAGAGCGTCTCAATGTCTGTGCCCCTGTGCCCTTCACATTGAGGCCAGTGTCTTCTCTGGTCTCTCTTGTCCAGCCTTTCTCTGAAAGACACAGAGACAAGCTCCGGCTATCATTAGAGTATTATTATATTACACATCTAAAAATCCCAAAATAAGGCATGTAAGTGTATCGACCCTGTGAAGGCTATTTCATGACAAACATAAAGGCTTTCAAAGACTCTGGGGCAGGATGGGAGGTCTGGATCAATGGCAGCTGGGGACGTAGGCCAGCCGGGGCTCTGCCAAGGCTCGGGGGCAAGCAGACACACAGGATTTCAGGCCAGCACTGGGAGAGAGGGGCCGGTGCCTGGACTCAAAGGTGATGAGGAAGGGAGCCACCCTGAGGCCAGGCCCAGGGCTGTGTGAGAGGTAGCGGGGAAGGGCAGAGGCAGGCCCTGGGGGACTGAGCACCCCCAGCCAGAAGCAGTCTCTACTACCCCTCCTGGAGGCTAGCCTCTTCTGAGCTTTTCTACCAGCTGAGCCTGAAACTGAGGCCAGAGGGAGATGGCCAGAGGCAGTGGGCTGAGCTCTGGCTGCAGACGCAGGGAGGCCTGGGGCGCAGCCAGGTCTGCTGTGCTCTGGACGAATGCAAGGCTCCTTAGAACCTTCGACCTCAGTGTCCTCTGGCCGCAGCACCGCCAGTGGAACAAAGATGTGCAGATCGTCATACTGCAGGGTGCTGGACAGTTCAGCACCTGATGGAAGCGGTATTTGAATTCCAGGACACTTGGAAAGTTCATGACAATTGGAATTAAAAGATATATTTATTTGGGTGCAATTTTTTTTTAAGATTTTAAATTATTTATTTAAGAGGTAGAGTTACAGACAGTGAGAGAGAGACAGAGAGAAAGGTCTTCTTCTGTTGGTTCACTCCCAAAATGGCCACAATGGCCAGAGCTGCGCTGATCCGAAGCCAAGAGCCAGGTGCTTCTTCTTGGCTCCCATGTGGGTGTAGGGCCCAAGGACCTGGGCCATCCTCCACTGCCCTCCCGGGCCATAGCAGAGATCTGGACTGGAGGAGGATTAACCAGGATTAGAACCTGGCACCCATATGGGATGCCAGCGCCACAGGTGGAGGATTTTTTTTTTTTTTTTTTTATGCAACAGCAGGTTCTTTTCTGGTTCCTCAAAGCGCCACAAGGGGTGGGGGCAGAGACAGAAGAAAAATGTAAACATTGGGTTCCACCCCCTGAAGTCCAAGGGAAGACCCCTTACTCAGGGGTTGGAAGGGATGGAGGTGAAAGGGGGGGGGGGTCCTGGTAAGACGAGGCAGGGGAGGCCTAAGAATACAGAGCGAAGGGGGAGTGGTGGGGGTGTGAGGGGAAGTGGGAGACGTCCTATTCCAATGCACGTCCCCTTAAATAAACCGGAGTGCAGAGCATTATGGAAACCGAAGGACAGAAGTCGGAGCGAGCACCCCCACCCGCCGGCCCCGTCCTCCATATATAATTACAGCACAGCCTCAGGAGACCAGGAGCGAGCCGGGCCCTGGCTGGCAAGTGGGGGAGACCCGAGGTCCGCAGAAAGGGAAAAGAAACCCAGCTCCCCCTGCCCCCACAGTGGGGAGGAGGAGCCACTGGAGTGTAGCAATCTGCAAACTGCTGCCTCCTGCCCCAGGTGGCGCCCCTGTGGTGACAGTCAATCAGGGCAGCACTTGGGGTGCCGGGGGACTGGGGCAGGAGTGATGGAGACCCCGACTAGGCCTGACGGGGCAGCGGGCTCCAGCCCGGCACGGCCGCCCACGCGCAGCGGCTGCCCTGGCTGCTTTCCTCACGGAGGGTCGGCCGCGGCCAGCTGAGGGGCTGGGGCAGCCTCCCGCGGCAGAGGGGGCCGCGCAGTGCAGCGCGGGGCAGAGGTCAGAAGTAGGCGTCCTGCTGGGGCTCGGCGGCCGAGGCCCTGTCCCCGCCTTCCGCGCCATCCTGGGAGGCCGCGGGCCCGTCGGCCTTGCGCCGCAGCGAGAGCTTGCGGGCCTGGCTCTTCTTCTCCTGCCGCTGCCGCTCCTTCTCCCGCCGCTCGCTCTCGCGCTCCTGCCTCTGCCGCTCCTTCTCCTGCTTCTGGCTCTCCTTGCCAGAGCCTAGGGCGGTGCTCTTGCCGGTAGGTGGGCGAAGGGATGCATGCAATCCCTCAGCGGTGACCAGGGGCCCTGGCGCCAGCCCTGCACTGGCCCTGCGGGCCGGCGGAGGTGGGGAGGGGGCCCCTGCCACGGCCCAGGAGCCTCTGCTTTTGAGGCCAGGGAGGCTGAGGAGGCTGGAGGAGGGGCAGCGCTCCTCGTGGATGGCCCGGGAGCCATGCAAGCGCCACGAAGGCCGGTACTGCAGCTCACCCCGGGTCTCTCGCCACTTCTTGAGTTGGGCTGCGTTTTCCCACTGGATCAGGGCTTCTGTCACAGGGAGATTGGTCACCTCCTGCACCAGGAAGTCCTCCTGCATGCACTGCTGGGGCAGGCTGCGCAGCTGCTCCATGGTCTCATACATGCCCTGGCAAGAGCGCAGCTTCTCCCACAGGTGGAGGATTAATCTAGTGCGCCACCACGCCGACCCTGGGTGCAATCTTTCTAAAATCCTTGTTTAGTTGTTTCATGATATACATTTTCCATGAACTTGAAACACCCTCATAACCTTTATCTAGCAAACATCTGTTCACCTCTTTATGTGGCTCACATGTTCTGTGAAGGATCATACAGGTCTTCTCACTTAATCTTCACCACAACCCTACAAAGTGAACTCTTCTATTACACCCATTTTACAGATGAGCAAACTGAGACTCAGAAAGGTGAAATAGCTAGCCCAGGTACACTCACACACACAACCTGTTGCAAGAGAAAGAGTGGGCTTGAATGATAAGGTCCGGTCCTTGAGTAACATCGTGTGGGGCCCTGCTGGGCTGTGATTACGTCTCAGATCCTGCTCTGTGCCTTCCCTGCTTCTGGGATGTTGATGAAGCCTTTCCCTTCCTTAACGTTGTGTCACCAGCAGAAGCTGAGTGTCACCTGCTGGGCTCGGTGCCATTGACCCCTACGCTCAGCTGAAATCAATTCCCAAAGTGAATCCTGGGGCTCTCCTTGTTCACTGAACCTCAACCAAGTTCACTTTCAAAGAAACTTTATGGCACACTTTTTAACTTTTGTGTAGAGTTAGGCTTGTGAGAGCAGTGTGTAGGTATCACAGAGACTTCCTGCCATGTAGTCTTTTATTATTAACACTGAGATTAGGGGCAGGCGCTGTGGCTCAGTGGGTTAAGGTCCTGGCCTAAAGCTCAGGCATTCCATATGGGCGCCGCTGAGAGACCCAGCTGCTCCACTTCTGGTCCAGGTCTTTGCTATGGCCTGGGAAAGCAGTAGAAGGTGGCCCAAGGCCTTGGGCCCCTGCACCCACATGGGAGACCCGGAAGAAACTCCTGGCTTTGGATTGGTGCAGCTCTGGCCATTACAGCCAATTGGGGAGTGAAGCAATGGATGGAAGACCTCTCTCTCTCTCTACCTCTCCTCTCTTTGTGTAACTCTGACTTTCAAATAAATAAATCTTTAAAAAAAAACACTGAGATTAGTAGGGTGCACCTGTCACAATTAGTGACCCGTGATACCTTGTTATTCCGTCAAGTCCGAAGTCCACAAGTATTTCCTTAGTTGCCACCTCATGTTCTTCTCTGCTCCAGAACCCCATGCAGGATTCCCTGGGGCCTGAGTTAGCTTTTCTCTTTAGGCTCCTCTTAGCTGGTGGTTTCTCAGGCTTCTATTGTTTGATGATCTGACAGTTGCAAGAGGTGTTTTGCAGAGAATCGCACAATTGCAGTTTCTCACGTTTGGACCGGGATTGTTCATTTTGGGAAGGAAGAACACACAGGTCTCATCATAGTAAATCAAGGGGAGCTGTGGGGCCCTGGGCTGTGGCCACCTGGCTGAGGTGGCATCTGTCAGAGCCCCCTTCCCATAGGCACCCTTTGGAGGGCATCCATGTGCAGGCTCTGCTGCAGGGGGAGGCTGTGCTGCCCTACCTTTGTGTCTGCACAGATTATTCGAGGGTACCTGCAGGTGCTTGCCTGCCTCCCCAATGCATTCATCAGCCCAATCATTTGTGTCAGTAGGACGTGTAGATGCTTATTGCATACTTTGGGTCAGAATCTGGTACCCTGTTATTCACTCAAATGTTATTGCTCAAATTCTCCCAGCTTTGGGCTGGAGGGGATCCTGCCGTTGGCTCCTACAATCCTTCAGGATGTGCTGTTTTGAGCAGTTCCTTGCCTGCCTTCTGGCACAAAATGGCAGCTTGCACATTTCCTGCCCCAGCCCTGCCCTCAACCTATTTTCCCAAGAAGCCCTGGTTCCGTTTTAGTTCCTTTTGAGAACAGAGTTAGAAAGCAGCTCTTTCCAGGTCCTGTCAGGTGGCAGCACAAGGAAGTGTCTGTATGTGTGCTCACACCTATGTGCATGGATAGCACGTGCACACCTCAAAACCATTGTGAGAAATGGGATCCGAAGACAACTTAATTTGATGCAAGAAAATTTTGAGAGGTCGGCATTGTGACACAGCTGGTAAGCTGCTGCCTGTGACAATGGCATCCCATATCAGCATTGGTTTTAGTCCCATTTGCTCCACTTCCAGTCCAGCTCTCTGCTGATGCACCTGGGAAAGCAGCAGAAGATGGCCCAAGTGCTTGGATCCCTGCCACCCACATAGGAGACCTGGGTGGGTATTCCAGGCTCCTGGCTTCAGTCTGGCCCAGCCCTAGTCATTGCAGCCATCTGGGGAGTGAACCAGCAGATGGGAGATCTCTCTCTCTTTCCCTTCCTCCCTCCCTAGCCGGAACTCTGCCTTTCAAATAAATGTCTTTTTTGAAAAAAAAAATTTTTTGAAACTCATGCATAGTTTTTTCATAATATAGATTTTCCACGAACTTTTTGAACTCATCATTATTTTTATAAATCTATGTATTTCATACATGATACATATTTAATTAAATGGGAGTTCACACTGGTGTCACCAATCCTTTACCATAGAATCAAAACTCACTTTCAATATGAGTACATTTTTAAGGTAGTCTTTTACATTAAAACTCAAATCCCAGAAAATTTAAAACATAGGATTATTTGCACTAAGAATATTCTGAAGTATTTTAGCATCTTTGATTAGATGGGTAAATATTTTAAAAAAACTAAAAACATGAATTATGAACCTGATTAAAGCCATTCTTTGCTACTTGGAGTTAGGGAAAGTATATGTGTGTGTGTGTGTGTGTGTGTGTGTGTGTACTGAGAAATTGGCTTGCTCTGTAGATCCAATATGTGTTTATACATTTTTTTTCCATTCTCGTGGCCTTTGCTGGCTTCTTCAATTTTTAGGATTTATTTATTTGAAAGGCAGAGTTACATAGAGAGAAGGAGAGGCAAAGAGAGAGGTCTTCCATCTGATGGTTCACTCCCCAATTGGCTGCAATGGCTGGAGCTGTGCCGATCTGAAGCCAGGATCCAGTTGCTTCCTCCAGGTCTCCCACATGGGAGCAGGGGCCCAAGGATTTGGGCCATGTTCTACTGCTTCCCCAGGCCACAGCAGAGAGCTGGATCTGAAGTGGAGCAGCTGGGACTTGAATTGGCACCCATATGGGATGCTGGCACTGCAGGCGGTGGTGTTACCCTCCAAGCCACAATATAGCCCCTGAGGCCTGTTCATTTTTTATAAAAAAAAAATTATTTCCACTTTACTTGAAAAGCAGAGAGAGAGAGAGAGAGAGAGAGTGTGTGTGTGTGTGTGTGAGAGAGAGAGAGAGAGAGAGAGGAGAGATCTTCCATCTGCTGGTTCACTCCCCAAATGCCTGCAGCAGCCTTGGCTGGGCCAGTCCAAAGCCAAGAGTCTGGAACTCCATCAGGTTTCCCACATGGGTGACTGGGATCTGAGTACTTGAGCTGTCACCTGTGCCTCCCTTGGTGCTGTCAGCAGGAAGCTAAATCAGAAGCAGGTGCTCCAACCAGGCATGCAGGCATCCCAAATGGCAATCTAACAGCTGCCTCCACCCCTTAGCTGCGCCTCCTGAATCTGGCAGGAGGATGGGCAGGATGCCCCAGGGGTCCTGGGCCAGCATCCTCCCTCTCTTCAGCTTCAGGTGCAAGTAGTAAATGTTCAGAAGGAGCTGCTTATGAGGGCTGGTGGGGAGGGACCTCCAGTGCCCCCAGGTGGAAACCAGACCACCCTCCTGAAGGCCTGACCTGCTCCTAAATCCTCTGTGACCACCATACCTGCTAGATTCCATCCAGGTGGGTAGAGTCCCCCCTCCTCACCCACCCCACCCCCCACCCCCTGGGGCCAGATTTCTGACATACCCAATTGGACCTAGAGGTGGAGCCATTTTCTTATGTACCAGCATGGGCTTTGCAAATATCCTGAATTTGAATGTGTCCAGCGGGCTCTGGTTGGGGTAAGGTGGTGCTGCTAGGAGCTCCCTTGGTACCACTCAGAGGCAGCTCTTCCCAACCCTTCCAGGCCTGTGCGTGGCAGCTGCCTTGACATCTGTTTCTCCTCTATTTCATCACTTGGTCGCTCCCGGCAGCCAGCACGGAAATGTGGGGCTACAGCGGTGGTTTAGAAACAAGTCGGCCCCTTACATCCACAGGTTCTCTGTCTGCAGAGTCAACCAACCGTGTACAGAAAATATACCGGAAAAAAATTCCAGAAAGTTCCACAGAGCAGAAATGAAATGTGCCAGGCACGGAGCACAGCCTCCCGCCATTTGCAGATGGTCTCTCTCCAGCACTCACTGTCTGAACACTGTCTACCGCGAGTTTCTTTCCTGAACTGCCTAGCTTGACCTATGGTGGTTTTTTCTGCACTGAGCCCACACACACTTAGCTTTCTTGCCGTGAGCCCCTAAACAGCAGAGTCTAACAACTATTTACGCAGCACCTGCACTGTATTAGGCATTCTGAGGAATGTGAAGTATGATGGAAAGTACGCAGGAGGAGCTGCACAGGTTCTGTGCCAACACTATACCATTTGCTATCAGGGACTTGAGCGTGTGTAGATCTTGGTATTAGTGCTTGGGGGCATGTCCTGGGACAGACCCCTAGTGAATAGCAAGGGACCATTGTGTAACGTGGTCCCTGCACCAGAGCATATCCTGTGTGCCCGAGGCCAGACTTTGATGGGTGCCTGGAGGTTACATTGTGCCTGCACCTGCGATGGCTGTGGTATGTGGTATGTGTGCAGTATCCGTGTGCATATGTGTTCAACACGCCCCTGCAGGGTGCCAGTGGACTACCCTGCTGGAGCAGGTGTGGCTCCTGACTGGAGACTCCTCTTGGTAGAAAGTCTCCCTGCCAGCATGTTGCAGGCAGTGGCAAGCAGCAGGGGGTGGGGAGCTCCAGGTCTGTGTAGAGATAGCCCCAGGTTGAATTCCTAATCAGAAATCAGATAACTGTATACACCTGACTTAGCGGAAATATTTCCTCTCCCTGGGCCTTGGCTTTGCTATCTGTGAAATGGGAAGACCTGGCTCCACTGCTGGCAGCCCCTGTCAGTGAGCATTGATGAGTGGATCTCAGATGATCTTCACTGATGGGCATTCTGACCATCCCCCGGGCCAGAGGCTGGGCCGCTGCCATCTCTCCAGTCTCCCGTCTGCAGGAGAAGCAGACTGTTCAGAAAGTCTAGAAGCCCCAGGGATGCAGCCCCATCTCTCCCACGAGAACAGCTGCCCATGCTGTTGCAGTGGAATTAATGGATGGTGCTCCCAAGGGCAGGCATTTTCCCCTCCCCCTAAGGTACAAGGATACAGCAGGTATTTCCATTGTAGCAAGTAAGAAAAATACCTCATTTCCCTCCTTCTGGTATAAACAATGTGCGCCCGGCTCTCTGATACCCCCTTGACCCTCCACACTGTATACATATGTATATATTATTCATAGTGGATTAAAAATGAATGTGCTCTTTACTGCAGCTCCGCGGTACAGTGACAATACAAATCAATGTATGGTGTACTTACTTTTGCCAGGCAGTGATGGGAGATGTTGATGGCCTGCGAGTGAGAAGTAGAGAGAGACGAGTGAGGTGGGGGTGGGTAGTTGTGGGGGGCATCCATCTGGCCACACTTCCAGGCTTGGAACCTGGCTCCAGGTGTATAGGTCAGGGGTCTTCTGGGCAGTGTGAGAAGGGTCTCCCCACTTCTTCCACAGCTGGAGGCCCCGCCTTCCTGGTGGACCCTGTGAGCCTGGCCCTGGCTCCCAGTACTCACCAGCTCCTCCCCCAGCCTGCTGGCCTGTGCCTAGGACCCATCTGTGCCAGCTTCCTGTCCCAGTGTCTCTGTTGGCAATTGCCTGGTGCTATCTTCCTTTCCCTCCTCCACTCCTTTGCTGGGAACATACTTATGGATGAATGCTGTGGTATGCTGTGTTGGCTGATGGGTTATAGCCACCACCCAAATGAAACAAATGTAGCAAAAACTAAGTGCCCGGTCCACGTCCCTGTGAGCTGAGAGTCTGCCCAATGGGGAACGCAGCCGTGACTGTCACGTCTTCAGCTGCTGGTATTAGAAGATGGACTGAGGCAGAGAGGATTGGCTCAGCACGTGACAACAGATCTGGGGCAATCAGGGGATGCCCTCCTGAGACAGAGGATTTGGAACTGGTGGCTGAAGGATGAGCCATGGTGATGAGATGACGCAGGGTCAGGAGGATGAGCAAGGACTGTGCAAAGGTCCTGAGGCAATGAAGCATTTGAAGACCAGAGAGGAACCCTATGCGGCCAGAGGGCAGCAAATGCGAGGGCTCAGAGGGAGAGGAGGCTGGAGGCAGAGACTGTGAGAGCCTCCTGTTCCTCCGGGTGTGCTCCTGAAAGCCCCCAATCACCTCCCTCTTAGCACAGATAACTGTCTTTGCCTCAAAGTGCTGTTTTGGACTCAACCCCTCACCAGGCTTAACCCCAGCCCCATTCTCCAAGGAGAATTCTATCCTGCAAGAGACTTCAGGACAGATTCCAACCCACATTTGTTAAACTGTGTCCAAGTGAAATGTGACTAATTACTCATTCTGCAGGACCCTGGAGGTCTTCCAGTTGCCACTGCCCCCAGGCAAAGGCCAGTGCCCCAAGGGTGGGGCAGGGTTTCCCACAGTGGCTGAGACACCCACATCCTGTATGAGAGCGTGCAGGTTCCACACCTGGCTCCAGCTCTGACTCCAGCTTCTGCTAATGGGCACCCTGGGAGGCAGCAGTGATGGCTCAAGTCCTTGGCTCCCTGCCAGCCATGGGGAAGACCTGGATTGAGTTTCTGGCCCCTAGCTTTGCCCTTGGCTCAACCCAGCTGTGGCAGGCATTCGGGGAGTGATCTAGCAGATGGGACATCTCTCTCCCCACTGCCTCTCTCTCGCCCACCAAATGAGTACAGAAGAGTTAAAGAGACCAAATACCCTAAGCTTTAGTCACACAGGTGCCTGGTGCCCGGGGAGCTCTTTCTGAGTCAGCATTTTTAATGAAGAACAAAGCAGGCTGGCCTGCTTCCTTTTGAAGATCTCTTTTCCTCCAAACCCCACCACAGAAAAGTCTGAAAGCTCCTAGCAGATTCCCACGCCCCCTCTGCTGCAGATCCTGGAAGTCCACAGTGAAGCAGTCAGTGGAGCTCTCAGCCCTGGGGTCTGTTTTGAAGCCCTAGTTTATGTTCTGAAAGCCAGCAGATCTCAGCATCATTGTGTTTGGTCCAGTATCAGGGACCTCAGGAGGTGGGTGGCATGGTGGAGTTGAAAGCTTCACCCAGATGTAGCTAGACACAGAACGGGGCCAAGCATCCCCAGGTACTCTGCATAACCAGAGCGTGCCTTCTGGGAATCGACGCTCCCACCATCATAGGATCAGCCTTCCTCACAGGTGCGTTCTTGGGAGGCCCTAGTGCTCTCCTCTGGGCCTACCATGGCTTCTCCAATCTAGTCTTCCCCCTGAGAGGACCCTCAGCACTCTCTTCCACATCGGTCTCATGGGAACCTCTCACCAAACAGCTCAGATGGATGAGCGTGTGTGGACAATGTAGTGTATGTATCCAGAAAGCCTTCCTGTATAATTATGTGCAGTGGTCCCCATCTCCAGAGGAGGCGGCATCCCAAGTGGAAGCCTGAAACTATGGGGAGTACTGAGCCCTGCATATGCTAACTTTTCCCTATCTGTGCCTACTTATGATGAAGTTTAATTTATCAATTAAACGCAGCACCACATTGGTCATCAGATGGAGCCATTGGAACCACATAAAGTAGTGAGTCCGTGAATGCAGTCTCCCACTGTGACACCTTGCTTTCCTGTGCTCACTCTTCTTGTGATGGTGTGAGATGATGCGGTATCCCCATGAGGAGATGGAGCCAGGAGTGTGGCACTGCTGTGAGGAGATGGAGCAGGACATGTGGCACTGCCGTGAGATGGAGCAGGAAGTGTGGCACTGCTGTGAGATGGAGCAGGACGTGTGGCACTGCCGTGAGATGGAGCAGGACGTGTGGCACTGCTGTGAGATGGAGGAGGGTGTGTGGCACTGCTGTGAGGAGACAGAGCAGGTGCGTGGCACTGCTGTGACGTAGTGCCAGGTTGCTAACAGTTCAGGAAGATCTCTGAGCTATGACAATACCAGCTGATCGTGGGTCAGTGAAGCCACAGAATGAAAATCCTGGATGGTGGTATGGGTACTGCTGCCTGGAATAATTCATGCATGCGTGTGTGTGTGTGTGTGTGTGTGTGTGTATAAATGAAATCATATTGTGTACAACAAAAGTCCTTTGTAATCATGTAAAGTAATCTATTGTGTGTGTGTGCGCGCACACATATGTGTGTGTGTGTGTGTGTATCCTATAGAGACACATTATAATCACAGTCTTTGTAAGGATTTTGGAGGGATGTGAGTGTTTTATATACATGGGTAATTTGTCTTTTTTTAAAAGATTTATTTTATTTATTTGGAAGATTTACAGAGCGGGGGGGGGGGGGGGAGAGAGAGTCTTCCATCTGCTGGTTCATTCTCCAAATGACCACAATGGCTAGAGCTAAGATGATCCAAAGCCAAGAGCCAGGAACTTCTTCAGGGTCTCCCACGCGGGTGCAGGGGCCCAAGGATTTGGGCCATCTTCTACTGCTTTCCCCGGCACCTTAGTAGGGAGCTGGATGCAGCAGCCAGGACTGGAACCAGTGCCCATAGAGGATGCCAGTGCTGCAGGCCAGGGCTTTAACCCACTGGGCCATAGCGCCAACCCCTGACAATTTGTCTTAAGGTCAGATCTTCCAGGCCCATGGTTCATTCATTGCTTCATCTGTACAGTGGGGCTAATATTACCTTGGGCAACCCTACCATAAAGGTCAAATATGAGAACAAACATACAAAAATGCACAAGAAGAGCTGTGGGTTATAGGCCACTGAGATCCTTAAGTGTCACCATTATCATTACGGAGAGCTTCTGTTTGCAAGATCAGGATTTACTGTGAGTCCAGCATATGTAGAATTCCTTCCACAAGTGTACACACACATGGCTTTAGATGCACATACAAATAGATTTCCAACTCACCCAAGTTAAACAGAAAACAAACCCCATAATGGCTTCACCACTGAAATGTCCACCTGTGCCAGAACATTGCCTTTGACTACCAAGAAACACTCAGAATGCAACCATAAGATAAAACCATGAAGAATAGTTGGAAATCAATTAGTGGGCAGAAGGTACTTAAGTGCTTTTCAACCAAGTTGGCCGGTCCAAAAATGCTCTTGTGACTAAAGGTGACATTTGAGGTTCTCCACTAGTCTGCCACTCTCACGGTGCATGGGCCCTGTGGGGATACCACGTGCAGAGAGGGGAGCTCTCAAGGGCTGTAGCATGTGATTCCGACACAAACCACTCTCCAGAGACAACAATAGCAAAGGCAAACAGACTGGCTGGTGAGCAAAAGCAGTTGAAGGATGGAGGAACTAACGTGGTCCTGGAGAACAGAGGGAGACTCCTCTGGGGTTGTAGCCCCACGAATCTCCCTGGGTCATGGTATCAGGGGGGTTGATTTCATTGTTTATTAACTTCTCACTCGAAGTTCTTAACTCCAGCAGCTTGTCCTAGCATGGCGATACTCTCCACCAGCAGATCTGTGCATTTAAGAAATCGGTGGATGGCCTTGCCCCTGTGCTGGTTTTTAGGAGAGTGACCGCCCTCAGCTGTGACCATGGTGGCAGGAGAGACAACACCGTTGCCTTCTGAGAAGCTCTGGGCAGATCTGAAAGTCCTTGTTGGGTTTCCTGGTGTCTCATCTCTTGCCCTGGGTGCTTTCGGGTGATCTGCAAACAGCTCCCAGACATCCTGCTCCGAAACTGAGCCCTCCCTCCTCCCGCTTGGCAGTTTCCCTTTCAGAACACCTTGAGTACTTGGCTCGGTGTACATGGGGGTGATAACCTCATGAGCTCGTGTCCCAGGGGCTCAGGGTTCTCTCTAAGTGGCCTGGTAGAAGAATCTGCTAAAAGTTACTGGTGCCCAGCATAGCACTAATTTAGGGTCATTGTTTGTTACAGTAGGGAAAATGCCTCTTCCTTCTAAAATGTTTATGCTTTTTATTTATTTGAAAGGGGGGGAAAGTGTTCTGCCAGGCATGGGCCAGGCTGAAGCTAGGAGTCAGGAACTCCACCCTTGTCTCTCACTTGGTACACAGGCCCACACACATGAGTCATCTTCTCAGACACATGTGCAGGAAGCTGGATCAGAAGCAGAGTGGTCAAGGCTTGAACTGGCACTCCGATACAGGATGCCTGCATGGCAAATGGCAACTTTACATGTCACAACACAATGTCTGCCCCTTTGCTTTGTTCTTTATTTTTTTAAAAAGGATTTATTTATTTGAAAGGCAGAGACATAGAGAGAGAGAGAGATCTTCCATCCACTGGTTCACTTCCCAAATGGTCAAAATGGCCAGAGCTGGGCCGATCCAAAGCCAGGAGCCAGGAGTTTCTTCAGGTCTCCCATGTGGGTACAGGGACCCAAGGACTTGGGCCATCTTCTACTTCTTTCTCAGGCCATGCCAGAGAACTGAATCAGAAATGGAGCAGCTGGGACTCAAACTGGCACCTATTTGGGATTCTGGCCTGGAGGCAGTGGCTTTACCCACTACACCACAGTGCCAGCCCTTCATGTTTTCTTTATTTGCACATTGGCCTTTTTTTTAAGATTTATTTATTTATTTGAAAGTCAGAGTTACACAGAGAGAGGAGAGGGAAGGAAGGAGAGAGAGAGAGAGAGAGAGAGAGAGAGAGAGAGAGAGATTCCTTCCGCTGGTTCACTCCTCAATTGGCCGCAACAGCTAGAGCTGTGCAGATCTGAAGCCAGGATCCAGGAGCTTCTTCTGGGTCTCTCACATGGCTGCAGTGGCTGTAGGACTTGGGCCATCTTCTGCTGCTTTCCCAGGCCTCAGCAGAGAGTGGAAATGGAAGTGGAGCAGCCGGGACTGGAACCGGTGCCCATATGGAATGCTGGCACTCCAGACCAGGGCATTAAGCTGCTGTGCCACAGTGCTAGTCCCTGAACATTAGCTTTTGCAAGGGGAAAAATTTGATTAAATTCAGCCTTATATTAGGCGCAACAGTAGAAACTAAAATAGTAGAAACTCTATCCAATAAGGAGTAACTCCTTTGAGAAAAGGTCAGGCAAAGCAGTCAGATAATCAGTAGTTCAGCTCTGCTCACTCTGTGACAGGTGTGGGGCTTGGCACTGGTGATCCTGAGAGAGTTCTGACTCCTGCCTTGGGCGTCCGCAGCCTCTCAGGGGACCAGTCCATATCCAAGAGCCCGCCAGGCAGGCATCCTGTTGAACAAAGCATGGAAGGAGGAGTGGGCTTGGAGTCTGCCGAGGGTGGACGTGTCCTTTCAGATGAGGGCACAGAGACCCACAGGGTGAAGCCAATCGCTGATGTGAGGTTTGGTGTGCACCAATGGGCACACTCTCCTGGAGACTGGGCGGATGGATGGCCGAGACCAAGCCAAGGGCCTTGATTATTCCTTAGAGGGGAAGGTAGCCATCAGAGCTTTGGGGCCAAGAAGTCCCAGCTGGGTTTCTCTGGATGCTCACTCTGTCCCTGGGGCAGATGGGACGGGAATGGGGAACTGGAGTCATGAGGGCCCGGGTGCAGGCTGCCATGCTCAGAGTCTAGGCACGCCTTGGACCAGATTCTGAAGGGGAGCCTTTCAGGAGATTCAAGTGGGAGAATGCATTGGTCTGGAGATCCTTTGGCTATGAAAACAGTGCGAACTCCTGAAGCTGACTAAGGAAAAGCACACATCTAGCCATGGATGCAGTTTGATGGGCAGGTGACCCTCGCCTCCCCACATTATTGTGACCTGCAGTTTCTCAGGAGTAAGGCTGTTCTGCTAACCAGATGCACAGGGTTCTTCCATTTCCGCTCCAGAAAAGTGCTGAACATGTTGTTTGGCTGTTTTCTGGAGCAAGTAGTTGGGCCTATTCAATCACTTGTTTATGCTATTTTATTTCAATTGTTTTTGAGCAAATGAAACTTATTCCTGGGTCTGACCTCTCTGGGAGCTTCCAGGAAGGCGACATCTACAGCTTCCCAGCCCTGGGAGTGACACGATCACCCCACTGTCACTGCCCCACCCAGTCCCCGTGCCAGCTCCTCCAGATGGCAGGTGGAGTGCATGCAGGATCTGACTGCGGGCACCAGGCAGATGTCCACAGGAGTGCATCTTCTGTTCTGAAGTGCAGGCTGGATAGCAAGTTTCATTTCAATGTTCTCTGCTCAAAAGTCTGACTTCTTTACAAATCAGGCTGGCCCTGCGGATGCGATCATGTTCATCCCTGCCCTGTTCCCTGCTGCTCCTCCCCTCAAACCCTCAGCTTCCACACATCCCTCCAGTTCAGCCCCTCCAATGCTGTCCTGCAAGCAGGCCCTGTCTCCCCAGTGCCCATGCTATGTTTCCTCAGCAATATAAGAGTTGCTGGGAGGCTAAGTAAGGGTCCTGGCTTTGTATTGGGACCTGGATCAGACTCACAGATGGGGAATTTATGCTCTTTTGTGTAGCTGGGCCAGTAAAGTACAGCCCCTGGGTCAGATGAGTCTCCTGTCTGTTTTTCTGTGTAGCCCATGAACTAAGAATGGCTTTTACCTTTTAAAAGTGGTTAGGAAAAAAATGAAAATATTAATATTTTATCACACCCGAAACTGGCATGAAATTTCACCTTTCAGTGTGGATCAGGGTAGTTTTGAATTGTATCCATGAAACGCTGGGGAAAATATGTTTCCTCTGTTGTTCTCTAGGTACCGGCCTGGGATGGCTGATGTTACCTCTTCTCCTGCAAAGCATCAACCATTGATTGTCTAGGTGTCTCTGTACCACCTGCAAACTCTGGATGAAAGATTCTGGCCAGGGTGGGATGATATTTGAAACCTCGCTTTAGGTGCTTGACAAATTGGCTGCTTTTCTGTCTTAAAGGACAGCAGTAGTCCTAACGATGTGGGTAACACTGGTGCTACTGATGGCGACCCTGGGAGTCTGGAAGGGCAGAGAGGGGATAGGGAGGGTGTGAGCAGCAGTGTTGACCGGCCGCTCTTTCTGCCTACAGGTCACAGCCCTTTCCAGTGTCACTACTGTCCCTACAGTGCCTCTCAGAAGGGGAACCTGAAGACCCACGTCCTCTGCATCCATCGCATGCCTTTGACAACAGCCAGTACCCTGACTGCAGGTTCAAGCACTCCAGAGTCGACTTGGAGGCTTCTGGGAATTATGAGGAGCCCACAGCTGTGAAGGCGGGGAGCTCAGCAGAGCTGGCGGAGGAGGGTGCCAAGTGCCAGGAGGACAGCCACTGAGCAGCCTCTAATGCACCTTGCAGTACAATTTCACGCAGAGGTCAGGTGATGCATCCAGCAGAAGAGTTTGCTAATGGCATTCCAAGGGGAAAAAAATCACATGTGATGCCCCTCCTAGTGTATAGAACCTTTACAATATTTTAAAAGATATCTATATATCTATATTAAAAAAATCACCCAGCCCTTGAACATGGCTGCTAAACTGTTACCTGGCAACAAGCACTTCCAAACAATGCAGGTGGAGAGAAAAGCAATTTCAAAAGAATGCTTGTGTCCTCCGAGCGCAAGAAAACCCGGGGGCCCGTCCAACTCGAAAGTCGTCTTTGTCCCAAAATAATGCTGTTAACCGAAAACCGATACCATCTAAATGATTCAGTGCTGCTGTGAGGTTGGAGGGAGGCTGTTTTCCTTGTTGAAACACCTCTATCCTCTGACACCAGCTGCTGTCATTTGCCTGGCACCCTAATGAGATGTGCTGGGAGGCAGCTGTGGTGCCAGTCAGACTGGAGCGGTCACTGCAGAGAAAATCGATTCATGAGGTGTCCTAACTGCACTCTTGGGGAAACCCTAGATGGCCAGCAGCCAGCAGGGCTGACCGGCACCACAGAGGACTGCAATCTTAAATGTGGATTTTTTTTATATGCAGCTAAATGAATCAATGTTCAGGAAGTGTCTGCAGACGGATGTCCAGTGCAGATTTGTTGAGTGATTCCTGTTTTTAGATCACATTGCAGTAGCGAAGGAAATATTTTTTGGTGTGTTGCCTTTTTTTTTTTTTTTTGAAATTTTTGAATGGTGAGGAAGGTTGATTTTTTTTTTTTTTACAGGCAGAGTGGACAGTGAGAGACAGAGAGAAAGGTCTTCCTTTGCTGTTGGTTCACCCTCCAATGGCCACTGCGGCCGTCAGACTGCGGCCGGTGCACCGCGCTGATCTGAAGGCAGGAGCCAGGTGCTTATCCTGGTCTCCCATGGGGTGCAGGGCCCAAGCTCTTGGGCCATCCTCCACTGCACTCCCGGGCCACAGCACAGAGCTGGCCTGGAAGAGGGGCAACTGGGACAGAATCCGGTGCCCCAACCAGGACTAGAACCCGGTGTGCTGGTGCCGCAAGGTGGAGGATTAGCCTATTGAGCCATGGTGCCAGCGAAGGTTGATATTTTACAACAGTGTCGGGTACATGATATGAAATGTATTGAAAGAAGCTATCCCATCCTATCCATAAAGGTGCTGATGAGAAATGGAAATTTACATGATCATGGAATTTGTTATTTTTTGTTAATCGTGATTTTAAAAAAGTTTACTTGAATGGTGGCTGCTCCTGTCCTTAGTATCAGATTTATTTTTCAAGTGTTAGTTTTCATAAGTGTCACAGAAATGAAGCAAGATTTTCTCCAGCATGCTCTCACGAAATAGCTTGTATTAAAAGATGAATCTAAACATTGTGCTATCTCTTAATGAACAGTGTTTGAATTAGAATGTCTGTTTTTGTAAAACAAATGTGTTCTATATTTTGTAGATTTTAGATTTTCTACCGATTGGATACTCCAGATTCATCAAATTCTGCACCACACAGAGGCAACACGCTGAGGGTCAAGAAAGACACGCTTCACTCACTTTAAAAAAAAAAAGATTTCAGAGGATTCATTAAAGATTTTTTCTGGCATGTGCTAGAAGGGTATGAGTTCAGCCTTTTAGCCTACTTCTTTTGAGTGACACGACACTGGTGCTGCCACTCGAGATGGTAGAGAGGTGGGAAGTTTTTTGTTTTTTTTTTTTTTTGACAGGCAGAGTGGACAGTGAGAGAGAGAGAGAAAGGTCTTTCTTTTGCCGTTGGTTCACCCTCCAATGGCCGCTGCGGCTGGCGGGCTGCGGCCGGAGCACCGCGCTGATCCAATGGCAGGAGCCAGGTGCTTCTCCTGGTCTCCCATGGGGTGCAGGGCCCAAGCTCTTGGCCATCCTCCACTGCACTCCCAGGCCACAGCACAGAGCTGGCCTGGAAGAGGGGCAACCGGGACAGAATCCGGCGCCCCGACCAGGACTAGAACCCGGTGTGCCAGCGCCGCAAGGCGGAGGATTAGCCTAGTGAGCCACGGCGCCAGCCCGAGAGGTGTGGAAGTATTAACTTCTTCTAAAACAAAATCATTCAGACTTTAAAACAAACAAACAAAAAAGTCAATATTTCCTTACAGGCTGGGAGCGCAGAATAAAACCCCAGGCCTTAAAAACGTCAGCTCTGCCTATAGCAGTTTACAAAAATGCTAAACTGCAATCAATGTAAATAAAATCCTTAGGGCTATCTATGCTGAGAACAGAAGGAATCTAAGGTTAGTGGGGAACCGGGTTTACTATAGCTGTCAGAGGGGGTGGTCTCCCCAAGGTTTCAGTGGAGGTGGGGTGGGGTGGGGGTGAACCTTGCACCCAGCTGGCCTGGCGCAAGCTGCTTTCTTGTTTTTCTAGTCTAGTTCTCACTGCCTTACTTAAATCGAGTTGATACACTTAATGCGACTGTTTCTATGAGCCAAGAGAAAGGACTGAGACTTTTCTACACTTTCTGAGGGTAGTAAGCTTTAGGATTTTAACTGCACTACCGTGTTTGGTGACTGTGCCAGTCGCTTGCTTTCTGTGTGTTTGCCCCACCTTTGGTATCTTAGCAAAGAAAAAGAAAAAAAGAAGAGGAAAAAAAGTGGAAAAAAATGAGAGCCACATTCCATTTCTAGCACTTGGGAGCTCTTCGAGTATTCGTTGTGTCTTCTGGGCATCGTCAGATGCGGCAGGCAATGATTCTGTTTGTGACACTGGGAACACCCCCTCTCCTTTGTGGCCTGTGTGTGGATTTCCATTGTGTCCAGTGTGAGCCATCCTGATTTCCGCCTCTGACACAGGCCTTCCTTCCAGAACATTTGTAACTTGTAATACAAACAAGTGACAGCCGCAGTGATGCAGTGTCAATTTCTGAATGTCATCAGGTTCCCGTATCTAAACATGTCAAGTCCTTGCCCTGTAACTTTGTAGTCTGTGATACTGTCTCCATTCCTGCATCGAGAAAACAACATCTATCTTGGAGGAAATCTGAGATCCATAGAGCAGAGGATTTTGTTGCTATGCGTGAAACAAGTAGAAAACTTTATATTTGAAGTTTAATTTTGGTCATTATTTATTATTATAATACATCAGTTGATAGAACTTTATTCTGGTATAGAAAGTATTAAAAGTTGTTTTTTCAGCAATGACTGTTTTCTTTCTGCTGTTAGAATAAAATGTCTTTGAAGCAGTCCAGTTTTATCCAGTGTTTTACTCAATAAAACCTCTAACTTTGGGAAAAAAAAAACACATCTTTTCCTATTCACTTATGTGTACTGCAAAGAACAAAACCTGTGTGTGTGTGGGGGGAAGTCATCAAACTTCGGCAAGACTTGGTCCAACCCCATTTTTTTAAAAGCCCTGTAGCATTCTGGGAGAGCCTCATGCTTTTCCAAGGGACTGAGTCTCTGTGTAGTACAGTGTGTGTGTGTTGTGTGTGTGTGCACCTGTGCCTGTGCACGCCCAAGTGCCTGTATGAACCACACTTCATTTTCAAACTACGGGAATATTAATGCATGCCCCTTATTGTGGTGATCACAGGAGGAGCCACTTAGAGCCCTGGAGTCCTTTATTCTACTTTACTGGTAAAAAGTTTTTTTTTTTTTTTATTTTAAATCATTAAATGGAAAGAAGTCTTTCCCTGCCAAATTATCTGAGGATAATCTGGATGTTTCCTCTGGAAGAAAACAGCTTGGGGGACCGGGAGTGTGCTCACCACCTGATGAGCGAGCTCTTTTGTTTTACATTTTGTGCTTTAGTTTGGCCCCAAAAATAAATTTGCAGGGTGCATGCTATAGCTCCGGGCCATAGAGGGCCCATGCAGGTTCAGCCAGAAAAGGCACCTGCGTGTGTTACAGGAGTTTGTCTGCTTAGCATGCTTCTTTCAGCCTGGAAGCCTGCGTGTGGCCTAGGGCAGGGAAAGGGGGCAAACAAATGGAGCTGTTATTGGTCCTCACTGTCCAGGACGACAGAAGTCAAATGTGGAGGTCTCAGTTGAACGAGCGCTCTGGACTTCTGTCTACACCACCTGCACGATGGATCTGAAACCCACAGGAGCTGGACAAGACCCCACAGTGGTGAGGGCAGGAGGGCAGGAATGCTGGACTATCAGGTGGGCTGGAGAGCACGTGGACCCTCTTGGAATGGCACTGCCATCAGGAAGCGGCCCCAGCCTTCCACATTTTCAACAGGTCCTGGTCACTTGGATTTTGTAGGGCATCCACACAACATTTGTCTGAAAAAGCTGGGCAATGAATGGATGAACAAAATGCAGCACGACCACAGAGGGGAATATTATTCTGCATAAATAAGTAAGGACTGCCTTGTGCTACAGCCTGGATGGGTGAACCAAGGAGCCAGGCGCCAAACTACAGCCCATATGATTCTGTTTATGTGAAGTGCCCAGAGTAGAGAAACCTACAGTGACAGACCGCCCCAATGGGGCTCCTGGGCGCGGGTTCTGTGCGTCGCCTGCTCTTGGCTGTGTGAACACGGGCACCCAACTCTGTTTACTTCCCAAGCCCCTGCCCCTTGCCTCCCCAGGGTCAGGGCTGTGATTAGAAATTGCACCCCAGCTGCAGCAGGGGAGGGGTGGGCCAGGCACTGGGCCAGCTGCTGGGGCCTTTGCCACCTGCTGCCATCCCCACTGTCACCACAGGACTCAGCCAACAAGGTGAGGCTTCCTGGGAGTGAGCAGGGCTGCAGGGCTGGGCAGGGGCCTTGGGAGCCCCTTCTTTGGCCAGGGCCCCATGGGAGTGGGAGGGACGGTGAGGTGCGGGCACCAGTCTGGAGTTGAGAAATGGAGCATGAGGTTTTCCTGGTGCCCCCGGAAGGGGCCCTAAGGTCCGTGAGATCCAGAGGAGCTGTCCCTAGGAGACCAGTTATGTTTTGAAATTCCATTAGGCAACAGCCTAATGATGGGCCACAGATCACTTCAGGTTCCTAAACATCTTTCTTGCCCCTGAACTGCACCCTCCTCCTCGGCCCGGCCCTGCCCTGATGGCCGCCAGTCTGCTTCCTGTGTTCAGATTCCCCTGTGCTGGATGCTTCACGCAGATGGACTCCGGTCACCGGTACCTTCTGTGTCCGGCGTGTTTCACTTAGCCCGCATTTCCCAGGTTTGCCGCTGTAGGTGACATCTGTCAGGATGCCCTGCTTGACCTCCAAGGCCCAGCCAGTCTCTCCAACTTCATCTTTCACTCTCCTCCCTCACTTATCTGTCTCTGGTCAAAATGGCTATTTTTAATGGGTTTCTGCCCCAGGGCCTTTGCACATGCCATGCTTGGGGCCCTCCCGTACTTAGGTTTCAACTGAAATGTTCCTCCCTGACACGCACTGCCACACGGATGCATGTGTCCCTGGCTCCCGTGTCATGCCACAGCCTGTCACTTGCTTTCTGTCTTCCTTGTAGCAGTAATCACTCTGAAAATCTCTTACTTATCCCTTTGTTTACATGCTTGTGGTCTGTTTCCCTTACCAGAATGTAAATTCCTAAGTAAATTCCTAAATTCTGTGCCTTTCAGACCTCTGCTACAAACAGCACCTGGTACAGTGTTGCATCTCGAGAAATATTCATTGGGTGGATACAAATTCCCAGCCCAACTGTCTTTGATGCTGATCACTGGAGTAACTGTGGAAATGTGAGCTTTTACAAAAGAAGTTTCACCAGCAATCTCCAGCAAAGGGGCTCTGGAGCCAAGAGGGATGTTGGGTCCATCGCAGACCTAGCAGCGTGCTTGAGAGCTTGGGAGTGACCCTGCTCGCTGTGCATGTGGCTGTGTGTCTCTGTGGCTGAGGAGGGCCCATGGGGTCTTGGGAGACCAGATCCCAGCATGGGAGCTCAAGGCTGCATGGTGCATAGTTCTAGGCAGGAGACCCTGATCTGTCCTCCTTGTCACAGATCTGCCAGGCAGGCTCCTCCTTGGTCTCACTGAGCTTCGGGTTCCTCATCTGTGAACGAGCCTGTCACACAGACTCGCTGCGGGTGGCTCGAGAGATCCTGGGCAAGTGTTTTGCAAACAAAGATGCTCCCTGCATTGGTTATTCCTGCCAGCATCAATATCCAAAAATGGGTGCCCTGCCCGTGCCATGGTGTGGCCAGGGAAGACGGAGCCCAGGCAGCCATGTCCACGGCCACCCCGGCTCCCTCCCCAACCCCAGTGACCCCAGCCACACTCGTGCCTGTGACCCTTGGGTCAACACCTCCTCTTAATGCCTTTCCATTTCTCAGTTTGCTGACTGGGGTGATTTTCAGTGAGGTCCACATAAATAATTCAAAAATAATTCACGATGAAGAGGAACACGCTTCTGGAATGGATGATGGCATGATGAATTAAACACTTTAGAGGGCCAACGTAAATTATTTTAATGCATGTAATAGATCCATCCAGTGAGAGTTGAGGCCCTGCATGTCAGGCCTCTGTGCCCCTGGGGCCTGGAGGTGGTGGGAGCAGGTGGCTGGGAGCTGGCGCTGCTGGGGCTTGAATCATTTCCTTTGCCAAAGACCCATTCTCCCAGCACTTAGGTTCTCCCAGCACTTAGGTTCTCCCAGCACTTAGGTTCTCCTAGCACTGAGTGAGCAGTGGGAAACGTGTCTGCTTCTAGCCAGGTGGGAGCAGGAACCAGGAGACCGATGAGGCTGCGTGAGAGCATCTATCGGCATTGGCAGTGACAGAGGCCTGACCTGCACCCTGCCTTCCATTCATCCTCTGCTCCTCTCCAGGGCAGCGAGGGGCTCTGCCGTGTGGCCACAGGCAGTTAACATGTCATGTGTCCCTTGGGAATTAACAGCAGTGTCTCCCCATTTACACTCACCGCATGCTAGTGCAGGAAGGGGTCATTGTGTGCAACTTACCCATTTAACAGAAGGGAAAGCCTAGGACTCAACGTCCCCAGGCATGGGAAGTAAACACATTTGTTCTCGTGCTATCTCCGCTGTATTTACGGAGTGCTGTCTAAAGATGGCTGTGGCTTTGTAGAAGGAGACCTGTAATCCCAGAGGGAAGAACTCATTGATTCTAGAATGTGCTGCTCTGACCCCTTATGGTCAGGGAATGCCTGGTACCAGTGTGTTATGGTGACCGGCTGTCTCCTGGCTGGAGAGAATCATTCACTCACTCTACGGCTAATGGTCCAGGGGTCTGTCCCGAGCAATGGCCACAGCAGTGCATGAACCCTGCTCACAGCCAACTCGCGGCTGCTTGATGCTCTTGGGAGGAACGGAAATCAAGAGCTGTAGTCACACGTGCAGTGCAGTCTTTGAGTTCATCTCCAGCCAGACAGCGCCTCGGTGGCCTGTCCATCTGCATCCAAAATCCCACCCTGGCAATTCAGCTGTGCATGGAGGACTTGATGTGATGGAGCATAAGAGCAGGGGGAATGGAACATGAGCTGGGAGAGAGTTGTGGGAGGAAGCGATGGGCCTTGAATGAATGAGATTTGGATGTGAGGAGCTGAGAAAGAGTGTGAGAAGGTTCCAACAGGAAGGGGCGGGGTGCTCCCAAGATCCTCGGGGAGCTCTGCCCTGATGAGTGGACTGGGGAGCCTGGAGCCCAGAGACCAGTGTGTAGGCTGTGTATGTCCCTCCCGAGTGTGTGCATGGACAGCCTGACCTTTCATGGGTGGTGTTACGAGGCCAGCTTCATGAGTGGGATTAGTGCCTAGACTGGCCCCACAGAGCTCTCGCGCCCTGTTTTCTACCATGGGAATGCAGGTGGAGAAGGTGCGCACGGGTCGGTCGGGAAGCAGGTGTTCCCCAGGCACCATACGAGCTGGTCCCTTGATCTGAGGCTTCTCCAGAACTGTGAGAAGCAAACTTCTGTGACTGACACGGGGACGAAGGAACAAAGCCCTTGCAGGTGGGTACGCATCAGATGGCCTGTGTGTGTGTGTGTGTGTGTGTGTTGAAAAAACGTTTTCAGGGGCCAGTGTTGTGGTGCAATGGGTTAAGCTGCTGTCTGCAGCACTGGCATCCCATGTGGGTGCCGCTTTGAGTCCTGGCTGCTCCAGTTCCCATCTAGCTTCCTGCTAATGAGCCCAGGAAACTGCGGAGGATGACCCAAGAACTTGGGCCCCTGCATCCATGTGGGGGAGCCAGAAGGAGCTCCCAGCTCCTGGCTTTGGCTTAGCCCAGCCCCAGTCATTGTGGCTCTTTGGGGAGTGAGGATTGAACCAGCAGATGGAAGGCCTTTCTCCCCCAACCATTCTCTCTCTCTCTCTCTCTCTCTCTCTCTCTCTCTCTCTCTCTCTTCCTCTCTCTGTACTTCTGACTTTTAAGTAAGGAAACAAATCTTTTCAAGATATTTTCATTAGCATGTAGATCAGGGTGGGCCCGCCCATGCTATAGCCCAGGAGGATTCTCGATGAAGATGAAATTCCTGACCCTCAGAGGGGATCTCAGGAGGTGGCTGATGAGTACTGTCTGTCAGTGATCGCAAATTGGCTGTCATTTCCTCCATTAGGCCGCCTACCAACCCTGAGTCCATTCATTGTCTCCTCTTTGTGGTCCCAGAGCACATCGTTCTGGATGAGAGTGGAATGCACTGTAGCATGCCATGGAGGGCTGCACCTGTCCCCGCTGAGGCTGAACCCTGGCCACAGCCCTGTCCCTGTTGTTGCAGCAGGCCCCCAAGCTGTCCTGGCTCATCCTTTAGGATTAGCAACCACTTACCGAAGGAGTCCACTGAATTGAAGGGAGGGGCTGCAGCTGGCCCTTCAAGGAGCCATTTGCTTCTGTAACAGTTAAAACCTTGATGGCCAGCATTGTCCTCCTAGGGAGTGGTGGCTGTTTAGGGGAAGGCCAGGTCTGGGGCAGGATATAACTACCACCTGCATGTAACTCCCCAGGGCGGCTGATGCCCACGTGGCCATCATAAACCTTCCTTGAAGAGCACAGCATCACCGACCAATGAAAGGAAGGCAAAGAATATCACTGACCAATCAAAGGAAGGTGGCAGGCATCACTGGCCAATTAAAGGAAAGCACCAAACATCATTGGCCAATCAAAGGAAAGCGGCAAACATCACTGAACAACTAGGGAATTGGACACAAGCTGAGCATGCACCGCTTAACCCTAACTCTAGTTCCTAAAATCCTTTATGCTTAACCCCCTGGGGAGCCTGAGAATGAAGCCATAGCTGCCCAGCTCCTTGCTCTTCACTTTGCAAATAAACACCTCTTTTCTTCCACCATGCCATGTCAGTAATGGGCTTTCTGCAAATTGGTTGAGAGGGCTCCTACAGCAACACCTCCAGCTAGTTTGGGAAGTTGTTCTGCAATACCACTTAGACTGGAATGGGTCTTTTGGGGGTGGTGGCTGTGACTGGTTTATTGCTGGATCCGTGGTGATCCTAATGGGAACCTCATGTATGCTTCATGGTTCTGCATTTATAAATGAGCCCTCAAGAGGTACAGCAGTAGACATAAGGTCAGGTGGAAAGTCCAGACTTCCTGAGATTTCAGGTTTTTGTTTTTTTTTTTTTTTTTTTTTTTGGACAGGCAGTTAGACAGTGAGAGAGGGAGAGACAAAGAGAAAGGTCTTCCTTCTGTTGGTTCACCCCCCAAATGTCCGCTACGGCTGGCGCTGCACCAATCCAAAGCCAGGAGCCAGGTGCCTCCTCCTGGTCTCCCACATGGATGCAGGGCCCAAGGACTTGGGCCATCCTCCACTGCTTTCCCAGGCCACAGCAGAGAGCTGGACTGGAAGAGGAGCAACCGGGACAGAATCCTGCGCCCCAACTGGGACTAGAACCTGGGGTACTGGTGCTGTAGGTGGAAGATTAGCCTAGTGAGTCATGGCACTGACCAAGATTTCAGTTTAACAGGATCACACTGTCTTCCATGAGCTTCTTGGGAAAAAAAAAAAAAAAAACAAAACAATAAAACGTCAACACTATAGGTGGCTTTTAGCTGGTGAGCTTATTCAGGCCAGAATTGTGTATCTTCTAGTGCCTGGTGCAGGGGAACCCCCAGTGTCTGTAGAAAGAAACACCACGGGGCCATGGTGGGTGCCTGTTGTTTTGCCCCAAGTCCCATCAGCTCACCTCTGAATGCCTCTGCAGCTGCTGTGGACAGTTCCCGGCGCAGATGGCGCTTCATGCATGAAGAACTGCAGGGGCTTGTTCAGCTGCTTGCAAGAAAGCTGAACATCCCAGGAATGTAAGCCTCTGGGGCAACCCCAGCCAAAGAGTGGCCGAATCCCTGGGGACTGCCTTTCTCCCAGGTCCCACCATCCGCAGGATTGAACACCAGCTGCCCTCACTGATCACGTCCCCAGGAATACCCCCAGGATTGCATTCCTCCATTCCCCATCTCACATCCCCACTCCTGTTTCTGGGATCAGCTCCTGCACCCTGTCCTTGTCTCACCAGGTGTCTATATTTGGGGAACTCAAACTAAGACAGGAGATAAATAGCTGAGCAGGGGTTAAATGAAGAATGAGTGAGATGACAGAGAAGCGAGGGGACTGTGAAAGCAGACCACACATTTCACCCTCTTCCTTGGGCTGAAGAATATGATACCCGACATTCCAGGGGGCCTGTGGGGCTTCTTGCCCAGGGTAGACCAAGACAGTGGGGACTGTGCCTCAGAGCATGGTTCTCCACAGGACCATGGGGGACCAGAAGACAGTAGAGTAGTGTGCACATGAGAGGTGCAGTCAGAGCTGTGGAGGGTGCCTGTGCTCACATCCTGGGCTGATCACCACACATGGCACTTGCTACCGGCCGTCAAGGACACTGCAGCAGTTGATGAAGCGAGGGGTCACCCCAGAGAGGGGAAAACAATGGTAATCTGGGCTCTGAAGTAAGCCCTATAAAAATAACCAAAAAACCCAGAGAACTGAGGTGGGAGCTAGGTGCAGAGGAACCTGGGCCGAATGAGGAGAGAATTTGGTACCTCGTCCAGATGGCTCCTTCCCACCACCCCGCCATTTTGATATGGGCACAGGAATGAGTCGTGTACCTGAAGGCAGGAACAGAAGGTTCCAACAGAGATTGCACAGAGAAAGGCAGACTCTGCTGAACACTTTTGACAACCAGCCTGCTCCCCACACCGGCTTGAGTGATGCTTGGAATAGACTGCGCCAGGACGGCGGGCAGAGGCTCTCACCCTGCTCTCCGGAACCTCCTGCACTTGGCCGCCAGCTCACTGGGCAAGGGCTCTGAGTGTGTCTGAGTCCTCAGGCTGCTGTAACAAAGTCCCACAGACTGGCTGGTTTGTCAACAATGGACATTTATTTCTCACCCTTCTGGAGGCTGCAAAGGCAAGGTCAAGGTCAAGGTGCAGGTGGATTCCAAGCCTAGTGTAGTCCACTTCCTGATTCACACACTGCCATTTTATCATTGTGTCTTCACAATGTGGAAGGGGAAGGGCAATTGTGAGAGTCCCTTTGGTAAGAGATCTACTCACCCATGTGACTTAATCACTTCCCCAAAGCCTCACCTCCAAGCACCATCCCATTGGGAAGTAGGCATCCACGTATGGATTTTAAAGGATATGAGCATTCAGTCTACAGTGGAGTGTCCTAGCCTATACCTCCTCCCTTTTGTGAAAAGCAATTGCTTTAAAAAATGATTTATTTATGTATTAATTTGAGAGGCAGAGTTACAGGGAGAGAGGGAGAGGCACACAGAGAGAGATTGATTTTCTGCCCCCAAATGGCCACAATGACCAGGGCTGAACTAGGATTCAGGGTCTTCATCTGGGTCTCCCAAGTGGATATAGGAGCCCAAGTACTTGGGTATCCTGGCTGCTCCACTTTGGATCCAGTTCCCTGCTAGTGCTCCTGGGAAAGCAGAGAAATATGACTCAAATGCTTGGGCCCACGCCACCCACGTGGGAGACCTGGAAGAAGCTCTTGGCTCTTGGCTTTGATTTGGCCCAGACCTAGCTGTTGTGGCCATCTGGGGAGTGATCCAGCAGATGAAAGACTCTCTCTCTCGCTCTCTCTCTCTCTGCCTCTTCCGCATTCTATCTGTAACTCTGATATGCAAATAAATAAACATATCCTTTAAACAAAAAGGAGGTAGAGACATAAATCCATATTTTTAAGGAATCCCTTCTCAGAACCCATGAACGGTCCTTAGTGAATTTGCTGTGGTTTTCCCTGGCCTGGGCCCTCAACCTCGGCCCACCACCCCCCACACAAGGGCATGCAGCCATAGGGGCAGCAGGGACCCCTGCTGCTCTCGCCATCAGTGCCTCCTCCTCCCGGGTAGAATTTAGGAAATGTCATCCCCAGAGTGGCTGTGTGAGTGCAGTGTGCCGGACACCTGTGAATGCCCTGTGGCCATGGCTGCTGGTCCTGTCTGCCCAGGGTGGGGCTCCTTTGCTCCTTCATCTTCTAGAAATCCAATTTTACAAGCTGTTGGTCTTCAGTGTGGATGGCTGCATTTTATTAATTTGGGAAAGAATGCATTATTTTTAATGACTCTGGAGCTCTTCTGGCTGCACCCACAGCTGCAGCCTGCACAAAGGGTCTTCCTGCTGTGACCAGGGTGTGAGCCAGCATCTGTGGGCAGCGTGCCACTGCAGGGCTGCGGCCATCCAAGGTCGTGGTGCTGTCCAGGGGTGTCAGTGTGAGAAGTGACGTGGCACTGGTGTCCCTGGAGAGGAGCCCACTGGGCAATCCCAGCGGGGGTTCTCAGTGGCTCCAAACCACTCTTACTTTGCTGCACAGAACTGGCCAGAGCTATGCAAGGCCCACAACCAAGCCTGAGCAGGAAACACCCTCTATGTGCCTTCTCCCTCCTTTTCACAAACAAGATGCCTATCAGCAGGGGATGGTGTGAGGGGTCCTGGTGGGTTGTCTCAGGCCTGCTCTAGGGGTCCTGTCTCATGGCCCAAGACAGGGCAACTCGACCATTTTGCAGGTGCTCCTCCGCCCCTCCCCACCTCTAGCAGCTCCCCCTGGCTGACTTCCTTTGTTTCATCACTGGCAGTCAGGGCAGTGTCCTCACTGTCACCTCCCCTGGAAGTTGGTTTCTTGTCCACACTGTTCCCTCCTGGCAGCCCTTCAGGACTTAGTGGTGAACCTTCCCTTCTCCTCTTGGAGTCATCAGGGGGTCTTTCCAGCTTGGAGCCCTCCTGTAGCCCATGATCCACCCAGCGTGGCTGGCTCAGCCCCTGGCAGAGGGGCTTGGCTCAAACCTGGCCTCTGTGCACTGAAAGGGCCCTGGGCAACATGCTCACAGTGCCCAGGGGCAAGGGGTCAGGGAGTGCTGGCTGGGGACAGAGTGGACCCTGGGGTCTGTATTGCAGAGTGAACTGGGAGCTCCCGCAGGGTTTGGGGGGTCATGAAGGGCAGGAGGATGGTGCTGCAAGCAACATGGAGGCAGAGCTTGCTCGTGGGCTCCTACCTTGCAAGTGTTGGCTCCCTAATAAGAATCCAGAGCTGTAGACCTGGTGGCTGGGGCGCTAGCTCCTGCCTGCTAGCTACAGTCCAGTTTAGTAAACCCTTCAACTGCTAATCAGGTCGTTATTTAACTGATGGCTGCTTTCTCTGCCAAGGCCCTTCACCCCTGGCCATGGCCTTGTGTGCACCTACAGCACGTGGTGTTATTTTTGTTTTCGAGGTTGACTGGGTTCAAGGCCGCATTGTGGTTCTAATGGCCCCTGCTGAAGATGCTGTCATTACCCAGATGATAGAATTTCGATGGGTTCCATTGCTTCTCTGTGTTAGGCAGTGGGCAGGGTGTGTGTGAGAGCAGACTTCTTTCCTCTTCCCTTTCTCCTGCTGGGTTCCCTCCCTCCCAGGCAGCAGTCTGGATCAGGCTGCTCTGCTCACCTCCCTGGGGCCAGGGTGATCCAGACTTAAATCTACCTGGGATCCCCAGGACCTTGGCAGGTCTTCTCGGAAGTGGGGTGACTGCGGTCTCTGCTGTTGGCTCTGGGGAGCCGTGCATTGGTGCGGCCAGCATAGTGCCCCGGCACCTGTGTATGCTGTCGTTGTGGATGGAAGCTGTGCACGCAAGTGTGTGTGTGTGTGTGTGCTGGGAGCAGAGATTATGCATGAACGTGGCCTTTCAGTTCACTGCAGTATTCCACTAAAGTAGATCATTATTCTGTATGGAATAAATAGTGTTATTGGGCTGATATGCTTAAGGCTAATGAGCCCAAGTCTAGCATCTGAGAAGCCAGATAACAAGACAGGTTTTTCTCCATTGGCTTCTACTGATGTATTAATTAATGAAATCCGCCAGCGCCGTGGCTCACTAAGCTAATCCTCTGCCTGAGGTGCCAGCACTCCGGGTTCTAGTCCTGGTTGGGACACCATATTCTGTCCCAGTTGCTCCACTTCCTGTCCAGCTCTCTGCTGTGGCCTGGGAGTGCAGTGGAGGATGGCCCAAGTCCTTTGGCCCTGCACCCGCATGGGAGACCAGGAGAAACAGCTGGCTCCTGGCTTCGGATCAGCCCAGCGCACCAGCCACAGCGGCCATTGGAGGGTGAACCAACGAAAGGAAGACTTTTCTCTCTGTCTCTCTCTCTCTCTCTCACTGTCCACTCTGCCTGTCCAAAAAAAAAAAAATTAATGGAATCCAAGATTCCCCTTTGAGCTGCAGGAGTGTTTAAATCATTCCTGAGCTGTACATTAGGCCCTCGCCCCCTCCTGCCCTCAGATGCTGTGGAAGACTTGGGGGAGGGCAGCTGGGTCTTCAGGCCTCTGGTCTGGCCCAGGTGGGAGCAGGAGCAGGTACAGCCAAGAAGCCACAGCCAGACACCCCAAGGACCATCTGTGTCCCAGCCCTGTGCCACATCACAGCCTGCAGAGGCCTAGCCAGCTCTCCCTTCCTCATTGCTATGGGCAACCTGCCCCAGGGAAGCCTGGTAGGCCATGGGTCCAGGCCTGCCTTGGAGACGCTTCTGCTGACCCCACCTCCTTTGGGAGCCAGTGCATCTCATGGTGTTTCTATTGACTGTTTAAAGTGAAGGAGGCTGTGGACGTCCTAGACAAGGCGGTAATGCTTATGTGGTTGGTTCACCGGTCTTGGGTCACCATTTCCTTCTGCAAGTAGCAGTGTGTTCAAAGCTGGTGTTGGTGTTAACCAGGTTGGGGTACTGGGCCTGACTCCAGCATCTGTCAGCTGTGTAAAGGCAGTCATGTTGTTGCAATTGTTTAGGCCTCCTCTTCCTCGTCTGTGGAATGGGGTAGTGGCAGTATGTACCCCAAAGGGCAGCTGGGAGGACCGAGAAGGAGCATGGGTGATGCAATCCCAGGAACAGGTCTGCCTGGAGCAGACGCCTGGGGATGCGGGGATGGTTACAATTTGTAACAATGACAACATCTCTTATTGAAGGTGGAATGGGGAGAAGTCACAGTGGCAAAGAATGATTCTCACGGCCGGCGCCGCGGCTCACTAGGCTAATCCTCCGCCTAGCGGCGCCGGCACACCGGGTTCTAGTCCCGGTCGGGGTGCCGGATTCTGTCCCGGTTGCCCCTCTTCCAGGCCAGCCCTCTGCTGTGGCCAGGGAGTGCAGTGGAGGATGGCCCAGGTGCTTGGGCCCTGCACCCCATAGGAGACCAGGAAAAGCACCTGGCTCCTGGCTCCTGCCATCGGATCAGCGTGGTGCGCCGGCTGCAGCACGCCGGCCGCGGTGGCCATTGGAGGGTGAACCAACGGCAAAAGGAAGACCTTTCTCTCTGTCTCTCTCTCTCTCACTGTCCACTCTGCCTGTCAAAAAAAAAAAATTAAAAAAAAAGAAAAAAAAAAGAACGATTCTCACAAAGATGAAATTGCATTCTTTTTTTAAAAAAAGGTTTATTTATGTGTTTGAAAGACAGAGTTACAGAGAGAGAGAGGAAGAGAGACACAGAGAGAGAGAGAGAGAGAGAGAGAGAGAGAAGGAAGGGAGGAAAGAGAGAGAGAGAGCTATCACCCCCTGGTTCACTCCCCAAATGGCTGCAACCACCTGGGCTGGGTCAGAAAGAAGCCAGGAGCCAGGAGCTTCTTCCAGGTCTTCCACACGGGTGACAGGGACCCTAGCACCTGGGCCATTCTCTGCTGATTTCCCAAGCACATTAGCAGAGAGCTGGATGGAAAGTGGAGCAGCCAGGACTCAAACTGGCGTCCATATGGGATTCAGGAATTGCAAGTGCCGGCTTAACTTGCTATGTGGCAACTCTGGCCCCTGCGTTATTTTTATACCTTGTAGTAACTTTAGCCTTTACAGCACACCAGCAAGAATGTATCTTTCAGGGGCCTGTTTCAGATTTTAAATCAGGTGATATCAGCTGTTAGCACTTTCTTTCCCATGAAGAGTTGGTGCAAGTGCCTTACAGGTCTCTCAACAACCTTGCTGCAACCATGAACTTGTGTTTTGGTTCTCCCTGCATAAATAACCATGATACACCAAGTACCCCAGAGGTGCCCATGTGTCTCCTAATTCTATGGGAGCCATGTCCCCTCATACCTTGTACCCCATACCCCTTGTCCCCTCATACCCTGTGACCTTGTACCTTACATCCCATGGATGACCATGTATCCCATATCCCATAGGTGACCATGTACCCCACATGTGTGTCACCCAGCAAAATTTCCAAGATGAACATTGTTGCCCTGGACTTCACAAGGTCCTCTTTCTGGCCCACCCTGGCTGTGCCCTGGAGTCTGGTGGAGCAGGGTCTCTGGGGACATGGTGAGGTGTCATTCCACTGCAGGTATGACCCCTAACAGCCTGGGATAGGGAGCAGGCCCTGGCCCTTCCTGACGCCCCTACTGGTGCTGGACAGTGGCCCCTCAATCCCCGGTCATTGGTCCCCACCCCTTGCACATACTGCCAGAACCCCATGGTGCTTTAGTGCCTGCCAGCGCCCACAGCCACAGCCCTGAAGCCTGCTTTTGCTTGTGCGTTTTGTAGTCATATACCTACCTAATGTTGAGTCTACTGTATTTAGAATCAATAGCCTCTTAGATTTAAAATCTGAGCCGAACTATAAACCATAAAAGAGCTCCTGATTATTTCATTAGTAATTTGCTAATTGGCATTAGATATTTAATTACACATTCCAAATATTTGATGAATTATTTCAGCTCTGCAGAGAAAGCCGGTGACAAGGACTTTATTCCTGGGAAGCAGAGAATCAGAGGGAGAGCCTGCAGGAAGGGCGAGTGTCTGTGTTTGTCGGAAGCTGGCACAACCTGTGCGAGAAACCCACTTGTACAGCTGCGATGTCCCACAGGGCAGCCAGTGGCCTGAGCCGGGGCCTCTCCCAAGCCGGTGTGGTGCACGGCAGCACTGGCCGCCCACCCTCTCTTTCCTGCTTTGATCCGATTCCCGTAGCAGAAGGTGATGCCCCTCCCCTCTTCTCATGGGCTGTGTCTTGACATGGATAAAAGGAGTCATCTCTGACTCTCACCCTGTCCCCTGTCCACCCAATTCATCTCGCAGCAGGCCCTGTCTGCATCGGACACCAGATGGCTCCCACAATCTTCTTAGAATGGATTTGCATCAGATAACACACCAACTCTGGCTCCCTCCCTTAAGGTGTGGGAGCTGCTTCTCTGGAAAGAAAGAAAAAAATGGTAATTTCAGGACCAGGAAAAAAAATTGCACAAATGTTCATTTCTGTTTCCTCTGGGATCCTTCTGATAATAAGTTGGCCCTGAATTCAGGCAGCCCCCAAAGTGTGTTGGGTTTCTCCATGATGCTTGGGACCCTGGTATCCCGGGGCCAAAGTCTCCATGGGACAGGTTCACCAAATTGTGGCAAGATGTGGCTGCACACTGGGCTTTTTTCCTGTATCTGTCGGGGGTTTCTGCACACACCAGCTGGCCCCTCTGTGGCACGGGTGGACTGTGGGCTGGGCTGGATTTCAAACATGGATTAGCACAGCCGCTTGCATGGCTGGGGCCGAGTGCAGAGGGACACATCTCTCTCACAGATTCTCACCTTGAATCTTCTGCTATCCTCAAAACAGATTGTGATGGAGCCATACGTGGACTTTCCAATGGCCACTTCGGAGAAACCCGGGGAGGATTAGAAGAGAGAGCCACATCCCAGCCACACACCTGAAATACAAATCAAAAGGAAGAAGTTAGCTCTTAAACGGCCAGCCGTGCCCGATGCTGTGTGTGCCTCTGGAGGGAAGGCGAGTGCGTGCCCACTGCCTCCTCCTGCCATGTTTCTCAGATGTAGGCAGGAACATGGTCTGGAGCTGGTGAAGGACCCAGAAGAATGGAAACACCTTTGTTTCCTCACACACTCGCTCCAGAGTGCGTGCAGCCATTCGGGAGGTGTCAGTGCAAGAGGGCACCCTTGCAGCTGCAAGACTAGGGACTCCTCTTCTGAGATGTCCACAAACAGCACTCTGGGAAGGAAGCAGGGAAAGTGAAGAGAACCCAAGACCTGGGCGCGCACCCCAGTGGCACTCCTAAATGGATCCGGAGACCACTGCTGAGCCCTAAGATGCAGACAGTGCCCCCCCATTGATAGACGGGGTGGGGGCCCTGGAACAGCCACTGCACCAAACCTCCAGAAGGACAGGGATGACAGGAGGAGGCTGAGCACGGCCCCCTGCTCCTTGTCTGCCTCAGAGCTTTGAAATGCGACTGTGTTTGAAGTGGCCTGGATAAGTAGATGCAGCAGCATTTAGGAGAGGCTGCCTCAAATCCCTTTGGAAATAGGATGAATATAAGATAAAAATGAATCAAGTAATGTTTCCCATCAAAATCGAGCTGCATTGGCCAACACCCTTTGAAACAGTGACGCTTCCACAAGCAGGAAGACTGTCCTGTCCCTCAGCCCTCTGGTACCTGTCCTGGACGAGGAGGTACAGCTCTACAGATGGGGGGCCTTTGGGGTTGCTCCCCACCAGGCTCAGACCTGCAGGCCCTGGCCTCATTCCTGTCCTGGCTGCCATCCAGGCCATAGCCCCAGCCCCCAGCAGCCTTTCTTTGGCGCTGCCCACCCTTCTTTCCAGGCAGTTCTTCCATCTTCACCATCCCCCTCCCCCAGACCCTTGGAAGAATCAGCTCTTCCCAGGATCAAGGCTTGTGTTGAACAGTTTAAAAGGCAATCCCGTGGTTTAACTAGGAACATAGAAAGGGTGGAGAAAGCTCTTGATCATTTGGTGAGTCTCAGTCTCAGGGGGTGACAGGGCTGATGAGCTGGCGAAGCTCACACCGTTTGTCAGCCAGGCTTCCTTCTCCATCGTCTCTTTGTGATGCTTTAAGACTTGTAGCTGCATCTCCTTCAGGAAGCCTTTGTGGGTCCTCCATGATGCTCTGTCCCTTGCCCGCCCCTGGGGAATGTCAGCTGTGTACTGTGCGGGCCCCTTCCTCCTGGAAGACTGACCAGTCCTGGCCAGTATGGCTGAGCTGGCCACTTCTGCGTGTGCCCCACGCTGGAAGGCCTGGCACTCATTAAATGATTGCTATCTATTTTGCTTTTGAGCAGGGAGATGAAATGAACTGCAGTCATAGTTTTTGAGAGCAAGGGCGGGGAGAACCCCTGGGCGTGGGGATGTTGCTGACTGCATATGGTGAGGCTGACCTCACACATGTGTCCAACATCAGAGCTTTTGCCCTTGGACTTGGAAAGAATGTGGGGAAGAGCATCGGGGAGAGAGGCTGGGGTGAGGAGGAAAAAGCCTTTGAGTCCTAAACTCAGGGCATTTGGACAAGATAATGGGATGAAGGGTGGCTGGTGAGACTGGAGGGATGGCAAGAGCGACCACCCCAGGCCACGTGCCACCCCAGACACTGCCCAGGTGTATGTCTTTCCCTGAGCAGTGCAGTGCAGTGCGTGCCTACCTTGGGGAGCTTGAGGTTGGGTGTAGTGGGAGAGGAGACCTCCGGACTCCCTGTCCTTCCTGTCACACATACCCACAGGTTCCACTGCCGTCACCTGGCTCCAGACCACCTCAGTGAGGCAGGAAGGCCCCACGTCAGCACTGCCTACTGCACCCCAGCTTCAGGCATATACAAGGTCCCTGGGCCTGGGGAAAGGAAGCATGGACCATGTTTTCTAGGTCCTGCAATCTAGTGTTGGCACCAACACCTGCCCCTGCCCCCAACATGTACATCCCAAGGTCATGGGCAAGGTGGAAGGCTAGGGTGTGGCCTGGCCCTGCAGACCCCATTCCCCCACCTTCTCCATCCCACATGCAGGTTTGAGCACTGCTGGTCCCTGCCCACATGGAACCTACAGCCTAGATGGAGAGTCCCACTCCTGCCACTGAGACAAGGTGTGAGGGAGGAGAGGAGAGGCCCCCGGGCAGACAGATAATGTGGTGTCTGGGGTCACCTGGCTCCATTTTGGGGACATCAGAGAAAGCCTTACCAAGTACTGTTTTGATATCTAGGGGAGAAAAAAGGTTTTAAAGCAGAATTGACTGAGGCCCTTTGTGCTTTCTAAGGATGTGCATTTGCAGGTGGAAAGTGGCACAGTCCCTCGTCATGGGGCCAGGGTACCGGCCTGGGCAGGGCACAGCACCAAACAGCTCCTTTGCATGAGGGAGGTAGGCTGTGGGGCCTGGCATGGGGTCTGGGATAGGAGGGAGAGGGCCTTTATCTGGGATGGGAGGGAGAGGACCTTTATTTTCATGGGTGAACAAAGGCATGCATTGCTTTGAGTTGCTGGAGAGAGATGCCCTGGTCATGGGAGACAGAGTGAAGTCCAAGTTCATAGGGCAGACGAGAGAGAAACCTACTGGGAAGTTTAAATGATGAGCTGCCAGGATGCACCCCCACAGCTCCTCCCATTAAGGGGGGACCAGAACGGCTTTGGCTGATGGTTGAAGCCTGATAAAAATGAAGATACCAGAAACTCCTGGATTTGGTCAGTGTCGGAAGTTGGAGTTGGAGGCCCTGGGACACTTGGGGAAGCGTTTGGACTCACCCCAGGTCAAGAGGCTGGAGCCTGTGCTGATGCAGACTTCACGTCTGTGCAACACTAGGACTGGGGGCTGGGGACCAAAGACCTCTTTATTTGGCACTGACACTAGTCTGATATTAAGGGCAGAAAATCAGAATTCCAGGGTTGCTTTAAACAAAACCTTCCATTAGATCTGCGTCTGCTCAGTAACTGGCGCTAATGGCTGCAAAGTGTGGCAAGTGGGTGTCCCGCTGACCCGGTGCTTCAGAAGAATGGGGACCATGTGACAAGTGCGGGAACTGTCGGCTCCCTGGCCCCCACTCAGGGTGGCTCAGAGGCACTTGAAAGCCGCTGGTCTTAAAAGGTTCTGAATGGTGCCCCTGGTGCCTGTGCACGGAGCCTGTGCTCAGCAGGTCTTTTGTGCACAGATGGAGTGAGGCACAGCGTGTCTGGCCCTTGTTGAATTTCCACTTATTCCAAATGATTTAGGAGCAAATTGATAAAGTCCACAGGACTGGGAATTCCATGTCCCCCAAACCAACATGGCGGCTCCATGGTGGGCAAGGGGTTGGGGCTGCCCCTTATCTTAGTACTAGCCTTAGCAAGAGAAGCTGTTGGTTTCCTGATGTTCCCTCGGTGGGGTGCAGGGACAGAGCCTGCCTTTGGGAGAGCTGGAGGGATTACTCAGCATGAGCACCTACAGAGGGCTTCCCAACAGGGGCACCATCAGGGTCACGGGCCTGAGATGCCTTTGTCTTGGAGGTGGCCCTGTGCATTGTAGGCTGCTTTGCAGTGTCCTGTGCCAGCAGCACATCCAGCCCTCCGAGCTGTGGCCACCAAGAACACCTACAGGGGTCAGCACTGTGGCGCAACAGGTAAAGCTGCCTCCTGCAGTGCCGGCATCCCATATGGGCTCGGTTTGATTCCTGGCTGCACCATTTCTGACCCAGCTCTCTGCTATGGCCTGGGAAAGCAGTGAAAGATGGCCCAAGTCCTCGGGCCCCTGCACCCATGTAGGACACTGGGAAGAAGCTCCTGGCTCCCGACTTTGCATCAGTGCAGCTCTGACCATTGTGGCCATCTGGGGAGTGAACCAGCAGTTGGAAGACCTCTCTCTCTCTGCCTCTGACTGTCAAATAAATAAATAAATCTTAAAAAAAAACAAAAACCTACGGACACCCATGTGCCACAGCTGGGGAAGAATCGCTGATGTGGGAGAGGCAGCTCATGAGACCCTGTCCTCAAACAGCTTAACATTTGCTAGCAAAGGTAAACCAGGGGTCAAGTGCAAGAAGTGGTACCAGAGAGGCCAGGGGAAGAGAAAAGGCCCTGCTCGTGGTCTCCAATAACTCTCCGCATCATTTCCATTCCAGTGAGTCTTCCCTTCTTCTCTAAGAACTATATTTCTGAAGTCCCAAGTGACACATTCAACTCATTAAGGCTTCTTAATTCCCCCATGAATTATGGCTGCAAGGGTCTGAAGGCCTAGTATCTCGCCTTATTACACCTGTAGTTATGAGCAGTAACTATGGCCTTTATTACAACATTCAGCACCAGCCATTAAATTCAAGGCATAGGCCGGCACCGCGTGGCTCACTAGGCTAATCCTCCACCGTGCGGCGCTGGCACACCGGGTTCTAGTCCCGGTCAGGGCGCTGGATTCTGTCCCGGTTGCCCCTCTTCCAGGCCAGCTCTCTGCTGTGGCCAGGGAGTGCAGTGGAGGATGGCCCAAGTCCTTGGGCCCTGCACCCCATGGGAGACCAGGAGAAGCACCTGGCTTCTGCCATCGGATCAGCGCAGTGTGCTGGCCGCAGCGCGCTGGCCACGGCGGCCATTGGAGGGTGAACCAACGGCAAAGGAAGACCTTTCTCTCTGTCTCTCTCTCACTGTCCACTCTGCCTGTCAAAAATAAATTTAAAAAATTCAAGGCATAAAAATGATTATTTCACCCCCAAATCCACCACCACTGGCACACTTCCATGCATGTTCTCATACCAAACCCAGCCTCTCAAAGACTGAGGCCTCTGGCTGGCAACACCCAATTTGCTAAGGCGGCCTGTCAATCATTCTTAATCACGCCACATCAAGTCCAAAGTCAAGGTTTCCTTAAGTATTGGCATTAGCTGATACTTCTATAAATAAAGGAAAAGCTGCTGCTGTCATTCTCCCCGTTTCACCAGAAGATGTTCCTTTTCCTTGTAGAAATGTAGTAGGGCTAAAACCTTTCGTGTTTAGCTTGGGGCTAAACACACTCTACACGTAGCAGAAAAATCATCTAATTTTTTCAATGAAAGCCTGTGCCAGTCAAACATCTTCTTACCCACTCACACTTAAGAGGCATCAAACAATGTACAAATACCAGAATCCTCCACCACGACAGGCACCTCACCGCGTGCACATTTATGAAAAAGAACCCAATGCAGAGATGGCGTGTGGAATGCCTTGGAGATAACGAAAGACGAGCACTGCCTGCTTTTGGTGTTAAAGATTTCACTGCTAAGGAGGACGTGGGGCAGGTTCTCATTGGTCGGAGCTGTTAAAGGTTATAAAACCCAAACATTCACGCTGCTCCACAGTGCGGTGTATAAATAACTTCCAGCTCATCTAGGGGCTCGGCTCCTAGCCTGAGTCCACTGGCGAAGATACAAAGAGCATGTGGCAGCTCACAGGGGAAGCCAGGAGTGGTGCAGGAAGCTCTTCCCAGAGGGAAAGAGAGACGTCCTCTGTTTCACGAAAGAGTTAACAGAAAGAAATAAAATCAGAGATGTGTAGCCTCCAGACATCCATTAAAGTGCAGAATGCTGCTTTCTATCACAGATTATATGCCAGATGTTCAAACTATCTCTAATCATTGCAGATGTAATGGGGTAGAATGTTGCAATTTGAGTTTACTGGCATTAATCCTATATACTGCACAAGGGAAAAGATTTTAAATATATAATTATAACTCACTAATACTCGGGTTTTATTTCCTTTCGATGGAACAGGACTTATTAAAGCGACAATTTACCGCATGTTTTCTTTATTTGGCATTCGACACGTAGATATGTGTTAACCTGGGTGCAGAAAAAACACCCAGGAACGGTTGTGAGTCTGCTGCTATGGAAATTCACGTTGACACACATGAGGTACTTTCAGAGTGTAAGTGGGTGAGTGGGACTTTAACCGCACGCTCTCCAAGTTGCTGCTCGGGTGTCTTCATGCCGGGAATATTTGTACTTCTTAATTCAAACAGAAATTTCCTCTGCTCTGGTTCTTCATTGCGAGTGGGAGAAGGTGCACTCTGGGCTCCAGAGGGGGGCCTGTGTGGCTGCGGGTAGAAGAGGAAAGACCTGCTCGGCACCCCCATTCTTTCAGGCACTTGCGGGATGCTGCAGAGGACCCAGAACAGTTTTTTTTTTTCTTTTTCTTTTTTTGCTTTTCCAGATAATCAGCTCAATCTGAGTGTGGCTTAGAGGCAATGCTGGGGTGAGGAGTAAAGAAAGCCCCACTAAGGGTTCCCAGTTCCTCTCCTGCAAATTAAACAGCAACCATTTCCCAAGCTGGCCTCCTCCTGAGCTGGAGCACTTTCTGGGCTGCTCCTCCGCTTTGCAAAGACCTTCCTCTGCAGCCTTGTCCCTGCGAGCTTGGAACCTTGGCCACCACAGGGTCAGGGACCCTCAGCCTCCCTGTGGGTGGAAGGCTGCACACCCATTAGCTAGGAGATACTGAGGAGAGGGAGAGGGAGAGGGAGAAGGGGAGAGAGGGAGAGAGTCTTCCATCTGCTGGTTATTCCCCAAATGGCCACAATGGCCAGAGCTGGGCTGATCCAAAACCAGGAGCTAGGAGCGTCTTCCAAGTCTCCCATGTGAGTGCAGTGGCCCAAGGACTTGGGCCATCTTCTATTGCTTTCCCAGGCCATAGCACAGAGCTGGATTGGAAATGGAACAGCTGGGACTCAAACCAGTGCCAATATAGGATCCAGGCACTGCAGGTGGTGGCTTTACCTGCCATGTCACAATGTCAGCCCCGATTCCTAGAATTTAAACTACTTTCGTAAAAAGTACCTGGGAGATTCCAAGGAACTGATAACCTAAGCAATATGCAAATTGTGTTTGGTTCTGTCTCTCTCTTTCTCCCCTATGCTCCCCCCCTTCTTTGTTCCTCTTATATTATTAGAAATCTGACAATTTCCTCTGCTTAATTCTTTCCTATTCCTAGAGTTCCAAAATCCTTCTGACTATTGCAGGATAATAAAATAACATATCTCCCCTACTTGGCAGTGGCTTCTTACATCCCATTAAGCCATTCTTTCTTGCTTTCAAAAAAAATGTTTGCAATTGCAGCCATTCATTCTTCAATGAATATTTGATGCACAAATGTTATATTTATGCCCTGGATTCTACTGCTGTACCTCTGCACACACAATAACATTTTGTGTTCCAAAGCTGAAACATACCTGAACATTATAAAAGACATCTTGACTAGTAATCAAACTTGACCTGCATAATTTTGACAATGCATATGATTCAATTGAGGTAATTACAGTATGAATAGTTCAGATAAAAGTCTTACAAGGCAGGAAAGGACAGCTCTGTCATAACTGTCGATAGTCTTATCGTGATAATAAAGCACAAAAAATTATCAGACTCATTCCACTATGAGAAACAGTAAAATGTGCTTCCACCCAGGAAGCTAAGTTCCAGGAAGATCCCCTAGACATGACCGGGAACATCGTGTGCTAGGTACTTTTCCTCCTATTTCTAAGCATAGCCCTGCAACAATTCTTAATTCTGAAAAGCTTATGTTTTAGCTGTGCTATCTCTTTAGTGGATTTTGACAGCAAATTTTGTAGTTTTTTTTTTATTTAATGAGACTTCTGAATAAAAATGTTGTTTGACAATAAGTTTCTGCTCAATTTCTTGGCATGATGGCTTTCAGAATGCCTCAAGAGTAAAAAAAAACTCCCTGATGGTCTGATTTTTCTGCAATTTTTTTCTCCATAGAATGTTAATATCCAAAGTTATGACTGTTTTAGAATCTTTTCAATACTCCTAAAAATCATATTTATTGTATTGTATGCAAACTATATGATTGGTCTTACAAAAATATTTATATGTGTTATGTTTCTGTCCTTTTAAAAGAAATGGATATTTGGGGTAGTGTTTTATCTAGTCATCCTTCTGATTTTTTTTAAAAAGAGTAAATAATGTATATGACTTGAAAAGCTGGTGCCATGGCTCACTTGGTTAATCCTCCGCCTGTGGCACTGGCATCCCGGGTTCTAGTCCCGGTTGGGGCACCATATTCTGTCCCATTTACTCCTCTTCCAGTCCAACTCTCTGCTGTGGCTCTGGAAGGCAGTGGAGGATGGCCCAAGTCCTTTGGCCCTGCACCCACATGGGAGAACAGGAGGAAGCACCTGGCACCTGGCTTCAGATTGGCGCAGTGGGCCGGCTGTAGCTGCCATTTGTGGGGTAAACCAATGGAAGGAAGAGCTTTCTCTCCTTCTCTCTCTCTCACTGTCTAACTCTGTCAAAAAAATACTGTAAATTAATTGAGAATTTATTAGCTTGCTTTCCTGAGGCTAAGATGGTTATTTTGCAAATAAATAATAATTTACATGGATAACAGTGTTTTTATAATAGAATTGAATATTCAATGTAAGTTTCTTTTGTGAATTGATTGCATAAAGTTTTCTCTTTTCCAAAGCAATGTCCTAGAATTTGGCGTTTATTTCCTTTCTATGAATAATCTGCAAGAGATAACAGATAGTAACCAAATTCCCACCCATGCTGGATTGGAAGGGCCCACAGATGAGTCTGTATTTGGTTGTCACTGTGCTTTTTTTTCTTAAAAAGAAAAAAATGTATTGATTGATTTGAAAGGCAAAGTTACAGACAGAGAGAGGGAGAGACAGAAAGAGAGGTCTTCCATCCCCTGGTTCCCTCCTCAAATGAGAGCTCAGTCAGAGCTGAGCTGATCCCAAGCCAGGAGCTTCTTCTGGGTCTCCCGTGTGGGTGCAGGGGCCCAAGGTCTTGGGCCATCTCCCACTGTCCTCCGAGGCCATAGCAGAGAGATGAATCAGAAGAGGGGCATGTGGGACACGAACCAGCATCTATATGGAATGCCAGTGCCACAGGCAGTGTCTTAGCCCACTATGATACAGCGCCCGCCCCATAAACCGTATGGTTCTAAAACAAAATTTATTTTTCTTTCTATACAGTGACTTATTTCAGTGAATCAGTCTCAAGTTACAAAATGTTTAATTTAGAGCCAGCGCTGTGACTCACTTGGTTACTCCTCCACTTGTGGCACCAGCATCCCATATGGGCACCGGGTTCTAGTCCTGCTTGCTCCTCTTCCAATCCAGCTCTCTGCTGAGGCCGAGGAAGGCAGTGGAGGATGGCCCAAGTGCTTGGGCCCTGCACACGCATGGGAGACTAGGAGGAAGCACCTGGCTCCTTGCTTCGGATCGGTGCAGCGCCGGCTGTAGCAGACATTTGGGGAATGAGAGAGGAAGACCTCTCTCTCTCTCTCTCTCTCACTGTTTCTCTATCTGTCAAATAAAAAAATGTTTAATTCAATAGCCTTCAAAAAATATACAGAAATAGAGCTTGGTAACAATTCAAACAGCTGTCAAAGATTCTATCCCGACACAAGGTGAATGAACTTGGCCCTATGACTGGTTCTGCAAGTGGTTATGCCCACGTTTAACAGAGGGCAGAGTTTCTGTTAGTGCACTCAAGGACAGACAGTGTCCTTCCCACTAGAGAATTCTGCAGCACTGAGGGCTGTTTTCGTACTTGGCAGTGTGCGTTCTTCCAGGCTTTTGGCATAACTGACAATCTGCACAAGAGCGACCAGCACTCAGTCCTCTGGTGAGCTGTATTTCTGTTTATGTGTTGCTCTTCCTGTTTGTGTGATCCTCAGAGCAGAGAAATTCTACCCAGGCAGGCTCTGTAGGTAGCAGGAAGAGGGGTGCTTCTTTGTAACAGTTCTTTGTGGAACTGCTACAAACACGGTATCATGCGTGTCTCCCTTGGTTTCCTCCTCACTGCAGCTCTGTGAGCTAGATTGTCCTCATTTTGCGTGGAAGGAAACCAAGGCTCAGAGAGGTCAGCCAAGGTGCCTGAGGTCGCACAGCCAATAAACAGGACGCCAGAATGCAAGGAGTCCCCACCTGCGCCCTTCCAACTCTGGTAGTCAGTGGCTGTGAGCCTAGGTAGGTGCAGACCGGCAGCTCCTCTCAGTGTCAGATGCAGAGAAGTCATGCATTGCATCGCTGGTCTAGCACCTCCTTCATTGATGTGTCTCAAAGCCCCAGTTGCCTTAAATTAATCAGCACAATTCCAAAAATGTGACAACTCCAAAATGTAATTAACAGTTCACCTTTTTTTTTTTTTTAATCAGCAAAGTTTTCAGTTTTCTTTTTCAAATATTCTCAGCTACTTGAAGGAAAAAAGTTTTCTAACTAAGTCTCTCAACTAGGTGGTTCTGCTTGGGGTCATTTATGAAACTGAGGCTGGCAGAAACTGTAGTCATTTCAGCATTTAATGGGGGAGAAACTTCTTCCAAGCTCCTTCACATGGTTTTTTGCAAAGCCTCAAAAGATCCGCTTCCAGCCTTACTCATGTAGCCCCCACCCCCTCCACTGGGCTTCCTCAAGACTTGGGAGCTGGTTTCCTTCAGCATGAGCAAGGCAAAAAAGAGCCCACAAGAGTGCCCAAGTGGTCAGCCACAGTCTTCATTAGAAGTGAAATAGTTGGGGGCTGGCACTGTGGTGTAGTGGGTAAAGCCATCGCCTGCAGTGCCAGCATCCCATATGGGTGCCTGTTCAAGTCCCGGCTGCTCCACTTCCTATACAGCTCGTTGCTATGCCATGGGAAAGCAGTAGAAGATGGCCCAAGACCTTGGGCCCCTGCACCCACATGGGAGACCCAGAAGAAGCTCCTGCCTCCTGGCTTCGGATTGGCACAGTTCCAGCCATTGCGTGCAATTGGGGAGTGAACCAGTGGATGGAAGACCTCTCTCTCTCTCATTCTCTCTGTCTCTCCTTCTCTCTCAGTCTAACTCTCATTTTCAAATAGACAAATAAATATTGGAAGGAAGGAAGGAAGGAAGGAAGGAAGGAAGGAAGGAAGGAAGGGTGGGCGTAGGCCTTCACCTGGTGTTAGAGTGCCGGCTGCACCACTTCCAGACCAGCTTGCTGCTGATGCACACCCTGAGAGGCAGCACCTGATGGCCCTAGTTCCGAGGTCCCTGCCACCCGTGTGGGAGACCTAGATGGAATGCCTGGCTCTTGGCGTAGTCCTCACCCAGCCCTGGTTGTTGCAGCATTTGGGGAGTGAGCCAGCACACAGGACATCTCCCTCACTCTCTCTTTCTCTTTGTCTCTGTTGCTCTGCCTTTCCAATAACTGAAAAAGCAGCAGCAGAGGCAGCAAAGCAGCGAGCCTGACCGCACTCGAGGGAGGTGGACTACACAGGGTGCAAATTCCAACATGCGGGGTCACTGTGGCCCCACCACAGCCAGAAACGTCCACTCCTCTGACAAGGATGCCTTAGTCCTTCCTGAAAAGCACCCTCCCCGCAGTCCAGGCTGAAAGCTCCATGGGTTACATCTCCTGCAAAGTCATTGACTCACTTTTTTTCTAAGGTATTGACCTTTTCATAAAGAAACTGAGAATTCTGGATCCATGCAGATGTGAGTATGGAGACTTTGGTTAAATTTTGCCTGCAAAGTTTTTAAAAAGAGGAGAGTCCCTGAGAATGGCGAGCAGCTTTGGTTTCACTCTAACGTAACACCAGGAACACGGCATATTGGTCCAGTCATGTTTGAATTGCTGGAAGAGTCTACATTTTTAACTTTCACTTGAAAGAAATGAGAAATGTGAACACTTTGCAGCATCAATGCTGTCCACATCTTTATGTGAGCAAATGTATTCATTGCTTAGATTTCTCTTTGATTTCCACTAAAGGCAAAGCACTGGATTCTGCCCACTGAGTCCTTGTGTTGGAAACTCTATTGGCCTGCATTTCTCTAGCTGAACATAGGATCTGATAGTGCAAGAGGCCTCCTCCTCACCTTTTTTGCAAAATCTTCTCAGTACGCACAGGGTCCCCAACTTATATCCGTTTGCCTCACAATTTTCCTGACTTCACCATGGTGTGAAAGTGGTATACATTCAGCAGAAACCGTAGTTGAACTTAAAGCCTTTTCCGGCCATCTTGGGCAGCATTGGTGGGCTGCAGCTCCTAGCCATGCAAAAACAAGGGCAACAACGAATCCTCTAAGTTTACTGTATTGTCAGTGTTCTCTGATATAGATATTCAATTCACCATGTGAGATATCCAGTAATGTATTAGAAGTAGGCTTTCTGTTAGATGACATTGGCCAACTGTAGGTTAATGTCAGTGTTCTGAGCACATTTAAGTCAGGCTAGGCTAAGTGATGCTTGCTAGATTAGATGTATCGAATGCATTTTGAACTTACAATGTTTTCAAGCTACAAGGGGTTTGAGGAACTGTACTGCACATTGAGGAGCAGCTGGTAAGGAAATGAGCTATGAAAAGTTTTGAAAGAGTTAATTCCTGTCCTGCCTGATGCTCTTAGTTCTTTTCATGATTGTTTATCTAAAAAGATGCTATAAATGGGGTGGGGAGGGGAAGGTTCTGGTTCATTCTTATTTGGACAACCACAACATTATCAAGCAATTCTTTCAATTTGTCTCAAAACACTCACTTTTTTGGAGGGAGTGACTAGCTAGTCAACACCCAAGCAGTGGAAGCCAGCTCTCATCTGAGAAACCTGATCATTTAACTGTGTATAAGGACTTGTGGTGGGTGGACTTGGTATAGCTCTGCCTTGTTGTGTTATGCTGCCCTGGTAACAACATTAGTTTAGAGTGTCACTCCTAACAGAAAGCTTCCTTGTCTAGGGGTGAAGAGGTCTTTCCTACGTTTATCCCAGATAGTAAGTGGTAAATGCCTTACACCATGTGCCCTGACAGCCTCTGTCTCCTGTACTGTGTTCTGCCAGACACGGTGTGTGTGTGTGTGTGTGTGTGTGCGCGCGCGCACATGCCACCATTCTGGAAGGAACACTGCATATCTTCCTCTACAATGGTCATGTGTTCTGAGTTCTCCAGGACAGTTTCAGTTTCTCTGTGTGCATATTTTTTCTTTCAGAGTTTATGGTGAGGCCATACCTGGAGGCCTCATGTGTTTGACATGGAGCTCTTTTTCATGTATGTTTTGGGATACGAGACTCTAAGCACCTGTCGGGAAGTAGAGTAGTTTAACCACACTGAGAGGTTAGCCACCCAGCACCTCCTCCCAATAATAAACCCGGCTGACTTCCTAGGCTGCTGACACCATGCGGGCCTGAGTGTCATGAGGCAGGGCCCTCACCTGCCAGCAGAGGGCAGCTGAACGCCGGGTCCCAGGACAGCACTGCAGTGATGCCGTCCACCTGAGGCAGCCCGCGCCTGCCCCCAGCAGGTCCCTATCCCAGCAGTCATTATCACTCAGAGACTCTCCCAATAGAGAATGAAGCTCTTTGCGATCTTTGGTCGTGAAGCACCTACCACACTTTTACTCCCCGAGCCACATCCTCAAGCGCCCACCAAGAGTGCGGCGGAGCAGGCTCCCTGCTGGGCAGAAAATCCTGTCACTCAGCAGCAAGTCCTGAGGCCTAACAGTCTTTTTCTATTACAGTTATCTGCGAGTATATTCATAATATACTTCTATTAATTCAAATAAAGAAGTAAATGTGATTGAATGTTTATAGCATTGTAGATGCTTTCTCTGATGTTGCTGTAAACAAATACTGCTTGTCTTCCCAACAGTCTCCATCTGCTCCCCAGGTCCATTCTTTACCTCCTGATCTCACTTCTCCCTTCTGCACCCACTAAGGAGTCCCATTGCCCTTGTTGACCACGTCTACCCAAGAATTAAGTAGACACAAAGAGGGAGCAGAGGCCAGGAGTGAGAAATACCTGTGACATGAGTTCAGCCCATGGATCCACAACTGCCAAAGCCAGCCCCATACCTGGGCCTTCCAACAGTGCAAGCACAAACACTCCTTTTCCATTGGAGTTCGTTTTATGCCATCTGCAACCTAAATAGTCTGAATTTACAAATTGTGGGGAAGTTACTCCAAGAGGCCACACAATCTGATCTTGCTGGGGCTTATTCGCATTTACCTGTTGTTTGTACAGATGAGATGACCTACCCAGCAACTGAGAGCTGTCTACCTCTGGCTTTAGATTATGATGTCTTTTTTAAAAAATATTTATTCATTTATTTATTCATTTATTTATTTGAAAGTCAGAGTTATACAGAGAGAGGAGAGGCAGAGAGAGAGACAGACAGACACAGAGGTCTTCCATCTGCTGGTTCACTCCCAATTGGCTGCAACAGCTGGAGTTGTGCCGATCTGAAGCCAGGAGCCAGGAGCTTCTTCTGGGTCTCCCACGTGGGTGCAGGGGCCCAAGGACTTGGGCCATCCCCCACTGCTTTCCCAGGCCATAGCAGAGAGCTGGATTGGAAGTGGAGCAGCTGGTACTAGAACCGGCGCCCATATGGGATGCTGGCGCTTCTGGCCAGGGCGTTAACCTGCTGCACCACAGCTCCAGCCCCTTTTATGATGTCTTTGCTTCCACATCCTCACCCACCCCGTCCTAGGCCAGAACCTCCCTTCTCAGCATCCTGGGTCATGAGCAATGTCCGCCCCCTGATGGGGTCCCCGGCATCCCAGGATGGAGTCAGCTCCTTGCAGCCCCCTCAGACTTGTGGGCTCTTCCTCAGCCAGGGACCACGGCCCAGACAGATTTGTCTTTCCCACTGGAGCGGCTGGAACAATCTTAAGGAGGATTCTTGTCCTACTTGCTACTATGTTCCCTCTTCTGCTTTCCTGGTTCCAAGCTTTCTGTGTCCCCTGAATGTAGATGCCAGTGAATGAAATAGACATTAAATGATCACCATTTTCTTTCCAAAGTACCAAATGGCCCTGTGGGGCTCTTTCTCCTACTGAGGTGGCCCCTCCTGTGGTCTCTGTCACATTCTAGCAAGGAAAGTTTTAAGCAGGATATTAACCTGTGGTCTTAGGCACTGTCTGATCTTTTCTCCTCCTTCCCTCACCCTGATCTTGACTGATGCAGACACATCCACCTGGCCCACCTCCCCCAGATCAGAAGTGACTGCACTCCTGGGCAGAGAGCTGAGATTTTCATTTTCTTGGGCAGTGACAGATGATGCTGCAGTATCTGAGAAAATTAAGTCATCAACTCCCAGGCACCCTTGACATCATCAAAAATATCTAGGCTAGAGAGCCATGGGCTTTCAATTTATTACTGGAAATAATGGGCAAAAGACGAGTAATTACGTGTTGACGTTGGACAATGCCATGGTGAAGGGGCAGAGAAGTGTAATTCCTGCCCTTGTGTCATAGTAAGATTTGTAACCACAGCCCTATCTGAAATAACATAAACTAAAATGATTGATTAGATCAGGTGTCATTTAGAGTTCCTCTCTCTGAACTGCCCATAAACCCCTGCAGGTTATAATCTAATGCAAAATAATTGCACCAATTTCTGGGAGGCCATTGGGGTGGACATACAGTAGGTGACAGATGCTTCAAGCCTTGCCTGGGCTCACCCTCCCGCCTGTAAGTCCTCTTATTTCCTGGCCCCTTCAATGCTGCCCATCATGCCAGTCACAGTCGCTGGCCCAGGGTAGGCCCTTGATCATGAAGGAAGATGATCATAACCAGACGTGCCCATTAGAGGACCTAGACGAATGTCACGGATGAGGACATAGTGACATGAAGGCCAGCAGTGTGCAAGGAGACAGAAGTCTGCGTCCTCATTGCCAACTCCAAAAACTTGGGCAGGGCCAGATACAACAGACAGCATGGAGACAGGATGAAAATGATAGTGATGGGGATCTGGGCCCGGCCATGACTTGGGCCAGCTCAAGTGTGTGGAGGTTAAGTGTCAAGAATAAGGACCAGGCTGGTTCACTACAGGCCTTTCTCCTATGCCCTTGGGCGCAGGGCCTCCATGAAATATTTCCCAGGCTTTCAGGTGCTATTGGCTCCTTTAACAATTTGATTCATGGAGAGAGAGAATTTTCACACGGTGGGGCAGCCCTTTGCCTTGTTGATGCTTCCCTCCTAATATTCAGCATCTCTTGTCATGCCTACCCTTCCTCTATGACCTCGTGGTACCCTGCTGGCCATGTATGTGAGTCCTGGCCTGGGCCTGGGCCCCTCTGAGAGCCAAAGCACATGAGACATCAGACTGAAGGTCAACAAGAGGGCCTGCGTGGGCCCATCCCACAGCCCCTGAGGTCTCCTTCCTGCCCAGCTCCACCACCTGCAGGGAGCAGGTGCTCTCGCTGCACCACCCACAACCACCTCAACATGTGTGTAGAATTCTCTGGACCTCTACCCTACCTTTTCCTTTCTTTTGAAAAGATTTATTTATTTATTCCAAACTCAGAGTTACAGAAAGAGAGGGAGACATAGACAAAGAGAGGTCTTCCATCTGCTATTTCATTCCCCAAATTATCCCAACAGCCAGGGCTGAGCCAGAGAGAAGCCAGGAGCCAGGAACTTCATCCGGGTCTCTCACATGATGGCAGGGGCCCAGGCACTTGGGTCATCTTCTGCTACTTTTCTCAGGCTATTAGCAGGAAACTGAATTGAAAATGGAGCAGCCGGGACATGAACTGGTGGGATGCTGGGACATGAGCATATGGGATGCTGGCATCACAGGTGGTGGTTTTACCTGCTACACGCTGGCCCCACTTTCCTTTTCTTTGTTCATTTAAGAAATATCCATGCAAACATGAAGCCAGTCACCATTCTTGGCTCTCAGAATATATTGATGCTCACAGTGAGGTGCCTGTCCTTATAGGGCTTCCATCTTGTCCTGGGGAAACAAAAATAAAATAAGATAACAAAGAAAACACCGATCGGTGACTTAAGACAGCAGTGCACATCAAAGTGGTGAGGAGTAATGGAATTAGATGTATGAAATAAGAGACATTTATTTGATATTGATTTCAATGGCAGAGCACATTTATTTATATGGGTTTTTTAATAGTTTATTTTATTTAAGTTATACAGGTTTCATGTATTTCATATATACAGATTTAGGAACATAGTCCTACTTCTCCCACTACCCTCTCTCGCACCCATGCTCCGACACTTCTTCCTCCTCCCTCTCCCATTCCCACTCTTAATTTTTACTAAGATCTACTTTCAGTTTACTTAATGATCATAAAGTTAACCCTACACTAAGTAAAACAGTTCAACAAATAGTATGAAGGAAAAAAAAAACACTATTCGTCAACAGAAGAGACAAGGGCTTAAACAATCATCAAATCTCAAAATGTCCATTTCACTCCAATATGTTACATTTTAGCTTCTCTTTTAGTAACTGTGGATCAGGGGAAACATATGGTATCTGCCTTTTTGGGACTAGCTTATTTCACTAAGAATAATGGTTTCCAGTTGTGTCCATTTTGTTGCAAAGGCGGGATTTCAATTTTTTAACAGCTGAGTAGTACTCCATAGTGTATATATGCCGTGATTTCTTTACCCAGTCAACCGTTATTGGACATCTGGGTTGATTGTTATACGGGTATTTTGTATATTCTCGTGTGTGTCAGTTTGTAAGGCATGCACGTTCTCTTGCTTCCATCTGTTGAAGTAGGAATTAATACACACAAGAAATCATGCGTCCCTTCAGGAAGCTGAAGACAGATCAGCAGAACTCAGTGTCAGGTAAAATAACCAGGTGAGCAAAGGCTCCACAGGGAGCTCTAGATGAGTCAGTCACATGTCCCAGAGGAGGGCCAACATCATTTTCAAGGAGATACAAACCTTAGATGTCCCTGATAGCCATAAGAAAATATAAGGTTGGGACTGGCACTGTGGTGCAGCAGGTAAAGCTGCCACCTGCAGTGCCGGCATCCCATATGGGTGCCCTTTCGAGTCCCAGCTGTTCCTCTTCTGATCCAGCTCTCTACTATGGCCTGGGATAGCAGTAGAAGATGGCCCAAGGTCTTGGGCCCCTGCATCTATGTGGAAGACCCAGAAGAAGCTCCTGGCTTCAGATCGGCACAGCTCTGGCCATTGTGGCTAATTGGGGAGTGAATCAACGAATGGAAGATCTCTCTCTCTCTCTCTCTCTCTCTCTGCCTCTCCTTCTCTCTGTGTGTAACTCTGACTTTCAAATAAATGAATAAATATTTTAAAAAAAGAAAAGAAAATATAAGATTTTCCCTAAACACCCATATAGTAAAACAACTGGGCAATGGCCAAGAAATACCAGCTACTTTAAAAAGAAGAAAAACCTACACAATGAATTCATAAGAAAAACATCAAGATGCAAAAGCTAAATAAATAATGAAATAAACCTGGTAGAAGACCACTTTACAGGATCCAAGACATAATAAGTAAAATTTCAGTATAGTCAGGAAATCAGCCTGTTAGAATCTCCATGGCTCACAGAACCAGGTCCTATCCAGTACTGACATAAAACTAACAAGCCAGGCCTGGTGCTGTGGCACAGTTGGTTAACCCTCCACCTGTGGTACTGGCATCCCAAATGTGTGCGGCTTCCAGCCCTGGTTGCCCCTCTTCCAGTCCAGTTCTCTGCTATGGCCCGGAGGGCAGTGGAGGATGGCCCAAGTGCTTGGGCCCTGCACCCACATGGGAGATCAGGAGGGAGTACCTGGCTCCTGGTTTCGAATCGGCAGAGCGCACTGGCCATAGCAGCCATTTGGGGAGTGAACCAATGGAGACCTTTCTCTCATCTCTCTCTCTCACTGTCTACAACTGTACCTGTCAAATAAATTAATAAAATAAAATAAAATAAAACTAACAAGCCAGCAACTTAGAACTTGCAGGAACAGCTTTTTGAAATTCTATTTTGGTTCTTTATTCATTCATGCGTGCATTCATTCATTTAAAAAACAGAGAGACACAGAGAATGATACATATACATACACATACACACACACACACACACAGAGAGAGAGAGAGAGAGAGAATCTTTCATATTTTCCATTCACTGGTTTACTCCCAAAATGGCCACAATGGCAGGATTTGGGCCAGGCCAAAGCCAGCAGCCAGGAACTCCATCCAGATCCCCCACCCGGATAGCAGTGGCCCAAGCACTTGAGCCATCATCTGCTGCTTCTCAGGCACAGTATCAGGGAGCTGGATTGAACTAGAAGAGTTGGGACTCAACCAGTATCCACTATGGGAAGCTAGCCTTGCAGACAGCAACTTAACTTGCTGTGCCACAACACCAGCCCCTGTTTTGGTTCATTAACATTTGGAAAAATTGATAAAATCACAGAACAATGGGAGAAATAGTTTTAGCTCACTTTGATTTAGTTGTAGCTCGGCTAGGGCTCCAGTTGATGGGGTACAAACGCACATGACTAACCAAAGGACAGTTTTGAGAGTCATAGGTCTTTGCAAGGGCCCCATGGATGGTATTTAAAGATGTGTGGGGGCCTGCATTGTGACATGGCAGATAAACATGAGTGTTAGAGGGGGCATTCAGACGATAGCGTACAATCTTAGCTTCTGTGACTGCTGGCACTGGAGAGCTAGAAGGATCTGGGCAGGGCCGTGTCCTTACAAAGGGGGTGGCACTGCTACCTGGCAGGCAAGGCTAATATCACCCTAGGCTGGGTGGACTGGACTTAAGGTTTTCTGTGTCTTATTGATTCCAGGCAGCATCAATGTATTGGGAAGAGAGCGCTAGATAGAGGTCCATGAGTCTGGGTTTCTAGTCCTCATTCTGTCACACTTGCAATTAGCCATTTACCCGAGAAGCTTCTAGGCTGATACAGTCTTCAGTCCCCATCCTTTTGGAACACTGATGTATGTCAATGGCACAACACATATCTATGGGAATCGCCCATAGTGCTCCCTCTCGTATCATCCATTCCCCATGCCAGCCCCCATAGCTCCAGGTGTCTCCCTTGACTTTGCTTCTGCAATTTGCCACAACCAGCATATTAACACCCCTTCCTGAGAAGAAAATGAACCTGCACAGGAGTTGACATCACCATCTGTCCAAAGCTGCTGGAGCCAACAGATGGAAAAACGACAAATAGAGCCAAACTCCAGGGAGCCCAAGGGTGCACGTGGACCCTCCTGGGGCCCCGACCTTCAGATTATTAATCAGTGGGTCTGGAGGCAGCCTGGTTCCAATCCTGGATCTACCCCTCGCTCTCGAGGTGACCTTGAGCAAGTTGTGTTATCCCTTGAAGACAGCTCTTCCTATGAACAATATTAGCACCTTTCTTCACAAGGTGGGTGAGAATAAATGAGAAAAAAAATGCACATGAAGCAGATAGCACAATGGCTGTTTTCTGTTACAAAAGCTGAGCAAGCATTGTGATCACTACATGGGTGTGCAGCTCCCAGTGGATTCCACTCCTGGCGTGGACTGTGTGGGTCACAGGAATTGACGCACCAGAAGTTATGTGTGATGTGAATGCAGATGCTCCTTGACTTACGATGGGGTGACATCCCAATAAGTCCATTGTACATTTAAGACACCTAACTTACAAACATCATCGCTTAGCTTACTCTGCCTTAGTCTCAGACATTGACAGAAGTCTGTAGTTTTTTTTTAACTTTTATTTAATGAATATAAATTTCCAAAGTACGACTTATGGATTACAATGGCTTCCCCCCCATAAGGTCCCCCCCACCCGCAACCCTCCCCTTTCCCACTCTCTCTCCCCTTCCATTCACATCAAGATTCATTTTCGATTATCTTAATGTACAGAAAATCAGCTTAGTATACATTAAGTAAAGATTTCAACAGTTTGCTCCCACACAGAAACATAAAGTGAAAAATGATAGATGATTTTTTAAATGATGATGAAATCAGATCAGACCTATTGTCATGTTTAATCCCAGTGAGAGTCAAGTTGGGAATTGATAATTTCTTTTTTTTTTAACAGAAGATCAGTTTAGTATGCATTAAGTAAAGATTTCAACAGTTTGCACCCCCATAGAAACACAAAGTGAAATACACTGTTTGAGTACTCGTTATAGCATTAAATCTCAATGTACAGCACACCAAGGACAGAGATCCTACATGAGGAGTAAGTGCACAGTGACTCCTGTTGTTGACTTTACCAATTGACACTCCTGTCTGTGGCATCAGTAATCTCCCTATGCTCCAGTCATGAGTTTCCAAGGCTATGGAAGCCCTCTGAGTTCTCCGACTCTTATCTTGTTTAGACAAGGTCATAGTCAAAGTGGAGGTTCTCTCCCCCCTTCAGAGAAAGGTACCTCCTTCTTTGAAGACCTGTTCTTTCCACTGGGATCTCACTCACAGAGATCTTTTTGCCAGAGTGTCTTGGCTTTCCATGCCTGAAATACTCTCATGGGCTTTTCAGCCAGATCCGAATGGCTTTAGGGCTGATTCTGAGGCCAGAGTGCTATTTAGGACATCTGCCATTCTATGAGTCTGCTGAGTATCTCACTTCCCATGTTGGATCACTCTCCCCTTTATTTATTCTATCGGTTAGTGTTAGCAGGTACTAGACTTGTTTATGTGCTCCCTATGACTCTTAGTCCTTTCATTATGATCAATTGTGAACTGAAATTGATCACTTGGAATAGTGAGATGGCATTGGTACATGCCACCTTGATGGGATTGAATTGGAATCCCCTGGTATGTTTCTAACTCTACCATTTGGAGCAAGTCAGCTTGAGCATGTCCCAAATTATACATCTCTTCCCTCTCTTATTCCCACTCTTATGTTTAACAGGGATCACATTTCAGTTAATTTTTAACACTTAAGAATAACTGTGTGATAATTACAGAATTAAACCAGTCATATTAAGTAGAACAGACAAAAAATACTAAGAGGGATAATGTATTAAGTTGTTCATTAACAGTCAGGGCTATGCTGATCAAGTCACCGTTTCTCATAGTGTCCATTTCACTTCAGGAGGTTTCCTTTTTGGTGTTCAGTCAGTTGTCACCAATTAGGGAGAACATATGGTATTTGTCCCTTTGGGACTGGCTTACTTCACTCAGCATGATGTGTTCCAGATTCCTCCATTTTGTTGCAAATGACTGGATTTCGTTGTTTCTTACTGCGGTATAGTATTCTAAAGAGTACATATCCCATAATTTCTTTATCCAGTCTACCATTGATGGGCATGTAGGTTGGTTTCAGGTCTTGGCTATTGTGAATTGTGTTGCGATAAACATTAGGGTGCAGACCACTTTTTTGTTTGCCAATTTAAATTCCTTTGGGTAAATTCCAAGGAGTGGGATGGCTGGGTCGAATGGCAGGGTTATATTCAGGTTTCTGAGGAATCTCCAGACTGACTTCCATAGTGGCTTCACCAGTTTGCATTCCCACCAACAGTGGGTTAGTGTCCCTTTTTCCCCACATCCTCTCCAGCATCTGTTGTTGGTAGATTTCTGTATGTGAGCCATTCTAACCGGGGTGAGGTGAAACCTCATTGTGGTTTTGATTTGCATTTCCCTGATTGCTAGTGATCTTGAACATTTTTTCATGTGCCTGTTGGCCATTTGGATTTCCTCTTTTGAAAAATGTCTATTGAGGTCCTTGGCCCATCTCTTAAGTGGGTTGTTTGTTTTGTTTTTGTGGAGTTTCTTGATCTCTTTGTAGATTCTGGTTATTAACCCTTTATCTGTTGCATAGTTTGCAAATATTTTTTCCCATTCTGTCGGTTGTCTCTTCACTCTCCTGACTGTCTCTTTTGCAGTACAGAAACTTCTCAATTTGATGCAATCCCAATAGTTGATTTTGGCTTTGACTGCCTGTGCCTCCCGGGTCTTTTCCAGAAACTCTTTGCCTGTGCCAATATCTTGAAGGGTTTCTCCAATGTTCTCTAATAACTTGATGGTGTCAGGTCGTAGATTTAGGTCTTTAATCCATGTTGAATGGATTTTTGTGTAAGGTGTAAGGTAGGGGTCTTGCTTCATGCTTCTGCACGTGGAAATCCAGTTTTCCCAGCACCATTTATTGAATAGACTGTCCTTGCTCCAGGAATTGGTTTTAGATCCTTGATCAAATATAAGTTGGCTGTAGATGTTTGGATTGATTTCTGGTGTTTCAATTCTGTTCCATTGGTCTATCCATCTGTTTCTATACCAGTACCATGCTGTTTTGATTACAACTGCCCTGTAGTATGTCCTGAAATCTGGTATTGAGATGCCTCCGGTTTTTTTGTTGTTGTTGTTGTTGTACAAGATTGCTTTAGCTATTCGAGGTCTCTTTTGCCTCCATATGAATTTCAGCATCATTTTTTCTAGATCTGAGAAGAATGTCTTTGGTATCCTGATTGGAATTGCATTGAATCTATAAATTGCTTTTGGGAGAATGGACATTTTGATGATGTTGATTCTTCCAATCCATGAGCATGGAAGATTTTTCCATTTTTTGGTATCCTCTTCTATTTCTTTCTTTAAGATTTTGTAATTCTCATCGTAGAGATCTTTAACGTCCTTGGTTAAGTTTATTCCAAGGTATTTGATTGTTTTTGTAGCTATTATGAATGGGATTGATCTTAGCAGTTCTTTCTCAGCCGTGGTATTGCTTGTATATACAAAGGCTGTTGATTTTTGTGCATTGATTTTATATCCTGCCACTTTGCCAAACTCCTCTATGAGTTCCAATAGTCTCTTAGTAGACTTCTTTGGATCCTCTAAGTAAAGAATCATATCGTCTGCAAAGAGGGATAGTTTGACTTCTTCCTTCTCAATTTGTATTCCTTTGATTTCTTTTTCTTGTCTGATGGCTCTGGTTAAAACTTCCAGAACTATGTTAAATAGCAGTGGTGAGAGTGAGCATCCCTGCCTGGTGCCAGATCTCAGTGGAAATGCTTCCAACTTTTCCCCATTCAATAGAATGCTGGCCATGGGTTTTTTATAAATTGCTTTGATTATATTGAGGAATGTTCCTTCTATACCCAATTTGCTTAGAGTTTTCATCATGAAAGGGTGTTGAATTTTATCAAATGCTTTCTCTGCATCAATTGAGATAATCATGGTTTTTCTTTTGCAGTCTGTTAATGTGGTGAATCACATTGATTGATTTGCGAATGTTGAACCATCCCTGCATACCAGGGATGAATCCCACTTGGTCTGGGTGGATGATTTTCCTGATGTGTTGTTGTATTCTATTGGCCAGAATTTTATTGAGGATTTTTGCATCTATGTTCATCAGGGATATTGGTCTATAATTTTCTTTCAGTGCTGCATCTTTCTCTGGCTTAGGGATTAAGGTGATGCTGGCTTCATAGAAAGAATTTGGGAGGATTCCTGTCGGGGAACGGGACAGCCTGGCCAGCTGTGCCCCTCCCGACAAGAAGTTTAGTGCTGGGTTTTTTCCACCCTGCCCATTGCTAATTGCAAGATCCTGTTTTGACTTTAAGCATCCTGTTATTGCATGTTTCCCACACTTACTCTTGCTGAGTTGGTAACATGTTTTCCGTGAATCATATATAAACAGGTGGATGGTGGGCGGGATATATAAGAGGGTTGGAGGAGGCGAAGACGGCGGGCGTTCGCGACATGTAACGCGAGTCTACTGAAAAATAAAGTGGAAGCTGAAAAGCTGATAAACGCGTCTGGTGTCTCCAAGGTCTCACCGGCGTTAACCTATCCAGAAGGTGTACGCCTGCAGATTCCCTCTTTTTCGATTATTCTGAATAGTTTGAGAAGAAATGGGATTAGTTCTTCTTTAAATGTCTGGTAGAATTCAGCAGTGAATCCATCTGGTCCTGGGCTTTTCTTTGTTGGGAGGGCCTTTATTACTGTTTCAATTTCTGTTTCAGTTATGGGTCTATTTAGGTTTTCTATGTCTTCATGGTTCAATTTTGGTAGATTGCATGTGTCCAGGAATCTATCCATTTCTGATAGATTTTCCTGTTTGCTGGCATACAGGTCCTTGTAGTAATTTCTGATGATTCTTTTTATTTCTGTGGTATCTGTTGTTACTTTTCCTTTTTCATCTCTGATTTTATTGATTTGGGTCTTTTCTCTTCTTTTTTTAGTTAGTTGGGCCAATGGGGTGTCAATTTTGTTGATTTTTTCAACAAACCAGCTCCTCGTTTGGCTGATTTTTTGTAGTGTTTTTTTGGACTCAATCCTGTTAATTTCTTCTCTGATTTTAATTATTTCTCTTCTCCTACTACATTTGGGTTTGGTTTGCTGCAGTTTTTCTAGGTCCTTGAGATGCGCTGAAAGCTCATTTATTTGGTACCTTTCCAATTTCTTGATATAGGCACCTATTGCTATAAATTTGCCTCTCAATACTGCTTTTGCTGTATCCCATAAGTTTTGATATGTTGTGTTGTTATCTTCATTTACTTCCAGAAAGTTTTTGATTTCTCTTTTGATTTCTTGAATGACCCATTGTTCATTCAGGAGCATGTTGTTCAGTCTCCACGTGTTTGCATACTTTCTGGGGTTTCCTGAGTTGCTAATTTCCAGCTTCATTCCGCTGTGGTCTGAGAAGCTGCATGGTATGATTCTAATTCTTTTAAATTTGCTGAGACTTGCTTTATGACCTAGTATGTGATCAATCCTAGAGAAGGTTCCATGCACTGCTGAGAAGAATGTGAAGTCTGTAGATGTAGGATTGAAAGTTCTGTAGATATCTGTTAGATCCATTTGGGCAATAGTGTCAATTAAATCTGCTGTTTCCTTGTTGATCTTCTGTCTGGATGATCTGTCTATTTCTGAGAGTGGAGTATTGAAGTCCCCTGGTACTATTGTATTGGAATCTAAATCTTCCTTTAAGTCCCTTAACATATCTTTTAAATAGACCGGTGCCCTGTAATTAGGTGCATATACATTTATAATAGTTACATCTTCCTGTTGAATTGATCCCTTAATCATTATATAGTGTCCCTCTTTGTCTCTCTTAACAGTTTTTGTATTAAAGTTTATTTTGTCTGATATTAATATGGCTACACCTGCTTTTTTTTGGTTTCTGTTGGCATGGAATATCTTTTTCCAACCTTTCACTTTCAGTCTGCATGCATCTTTATTAGAGAGATGTGTTTCTTGTAGGCAACAAATAGTTGGGTTGTGTTCTTTGAGCCAATCAGCCAAACGGTGTCTTTTAAGTGAAGAATTCAGACCATTAATGTTTAATGTGACTATTGATATGTAGTGACTTTGCCCTGCCATTTTCCCGGAGATATTTTCTAGTATATGCTTTGAGCTTCCCATGCTCTTTTACTGGTAGGTGTTCTTCCTTTACCTTCTTTCTTATTGATGGCCGTGTTTCTGTGTTTCTGAGTGTAGCACATCTTTAAGTATCTTTTGCAGTGCTGGACGAGTGGCCACAAAGTCTTTCAATTTCTGTTTGCTATGAAAGGTCTTTATTTCACCTTCATTCACAAATGAAAGCTTGGCAGGATATAATATTCTGGGCTGGCAATTTTTCTCTCTTAGCACCTGTGCTATGGACAGAAGTCTGTAGTTGATGGAGCTGGCGCCCTGGTGGAGCAGGTTAATCCACCGCTTGTGGCACCAGCATCCCATAAGGGTGCCAGTTCTAGTCCCAGCTGCTCCTCTTTCAATCCATCTCTCTGCTATGGCCTGGGAAAGCAGTAGAAGGTGGCCCAAGTCCTTGGACCCCTGCACCCCTGTGGGAGACCAGGAAGAGGCACCTGGCTCTTGGCTTCAGATCAGTGCAGCTCTGGCTGTTGTGGCCATTTGAGGAGTGAACCAATAGATGGAAGACCTTTCTCTCTGTCTGTCCCTCTCACTGTCTGTTACTCTACCTCTTAAATAAATAAATAAGATTCTTTTTTAAAAAGTATGTAGTTGGAAAAATATCATCTAACACAAAAGCCTGTTTTATAATAAAAGCTTGAATATTCCATGTAATTTACTGACTACCGCACAGAAGGTGAAAACAGAGTGGGTGTATGGGTAGGCTTTTGCTGTCCTAAAATTGAAAAATTAGTTAAGTGGCACCATCCTCAGCCTGGGATCAGAAAATTCAGCCATTTTCAGAGCCCTCTTACCTGCATTTACACATGTAAGTGCCACCTGCACTGCTTACCACACTCTTTTTTGAGTCTTTACTGATCCATCCACCAAAGCCCTGACCTTGGGAACCTCTGATCTTCCTGGCCTGCTTCCCACTACTTTTCCATGAATGATGCAAATCTGACATGATCTGTTGGACCCTTTCATGGCATATGGAGAGGTTAAAGTCATGGATCTTCCCACTGGGAACTCATCTAGAAAGAGTGTCCAGGCTACACAGGAAGCACTTGATATATACTTGTGCTGTTGAAAAGGAAGACTCCTATTGATAGGAAAAGTCATCCCCCGTCACCTCCCACTAAAACATTCATTGAAATTTTCAACTATGAAGGATACGTTAGGCCCTGAGGGCATTAGCTTTCCACCCTACAAAAAGCTCTGGTGATCCTTAGCATTTTTTAGCAATAAACTGTTTTTAAATTTAGGTACATACTTTTTAAAGACATAATGCTATTGCATGTACTAGACCACAGTATAACATAAACATAACTTTTATATGCACTGGGAGACCAAAACATTTCACATGACTCACTGTCCTAAATCCATAATATCTCCAGGGCATGCTGGTATATACTTTTTCCCAATCTATAAATCAATAAGGAAATGAGAGGAGACCAATAAAAAGTGGGAAAATAGGAATGTCACAAGAACATATCCAAGTGGCTAATATACAAATGAAAAAAATTCAACTTCATTAGTCACCAGAAAATGCAAATAAAAACCATAATGAGATATTTCACAGCCTGCAGCACCATAAAATGAAAAAGATAGACAAAACAAGTACAAGAGGATACTCAAAAAAGCTTCTAGAAAATGAATTAAGAGACATGTTTATTTGGGTGCAAAAAATTGAAATACATGCATCTGGAAGTCTTCAAGACATTCATGGAACTGTGTCAGAATGCCAGGGTTCAATAGCTGGCTCTGGCTACTGACTCCAGCTTTCTGCTTATGCAGACCCTGGAAGACAGCAGGTGATGATTCAAGTAAATGGGTTCATGCCACCCATGAAGAAGCCTTGTATTGAGTACTGGCTGCCAGGTTTGGCTCAGCAAGGCCGGGAGCTGTTGTGGGTAGTTGAGGAATGGACCAGTGAATGGGAATGCTTGCTTGCTCTTTCACTCTGTCTCTCCTTCTCTCTCATCTGCCTCTCTGCCTCTCAAATAAATAAAATTAAAATAAAAAAGGATGAAGCTAGCACTGTGGTGTATTGGGTAAAGCCTCTGCCTGTAGTGCTGGCATCCCATATGGGTGCTGGTTTAGTTCCCAGCTGCTCCACTTCCAACCCAGCTCTCTGCTATGGCCTGGGAAAGCAGTGGAAGATGGCCCAAGTGCTTGGGCCCCTGCATGTGCATGGGAGGCCTGGAAGAAGCCCCTGGCTCCTGGCTTTGGATTGGTGCAGCTCCAGCCATGCGGCCATTTGGGGAGTGAATCAGTGGATGGAAGACTCTCTCTCTGCCTCTGCCCCTCTATAACTCTGCCCTTAAAATAAATAAATAAATCTCTAAAAAATAGTAAAAATTTAAAAAAATGAAACTTACATCAGTACCATCCATGATACCCCAAAACAGAAGAGAAGCCAACATGTATAGTAAGAGGACAGATAAATAAATCTGTTTATATTAATATTTAGTAATAAATATTAAACATATTAATATTTTATATTGATATTCATGCAGTAGACTACTATACAGCAAGGCAAATGAGTGAAATACTGATACACAAGACAACATGGACAAATTCCACAAATGTATTAGCAAAAGTAGCCCAATACAGAAAGGTATACCTTCTATGAGTCTACTTAGATAAAGGTCAAGATCAGGCAACACAAATTTATGCTAATGAAAGATAGGACAAGGGTCCCTTGAGTGGGATCGTTGCTGAATGGGGTAGAAATGGCTTCAGAAATTTTTGTGTTTTTGACCTGGAGCTGGTCACATGATTGCACTGTGAAATTCTTGAGCTATACATGTAGGGTTTTTATATTTTGGGGTATGTGTGTTACAGGTCAAAAGCTGTAGGGGTTGGCACTGTGGTTTTTTGTATTAGGTTAAGAATCTGCCTGTGACGCCGGCATCCCATATGAGCATTGGTTTGAGTGCCGGTGGCTCCACTTCTCATCCAGCTCCCTGCTGATGGCCTGGGAAAGCAGTGGAGGATGGCCCAAGTGCTTGAGCCCCCTGCACCTGTGTGGGGGACCAGGATCTGGAGAATCCCAGGCAGCCCCAGAGGAAGGGTGGCCAGGGCAGTCGTTGTTGGTGAAAAGAGATTGGTGCATACCTTACGACCTGCAGTGACACCCCTTAGTATGCACCTGTGATACTCCCACTCTCCCCACCTGTAAGAGGACAATACACCCACACCCTTTACCACGTAACCTTTCTGCTCCTGTTCATTGAGGGTGGAGTATTCTTCCCCACGCCACTGAGGCTGGGTTGTCTGGGTGATGAATTTTGGCCACAGGACTCTGAAGAACAGGATAACGCAGAGGTCCTATGTGAGCTTTGTATTTTGTCCTCATGTCTTGTGCTCTAATCATTCATCATGAAAAGCACATGCCCTGGGTGTCCCCTGGTCCAAGGAAAATGAGGAGTGTGGAGCAGCCCTGAATCCAACCCACAGCCTGTAGCAAGCCCACCTGTCTTAGTCTGTGCTCCTCTGTTTGCTACGACTGAGTACCTGAGACTGGGGACTTTATGAAGAATAAGAGTTTATTTGGTTGCAGTTCTGGAATCCAAGAGCATCGTGTCAGCATGTACTTAGCTTCTGGTGAGGGCCTCGTGTTGCATCATGGCATGGTGCAGGACGAGACAAAGCACCATGCCGGCTCAGCTCTCTCCTCCTCCTCTTACACAGCCACTGCTTCCATTACAGGCCTCCCACCCTCATAACCTTGTCTAATCCCAGTGACCTCCCAAAGGCCCCACCTCCAAACACAGTCAGCACATGAATTTGGGGATTAAGTTTCCAACACAAGAAGTTTGGGGTGGGGCACATTCAGACCATGGCACCACCCCACCCCAGCCAAACCTGGCAGATCCCCCACTTATGGCAGACTGGTGAAACACAAAATAAAGAGCTTGTCATTGCAAGCACTGCATTAAGGGTGGCCTGTCCCATGGGACTATGGCAGCATTAGCTGATCCCCAGGGGGATATGTAGAATGGAATTTGATGCAGCCTCATTTGGGCTGATCAGCTCATGTAGGGTGAAGGGAGGTCCCAAAAGATTTGTCTACCCAGAATCTGCAGGTGACCATATTTGGGAAAAGCTCTTTGTACACAGTTAAGAAACTCAAGATGAGATCATCCTGAATGAGGGTGGACCTTAAAGCCAGAGGTCGATATCCTTATAAAAGAAGAAGAGAAGAAGATATACAGGCCTGGACTCTTCCCCTAAAAAGAAACAAACCTAGGAGCTGGAGCTGTGGTGTAGCAGGTAAAACTGCTGCCTGTAGTGCCAGCATCCCATATGGGCACCGGTTTGAATCTTGGTTGCTCCACTTCTGATCCAGTTCTCTGCTATGATCTAGGAATGAAAAAAAAAAAAGACAAATTAAAAGATGGCCCAAGTCCTTGAGCCCCTAAACCCTGTACTCCAACAAAAATGAGAGTACTTTAAAAATTCATGGAAAATGAAATTAAAAGATAAGTTTGTTTTCAAAAAGAAATTTTGAAAATCCATGCACAGGTTTCTCATAAAATGCACTTTGCACGAACCTTTTGAAATATCCGTGTGCATTCCCCTTAAACAAGTGAGGAAGGATCAACGTTGGCTTGAGAACAGCATACGCTGCTGGATAAGGCTGTTCTGTCTCCAGGATGCCAGCATCCTCATCCCACACTCTGCAGAGTCCATCCTGGGTTCCCAGGAGGGCGCCTCCCTAAGGGACCAACAGTGCAAAGGAGGGGAGGCTTCTCACAACTCACTCTCCTGCTCTTGGCACTGCCTGGCAAGGTCCAGGCCTGGGATGAGTCTGCCCTGTGTCCATGGCTGACCTGCAGGCAGTACTCTGCTCCGATGTTTTGGGTTATAGGGGAGCACTGAGTGTCAGAAAAGGTTCCACATCTTTCCCACAGAGTCCCATCTTCCCATGCTTCCTCAAGAATCAGTAATTCTTTGAAAGGAAATCTCTACTCTCCCATTAAGGCATAAAAACCATATATTTTAAACTAAATTTTTCTGTTCTTTTGCCAGCATTTGCAACATACACTCCTGATTTTTCACACTTTGCTTAGACAACCTTGCAACCCGTCCCCATCCTTGAACATAACTGTCTTGGGTAACACATGAATGTATCCATATATTTAGCATTTCTGACCATCTTTCCTTCTTCCTGAAGTTCTGAGTTTCTGTATGGAATCTTTCACTGCAGTTTGGAAAACTTCTTTGAACATTTCTGCTCAAAGTTAACTGTCTCATTGTTTTTAACCTGAAAATCTCCTTATTCACTTTTATTATTAAAGAATATTTGTACAGAAACTAAATTCCTGGTAGCTTTGTTTTCCTTTTTCATTTCTTTGAAGACATTGTCTCATCCTCTGGCTGCTGTGGTTGCTGATGAGAAGTCAGTGGTCCTTTGATGGTTCTAGGACTCAGAAAATTAGGAGAAAGGATTCACGGGTGGACTTGAGGGTCAATGGAAAGTTGAGCCAGCATTGTCAGTTAGGTGTAACTTCTCCCTCCTACACTTCAGCAGCTTCCAGAACACGAAGCTCACTGTGTTCCCCACACCTGTCCCTGCTGCCAGGAACACCCTCCCCCTACGGAGCACCACTCCCTTCCTTCTCACACACTAGCTCCTCTGCAACCTTTCCTGAAGGTAAGCAGATTGGAAAACCTTGTGGGTATATTTGTTTTGAGACTAAAGGGAACAGTGGGGACTTTCCAGGTGCCCTTGGCAACCTGCTCCGGTCCAGGCTTGCTTTTGCCAAGTGATAAACTACGTCTGATTAGCAGCAGGATCTATCCTGAAACAGGCACTAAGGTCTATTCAATGAGTCAGAAAGTATACGGTTGTTAAAATGGTCCCATTCCATCCTCACTTGTTATAGGAAGATATATCTAAATACTGTTGCTGAAGTCAAATATTCCCATCCCTTCTGACCCCTGGCAAGATTCTCCATGATTCCAGAAAAATAACTTTAACTTGCCCCTGTTAGAGTCTGAAAAAGCCCACCGCCTGAGGAACGACTCCAAGAGACTTTTCTCTCATGCAACCAGCAAAGGGTTAAAGATTTATTGATTATCCAGCATGCTGGGGCTGTCTGATCATACATGAACAGAGCAGCCCCGAATAACCAAAGGTTAGGGTTTATAAAGGCAAAAACCACAAAACCGGGAAGGGGGAATACATGGTTGCTATGCACGGTTGCTATACACAGTTGCTAAAATCAAAAGAGAGTATAAAATCAAAAGAGAGTATATGGTTACTGGGGTCAACATAACCTAAAACCTAAGTGAAATTAATATTTATCATAATCTTGACAATACCAGTTACAATATTACAATTAGCAATTAGGACTTGACATTAATGTAAGACACAGACAAATCACATCTTTATTATTAGCCCAGGTAACCCAGGTGCAACCTTTCTACTTTTAAGCTTGAGCAATCATGCTAGGGGGGTTTTTGTGCATTGCCAAGGGTGATGTAGTGCACTGCTATTGTCCGACTATTTGAGATCATAGTTTCAGACCAGAGTCTCACGGGGGCCGGGGGGGGGGGGGTGTGCTTTCCCAGAATGGAGTCTCAAGTGCTCCAAAATGGAGTCCCTACTGTCAAGGTGCTACTTCACTCTGTCTTATTTTTACAGCTGCACCAGGAAGGTTTAAAAGTTAAGCTTAAGCTTAACTTTTTACACCCGCACATATACAATTTTAACTCTTCACCCCCTTTCCAACAAAATGCTCACCCAACTGAATGCTGGAAAACCTGAGACACCCCAGCTCAGGATCAGGCCTTAGGCTCAGCCCTGGCAACTGCATCTGTGCAGCTCAGTTTCTGTAAAGAAATGTAGGTGGAGTGCACAGATCCGAAAGGCAGGATACCCACAGGAATCCTTACTGGGACACCAGCCCTGAGTTCAAGGGTCCCACTACCTCCTCCAGGTTTGATGACCTCATAGAATGACCCACAGAACTTAGGCAAGCACTCTCCTTAACTAAGACACTAAGACAGGGTCATTAGAAAAAAAGGATTCAAATTGGAACCAGCCTAGAAAAAATCAGGAGGCAGAATCTGGGAGGATCTGATGAGGAGCTCCTGGCCACACTCTCCTTGGGGGTCCGGGGGTGTTACCTGTCCCGGCAATGACGTATGACAACGTGATGGGTTATCATCAACCTCAGCTCCCCTGAGCCTGCGCTGCTGAGTTGCTATTGGGGTGAGACTGCGTGCTACCTGTGTGACTGACCTCGAGTCTCCCTTCCTTCCAGAGGTCAGAGCTGAGGGCAAGTCCCAAAGCCCCACTGTAAGTCACACTTACAGTGAGATGGTCAGGTGGCCAAAGTTCCCAGGCAAAGACACTCGCTTGCAGCAGGACACCACAGGGGGCTGGGGGACCACTCAGGCAAGGCCAAAGCCAGACTTCTCTTTTTTTTTTTTCCCACAGCAGGCAGACATGAGTTTATTGCATTAGAAAAAACATCAAAGGAAACAAGCAAACACCTCCATACTAGACACAGTGATTAGTTTGACTTGGAGGGCATGAACAAATCTCAGGTACAAGCTTTTTTTCAGAGAAGGGGTGGCGGCCTCATCCCTCCTCCTTCCCTGTCCCTTTTAACCAATGGACCTCTATGGAGGTGTCCACTCTGACACAAATACGTGACCCCATTCCACTCTGCCTGTCCACGTCCATGCGGAGTTAGCTGGTCACAATGAGCACGCTCCTGTGGTTCTGGGTGAGACAGCGAAAGGTAAGGATGGGGTGGGGGAGGTCTGAGCCTGAGCCTGGGCTTCCAGTCAGTGATGGTGGGGCCTGCCTTCCTGCAAAGCCCTGGAAAGACTGCTCATGGTCCCTCCATCTTCCCACAAGCCCCAGGGCACAGGCATTGGAACGAATGCTGCTGGGCATGAACGGGGGTGACTCCAACTCTCTAGGGGCATCACTTGGGCTAACTTTTCAGAACAGCACTGGGTCTGAGGGAGACTGCAGGAAGGAGCCAACTGGCTCCTGGATATGGGAGAGGAGAAGAAAGCCCAGTACCTTCTGGAGACAGGGGAGAGGTCTGGAGCAGGAGGCTGGGGGCGAGGGGCCGGACAAGGAACGCTGGAAAAGGAAGACACTGGTGGGAAGCAGAGCGATGGCCTTGACCAACACCCTGCCCCTCCCAGAGGAAACCCAGCCTCTAAAACTCACCTTCTGGGGACCCGAGCCTGCTATGAGGACCAACAAACAACGGCCCCTGGCAGTGTTTGCTCCAGTTGATCTCTGCCATGCACACTGTGAATCAGTGACTGCATCTTGAGAAAAACTAAAGATGCTCCAATCTTACAGTTCTAAAGCGTCACTTGACGTCCCGGCTGGATGTGCCCCCAGTGAGGTCCCAGCAACACTAAGGCAGAAGGCACCCCTTCCTTTAGCTGAGCTCCCGATGAGGCCAACTGCTATGGCTCATGGAAAAGGTGGCGGGGGACGGGCCAGAGCTGGCAGCAGCTTTCCGGGGAGGAGCAGCACAGCTCAAGTCTGCGAAGAGGCAGGAGCTGAGCAGGAGGGGCGTGAGTACACCGGGGCTGACTTGGGCTGCCTGGGTCCCGTCCCCTCACGTCCTCCTCCAAGCCCAACTGATGGGAGAGAGGCTCACGAGACAGGAGGGAACACGAAGGTCTCTTCAGGTCAGAGACTCCCAGTAGCAAGTCCTCGGGAGAACGCCCATTCGTGCTTCCTGAGTCAGAATGACAACGCAATAATGGGTGCTTCGGACACAGTCAGGACAGGGTCAAGTTTCCAGCGGAAACAACTCTAAGCCTTCTTGCCACCTTGATTCTGCACTGTTATTTCTTTATACGTCAGAGATATTTTTCTAGAGCCAGGTGTCAGCCCTCTTGGTACCTAGCTGCAGCCTGTTTGTTGGTCTGGACGGGTGGTTACAGGGGCTGCAAATGACCTGCACCAAGATTTGCAGGCACAAGGCTTGGTTTCCGCCCTGCATCCCAGACTTTCGCCAGCTGTGCCAGGATGGCCGTGCTGAGGGAGTGGCCTGAGGGCAGCCATCAGTTCGGTGCAGGGAGGAATGGCTTTGTCCTGTTTGCTCTGGTCCTTGCTGTCACTCTCCCTCAGTCCTGAGGTGCTGGTTGCTCCAGCTCTGGCCCCACAGCTTTGCTGGGGTTGGGGAGGGAAGGGAGAGAGGTCGTAGCTGAGTTCACTTAGGCTGGGCTAGTCACCGTGCGCCAAATCCTTTGGTTCATTTAACTCTAGGAGGTAACAGATGTGGCTGGGCTCACCTGGCTCCCACAGGTGCCAGCAAGCTGAGTGCAGCGTGGGTGTTCTCTGCAAAGAACTTCCAGGCTGGGGCTCCCCCACATTGTGCTTCTTGCTTGCTGCTTAACCAACCCCCCCCTTCTCCAGTGTGGAGGACGCTTAGGAAACAGCGTCAAAAGTGAACTCACAGACAAGACAGCCTTAATAAATTAGTGTAATACTATTGGAAGGGGTGGCATTTTGCTCTGTTCCTTAGCAGCATTGTCCCATGTGCAGCCTGGTGATCTCATTCCCTGGGATATTTAAAAAGCCGTCCCCTGGTTGTTAGCTCTGATGTAAAATTATAAAATAGAAATCTGGTAGGGTTTGTTTTGTTTAAAGAGGAAAAGCCCTGGTGAGGCAGGGTGGTCCCATGTGGTCTTGTTAGCTCTGGCCATTGGGTCTGCCCACGGTGCTCCCCCCAGGAGGCTGGATCTGGATGGAGTCCAGGAGGGGCTGAAGCACCTGTCTGAAGGGCATGGAGAGAACTTCAGAGGGCAGGTCAGTGATATAAGAAGGGATCTTCCGCCCCGTCAGGAACTGTGCCACTTCGTTGCTGAAGGTGTCACAGTTGTGTTCAAAGAGGTTGTAGGCCTCACCTCGAAACAGAGACTCCCCCAGGGAGGACAGGTACTCCAGAAAGATTTCTTCTGTGACTTCTGTGATGCCCACATCAACCACAGAGTCTGGGGGCCCAAGCAATGTCCCTCCCAGCAGGCAGCTGGAGATCCCACCACTGCCAAAGAAGGACTCATCCTTGTACACAACTATGGAGGTATGCCAGATGCCTTCCAGTTGTTTTCCCAGCATGATGGGGCTGAGTCGCCAGGCCAGGCCCTTGGACAGGTCATACATGTAGAGCTTCACCAGATAGAGATTCGGCGGCTCCACTGGGATCCGTGGGGGCGGCCATGAAGGCCCTCAGGCACCCGGCAGCGGCTTGGACCTTCCCGTGCCTGACCCGGGCGGGGAGAGGAGGAAGCGGGGGGGGGGGGAGGGATCGAGCCTGGGGCCTGGCCTGAGGGGTGGGGGAGAGGCCGCCCGGCGTTGCTAGCGCCCCTACACCCGCTACCGGCAACAACTACTGTGTCCAGACTTCTCTTTAGGTCAGGTTAACTCTGCCCCACATGGTCTCCATTCCCCCCGTATGAGAACTGGAGACCAGTGAGAGCACCTATTTTCATTCTGCTTTTCTGAATTCTCTGTCTTAATTATTGTCACTTGTCTAATTCCTGTTAACAAGAGTGTGAGGTAGGCGCCCCCAGCCAGGCCTGGAAGTACAAGGAGGCCGTCTCAAGGGGAAGTGGGTCTGTGGAGCCAGTCATGGAGATGCATGTCCCCTCCCCACACTCACCAAGAGGGCCACTGACTGGCAGCTGGCCTCTTGACGGCCTGGGGTCACTCCCAAACCTTTGTCCCTGCTTGGTCTAGGCAAATCCTACTCATCCCTGTTGTCCCTGCTTGGTCTAGGCAAATCCTACTCATCCCTGTTGTCCCTGCTTGGTCTAGGCAAATTCTACTCAGCCCTGAAGGTTCACTCTAGTGCATGACACAGCGGGACACCTGCCCTGATGGTCCCTCCCTGTCCCCTGCCCTGTGTCAGATGAGACAGAGCAGCAGCCAGTCTGTCGGAATCACCTGCACACAGTTATCACCTGACTGCCCCAGAGGCTCCAGCTCCCTGACTCGTGCTTGGGCTCACTAGGAGTCCATACCTTCAGACCCAGGCCACTGGGGGCCACATACTTCCTCTTTGTCCCTGATGCACCTGGCAGACTGGGGATGGGCGGGTGCCAAGTTCTCAACAGATATCAGCTGCCTTGAAAACTGAGCCGTGTTTTCTTGTGTTTTCTTTGGCATCGTCTCCTCTTGCAAGGCTACACCTGCTGTGGGTGTGGGAGGTGAGTCCAGCCCTTCCACAAAACCAGAGGCCACAGAGGCCACAGCCTGACGTGGAGGCAGAGATCTCCAAGCCAGCAGGGACAGTCTCTCCGTGTCTGGGTAGGAGGGCCTGGCTGGAGCTTCCCAGACAGCAGCCCCAGCCCAGCCGGGGGCCCCTGAGCTCACAGCAAAGCCCTTTCCAGCTGGTGAGGCAAGCGCTCTGGTTTTCCACCAAGCAGCAGCCCATTTCCAAATGCTTGGCACTGTCAGAGCAGACTGTCCTCCGTAAACAATGGAGAGGCCTCCTCCTGAGCACCCCCTCCTTACATTGGATGCAGAGGAAAGAAAGCTCTTAGAAGAGATGTGGGAAATGAGCCAGGGCGAGAGGGCCGGGGGTCCATGTCTTCCTGCCACTGCCCGCCACTTCCTGTCTCTGCTTAGATGTTTGACGGCTGTGATCCACACACGCTCCTCCATGGGTGGCTCTGTTGCAGGCCCAGCAGGGACAGGGAATGAAGGCACATGTCTTAAGGTGCCATGGTTAAAGTGGTCTCCAGGATATTCACCCCAACCCCTCCCGGGAAGCCTCCTCCCTCCTCAAACTCCCCTGTGAGCCACAGTACCCAGCGCACCAGCTGCAGCCTTTAGGGGAAGGGGTCTTCAGCTGTGCCTCCAGGCAGGTGAGAGCCACCCTGACCACTCACCCTGAGAGTCCATCTTCCACACGGGCCCCTGGCCCAGGGCCCAGCTGGAGAGGGTACTGCTCAGGTCTGGAGCACAGGGTGGGAGGTTGCGACAGACAACACCAGCAGTGCGCATCCAGGTGGTCTGGCACAGAGCCCCGGACCTCAGGCATCTGCACCACATTGGGCCAGATGTGGCAAGGGCACTGCAGCTGGGGAGGGTTCCAGGGCCTCTGAGCTGACAGAGGCTTCGACTTCCCAACATGCCAGGGAGCCCGAGGGTGATAGAGGACTGTTCTACGGCCCTCCGCTGTCCCCTCTGACTTTGGGGTGCTAAGTATTCTGGAACCGAGAAAGCATGAGGGGCCCAAAGGAGGGGGCACCTGACATATTCCCAGATTGCTCTGTGCAAAACCACTCAGCACGTGTGCAGCCATCAGAGGACCTCGTTTTGCTTTTAAAAGGTTGGCTGGGGCCTGGTTCCTGCATGCTCCCCATTGGTGGAACCCAGGAGCCTCTCCCTCTCTCTCGTCCTGAGCCCCCCGAGTCTTGCTCCCCCTCAACCCCCCACACTTTCTCTCGTTATCTTGTGGCCATTCTCTGCCAGGCATACAATCAGCTGACTTCTTCACAGTCTTTGGAGGGGTGGGTTTGTGCCAGGGGTGCTGTCCGGGTCTTCACTGCAATCCCTAACAGACATTTATGGCAATGCTGGGATGCCCCAAGTGACGGGATGTGGTCAGGTGACCTTTTGTTCCCTTGCTTGATGGAAAATCAGTGACCTACACGCTTTTCTAGAACCAAGAGAAGTGTGACCCGGGCTTTGCAACTCCTGTCTCTGCAAAGGATTAGGGGGTCACACATGCAGAAAACCAGCAGCCCGCCCCCCAGCAAAACAAAACAAAACCCCACCCTCTTCTCTCGGGCCTTTCCCTGATCCTGCGGACACAGACCTGCTGCCACCAGGTGTACAGATCACCTGGCTCCCAAGTTCTGCTTCCAATCGCCCTGCGTGGATTTATTTTCTCTTTTTCTCTTTTTGTTTTTCCTTTTAAGATTTGTGGCACAGCAGGTTAACGCCCTGGCCTGAAGTGCCTGCATCCCATATGGGCGCCGGTTCTAGTCCCGACTGCTCCACTTCTGATCCAGCTCTCTGCTGTGGCCTGGGAAAGCAGTAGAAGATGGCCCAAGTCCTTGGGCCCCTGCACCCATGTGGGAGACCTGGAAGAAGCTCTTGGCTCCTGGCTTCGGATTGGTGAAGCTCCAGCCATTGTGGCTATCTGGGGAGTGAACCAGCAGATGGAAGATCTCTCTCTCTCTCTCTCTCTCTCTTTCTCTGCCTCTCCTCTCTCTCTGTAACTCTGAATTTTGCATAAGTAAATAAATCTTTTTTAAAAAAAGGTTTATTTATGTATTTGAATATCAGAGTTACAGAGAGAGGGGGAAAGAGAGCTGGGGATGGGCGAAGGGGAGAGCTTTCCATTTGTGGTTTCACTCCCCAGATGGCTGAAATGGCCAGGGCTGGGCCAGGCTGAAGCCAGGAGACAGGAGCTTCATCCGGGTCTCCCACATGGGTGCAGGGGCCCAAGCATTTGGGCCACCCTCTAAGGCTTTCCAAGGTGCGTTAGTAAGGAGCAGGATTGGGAGTAGAGGAGCCGGTTCTCAAACCGGCACCCATATGTGAGATTGGCATTGCAGACAGTGGCTTTACCAGCTATGTGACAATGCTGACCACGCGACAGCTTTCTGATCATGATTGTGCTGCTTTGTCTGGGGGCTTTGAGTGTTCCTTTGGGGACAGGTATTTCCCTCGTGAGAGAAGGAAGTTCTCCTAAGGCTGCCTTGCATGCTTGGCCATTGTGAGCCATGTGTGAGATGCAGAGCCCCCACCAGCACTGGCATTAGGACAGACTGAGCCAGGCTCGCGGGTGTCCCTTGAGGGTCTCGGCCTCTTGTTTTCCTCTAACTCACCCCATCCCCAAGTGCCGTGGTCTCAGCCTCACCTCTCCATTCCCCCACATCAGTCCCCTTCTCTCCTTTCAGGCCTGGGTTTCTTCTCCCTCCTAGGGGTCGAGGTCTCTCCCTGCCTTTTCCTAGTCCTGGGTCTCCCCTGGGTCCTTTCCTAGACACACGGAGGCACCTGGGAAAGTGGGCAGTGTTGATTACAGATGTGTCACGGCCAAGCTCACAGCGCTTCTGTGCAGTGAACTGTGAGGTGTGGGGCCAAGGTCCAAGGAGGAAGGGCTGTCAGAGCTGGGGACGGGGAACACCCCAATCAGTGAGGCCTGCTAAATCTGATCTTCAAGCATAAAGTTGGTTCTACTGCAAACATCCACTCACTCATGCAACTACGTGAGCTTCATCAAGTTTAATGAGGACTGAGCAAAATCTCATGAAGGAAGCAGTCGGCCTTTGTCGAGCTAGAAGTGGAACCCACTCTTGTTCAGCTTAGGGCAGGGACACCCATCCCCACTCGCATTTGGAGGCTAATCCCCCAGGACATAGAAAGTGACAGTGGGGGCCGGCGCCGTGGTGTAGCGGGGTTAAGCCGTCACCTGTGACGCCAGCATCCCGAATACGGCCACCGGTTCTAATTCTGGCTGCTCTGCCAATGACCCGGCTCCCTGCTGGTGGCCTGGGAAAGCAGCAGAAGGTGGCCCAAGTGCTTGAGCCCATGTAGCTTTATGAGATACCCAGGAAGAAGCTCCTACTCCTGGCTTCAGATCGGCTCGGCTCTGGTCATTGAGGCCATTTAGGGAGTGAACCAGTGGATGGAAGACCTCTCTCTCTGTCTCTTTGTGTAACTCTGTCTTTCAAATAAAATAAATAAATCTTAAAAAAAGAAAGAGAGTGACAGTTGCTACAAATGGTGATAATGACTTGTGTTGTCATGGCCTACGTCTCCTGACGATGCAGTGTGCCCTCTGGAATATGCCTAGAACAGTTACAGCAGAGCTGGTTAGCAGTGGAAAGTCCAGACCCCACCCCAGACGGCCCGAGTCAGAGCCGCGGGGCAGGCCCAGCCCTGCGTGTTGTAATGAGCCTGGCAGGGTCTGGTGCACGTTCAAGTTTCAGAACAGCTTGCCCAGACAGCACTCCTGGCTCCTGCAGCCCTCATGCACCCTGGGAGTCTTCTCATCACGCGTCCTTCTGTGCGGAAGCCGGGGCAGCTGGAGAGAGACGAGCAAGGCCCTTTAGCAATCTGTGGGGTGATGAGACTCCTGTCTCAGGCCCCAGTGCATCCATGATCTGACGCTGCCTCTGTGTGAACTTCAGCAAGCCAGAGTTTCCCGGAGCCTCAGTTGCTTAGCTATAAAATGGGCCAACGACTACTGTAAGGACAGAACTGTGTCCTCCAAAAATCACAGGTTGCAGCCCTAATCCCCACGTGACTTTACTTGGTGACAAGACTTCTAAGGAGGAGGAGTTAAGTGGGGTCATAAGGGCGGGGCCCGACTGTAGCCACATAGGAAGAGGGGAAGTGATTTCTCTTTCCAACACAAGCAGGTGCAAGCTAGAAAGCCAGGCATCAGGGGACACCAGTGCTGATGGCCCCTGGCTCCTGGACACCCTGACTCTAGAACTGCGAGGAAATAAAAGTCTGCTGTGGAAAGTGCCCAGCCTGGGATGTGTCGTGGCAACCCTAGTGGAAACTCTCTTCCAGTTATTGTCTGCGAGTCTCTTGCCTTCCAGGCGTTCGATGGATCCCAATTATTACTATCTAAGCTCGTGTCTCAGGAAGACAAGGTTTTCTTGCAAAGATTGCCTGCCCTGACTTGGTGACCTGGAAATGTTACCGGACACAGGGCTCCATCTGCTGGGGTGTCGCAGATGAATCAGCCTCAAGTGGGCATTGCTCGGAGGAGGAAAGCTCCATGTACCTGGGACAGGTAAAGGTGACAGGGCTATGCCAGGTAAGAGGAGTGTCTGGGATACAGCAAAAGCACCGGGGGCCGCCCCTCCTGCCCATGCACACCAGCCACACGCATCTCCCTACACTGTCTGTTCAGAAAATGGTGGCTGTCTCCTCCCGGGCAGATAATGTACTGTAAGGAAGACAGTTCAATTTAGGTCACGGAGATCTCACTCCAGTGGGCTTCCTGGTGCTCTAACTGCTCCCGGGGGTGGTGGTCTGACCCCTGTGAGTGCAATGTTGCAAGACAAGCTCTCCTGCAGCATGCTTGGAAAAGCAGGCTCCAGAGTTGGGATTCTCTGCAGCTGTTCCTGTCCCTTGTTTGCTCAATCCTCCAGTCTTGGTTACAGAATGGAACACACACAACCCCAGACTTCTGCCCACTGTTTTCATCTATGTAGTCTCTTCTTACATGCCTGCTCCCCACCAAAAAAAAAAAAAAAATGTTGGAAAACTCAAGCAAGAGCACACATGACAGTGCCGGAATGTTCTCAAATCCCAGCGGGACCCTGCAGTACCAGACACGGCCACTGAGTGGCAGTCACACCAGGCAGAGCCTGCTCCCACCAGACCCGCCTGGAAAGGGTACACTGCTTTGGCTGGAAACCAAATTTTTAATTCTGGCAAATTTAAACTGACAGACGGAAGCGGTGAAAATCATTTTCCCTTTAAACGCGTTTGTATTGATCTTTGGGACTATGTTTCAGGTTGGTGCTTGATAATGGGGCCTCGGAACTGGCAGGTGCTATGGCTATACATCGCAGGGACACACTGGATCTTAAAGAATCAGTGCCCCCAAAAGTGCACTGGTCCCTGGCACATTTTGCATGAATTACCTGTGGGAAGGGTCATGTGCTGGCAACAGTGCAATCAGCTGTGTCGTTGAAGCGAGTACCACCTATTTTCTTTTTACTTTTTGCATTTGGCAAACCAGACCATTGGCTGATATAGGCTTCCTAAGGGGTGGGGCTGATCTGGGGCCTCAGCCCAGGGGGCTGGGGTTTGCTGAGCAAGGGTGCAGGGCCAGCCAGGCCCAGCCTGGAGCTCACAAGTCAGGGCTGCCCAGGGCCTCAGGGGGGGTGGGGGTCAACATAGACCTCCTGGTGCTGAGGGAGAACACTGAGGGCCCAGGCTCAGGGTGGCCCTCCTGCCAGTCTCTCAAACCTACATCCTTGGCCTCTGTTTATAGGGCGGGTCCTTTATCAACTCAACCAACACCTACGGAGCAGTGACTGCACAGGCCCTGGGTGGGCTGGAGAGGCAGGGACATGAAGGGCAGGAGACAGACTGACAGAGCTCAGGGGGACAGGGAGCGGTACATGGGGGCTGTGGGCACTGGGGAGGCCCCTCCTCGTGGGGTCGGGGGCTCTGAGCCAGGCCCACCCCCGTAGGGGCAAGGACACCTGCCCCTTAGTGCAGGCTGGCAGAGCTCAGGAGGCACCTGGCCCTGCCAGCTGCTGTGGCTGCTCAGGCCTCAGATTTACTTGCAGAAAGAGGGGAGAATGTGCAAGTTGTGTTCTCAAACTTTCTCACTTGGGGATGCTTTTGAAAAGAGAGGGCCTGAAGAGTTTGATTGTACCTCTCAGTATGGGCCACATCAGGAAGGAAAATTGAGACACCAAAAATATCCACAGCTAAACCCTTGCTAAATAACACCCATTGCTTATCATACATAACATTTATGCAAAGTAAGCACATTGTCCACAACAGGAAAGAATGGAGCTGCTTCTCCTTTTTTGCAAATCCTTTATCGTTTAGCAGGTTGGTCTGTTGTCAGATCCTGCATCTTTCAGCCTCAGGAAACTCCACCGGATGGACATGTGTGACAGAGAGGACAAAATGATACCGAGGCATTTTCATGGCAATGAGTCTGAGCTCTGCGAGGGACTCAGGACCCCTGCATGGCACCCTGAGCCCCACCATGCTCAGCTCTGGGAATGTGGGGTGGACTGATCTTCAGCCAGCAGGGTGGAGACACTGAACCCACAGGGGGAGTGGGGAGGAGCCCCCAGCAGGCTCCAGGGAGACGTGGGGCCTCCCCAGACATCCCAGTGTGTGTCAGCCGAGCTTATCTTCACCTCGCTCTGCCCCTACCCTGCTAGCCTGTGAGGGCCTTTAGAACGAGCAGGACTGACATTTGCTGATATGGGACACATTTCCCAGGGTCCCCTGCTGCCTGCATACCCTCCCTTCCTGAGGCCCCAGAACACCTGTGTGAGTCAGGGCCTCCCTGGAAAGGGAACCCGTAGGTGTGTGCATGTGTGCATGTGTGTGTGTGCATGTGTGCACGTGTGTGTGTGTGTGCATGTGTGCATGTGTGCATGTGTGCATGTGTGTGTGTGTGCATGTGTGTGTGTGCACGCATGCAGAGAAGAGCGAGTGGGGAATTGGCTCGTGTGCTTATGCTGGAGACCCAGGGAGGCGTGGTTGTAGCAGTTTGCACCTGAAGCCCCTTTGCTGGCTGAATTCCTTTCTCAGGCTGTATACACACACACACACACACACACACACACATACATACACTGTCTCTTAAGGTCATTGTCTGATTGAGGCCCAGCCACGTTAGGAACAGTCATCTGCTCTACTACATATCCGCTGATGGAAATGTCAAGCTCATCTCTCTGCATGGTGAGAACCAGACGAGTGTTTCACGGCTCCCCTGGGTGCAGTGGCCTAGCCACGCTGACACATAAAATGAGCCCTCACACACCCAGCATCCAGGAACCAGAGTTGGCCCCAGTTGCCACGGGGCTGTGGGTGCGCCCTCCGTGCAGCCTGCTGTCTTCATTATCGCCCTGGTAGGGTCCCTGCTCCACGCTGCCTCTCTGGCTTCTGCTCCTTAGAGATCAGCTCCAAGCAGCCTCCCCCAGGTAGGAGGGATTTGGCAAGGACACGTTTGGTGAACATTTTGTGGTCTAACAAGGGACACGGTCCCATGGGACACTGTCCAGAGAAGAACCACCCACCTGAGTCACAGAATCTCAAAAAAGCAGGTGCTGTTGCTCTAAGCCATTGCAGGGCTGGATGGTTTGTTATGAGAAGTGTACAGCTTTGGGTGACCCTGACGTCCTGGGCTGGTGGTCACAACCATGCTGGTGACAACACAGCAGGCAGCCCTCGCTGAGCACAGGCTGGTGATGGCCCCCACTGCTCTCTGGCCTGGGGGTGGGTCTGCAGCTGGGCTGGGAGCTCTGGAGATAACCCTGCCCCTGGGAGCTGGCCAGGGATGTGGTCATCTGCTGACGGTGCCTGGAGCCCAGACTTTTCCCCTGTAGGAAGGATGTGAACAGAGTTCACCTCCAACGTCGTAGGAAGACGTCAGTTAATCCACCCCACAAGCCGAGAAGCAGAAACATTAGCTCCTGCTGATGCTTCCCCTTGACAGATGAGGGAAGGGAGGCTCAGGCAAGCTGGAGGCACTGGGATGCACATTACGAGACCATTGAACCGAGATCTGCACTCAGGGTATAATTATTTCTTAACGAACTTAAAAAAATATTTCTTGGAAAGCACATGTTTTTTTTTTAACAGAGCTTTTTTTTTCTTTAAAAGGTTTATTTATTTATTTGAAAGTCAGTGTTAGGATAAGAAGAGAGAGAGAGAGAGGTCTTCCATCCAATGGTTCACTCCCCAATTAGCCGCAATGGCCAGAGTTGAGCCGATCCAAAACCAGGAGCCAGGAGCTTCTTCTGGGTCTCCCACACAGGTGCAGGGGCACATCCCCTATGTGATGCTGGCGCATCAGGCCAGGGTGTTAACCTGCTGTGCCACAAATCTTAGAAAGAAAAAAAAAGAGAAAAAGAAAAAAGAAAGCCACTCAGGGCGATTGGAGCAGAGCTTGGGAACCAGGTGATCTGTACACCTGGTGGCAGCAGAAACCTGGGCCTGAAAGGAGAGAAGGGGACTGATGTGGAGGAATGGAGAGGTGAGGCTGAGACCACGGCACTTGGGGATGGGGTGAGTTAGAGGAAAACAAGAGGCCGAGACCCTCAAGGGACACCCGCGAGCCTGGCTCAGTCTGTCCTAATGCCAGTGCTGGCGGGGGCTCTGCATCTCACACACGACTCACAATGGCCAAGCATGCAAGGCAGCCTTAGGAGAACTTCCTTCTCTCACGAGGGAAATACCTGTCCCCAAAGGAACACTCAAAGTCCCCAAAGCAGCACAATTGTGATCAGAAAGCTGTCGCGTGGTCGGCATTGTCGCATAGCTGGTAAAGCCACTGTCTGCAATGCCAGTCTCACATATGGGTGCCGGTTTGAGAATCGGCTCCTCCACTCCCAATCCAGCCTCCTACTAATGCACCTGGGAAAACCTTGGAGGGTGGCCCAAATGCTTGGGTCCCTGCACCCACGTGGGAGACCCGGATGAAGCTCCTGTCTCCTGGCTTCAGCCTGGCCCAGCCCTGGCCGTTGCAGCCATCTGGGGACTGAAACCACAAATGGAAAATTCTCTCCCCCCCACCCATCCCCAGCTCTCTTTCCCCCTCTCTCTGTAACTCCAATTTTCAAATAAATAAACAAATCTATTTTTAAGATTTATTTATTTATTCGAAAGTCAGAGTTACACAGAGAGGAGAGGGAGAGAGGGAGAGAGGGATAGAGGGAGAGAGGGAGAGAGGGGGAGAGAGAGAGAGAGAGAGAGAGAGAGAGAGAGAGAGAGAGAGAGAGGTCTTCCATCCACCAGCTCACTCCCCAGATGGCCAAATAGCCAGAGCTGTGCCAATCCGAAGCCAGGAGACAGGAGCTTCTTCCGGGTCTCCCATGTGGGTGCAGGGGACCAAGGACTTGGGCCATCTTCTTCTGCTTTCCCAGGCCACAGCAGAGAGCTGGATCAGAAGTGGAGCAGCCAGGAGTAGAACCAGCACACACATGGGATGCCGGCACCTCAGGCCAGGGTGTTAACATGCTGCACCACAGCGCCAGTCCCAGCACATGGTTTTTCAAAGTATTCTGACATCTCCTGCATCTCTTCGTGCTCTGAATAGTCCTGAGATGCGGATTGGGCTGGGGAGGTTGTCTCCGTGCTACAGATCACGGCTGGGGACCAAGAACGCTACTTCCCTTCGTCCTACCCAAAAGGTCATGAGTGCTGGAGGGCTCTTGGCTCACATGGGGAGTGACGAGGAGAAGAGCCTCGTGCTCCAGTTGCCATCATGGGGCTCTGGGAATGACCAGAGACGAGCAGGTGAGGCTGGAGGCTGTTTGAGGGGAGAAGGCAGCGACACCTGTCACGCCAGAGAGGCGCTGGCTGGCTTCACGTCGCTGTTCAGGGAGCACCTGTGGAACTTCCAGAAAAGGTGCTTCCCTCCGGCCTCTCTCCCATCCTTGGCATTCTGGGGAGCTTCCCATTAAACCCCAAATTCCCCGCACATCCAAGCCTGCTCTTGCAGCATTCCGACTGCTCTCACTGAACTGTCCCATGGCTATGCGATGCAAGGATTCTTTTTCCTGACTCCGACCTCTCCCTCTGGGAGAAAGCACTCTGGTTTCTGTGCAAGGAATTTCAGGGAGCCTTGGGGAGACCCATGGCACAGGGAAGGAACGGGGCTGGCTGGGCTCTGGGCCCTGGTGTTCACACCCAGGAAGCTCGACTCACGTGTCCTACATTTACATAAGGAAAACCCAATACTCAGCAGCAGTAAGGCAAATGGTTGTCTGTGCCCCAGTACCCAGTTTCACCCTGGAACCTAAACTGGCCTGCACACAGGCCATAGCTTGCTTAATTATCAAAAATCCCTTACTTTGACTTGCTATTGACTATTGATTGGACTTTCTGAAGTTACACGCTAGTTTGCAGACTCTTTGTCAGCAGAGACACAAATGCTTTCTGTCTGAAACAGAAGACAACCCCAAAGCCTGCAGTGTTATTCCCTGCAGGGCGTGGTTCATGTCTGCCCTCACTTAGCAGGCTGCCTTTACCACGCCTGCCTTGGCTGATGAAACAAAATCTGTCCCCCAGTCCCCCTGTTTGAACAAACGCCACTATTTTGCTAGTTCCACGGTTGATAAATCTATGACATGCATTGATTCCATATTTGTATGAGAGGCTTGGTTTTCTATTTTATTTTAAAGATGTATTTATTTATTTGAAAGTCAGATTTACACAGAGAGAGAAGAGAGGCAGAGAGAGAGGAGACAGAGAGAAAGGTCTTCCATCCACTGGTTCACTCCCCAGATGGCCGCAACGGCCAGAGCTGTGACGATCCAAAGCCAGGAGCCAGGAGCTTCTTCCGGGTCTCCCATGCGGACGCAGGGGCACAAGGACTTGGGCCATCTTGTACTGCTTTCCCAGGCCACAGCAGAGAGCTGGATCAGAAGTGGAGCAGCTGGGCCTTGAACCTGCGTCCATATGGCCACATGCAGGCAGTGCCTCTACCCACTACTCCACAGCGCCAGCCCCCAGAGGCTTGGTTTTAACATTCTAAGGATGCACTTGGCCTTGTAAGACTTACTTCAGTAGGTGAGGGAGTCTGGAGAGAAGATTGAGATGTCTTAAGGTAACCTCTGGGAAAATGACAAGCCCAGCAGCACGTGGAAGGGGTGAGCAGGGAGATGGGGGCACACACATGCAGACGGAAGAAAGCTGGAAGACCACCCTCTTCATCTGCAGAGATGAAGACTGTGAGAGACCAGTCACACTTACAAGGTCACAGGAAGCAGCAAAAAGAAGCAGCGAAGCTTTTCCCCAAATCTAAGAAGGGTGCGCGTTTTGCTGGTGGGCAGGAATGGCTGCAGAGGAGAAAGTCTCCCTTGCAACGACATCAGGAACCAGAGACCCGTTGACTGAGGCTTCTTGAGCAATCGTCTCCATGTGCCCAGCAGTCTTTACAGAATGAGCTGTGTGAGAGACAGCCCCTGGTGCCGGGAGGGTAAGCTCCAGCCGGGCCGCAGATTAAACATTGTGACACAGCTTTCAGGAAACGGGTGGACAGCTTCGCGTGGTGCAGACGGTCATAGCTCAGAACTCAAAGGAAGTAGTGACAATGGGGCTGGAGTGTGCTACCTTCTATGGCAAGAGATGTGATTAAGGTAAAGACCTTGTGGAGAATTGCTCATCCTGGACAATCTGGCTAGACCCTAAGTGCAACCATATACTTCAAAAAGTTCATGAAAAGTGGAATTAAAAGATAAGTCTACCTGGGCCAGTGCTGTGGCATGGCAGGTTAAGCCGCTGTCTGCAGTGTTGCCAAACCATATGGACTCCGGTTCGAGTCCTGTCTGCTCCACTTCTGTTCTAGCTCCCTGCTAATGCTGCTGGGAAAGGAGTGGAAGATGTCCCAAGTCTTGGATCCCTGCACCCACATACAAGACCCAGATGAAGCTCCTGATTCCTTGCCTCAGCACGGTCCAGCCCCGACCTTTGTGGCCATTTGGGGAATAACCCAGCAGATAGAAGATTCCTCTGTCTCTCTCTCCCTGTAATCCTGACTTTCAAATAAAATAAATGAATCTTTTCTTTAAAAAAGAAGATAAGTTTGGTTAAGTGTAAAAAATTTTAACTGGCTGGTAGTGCAGTGTAGTGGGTAAAGCAGCCACCTCTTTCCCGGCTGTTCCACTTCTGATCCAGCTCCCTGACAATGGTCTGGGAAAAGCAGCAGAAGATGAGCCAAGCGTTTAAGCCCCTGCCACCCACTTGGGAAACCCAGATGAAGCTTCTGGCTCCTGGTTTTGGCTTGGCCCAGTTCTGGCTATTGTGGCCATCTGGGGAATGAACCAGCAGATGGAAGATATTTTTTTAATTTATTTTATTTATTTGGAAGTCAGAATTACACACAGAGAGAAGGAGAGGCAGGGAGAGAGAGAGAGAGAGAGAGAGAGAAAGAGAGAGGTCTTCTATCCACTCCCCAATTGGCCGCAACAGCCAGAGCTGGGCTGATCGGAAGCCAGGAGCCAGGAGCTTCTTCTGGGTCTCCCATACGTGTGCAGAGGCCCAAGGACTTAGGCCATCTTCTATTGCTTTCCCAGGCCATAGCAGAGAGCTGGATTGGAAGTGGAGGAGCCAGGACTTGAATCAGTGCCCATATGGGATGCCTGCACTGCCAGCAGTGGCTTTACCCACTATGCCACAGCACCAGCTCCTCTCTTTGACTTTCACATAGATAAATCTTTAAAAAAAATTTGAAAGCCAAGCATAGTTTTTTCATACTATACACTTTCTGTGACTTTTTAAAAAATGTTGTTCATTTATTTATTTGAGAGAGTTACAGACAGTGAGAGGGAGAAAGAGAAAGGCCTTCCATCTGCTGGTTCACTCCCCAGATGGCCACACTGGCTGGACATGGGATCCATGGCCAGGAACCAGGAGCCTCTTCCCGGTCTCCCATGCAGTGCAGGGGCCCAAGCACTTGGGCCATCTTCTTTTGCTTTCCAAGGCCACAGCAGAGAGCTGAATTGGTAGAGTAGCAGCCGGGACTCGAACTGGCACCCATATGGGATGCCAGCACTGCAGGTGGCAACTTTACCTGCTAAGCCACACAGCGCCAGCCCCTAAATATATATATTTTTAAATTTCAAAATCATTGGCATAAAAAATTTATGGGGAGGGCTGGAGTTGTGGCATAGAGGGTAAACCTGTGACAGCCAACATCCCACATAGGTTCCAATTTGTGTCCCAGCTGCTTTACTTCTAATCCAGCTTCCTGCTATGGCCTGAGAAAGGCAGTGGAAGACGGCCCTAGTGTTTGGGCCCCTGCCACCCACATGGGAGACCCGGAAGAAGCTCTTGGCTCCTGGCTCGATCTGGCAAGCAGTGGCTCTTGTGGTCATCTGGGGAATGACCCAGTGAGTGGAAGCTCGCTCGCTCTCTCTCTCTCCATAACTCTGGCTTTCAAACAAATAAGTCTTTTAACAAATATTTACAGGATCTTTCTTGGTGTGTAAGTCCATCCGGTGAACTTATTTGCAAAGATCTCCAAGTCCTTCTCTTGCATGAAAAAGCCGAGCTACCAACCAGTCTGTGTTAGCAGGAGCCCATCAGTGAAAAATCAAAAAGGTGGCACTGCATTTTGCTTCAGTTTAATGATCCATGGTGTCTCTTCTCTGCAAAACACCAGGTAGGAGAAAAAACCACACGGCTCATGGTGGCACTTTCAGGAGAGAAGAGAGGATGACAGCTAGAGGAGAAGGACTTTTACTTTGTCCTGCACTTGTCTGTACAGGTGGAAGCTTTTACAGTGGCCCTTGTTTATTATGTAACTTTTTGTTTGTTTCTTTTTTTTGACAGGCAGAGTTAGACAGTGAGAGACAGAGAGAAAGGTCTTCCTTCCATTGCTTCACCCCGCAAATGGCTGCTATGGTCGGTGCTGCACCTATCCGAAGCCAGGAGCCAGGTGCTTCCTCCTGAACTTTTTGTTTCTTTAAGAATGGAATGGGGGCGCCGGCGCCGCGGCTCACTAGGCTAATCCTCCACCTAGTGGCGCCAGCACACCGGGTTGAGTCCCGGTCGGGATGCCGGATTCTGTCCTTCTGTCCGGGTTGCCCCTCTTTCAGGCTAGCTCTCTGCTGTGGCCAGGGAGTGCAGTGGAGGATGGCCCAAGTGCTTGGGCCCTGCACCCCATGGGAGACCAGGAGAAGCACCTGGCTCCTGCCTTCGGATCAGCGCGGTGAGCCGGCCGCGGCGGCCATTGGAGGGTGAACCAACGGCAAAAGGAAGACCTTTCTCTCTGTTTCTGTCTCTCACTGTCCACTCTGCCTGTCAAAAAAAAAAAAAAAAAAAAAAAAAAAAAAGAATGGAATGGGGCCGAGGCTGTGATGTAGTAGGTTCAGCTGCCACCTGCAGGGCTGGCATCCCATATGAGTGCCAGTTGGAGTCTGAGCTGCTCCACTTCCTATCTTGCTCCCTGCTAATGCACCTGGGAAAGCAGTGGAAGATGGCTAAAGTCCTTGGGCCCCTGCACCCACGTGGGAGACCTGGAGGAAGCTCCTGGCTCCTGGCTTCAGCCTGGCCCAGCCCTTTCTGTCTGCTGTCATTTTGGGAGTGAACCAGTGGACAGAGGATCTGCGTGTGTGTGTGTGTGTGTGTGCGCGTGTTGTCTGTCTATCTGTCTCCCTGCCTCTTCCTTTCTCTTTGTAACTCTGTCTTTTAAATAAATCTTTTTAAAAAGAAGAGAAGGAGTGGGAGGGGCTGAAGTGAAAGTTAAATGCCTGACCCAGCTGGGTTGTCTCTCAGGGAGAAGGCAGGAGTTTGCGGCAATGGTCAGGCATCAGGAGATTTGGAGTGACAATAAAAGCCACGCTCCCGGGACACACTTTCTGACCCAGCCTCATGGTCATCATGCCCTTGCTACTCTCTAATGATTTCTGAAGACAGGAAGCTGCAGAACTCCCTCTCAGATGGGCAGACAGGCTCAGGCAGATGTTGGAAGAGGAGTGGAACTTCCCAAACCACCTTCTCATGCTTCTCCCTCAGAGGGGTCCCCCACTCTGGTTTCCAGGGTGCCAGACACACCACAGGCAGGCATGCATGTGAGGGAGGGTACAGCACCACTCCAGGCCCAGCCAGGCCCACCACCAGAATTGCGGCCCAAGCCGGCTTGAATTGCAGTGTCCTCATAGCAACCTCATCTCCATGGCAACTGGAAACTGATCCAATCAGCCATCCTTATGGTGCAGGAGAACAGAAGAGATCTTGAGATCATCGGGTATCAACTCAACACTTCACAGACAGGGAAATGGAAGCCGAGGACGGTGTTTTATTCATCATCAATGGTAAGCATCAACGCTGACTCCGGTGATATAAAGAGCTGCTTTAGGACAGGGGCTGTGCATTGCAGCTCAGCTCCAGGACCGCCCATTGTGCACGTGAGAAAACGGGATGAGAAAAGTCCGGGCTTGCCCAAGCTCCAACTACTGGTTCGTGAGGGAGCAGAACTTGAACTCACACTCGCAGGATTTAAGAGCCAGTGCCCTTAGCCACCTCACCAGCAGAACAGAGGAAGTCACACGTCCTGTTTGTCTCTGCACTGCACAGTAGGACCCTCTGAGTATCCCACACATGTCCCAGGAGTTCTTGGAGCCCAGTAGGATCCGGGCAACTTGGGCCCAGCTGGGAGACACTGAGCAGTCATCCACCCCCCTCAATTGGCACCATCCTTGTAGCACTGCTTGGACCACGATCAGCACTCTCCTGCTCCTGCCTGGGCTGCGACCAGCTGCATTCACTTTTATAAACCAGCACCTAAGACCCCACCTGATACACACCAGTCCTGACCTAGTATATGAGTGCTGAGTGGATGGATGTCTGAGGCGCACGCCCTCGGGCTGCTGTGTCCTTGATGTGTGCCTTCTTCCTTGTGCTAGAATGTCTGCACATGCACAACTCCCCCCCCCCCCGCCACATAACTCCTGATCCCAGAGGGGTGGACCCACATCTTCTCCCTTCTTCAGAACTGGGGATACAGGAGCCAGAGAACACAAGGTCCAATTTGCTGAGCCCTGGGAAGAACTCTGATCCACTGGGTGCAATCTCCCAGAAAATTAGCCTGTGACATTTCCCCATCTCTTGACCCATGCTTTTTGTGTCTTTTGGTCACCTCCCAAGCGGCTCATCCTGTGAGTGAGAGCATCCCCTGAGAGCATTGTCTGGGTCCCAGGACTTGTCAGTGTAGCTTCTCTTCACACCACCGACAATTCCTCTTAGAAAAAGTGACAACCTTCCTCCCCATCGACATTTGTCCTTTTAAACAAATTATTTTCATTTTATTTGAAAAACAGAGACATAGAGACAGACAGACAGAAATCTTCCACCTGCTGGTTTGCTCCCCAAATGCCCACAATGGCTAGAACTGGGTCAGGCTGAAACCACCATCTGGGTCTCCCACATGAGAGGCAGGAGCCAAGTACTTGAGCCACCACCTGCTGCCCCTCAGGGTTTGCATTACAGGAAGCTGGATTGACCATTGCACCAAATGTCCATTCAACACTTGCTCTTTATGTCTAATCAGAATCCGAGCCAATTCAAGAATCCTTCACTTACTCAGCCCAAACAACAGTAGCAACAACACTAAAGGCCACCAACCCCGAAACATGACTGAGAGCCCTTACACAGGCAGGGTACTCAGACGGATATTGGGTGCATCAGTGAGCCAGACAAGCATGGTCCCTGTTCTCCGAACGCATGCTGGCAGAGGTGTGCCCAGTGTCCCCCGGGTCCCTCCACGTCACCACAGACACCCTCTGCAGCTCCTTCCCCTCCCAAGGTCACTGTCCCGGGTCAGGCTCCTAGGGACCAGGGACCGGCCAGCAGGGCCGAAATGTAAGGGAGCTTCCCGGGAAGCACTCTGGGGAACCCCACCCGTGGGGCGGCAGGGAAATGGGACAGGTGGAAGGAGCAGCTGAGCAGCCTCCGCCAGGCCTCTGGTCGTACCGGGAGCTCAGAAGCGGGGACGGCCCCTCGGAGGACAGGGAACCAAGTCTCTACCTCCCATCCATCAGTGGCTGGACACAGAGGGCAGCGCCCTCCGTCTCATGGCGATCCCAGAGAGGGGCCCCGTGGTGAGCAGGCAGCAGCCACACGCCCACAGGAGGAGGCCCGGGCCTCAGTGCTGAGGGATCCTGAGCAGCGCCCCAGCCTTCACGCAGCTGCCCCGCTGGCCGCTTTAACTGCGTGTTCTGAGCTTGGCATCACCTGCGGCACAGGTAACCCCTCCTTGGGGACAGCCCGCTTCCCAAGCACCTGAGGGTAACCAAGTCCCAGGTGTGCAGACAACTCAGGCCTCACAGGCCCTTAGACCCAGACCCTGTGAGTGTCAGGATCCTCACCAAAACGCTTTACACGGAAAGCTAATTAGCACGGAGAAACCAGGAGCTTTCAAAAGAAGCCGAGGCCTGGAATTCCCTGGCTGATGTTCAGGTAGAATTGACTGGTGTGGGGGCACCCCAGCATCTGTTTCACACCTCCAGGTGTGAAAATCACCAGGTTGGGAATCACCACTCTGGTGACAAACTTACTAACTGAGAAGCAGGAAAGCAGAGCGACTGTGACATTCAGCAGGGCAGCTTCAACAGCCTCAGGGTCTCCCCCACCAGTGGGAAGTTGGAATGAGGCAGCGTGCACGGACATGTCCCCAGGGCCACTGGAGGCTGTGCACAGGGTCTGCCCCTTCAACCTTGAAGGGTGTCCATGTCTTTCCCAATCACAGAGGGGGAAATTGGTGGGCAGAATCGCCCAGGCTTCCCTTCTGGGTTCTTTTCTATGGTCGTCTTTTCTTAAGGCTTCTCACCCACTACAAGTCCTCCTAAGCAAACAATCAACCCTGCCTCGGTGCCTGCAAAGGCTGGCGATGAAGTGTGCAGTGCTGGGGCTGTGGTCTCTGGCCTCCTCCTCATGCAGGGCTTGGGTGGTGCCCTGCCTGCCGCAAGGTGCAGCGCACGTGCCGTGTTGCTATGGACAAGGCGAAGCCCAGCAAACGGGGACCTGGTGGCCTTTTGGCTGGAAGTTTCTGTTTGGGTGACCTCTCAGCCAACACTGTGAGCAAATGGATTGCTGGCTTATTCTGGGATCCTTACCCAGCTTTCGGGGGCGGGTCCTCGGTTAACGCGAATGAGCTCCCTTGGTGATCAAGAACCTCTTTCCAGCCCACAGTGTTGGCGCCCTGTAGAAATCTATGAGCACATCTTCCAGTTTTAGTTCACTGTGGAAAGGGCCAGACAATGGGGGACTGGCGATGCACTGGAATACGCAGATCTCAACTTCCAACTCAGGCCGTGCTGTCCCTCGGGGTAACTATTGATTTGGTATTTAAGTTCTGTCAATATTTACCTCTTCAGTCGATGAAGTTTGATGTCTATGTCAGGGCACTGATATCTGCTTCAAGTTTATTTCTCACATTCTGCTTTTGCTCTATCAGCCTGGGCAGGAGAATGGGGTTTGGCTGGGGGGAACGGTTCCTAGACGACCTGGTGTGGGATGGGGCCGTAGTTCCGTTTCTCCCTCTTGTGCCTCGGCGTCCTGGGTGGCTGCAGAGGTCCCTTCACCGCTGGCATCTGATGCCTCCATCCTTGAATATCTAGAAGGATAAGGTAGGTGAATCACCCAAGTTTTGTGGGTGGCAAGTCGGGAAGAGAAAACATCGTCTTCCATTTGGATAGACTAAAGAACAGTGTTTGCACTGACTTCAACTGTGCCTGCTTGGAAGCAGATTTCTGCAGAACACCATGCAAACATTGACAGGGCCTTCAAACTGGGACTCAGGAGGCCAGACCCTGTCAGAGGACTGTGGGCCCTGTGGTAGGGCCTGCTGGAGACCCCTGTGAGGCCTCCCCGCCTGGAACCTGAGTTCTCTCTGATCCAATGCCCTGGCCAGCAGCTGCAGAGGGGACCAGCACCCATGTTCACCCCAGCCATGCTCTGCAGAGCTGTTCAGGGGTCAACAACTGTGTTACAAGAGCTGTGAGGGTGACCGGCCCAAAGCTTCCCCTACAGCAAGGGCACAGCTAGTCAACTCCCAAGTGAGGCCGGGAGCTGGGGCCTCCTGCCTTCCCAGGGCTGTATCTCCCCTTAGCTCTCTATGGAAACAATAAAACTGGGTTGGATGCCGCGTGCACTCTGCCCTGTTCTAGGAAGGGAACAACCCAGACAACCGTCACCAGCCGCAGTAGTTCATTCTGGGATGTGCACCTGCCTGGGACCCAAGGACGTTTCCACAAGAGACCAGCATTGGAATCTGTGCCCCTCCCACTAAAGTAAGCCACACCCCTCCCAACGTGGGTGGCAGTCATCCAATCACCTGGGGGTCTGGGTGGACCGAGAGGCACGAGAAAGGAGAGTTGTCCCGCTATGCCTGTTTGTCTACAGCCTGGACATTGGCCCTCTCCTTCCTTCAGAGTGGAACTCCCACCCTCAGCTCTCCTGGGTCTCCAGTTTGCTGACTGCAGGTCTTTGGACTTCACCTCCCCAGCAAATGTGAGCGGTCCCTTGTAGCCTCTCTCCGTCCCTCTCTGTACGTGTGTGTTTGTATAAGCACACACATGGCGTGTGTATATTTACAGTCACTCTGAGATAAAAAGTATAGCGAGGTTAACGATGTAAAGTTACATAGCCATTTACTGTCGGTATCAAGCATTATCCACTGTAGATAATTGCATGTGCTACACTTCTTTTGTAAAATATGTATTTTATTTACTTGAAAGGCAGAGTTACAGAGATAAAGGAAGAGACACAGAGAGAAAGAGAGACCTTCCATTCACTGGTTTACTCCCCCAATGGCCTCAAAGGCTGGGTCTGGGCCAGGCCGAAGCCAAGAGCCTGGACTCCATCCGGGTCTCCTATGTGGATACAGGGGCCAAGTCCTTGGGCCGTCTTCTGCTGCTTTCCCAGGTGCACTAGCAAGAACCTGGAGCAAAAGTGGGGCGGGCAGGGCTGGAACCAGTGCCTATACAAGGATGCCAGCATTGCAGGTGGTGGCTTAACCCGCTGTGCCACAATGCCAGCCACATGTTGTTATTGTTAAATGAACTAATAATGGGGCCGGCACTGTGGCATAGTGGGTAAAGCCACTACCTGCAGTGCCGGCATCCCATATGGGAGCCGATTTGAGTCCCTGCTGCTCCACTTCTGATCCAGCTCTCTGCTATGGCCTGGGAAAGCAGTGGAAGATGACCCAGGTCCTTGGGCCCCTGCACTCATGTAGGAGACCTGGAAGCAGCTCTTGGCTCCTGGATTCAGATCGAAGCAGCTCTGGCCATTGTGGCCAACTGGGGAGTAAACCAGTAGATGGAACCCCTCCCCCATATCTGCCTTTCAAATGAATAAATAAATCTTTTTTAAAAAATGCCAGTTGTGCTCCCTGTGAGAAAGTTCCCAGGAAAGGAGAAGCTGGGAGCATGGTGGCCACAGCCACGGCAGGCTAGGGGTGACATTTCTGAGACAGTCTGAAGGACAGGCCCATCACATGAGTGTCCATCTGCCCCCCTCCCCCGAGTGTCTAGGGGACACAGAGGGATGGCTCAGCTTTCTCCTGTCTCTCCAGGAGAACAGCTTAATCCACTTAGCTGTTTCTGTCCAACACGCCCCACAGGCCTGCAACCCCTGGCTGAGCACCAGCATCTAAAATGAAAACTCATGGCCTCTCCTCGGCCCTGCTCAGTCTCAAGAGTTAGAGGTGGGGTGCTTCACCCCAAACCTTGCAGAAGAGGGAGGAAGGGACAAAGGAGGAGGAACCTGACAGGATGCTGCCTCACTGTCCCGGGGAAACGCTGTGACTCTCTAATAAAGACACTGTTACTGATACTGCAGTCACCACTCAGCGTCTGCCACTTCAGTCTCCTTACAAAGCATCAGCTGCACCAGGGGAGGGAAGAAGGGGCGTGTCCTAATGTCAGGCCCCGCCTCCTCTCACGGGATGGTCCCTGTCTCAGTGTCTCACTCAGTGAGAGAAGGAATCCGGAAGAGTTTGAAGTTCAAGGAAAACAGACCTGGGCCAGGTTCAAGTGTTTTATTGCCACAAGTGCAGCGTGTTAACACTTGGGCAGATTGTGGAGAGTTCCATTTGCTTGATGACGCATCTTGTCCAGGAAGTGGGGATGGGGTGGGGGGAGGGGAGATCCAGGTTCCTTAGGTTTTCAGAGTCTTCCTCAGCTGGGTGCTCCCCTCCCACTGTGATGAGAGCTGTGCAGACATCAGGAGCAGATGGAGGTGCAGGGGTTTCTTCAGATCCACCATGGGTCTCAGTCTGTGGCCCGAGGACGGCTGAGGCAGGGGGTGCTTCAGGGCAGGGGGGTTTGGGGGCGGGAGGCTGCCAGGGGACAGAACACCTGTGTCCCACAAAGTCCTCCACGTCTGGCCCCAGCCACGCTCCTGGGGAACTTGAGCTGCAAGCCCCGTGGGACCAGGCTCATTGTTCACCCCCTCCTGGGGCTGCGCTAGTGGATTCCAACCATGTGTTCTCAAGGGAAATCTCTCTGCTCACAGCCAAGATGCGGCGGACCTGGAAGCCAGGGCTGCCTGCTAACCTGAACTCGCCCGCTGGTTCCCAGCTGGCTGGGAGAGCCCTGGGCACAGACAGAAGAGATGCTGGGCTGCTTGTGCACAGTGGGCCCTGCTGGTCACAATGGGAGACTTCACAGAGTGGGGGGGGGCGCTTGGGATGCTGGGAAGATGGGGATCCGAGTTGCCTGAGCCCAGGAAAAGGACCCCTGCCCCACCAATCAGAGAGTGCCCAGGACTCTCTCCCACCCTTCCTCAGCTCTGCCCACACTTCAGGCCAACTTTCTTTCCGATGCTGCTACAAAAGCTATGTTGAAAGAACAATAGTCCCTCGGCCTTGTCACCTGGAGCTGCATGCGATCTACAAGAGGGAACTGTGCCTTCTCCCCTGACTTCACTCCACCTGGCAGGTGTTCTGCATCCTTCCCCTCCTCTCCCTCCCTCCCTGCTCCCTTGCACGCTAGAACACACTCCCGCACAAGCACCTCAGTGCGCACGCCTCCAGGAGCAGCACAGCTCAGATGGGGCGCGTCTTCACAAGGCGTCTCCGCAGCTCGCTTAACCACTTAGCAGTGGTTAGAGTCATCCCAGGTCAGGACCCAAACTCCTTCTGGGCTATTGTGGACAGCCAAGGGAGAGGGAGGCTGAGCTGTGCACCCTGCAGTCCCTGTGCGTGCAGTGGGCAACTCAGGCCCTGCGACTGTGCTTTGTCTTCATGGTTTCTGGTCACCCACAGGGTGCCTTTCGGAGTTTATCTTAACTCAGCCAGTGGTAGAATGTGCTCTTACTGAGGCCAACTCCTCTGCCTCCTGGTCTCTCTGCAGGATTATACCAGTTTCCCAAGGCCATGGCCACCCCTCACCCAGCCCTCCAGGGAGCAGGACAACTACAGGTGGACATCTGTCCCCACCCTCAGGCCCTCGTCCACCTGGCTATGCGGTTCACTTCTCCCCTGCATGGTTCCATGCCCTGTAACGCAGATCTGCTGGCATAGGAGCCACTGTCTGCCCAGGGCCCTCTCCCACTTGTCCCTGACTTGGTCCCCAGGACACAGCCAGGTACAGAGTGGCCACTCAGCACCTCCCAGATGTGACCCTTCCCTGGGGCCACTATCTCTTCCTCCTTTCATTAGCTGAAAATAGGTATCAGGACTTACTTTAAAGGCACTTGATGTGAGAGATCCTGTGAAATTCTCACTTCATTTTAAACCCCAGCTTAATCAGACGGTTTTTCTTGGAGCTAAACACTTTCATCCTTCGCCTCCTTGGGGAAATGGGCAAAGCTGAAGATCTCCTTGCTGTTGAATCCATTTCTTCTTCCAGCCTCCTTCCCCTCTCTCATTGCTGTTGCATGAAAGACCTGCCTCCTCTCTGGATCTGTTGGTTAAGCAGAGGCACCTGCACATAGGAAGTGGCTGGGATGAAGGCCTGGCACTGGACTCTTCCTCTGCTCTCCCAGAATTTGCACTTAACTGGTACCCACAAATTACTCACCCTGGTTAGGACCCTCCAATTTGGGCATTTTTTCTTTTCTTTTCTTTTCTTGAAAGGCAGGGAGACACAGAGAGGGAGATCTTCCACCTGCTGGATTACTCCTCAAATACCTGCAGCAGCCAGGGCTGGACCAGGTCAAAGTCAGGAGCCTGGAACTCAATCCAGGTCTCTCCCATGGATGACAGGGCCTCAGGTTCTTGAGCCATCACATGCTGACCCCCAGAAAGCACATTAGCAGGAAACTGGATTGGAAGTGGAGGAGCCAGGACTTGAACCAGGCACTCCGATGTAGGATGTGGGCATCCCTAGTGGTGACCTAAGATACTGTGCCAAACACTTGTCCTGAATTTGGCCACTTAGGAATTTCATGCAATTCCAACAAGAGCAATGTGTTTCAGGAAAACATGAAGATGCATTGAGATTTGGGGAGAATTTTTGGTAAGGTGGAGGTATCATGATTGCCCAGTTGCAGGAGAGTTTTGGCTTCAGGCGACAAGGGGACACTGGGCAGGCAGCCTGAAACTCTGGAGCCTACACAGTTTGTCTGCCAGAGCTGACCTGTGACCTGTCATGGTCGAGGAGGCCAAAAAAGCAGGGAAAACAAGACAGCTACTGTGGGCATCAGGAGAACTCAGGAGGCAAGCTGAATGGCCAAGAGGAAACCAAGCTGGGTCCCAGAAGCCCAGTGGCAGCTGGCTCCTGCAGGAGGCCTGGTGATGTGACTGAGTCCCACAGTAAGACACCTGGGCTGTGATGCCCTGCATGTCCACATCCTAATTACTTGTTAACCGCACATTTACACTGAATATACTTCTCTGTGTGTGAGGTTTTTGTACGATGCCAAATGATAAATAAAATAGTCTCTTTTCTCTTAGTTGGCCAAAGACTAGTAAAAACTCTATTGTGGACACATACCAGCCCGGAGCCCAGTGTTTTCAAACCATGCTTTAGGGAATCACAAGGAATTCAAGTCAACATATGTATTCATCAAGCAACAAACACATCCGAAGGACAGCGGCGCTGATGAAACAAAGCAGTGAAGCTCAGGCACATGTCCTGGTGCTGGGCTCTGGCCTTTGGCCACCCTGCTCATCCCTACACCCAGGGCTCCTTCATTCATGCCCGATCATGTGGCAAAGGTTCCACTGATCAATGAAACAGCACCCTGCCACCCCCAACCCACTCAGGCCTAGGCCCGTGGCCCCAGAGCCCTGCTGCTGTGGCTCTGTACCTGCTCTCGGCCTATGGCTTTGCTTTGGGTATGTCTCTCAGTATCCACGGACTTGTCCAAGGGCTGAGTGTACAGCCATCTGCCTGGTCTTTCCCACCAGCTGAGACCTTAGAATCCAACCCTGACACCAATCACAGGACAAGGATCCCACCAAGCCACCTCAGTACCCTCCCCTCTCCAGGCCTTGGCCAATACACTCACCCAGCAGGGGGAGGCGTGGAAGCAGGGTGGGTAGGGAGAGTGGCTCCTGGGACAGGAAGGAGTCAATGCAGGTGAGGTCCAGGGGCGCTGAAGCCATGCTGGTGCATCTGCTCCTGGCCGTCTGAACTGGGGCATTGGAGAACAGTGTGAACTCCTCCTCTTGACATTTGAAAACACGGGAACAAGTAGAATAAGTTACAGGGCTGCGTCCTAGGCAGGCTCTCCTAGGAGCAGGCCTAGATCTCCTTAGTTTCTCAGTCCGTGGCTGCGAGTGACGGGGGGCACAGGTAGTCTCACAGGTGAGGCCACACCCAGTCGGAGCTGCTGAGAGCAATCCTGGCAGTGAAGGGGTGAGGAGGACCCTGGCAGAGTGAGTATAGGGGATGTGGTCCCTACTGCCCCTGCAGGAAGAATTTCTCACATGGGTTGGAAAGTATATTCTTCCTGCTCCAAGCACATCTGATGTCTTAGTGTTGAGTGTACAATGTCAACTAGTAACCCTGGGGGTGGGGCATAGGTGATCCTCTGCAGCCCACACTCACGCCTCGTGCACAGCGCCGGGGCTTGCTTCCCCCACAGCACCGGCACACATGCTGCTGCTCACACAGTGAAGGTGATCAGGAGCTCCTAAGGGGGTTGGAATCTCAAAATCCCCCAGGAAGGGCAACCAGGCTCCAGAACACCTTCTGTGGGGCGGCTCCAGGGCCAGGTTGTGAATGGGCTGGTCCCAAGATTCACAAATCCACTGTGACGTGTGAAGCTGCCCAGCGCACCATCAGAGCAAGGCAAACTGGTTGCAGGTGCTCATTGTTAAAGCTGTGGGCAAGCTTTCCACTGAGGTTCTTCGGGACCTGATGCTGTACTCGCTGTACCAGGGAGGCATCCATTTGAAAGGCGTTTCTCAGGGCCAGCACTGTGGCATAGCGGGTAAAGCTGTTGCCTGCAGTCCTGGCATCCCATGTGGGTGCCAGTTCAAGTCCCGGCAGCTCCACTTCCAATCCAGCTCTCTGCTACAGCCTGGGAGAGCAGTGGAAAGTCCTTGGGCCCCTGTACCCACGTGGGAAACCCAGAAGATCCTGGCTCCTAGCTTCAAGTCAGTGCCTCTCCAACCATTGTGGCCAATTGGGGAGTGAACCAGTGGATGGAAGACCTCTCTTTCTCTCTCTCTCTCACTGCCTCTCCTCTCTCTGTGTAACTCTGACTTTCAAATAAATAAATAAATAAATCTTTAAAAAAAAAAAAAAGGAAAGAAAGAAAGGTGTTTCTCAAGGCCAGTGGTAAGCCAAGTGTGGTGCTGGGGGTGCGTTGCAGCGGTCCAGGTCGAAGGTCCCTGATGTGGGATTGGGCAGGTTGGCTTATGAAAGACATTTCACAGGAGGGCGGGACAGAGTAAAGGCCGAGTGGCAGATAATTGGGATTTCTGACTATGACACCACTCACCTGATCACAAGGTCTCCCTGGAGAAGGTGCCTACCAGACAGGTAGCAATTTTTTTTCCTAAGATACAGTTTACTCTTTACAACCAGGGTCCAGAGGTCCAGGCTTCAGAGCGGCAGCAGGAAGCAGACACTCCAATCTGGTTTTGGGTAACCTGGTGATAAAATCAGCCTGTAACGCCGCCCTGGCCTGAGACACCACACTGCCTATATCAACTAGCGCCCTGGAAATAGTAAACAGGAGAGTGAATTCCAGGGGGGAAATTTTAAATAAGATACACATGGGACAGGCCATAGAGAGTTTGTCAAGTTAAATTTGGTACATAATAGCATTCACTCTGTATCCAAACCCAGCTTGTGCAGGCATCACCCTCCTGCTGCACCTCAGTATGGCTTGCAGTTATTCTGGTGGCCACTCCCCTGACCTCTACCTCCACCGCTGCCACCACTGCCTCGGATCCCCCGGCTGTGGTTCCTGTGGTCCCCAGAGCCATACTGCTGCTGCTGATGGACCTCCTTGGGCTGGGCCACCTTGATTTCACACTTGCTTCCACTGATGGTATGGAACTTTTTCTCCAGAACCTTCTTCACGGGGTCTTCTTTGAAGGTGATAAAAGCAAAACTCCATCCTTTGTTCGACTTTGGATCCATTGGAAGCTCAATGGCCTCAATCTCCCCAAACTCGCCAAAGCACTCCCTGATCTTTTCCTCAGTAGCTTCAGGATTCAGACCCCCCACAAACATCTTCTTCACTGGGTCCTTCTTCATAGCCATGGCCTTTTAGGGTCAATGACATGGCCATCCAGCCTGTGCACCTTCTGGTCTAGGACCTTCTCCACACTGGTTGCGTCTTTGAAGAGGATAAACCCAAATCCTCTTGACCGTCCAGTGTTGGGATACACTTTTATTGTGCAGTCAACGACCTCACCAAACTTAGTAAAATAGTCCTTTAAATCTTGTTGTTGATATCCCAGCTCAGACCACCAACGAACATTTTCCCTTTGTCCTCCTAGTTCTTGCTGGCATTTATCTGGTCCCCCTCCGCGCCATTCTGATTCCAGCTCTGGGCCCCGCGGTCCGGCCTCCGGCCCCTGCTGCCTGCCCTGGTCCCGGCCGGGCGACTCCCATCGGGGGCGGCCTGGTGTCCGTTCTCAGTGGCGCCCAGGCTCCAGCCCTCCCGGCCTGACCCTGAGCTCCAGCGGCGGAAGGTCTCGGTGGCTGCTGCCTCTGTAGCCCCCCACAAGGACGAGGCCTGGAAGGGTGGTGCCCTGGGGACCCCTGCTGCCGCTGAGCCAGGCCCCCTCCCCAGCAGGGCAGCGTCAGGCGCACCTGGCCCCCCCAAGGGCCCCGGCGAGGAGCCCCGAGTGAGGAGGCACAAGCATGCCTCTGAGTCACCAGGGAGAGACAAGGGGAAGTTGTCTAAGCTCAAACCCGCCCCGCCGCCTCCCCCATTCCAAGTGGGGAGAGCCGGGAAACCCTCTCAGAGCCCGAGCCAGGAGGCGGCTGGGGAGGCAGCCCTTGGCACGAAGACAAAATCCACAAGCCTGGCTGTGGACACAACGAGCTGTGAGGCTGCCGAGCCCGGGCAGCCAGGGGACAGCCTCAAAAGGCCTGTGCTCCTGTACCAAAGCCACAGTCCGCCCCCAAGCCCTCAGGGACCCCTGCCAGGTCGGCCCCCCCCCGCCTCGCTGCTGTTGGCGGCCGACCACCCTTCTTCCACCTCCTTTATCCTGCTCATATCCACGCGCGTGTCTTTTAGGAAAACCCGCCAGCCCCCAGAGCGCATCACCAGCGGCACCATCTCCCAGGGCGTGGTTCTGGACAGCACCGAGGCCCTGTGCCTGGCCATCTCCAGGAACTCGGAGCAGATGGCCAGCCACAGCGCCGTGCTGGAGGCCGGCAAAAACCTCTACACGTTCTGCGTGCGCTACATGGATTCCATCCAGCAGATGAGGAACACGCTCGCCCTCTGAGAGGCCGTCAACAAACTGGAGAACAACCTGTGGGAGCTACAGATCTGCCTGGCGACAGCAGGCGGCCCAGAGGGCCACGCAGGACTTCAGCAAGCTGCTCAGCTCCATGAAGGATATCAGCGACATGGTGCAGAGGTAGCAGGAGCCAGGCCTGCAGCCCACGAGGGCTTGCCTGCGCCGACGCCCGTGCCCACGCCTGTGCCGGCTGCTGGCCCTGGCTGCCCGGGTTGTGCACCAGCTGTCCTGCACCAGCCCCACTGCCCCCGCCCTCGGGGAGGGCCTCCGTGGACCGCGGCTGGCACGCTGGGCGGCTTCAGACCGCGCCGAGCCCTCAGCCAGCTGGAGAGGTCGCTCCACTCGGCGTCTTTGCTGCGGTTTCCCTTATGGCCACTGGAAGCCTGCGACGGAGGACCCCCAGGCTGGGCAGGCTGAGCGCTGCTGCCAGGCCTGCTCTGCACAGGGGGCACACAGGGCCAGAGCCAGCCAGCTTGCAGGCCCCGGGCAGGTGGGGGCTGGGGGGGTGAAGGTGGGGGTGTTCCTGCCATCTGTCCACGCCACGTTCCCAGGCCCAGTTCCTGTTCTCATGTGACGTGCACTGCGTATCCTGGGTAGGAAGCTTGAGTCTGGAGGGTGGTAGGGTCGCTGTCCTGAGGCAGTGGCTAGCTGGGTGACTGGCTGGGGCAGGCCTGGCCCCATGCTGTGGAAGGATCTGCATTCCTGACCAACACCCTCCCCCTCCTCATCTGAGACAAAGTGGATCCTTGTAGGGCCCAGTCCTTGGCGACAGGTGCTGACTTCTCCAGGAAAGGAGCTGTCGCTGGGCACCGGCACACACAGGAGGAGGGTCTGAGCAGAGCGGGTGCACCCCTGAACGGGGCGGGTGTCTCTTACTTAATTATTGTGAGCCACACTTGGCCTGTTGTTTCTGTGGAGTCATCCGGGAGCCTTAGGAAAACCACAAACCAAATCCCAGGGAATGCTTTAAAGAGCCGGCCTTGGTGTCTTCCCAGGGCTACTTAAGGTGCGAGCTAAGGTGTGGAGACCCTGACTCCTCCTTGACCTTGACCCAGAGCAGCTGGTGCAGGGAGTGGGGCCCCTGGGGCCGGCAGCCCTGCACAGCCCTTATTTGCACAGTGACCACCTGAACCTGTGTCTTAGCTCCCTGGGGGCGCAGCGGCCTTGCAGACCCAGAACAGGCCACAGGGTGAGAGGTCCTGGCGTCACCTTCTGTTAACATGTGCCACTATATTTTGCATTTATACCTTGGTATTACACTCTTTTATAAATAGTTTCCCCCTGTCCTCCATCTGGAATGCCTATGGTGCCCCTTCCTCTCTCGGTCCAGTTACATTTTGTTTCTGTATATGACTCTCTTGTGTTTTTTAAATAAAGAACCATTTACAACAACAACAACAACAAACAGTGCTCAAATCTACGTGGACGCCAGGCCACAGCAGAGGAGGGCCTTGCTTGTCAAGGAAGCCTGGTTTGAGCCTCATTTGAGCCTGGTTTGGGGAAAAAGGAAAATAAATGGATGACATAATTTCAGGCCTGGCACAATGAACAACCTAGTTGGAAAGAGGAAACATGCATATATACAGCACTAAAACTTAGTTATAAATGATTTTGAGAAATGCAACCCCTCGAGCCAGGCTGTGGGCTCTCAGCTACCACAAAACTGCGCCTCAAGGAGAAACTGGGATGCCTTAAGCAAGACCCACCCTGGGACCTAATTAGAGGTTGTCCCAGCCGTCTTCAGCTTCCAGTGCCTCCTGCAGCCCATCAGCCTCACACCCAGTCTGCTGTCTGAGGGGGTCAAGCCATCTGCCCTGGGAGTCAGGACAGTGGCAATTCTAGGTCACATCAAGGAGCTTTGGGCCTGTGCCTGGCCGGGTTCACCAAAACTTTTAAAAATGTATGAGGCCCACGTTGTGGCACCAGCACCCCATATGAGTTCAGGCTCAAGTGCTGGCTGTTCCACTTCTGATCCAGTTCCCTGCTAATGTGCCTGGGAATGCAGCTGAAGATGGCCCAGGTACTTGGGCCCCTGTACCCAATGTGGAAGACCCTGATGGAGTTCCAGGCTCCTGGCTTTGGCCTGACCCAGCCCCAGTTACTGAGATCATTTGGAGAGTGAATCAGCAGATGGAAGCTATTTCTATCTCCTGCTCTGTAACTCAGACTTTCAAATAAATTTTTTTTGACAGGCAGAGTTAGACAGTGAGAGAGAGACAGACAGACAGAAAGACAGAGAGAATGGTCTTCCTTCCATTGGTTCACCCCCAAATGGCTGCTACAGCCGGCACTCTGCACCAATCCGAAGCCAGGAGCCAGGTGCTTCCTCCTGGTCTCCCATGTGGGTGCAGGCGCCCAGGACTTGGGCCATCCTCCACTGTCTTCCCTGGCCACAGCAGAGAGCTGGACTGGAAGAGGAGCAACCGGGACAGGACCGGCGCCCCAACCGGGACTAGAACCCAGAGTGCTGGCACAGTAGGTGGAGGATTAGCCTAGTGAGCTGCGGTGCTGGCTGTTAAATGTTTTTTAAAAAAGTGATTTATTCTTAAGTACAAAATAACATAATTTAGCCCAGGCTCACTTGCATAAGGGCTAAAAAGAATGTTAACAAACTCAGCCCAAGGTCTGGTGTTAATGCTGGAAACTTTCCTTCAGGGGGTGAATCTCAAGCCAGTTTTTAAAGAACATGGATTGCAACAAGGAAAATGCCTCAAAATGAGGAGAAGGCACCAGCACATAGAGACACAAGACTCTCAGTCGGTTCTGTTTTAAGACAAAAAAAAAAATACTATGCATGGAAGGGTGGGGAAGTCACAGAGAGAGAGAGAAGAAACAGATGGGGGTGCGGGGAGAAGAGGAAGAGGAGGAAGGGGAGGAGAGACTTCTCATTTTGTTTGAGGACACAGCCCTTAGGAAAATAACTGGAAATCGGAAGATGCATTGGCATTCTCTTTCTGCCCTCCCTGTATGGACAACTGGTGTCCAGATGTCTGCCCAGCTCCGGTGGCTAAGGTTAGTTTATCGAATTAAAGCGATTACTGCAGGCAGTCACTAGGAGTCCATTTGCACTCTCTCCTCGATGCCCTCCAAACCCTGCATCAAGGGGACAGGCTCACCTGCTGACCCTGGAGGCTATTTATATCCTCTTGATCTCCGTGTGATTAGTAAAGGCAATTAAGCAGCTGGAGCTGGGCCAATCCGAAGCCAGGAGCCAAGAGCTTCTCCTAAGTCTCCCATGCTGCTGCAGAGGCCCAAGGACTTGGGGCATCTTCTCCTTTTCCAAGCTACAGCAGAGAGGTGGATCAGAAGAGGAGCAGCCGGGACTTGAACCAGCATCCAAATGGGATGCAGGCACTGTAGGCGGGTGCTTAGCCTACTATACCACAGTGCCAGAACTGGGTTTACCAATTTTTAGAGATTTATTTATTTATCTGCAAGACAAACAGGAGAAAGGGGGAGAGCTAGATAGAATGAAATGCAATGCAGAGATGCTCCATCTGATTCATGTCTCAAATGCCTGTGGCAGCCATGGCTGGACCAGGCTGAAGGAAAGAATCCAACAACTTGAGCCATCTGCTGCCTCCCATTACTACAGGAAATATGGCTTAGAAGCTCTGGGTCTTGAACCAGGCACTCTGATATGGATGCTGATGTCATATTGATGGCTTTACCCATGGTCCCACGATGTCTACACCTGCCTTCTTAAAACATAAAAAGTTTATTGAAAAGCAGCATTACAGTGAAGAGGCAGAGGATGAACAGTGGGAGCAAAGGGAGAGGGAGGTGGTGGTGCTGGGGTGGAGAGAGAGAGAGAAATACCTTCCATCTACTGGTTCACTCCCCTAACGCCTGCAAATTCAGGGAAAACCTCCTGGCTGCCTTGAATATTTTATTTTTTATGATTTTTATGTTCTTATTTGAAGGACAGAGATACAGAGAGAGGTAAAGACAGAGAAAGGACTTCCATCCACTGGTGCACTCCCCAGATGGCCGCACTGGCCAGAGCTGCGGGGATTCAAAGCCAGGAGCCAGGAGCTTCTTCCAGGTCTCCCACATGGGTGCAGCGGTCCAAGGACTTGGCCCATCTTCTACTGCTTTCCCAGGCCATAGTAGAAAGCTGGATTGGAAGAGGAGCAGCCGGGATTAGAATCTACGCCCATATGGGATGCCAGTGCTGCAGGCCAGGGCATTAACCTGCTGTGCCACAGCACCGGCCCCTGAATATTTTCCCTTCCTGTACTTTGGACTCTAGGCCAGAATCAAAGTGTCTCTCTTAGAAGTCCAGCCATGTGCCAGCAGGTCTTGGGACTTCCTACCCTACAAGACCACATGACACAGTGCCTTATCCCATGATGCCCTTGGGAGCCACGGGTCCACAAGTGCAGATTCCATTAGCATCCCCTCCATTATTCTGATGAGTACCCCCTTCCTCCCCCTCTGCACTCCAAGACAGCCACAGAGGCACACTGACTCCATGCCTGCTATCCCTCCCCCATCACTCTCCAGCCTCCAGGTCTAACCCAGTCCTGGAGGCCACAGGAAAAGCACACTATGTTGCATTTTCAAAGCACCTGACCCAGGCACTAGGCTTTTAAATACAACCTCCAGCAGGTTCCTCATTAATGGCTCCACCCTGGCTCTGCACTGTGTTCTGTACCTGCGTCTTTAACAACATTTATTACTGAGCCGGCGGTGTGGTACAGTGGGTTAAGTCCCCAGGCGTGATCCCAGCTCAACAAATTAATACTTGTAACAGTGAAGTAATGGGACACATGGTGTGATTTATGACCGGATTTATTTATTTATTTTTGGACAGGCAGAGTTAGAGAGAGAGAGACAGAGAGAAAGGTCTTCCTTCCGTTGGTTCATCCCCAAGTGGCAATTATGGCTGGTGCTGCGCCGATACGAAGCCAGGAGCCAGGTGCTTCCTCCTGGTCTCCCATGTGGGTGCAGGGCCCAAGCACTTGGGCCATCCTCCACTGCACTTCCGGGCCACAGCAGAGAGCTGGACTCGAAGAGGAGCACCCGGGACAGAATCCAAGGCCCAAGCGGGACTAGAACCTGGGGTGCCGGTGCCGCAGGTGGAGGATTAGCCTAGTGAGCCACGGCATCGGCTTCTTTTCTTTCTTTTTTTTTTCACTAATGACTTCTTAATACATTTCCGTGAGGAAAGTGCGTGGACGCACATGCACACACACACGCTGGAGTTCAGGGCACCACAGCCTGACAGCAACAGCAGCTCAGCGAGGGGCCAGGGCAGAGGGGACACAAAGAGCTCCCCCAGGGCAGCGCTGGGTTCTCCTCGGGACTCTGCTGCTCCCTCAGGATAGGAGCCAGAGAGACCGCGGGAAGAGTGGTCCACGGGCAAGGGAGGAAGGGTCGGGACCCCCAGAGAGAACGGAAGCCGGAGCTCCAGGTGGCAGAGCGATCATTAAATCCACCGAGGGGAAACACCACAGCTGGGAAGGGCGGGGACACGGACACGCGGGACAACCCCGCAGCGGGACCCTGGGGCAGCGCCTGCACTTCTCAGAGTCCGTTCTTGTGCGTGAGCACAGAAGTCACCGCGTGCCCGGCACAGCCCCGCCTTCCTCCCCTTCCACACCCAGGGCGCCCGGCACCCTCCCCCGAGTCACAGGCCCTCCGCCAAGCACCCCTCCGTGCTCCATTCAGCCTGCACCGCGCGCTCCTCCCAGGGCCCCAGAGCGCCCAGAGCCCCACCCCAGGGCCTCACCGCGGCCCTCAGCCTCCGGAGCCGCCGCGCTCCCAAGCCACGCCCACCGCCGCGCGGCCCGGCGCTTTCCCGCCCTCCGCGAGCCCCGCCCACCCGCCCGTTGCCCTCAGCCCCTCACACAGCCCAGGCCCCTGCGCCCCGAGGGCGCCATCGATGACCCCCAGTCCGGCCTGCAGGCCGCCGAGGGCCCTGGGGGCTGCCGCCCCCCTGGGGAACCCGGATGCGGACCTGCTTCAGAAAACAGAGCTGTGGACAATGGAGGACCCCGCGCCAGGGCTCCGGAACAGGGACAGCGGTGCGGGGTCACTTGAGGGCCGCCTTCCGGAACCGGAGTCAGAGGAGAAGACAGGGAACCGCGGACGCGGGGCGGACCCCGCGCGAGGGACAGGGTTCCAGGAGGACGGGCGCCGGCCCCAGGCTCAGGACGCCGCTCCTCGGGAGGAGGATGCGGGAGCCGCGCCCACAGCTCCCGGGAGGGCGGGAAGGGCCGGGCCCCCTGGAGGAGGCCGCGGGGCTGCGGAGCCCGGGCGGCAGGGGGCGCTCTCCGGGACCACAGCCTCCTGGTGTTTGTAACTCCAGGCCTTTCATTCTTACTGTTGTGTTTATTCATTGGAGAGAATTACAGAGAGGGGAGAGGCAGAGAGAAAGGTCTTCCATGCTCTGGTTCGCCCTCCAGATGGCCACTACAAGGGGTCTCCCAGGCAGGAGCAGGGCCCCAAGCCCTCGGGCCATCTTGCATGGCTTCCCCAGCCCATTAGGAGAGAGCCAGAATGGAAGAGGGGCAGCCGGGACAGGAACCAGCGCCCATGGGGGAAGCCGGCCCTGCAGCCAGAGGCTTAGCCCACCAGGACACAGCACAGGCCCGTCCCACGGCGTTTTCGGTGCTGTGCAGAGAAACTGACTTGAAACTTAGCAGACTCCAGGAGCTAGAATCCTGCTGTCTTTTCTCTTAGAGAGAGGAGGCCTTGCCTCCTGCGTCCTGACTTGTAGTGTATAACTTTGTTGCCTGCAGAAGTGTCTGAGGGTTAAAGTGCAGTTAAGGAAGTGGGGTTAAGGTGGCGGCAGGTCGTCCCCCACTGTCTTGGGCTTAGAGGCTCTGGAGCTGGCGCAGTCACACTAAGGAGAGGAGCCCAGGAGCTGCAGCATGGGGGGGACAGGCCATGCACAGAGGGGCAGGGTTGGGCAGCGCGGTGGCACAGCGGGTTAGATTCCCAGCCTGCAGAGCCCGTCTCCATGGGGCCTGCTCCACTGGCTCTGCAGCTCTCTGCTGGGGCCTGGGAAAGCAGTAGAGGATGGACCAAGTCCTTGGGCCCTTGCACCCACATGGGAGACTTGGAAGAAGCTCCTGGCTCCTGGCTTTGGATCGGCACAACTCTGGCCATTGGCCATTTTGTGAGTGAACTAACGGAATAGAAGACTCTCTCTGGCTTGACCTCTCTCTGTAACTCTTTCAAAATAAATAAAATAATTATTAAAAAAAATAAAAGAAGCGCAGTGTCCGTGTCCCTGGGGCCTCCATTTGTTCACTCATCTCTTCCCTGAAAGGTTGATGCGCCCAAGGCAGCTGAGAACCCTGGGGTTTGAGTCATTCAGTTTGTTTTGTACCTTTTCTCTCTATCCTTATCCTCTCTTCTCATTGTGTGTGTAAGTGTGTGTGTGTGTGTGTGATTATTTGTTTATTTATTTTAGAGTTAGCACAACAGAGAGAGTGAGAGACAGAAAAAAGTCTTCATCTGTTGATTCACCCACCAAATGCCTACAGTGGCTGGACCTGGGCTGATCTAAAGCCAGCAGTTTATCCAGGCCTCCCACGTGGGTGCAGGGCCCAAGCCCTTGGGCCATCTTCCACTGCTCTCCTAAACAATAAGCAGAGAGCTGAATTGGAAGAGGAGCAGCCAGGACACGAACTGACTCCCACATGGGATCCTGGCCCTGCTGACAGAGGCTTCCCCTACAAAGCCACAGCCAGGCTGCATCTCCTTCTACTTTAAATCAGATGTGGAGAAATCCTGTCTGAACCCCGTGCTCACATTAATGAGATTGTAGGGATGTGTGGGAAAGAAGCTTTCCTCCAATAGGGGTGAAAACAAAATCTGTGTCTTTGTGCTTTTTCCACATAAACTCTTAGGTGGTTTTTCTAGTTCAGTGAACAATGTGCCTAATATTTTGGTGGGGATTGCCTTGAATTTGTCATTTGCTTTGGATGGAGTGGAAATTTTCATCATGTTAATTCATGTAATCCATGAACATGGATGTCTTTCTAGTTTTTGTGTCTGCTTCAATGTCTTTCATTGGTGTCTTGTAATAGTCATGGTAGAGAAAACAGTAAGAAATGGACAAGCAGGAGTGCTTTCTACATGGCTTGGCACATGTTTTAATGAGATGTGGGGGCAAAGCATCAAGGCCTGTCTGTGTCTAGTACACAGTAACTACTCAGTCACATTAGTTCTTACCAGTCCATCACCATCTGCTCTTTCAGAATCTTCCTCCTTGTCTTAGAAACATGGGTAGCTGTTCATAGTGTAATGGACTATTCTGCTCACATATGTTAATGTTCTTCTAATGATTCAAATGTTTAGTATTATTAATGTCTCAAGGGGCATCATCTACATATATTTGGTATGTCCCTTATTAATTGTGAAGGTACTTCTCCAGGTTGTATCCTGTAAAGGGACTTGCAAGATCAAAGTTCTGGTACATTCCTGATGGTGCTGTTCTGGCCCCATTGCCTGGCAAGAAGATTTTCCCATTCACATTCACAGCCACTGATGAGAATGTTCTTTTCTATACCCCCTTGCAGAAACTAGACAGCCCCTGTTACCTTCTGTTAACTTTTACCAGCACTTAACTCTTTGTTGTGAGATTTTATCAACTCAGATTACACTCAATAGGACTGGAAAGGCTGCGATCAATGGGATGGTCTGTGTTCTCTTGTATTGGATGACTGCTCTGCTCTGAGATAATCAGACTACAGCAATGCGAGCACACGAGTCTTGCATGGTGGACGCCACTGCATGTTGGGTTCCTGCAGTGTTCTGGATTTTGTGTCTGAGGCCCTCGTTTCTCTGTTGCTCTTTCCTTTCTCTCTGCTTGCTTCCTTATTCTTTCTTCCCACTGACCTTGGGATTGGTCTGCTCCTGTTTTACTAGGATTTTGAGATACTTCAATAGGTTATTGGAAGTCTTTCTAATTATTTGATGTAGGAGCTTAATCCCATAACCTTTCCTCTGCATACTACTTTTAGAATTTCCCATCAGATTCAGTGTGTTGTGCTTCCATTTTAATTGGTTTCAGGGAATTTTTAAATTTCCCTCTTGATTTCTTATCCAGCCTTTATTTATTTGTATATCTTTGGAGGTTCTTTTGTTGTTGATTTCTACTATTATAGCATACATTATAATTTTTTTGAATTTGTAAGATTTGCTTTATGGATCTGTCTTAATGAATGTCCCATGTGCAGATGAAAAGAATGTATATTCTGCAGCTGTGGAGTGAAATATTCTGTAGTCATCTTTTATGGCCATTTGGTCTGTAGTAGCTTCTCTCTGATGTTTGTTAATTTTTTTTCCAGGTGATCTCTTTCTATTGATGAAAGGTGAGTGTTGAAGTCCCCCACTATTACTGCATTAGAATTCATGTGTCCTTTAGATGGAATAATTTTGTTTTATAAATTAGGGTGCTGCAGCAATGGGTGCTGTGGGGAGCAACTCGGACTATACTGTTACTGGAATTAAGACTTATTCTATACATCTGCTCTCCCACAATATGGCGCTGGGAGAGAAGAAAACAGCTTCTACACCGCTGCCTCCAGTTCAGCCAATAAACTGTAGGACTTGCTCCTGATTGGAGGAGAGCAGCGTACTCGGCGTGTGGGCAGCCGAGTTAGGATTGGCGGAGGAGGACTATAAAGGAGGAGAGAGACGGCATGCACCAGGAACATCTAAGGGGAACATCTAGCTGAAGGAACACCTGTGCAGCCCCCGAGAGAGCCGGCCGGCGGTGTGCCGCTCCGCTGCGGAAGTGGGGAATGTGGCCAGGGGGAACTGCCCTTCCACGGAGGTGGAAGGGATAGTAGCCAACCCGGGAAGAACCAGCAGCAAACCCGGGGAGGGCCGAGCAGACGAAAGAACAGCGCAGGGTCCTGTGTCGTTCCTCCACGAAGAAGGGGAGCGACAGGTGCATATGTACTTACCATTGTCACATCCTCTTGTTGAATCAAACCCTTGATACTCATATAGCAACCGTCATCTCTTGTTCCAGTTTTTATCATCAAACCTATTTTATCTGATCCAACCATAGGTACTCTTGCTCACATCTGATATCCATTAGCATGAGGCATCTTTTCCCATCCTTTCCCTTTCAGTCTCTGTCTTTACTGGTGTGTTTCTTGTAGGTGACTTGTGGTGGGATCTTGGTTTTCATCCAGTCATCCTGTCTGTATCTTGTAACTGGGTAATGTTGTCTGTTGACATTCACAGTTATTATGGATAAGGGATGGCTTAGAGCTTTATTTTTAAAAATTTCATCATTTTATTGTGAGTACCCTATGTTCTTTTTCCAGTGGGTTTTCTGTCATGCGTCTTGATGGTGGCAGTGACTCCTTACTCTGAGTCACTTGCAAAGGCTCTGGGACAGGAACTGCACAAGGCAGACAGTGCTCCTGTCTCAGGAAGACCCTTTTCCGGCATAGGAGCCTGATGGTCTAGAGGTGATCAGAGAAACTCATTCTGTGTCTGACTGGGATCACTACTTGATCCTTTCAGTGTTCTTTGGTCCTGCTGTGTCACCCAGGGATCAAACTGACTGAATATAAATGATAGATCTTTGTACCAGAGTGACTCATGGGGGAAGCATATTCTCCAAATGGCCAAATGATGTCCCTGAATAACAAATGAGAATTCCTCAGTTCCTTGGATGTCACAGCATCAGATACACTTACCCAACCAGTAAAAGTGTTTCTACCTGTGCAGAAACTTCTTGGTTTGATAACATCCGATTTTTCCAATTTATTTTGCTATCCATGTTCTTTTGGTCTTAGCCCAAAAACTGTGTTGACTCTGCCCATTTCTTAGAGCACTTGTGCCATGTTTTCCCCTGTTAGTTTCATAGTTTCAGATCTTACATTTAGATCTTGGATCCATTTTCAGTCGATTTTTGTAAATTAAAATCCAATTTTCCCAGTCCCATTAAAATAGATGTGTATTTCTCCAGGGAGTGTTTTTCACACCTTTGTCAAAAGTAAGTGGGATGTAGCTGCATGAATTTCTAGGGGTTCACTTTTGTTCCATTGTCCTATGTGTCTATTGTTATGTTGGTACCATACTGTTTTGGTCTCAGTAGCCTTGTGGCATATCTTTAATTTTGAACTGTGGTGCCTTCAGCTTTGGCTTCATTGTATTAAGACTATTTTGAGTATTCAGAGCCTTTTGTGTTTTCATAAGAATTTTAAGATTTTTTTCTAATTCTGTGAGGATGTCATCAGTATTTTGATGGGGACTACATTGAATCTCTAAATTGTTTTGGGTAGTTTTGATATTTTAATAATATTAATTCTTCTAAATCAAGAACATATGCAGGAATTCCATAATTTTGTGTCTGCTTCATTTTCTTTCATTAGATTCAAGGTGTTTGAATTTTCATTGAGGAGGATTTTCACATCCTGGTTGAACTTATCACAAGGTAATTAAGTTTTTGTATCTGTATAGAATTGGATAGCACTTATCAATTCTCATCAAGATGGTTGTGAGTATATAATAAGATCATTGATTTTGGAATTCCAAACTGTGTAGCTAATAAAGAATTAATAATCCAGAACATATAAGGAATGGAAAAAACTTCACATGTCAGGTAGATGCCTCAAATTTGGAAATTTGGACTTTCCCTGGATCAGGAAAGTGAGATGTAAATAAGGCATTGAGGGCATTTGTTAAGTGTAGATGCTTTGTATGATTCCCTTCCATCTGTGCTACTCTGACATTAAACAAACCGCTTATCTGTCCCCAGTGTGCAGGGGACATAGGGTGATAATGACAGTGACTCTAATTCAGCAAGGGCAAAAATGGAGCCTACAAGGAAGTCATGATTCCAAGTTTTCAAGTTGAGATGGGCAAATCCAACTGGACTTCCTGGGATAGCTTTCAAGGCCGAGGACTAATCCTCTGTGACGTGGGGCCTTGCCTCTGGGTCTCAGCCTGTGATACTTCCATCGTCATTTGATCCAGTAATCATCCTTTCTTCTCACACTCCTCTGATGTTTGTCCTCTTCCTGGTGTCAGCAGCCTTCTCTTGGTTGTTTTGCGCATACACCTTACCTGAGTCAGTCTGCAATGCCCCATGCTTGGCTCTGACCACTTTCTACCAGGGGCTGTTCTCACGATCTCAGGCACCTCAGGAAAATATTTATTGACCTGATTTCTGTTGGTCATTGTGGTTTTTAATTTTTTATCTTTGCAACTAGCAGCATTGCCTAGCAAAAAAGCTGGGTCCACAGAGGTCCAGAATGAATCTCTATGCTGTCTGGCTCCAGGAGATAAAAATAAGAACATGGATCTCCACACAGAAATGACCTCCATGAGGTCTGGCACTCTCCAGCATTGCAGCTGAGGAGAAATCCTGAGGGAGAATCCCAGAGGTAAGGGACCGCACAGGACAGGCAGGGCTGTGTTAAATACTCGTTCACCTCGTGTGTTCTCTGCTCCCATTCTATCACCCAGTGGTTGAAAACAGACAGAGAATACATAACGGGACAATAGAAATGTGGGAAAAGCTGTGTCCAAGGAATGACCCTCATACTTTTGTTTGTTTGTTTTTAGCAGCAGAAATAGCAGTGCTTTATCCGAAGTCTACAAAACCCAACAATGCATTCTTGGAAGACAAGAGCCATGCTCAGCACAGGGAAGCTGGAGGTGAAAGCTCATGGGGTGGCCCTCCTACCATCAGGTGCTGTGGTGCTGAGACAACCTCTTAGTCTCTATGGACCCCAGGTTCCTCATTAGTGAGGTAAAGTGTGTATTGTTCCTCTCTGAGATCCTGCTGCTTAGGTTCCTCTGAGTCCCTGGGGAACCACACGTGCCCTGGGAACTGAGGCTGAGAGCTGACCTAGTCCCTCCTCTGTGTTTCCTCTCAAATCTGGAACTGAATACACATCTTCACAGGAGCTCAAGGGCCCAAGAACTTGAGCCGTCTTCCACTGCTTTCCCTGGCACATCAACAGGGAGCAGGATCAGCTGAAAGTGGAGCCGCTGGGACTCCACCAGCACTCATAGATGGGGCCAGTGTCTCAAGTGGTGGCTTAACCCACTATGCCACAGTGGCGACTCCTACATCTATTTAGGCATCAGATTTTTTTTTTTGACAGGCAGAGTGGACAGTGAGAGAGAGAGAGACAGAGAGAAAGGTCTTCCTTTGCCGTTGGTTCACCCTCCAATGGCTGCTGCGGTCGGAGCGCTGCAGCTGGTGCACTGCGCTGATCTGATGGCAGGAGCCAGGAGCCAGGTGCTTTTCCTGGTCTCCCATAGGGTGCAGGGCCCAAGCACCTGGGCCATCCTCCACTGCACTCCCTGGCCACAGCAGAGGGCTGGCCTGGAAGAGGGGCAACTGGGACAGAATCCGGCGCCCCGACCGGGACTAGAACCCAGTGTGCCGGCGCCGCTAGGCGGAGGATTAGCCTAGTGAGCCGCGGCACCGGCCAAGGCATCAGATTTTAAAATTTCAAAAAAATCCCAGTTATGATCATCCACTCAAATGGAAACCTTAAAATTTGCAGCTTTTGGCACTGGCATTTCATTCAGCAGTTAAGTGGCTTTTGCAATGTTCACATCCTATATTTGATTGGCGGGGTTTGAGTCACCAAAGGGTTTCCTGTCCAGATTCCTGCTAATGTGCACCCTAGGAGGCAGCATATGCTGGAACAAGTATTAGATCTCTTAGTTCTAAGGGTACAGTTTAACAACTTGCCATAGGATGCCAAAATCCCTTAAGCTGCCTGATAAAAAGAGCGGCTTCAGTGTTATAGAGTAAATGCATAGGATTAAGTTGTAAAGAGAACATATCGACAGGATCAAGTGTTAAAGTGATCATATAAATAGGACAAAGTGTTTGTAAATAAAAAATAAATAAATAAATGGAAACAATAATAGAATTCGAAAGTGAAGGCTGTAATAAGAAAAGTGGTCCATACAGCAGACTCATCAAATGAGTAGCACTGTGAACTCAGAATATCCCCATAAGTCATTCCAGTCTGGCTGGAAAGCCCAAGAGAGCATTTCAGGCATGGAAATCTAAGATCCTTTGGCAAAAAATGCCCTACACATAGGACACCTGTGGGTGAGCATGAAGTGGAAAGAAGTGGCCACTATGAAGGATGCACATTCCCTGAAGGGAGGAGAGAGCTGCCTCTTTGCTCATGGCCTTGTCGAGCTAGGTGGATCCAGAAGGCTTCTGTAGCTGAGGCAGCTCATGTCAAGCACCCTGGGTGAGCACTGAGGTCAGACATAAGAGTGTGATTTGTTAAAGACACAGTGAGAGCCACTGTGCACTGCCCTCTGTCCTCAAAGCTGCATCAAGGGACCTAATAGTAGAACTGTTCTCCAGAATCACTTCCTTTTAGTGCATTAAATGGAGGATATTCTTATGTCTCATAGGTTATAGTTCTGTCTAAGAGCTCACAGCAGATGTATCATCCGTGGGTTCTTCTTTGAAGACAATTAAGTTTCTAAAAGGAAAGAGGCAGGAAGAAAGAAGGGAAGAGCAGAAGGGGGCAAAAAGTGAAATCCCCTTTGAGAAGCAGTAACCTTGGACAGCCCTTTGCTAGGCTGCTGAGTAACAGTTCTCTTAGTTTTCTTATTCCATTCTGTCTTTTTTTCTTTCTCAGACTAAACAGGAGAGTTGGAGGAGGAAGAGGGGGAGAATAGGTGGGAGGGTAGGTAGGTGGGAAGAAGGACTATGTTCTTAATGTTGCATTTATGATATACATACAACATTAAATAAAAAAGTTAATTTAAAAAAACTCCTTCAAATATGTAACACACATATTCCTCAAAATAAGTATGTCATTATATAAATAGTTGAATAATTATATATAAATATATTATTAAAAGGCAGGCCAGTGCTGTGGCTCACTAGGCTAACCCTCTGCCTGCGGCACTGGGACCCAGGGTTCTAGTCCTGGTTGGGGCACCACTTCTGTCCCGGTTGCTCCTCTTCCAGTCCAGCTCTCTGCTGTGGCCCGGGAGTGCAGTGGAGGATGGTTCAAATGCTTGTGCCCTGCACCTGCATGGGAGACCAGGAAGAATCACCTGGCTCCTGGCTTTGGATCAGTGTAGCACACTGACTTCAATGTGCCAGCCATAGCAGCCACCTGGGGGGTGAACCAACAGAAAAAGGAAGACTTTTCTGTCTCTCTCTCTCTCTGTCTAACTCAGCCTGTTAAAAAAAATAAAAAAATAAAAAGGATTAGGTTCTTCCCACACATTGGCAGAATAAATTGGAGTTCTGGACAAAAAATGTCACCCTAGCCAAGTCTGACTGTTGCATGCATTTGGGGAATGATACAGTGATGGTACACATAGCCTTGGTTGTGTATGTGTGTATGTCTCTCTACATCTGGATCTCTACATCTCAAATAATTATAATTAAACAAAAAACATTTTCATTTTCATAAAATGTTTCATTTTATAAATTACTTGTTTCATCCAAAGGGCAAAAGGACAGAGAAAAGAGATCTCCTATTGACTGGTGTGCACCTAGGAGGCCTGAGCTAACCTGGGCCTGGCCAGGCTGAAACTTGGACTGGGTCCATCAGGATCTACCACATAGACTGCAGTGACACAAGTACTGGAGCCGTCACTGCTGCCTCACCGTGTGTGTACTTCCAGGAAGCTGGAGGGGAGAGTAAAGCAAGGACTTGGTCCCAGGTGTGGGGAGCAACTTGGACTAGACTAACTTACTGGAATTAAGACTTATTCTATGCATCTGCTCTCCCACAATATGGCGCTGAGAGAAAGAGACCAAACAACCTCTACGCAGCTGCCTCATCAGTTTGACATCCTGCAGGAGCTGATCCTGCTCCTGATTGGAGGAGAGCAGTGTGCTTGGCATGTGGGCAGCAGAGTTGGGATTGGTGGAAGAGGACTATAAAGGAGGAGAGAGACAACAACATGCACCAGGGAACATCTAAAGGGAACATCCGGATAACAACTGAGCAGCCCCCGAGAGAGCCGGCCGGTGGTGTGCCGCTCCCCTGCGGAAGTGGGGAAAGTGGCAGGGGGAACCGCCCCTCCACGGAGGTGGAGGGTCGGTAGCCAACCCGGGAAGAACCAGCAGCAAACCTGGGAAGGGCCGAGCAGACAAAAGAACAGCGCAGGGTCTAGTGTCGTTCCTCCGTGAAGAGGGGGAGCGACACCCAGGCACTCTGATTCAGGTGTGGGCATCCCAGGTGGCATCTTAACTGCTGTGCCAAATGCTTGTGCCAATTTCAACCTCTTAGAAGAAAAAATAGTACAAAGTATTTTCAACTTGAATTTACTACATCTTTTAGGTAAGATACCCAAACTGTACGTAATAAAAGAATAAATTCATAAATGTCCCAATATGTTCAAATTTCCTGTTGAAAGTCATTGATAAGAAAATGAATATACAGGCCAACATAGGAAGAAAACATTTAGAAATTGCATACCTGATATAACAATTCTTTTCAGAGTACCAAAAGAGCTCTCAAAATTCCTTTCTAAGAAAATAAAATGACCCATTTATCAGGAAAGCTTAAAATTCATCATTTCAAACAGGTAGAAAAGCCTTGAGATCTCTTTAAACAGCAGGTGGGGTGACTTCCTAACAGCCCTGAGAAAGGAAGGCTTGTTGGGACACATTTTCTGTCTTGGTATTTTTATACACATACATGACTATACAAGCGATACATGCTTAGGTGATTTGGGGACACAGTCTGTGGTGTCAGGGAAGAATCTATAACTATGAGACTGGCAGATGGGTAGGTTGTCCCCACCAGTGGGGGTCTTGTGCCTCAACCTAGCTTAGGCCCCTGGAAGGCAGAGTTCCAAAGATTCCATGACACGCTCCACCTTCTAATTCTGCGATGGCAACGGCCGACCGTTAGCTGCCACACAACAGCCAGTCCTAGCAGAGACTGAGCTACAGGCAGTGCCTTCAATCTAGGCTTTGGCAGTTTTATCCTTGTTTGTCCAGTGAAGAACTTCCCAGTGTTGTCGGGCTGTGGATCAGGAGTTTCACATCAGTAAGTGAAGCTGGACAGTTATTGTCACCCCTCAAGCCTACCTGAAACTCTTGGATGTCATTTGTTTGACCCTCGCCTGTGTTTGGGTTTGCTCTCCCCAGTCCCTGTTGTCCTGCTGTGACACACCATCAGCATGGCAGGATCCCACAGCTCTGCATCAGATCCCGAGGCAGAACTGAATGACCTCAAATGCCAGCAATTGCGATCCCAGCTGGCAAAGAGCCAACAGGACTGCTGGGAGCTCCAGGAGAAGTTTCTCATAGCTGAGGCTACAAACTTTGCTCTGGCCAGGGAGCTGAAAAAATACAGTAAGTTCTCTCGGGTCATTTCACCACAGTGATGATTGTCCTGTATCTTCTCCTGAGGAACTAAATGGTTTCCCTCACTACGTGATTTTTTTCTTCTATTTGCTGAACTTAATTTCCTCCTGACCACACTCCCAAGCTGACACACAGGGTTCGCAAGTTTTCCAAGGTAGCAGTGAGGTGTAGGGTGACAGGAGTGCTGAATCTGTCATGGATTCCTGATGAGGCATAGAGCCGCCTGTTGTCCTCAGGGTCAGGCTCCACCATATTGAGTGAATGTTTATGATCATCCTGTCTGTGTCAGCTCCTGCAGCCTTATACCATCACTGTGGACCTCATTTCTGGGGCTAACTCAATTCAAGCTTCTGTTGAGTTCCCATTGGCAAAGCACTGTCCTAGGTCCAGAAGTGGACATGTGTTCAGAGTGAGCAGGATGGGCTTCCAGAGAGACAGAGAGTCTCCTGTGCACTGGAACTCTGGTATCCATGGGAACACCCTCACAACACAGCCTCCCCGCTGAGAGAAAAGTCCTGCTCCTGGAGCACAAGTTCTTCTTCCAGAAGAGGAAGATGGTGCCTGAGACCTGGGAGTGGGAGCACAGGGTGTAGGGGGGGAATCAGGGCCACTCACCTGGGTGCTCCCCATTGCCCACCTTCTCTGTAACTTTGATTTCTCTCCCATTCATAGGTTCTATCTGGGTGCCTCTGTAGATTGTCACAATAAAATGTGCTCCTTCTTTCCTATACAACTCCAAGTATGATTCATCGCTCAAGATCAACAGAATCCATGAGGCCCTTATTGTGCTGTTTCTAATTTAGCAGGAACTATACTTTTTCTTGGGCCATATTGCCTCAGGGCCTTACTTTGTTATACATTGTACTCTACACAGTTCCATGAAAGATGGTCCCTTAAGTCTGAAATAACAAACACTTGAAATCTTTCCCAATGCAAGGAAACAGCCCTACACCCTTATCAAGCTCCCAAACATACAAAAGGTGACGACTTCATGCCCCAGGTTCCTGTTTGACCTGAGAGGCTGCAAGACTTGCTGAGTCCAGTGGCTCATGATTCAGTCTGAGCTCAGGGGCTGGGAACTCTGATTCTGTAAACACCAGTGGAATCACATTGTCAAGTCACCTTCTGTATCTTTGAAGTACTTTTTTCTCAGTTTATTGGGAAATAGCAGGGTCAGTGCTGTGGTTCAGCAGGTAAAGCCGCTGCCTGCAGTGCTGGCATCCCATATGGGTACTAGTTCAATTCAGGCTGGTCCACTACCAATCCAGCTCTCTGCTATGGCCTAAAAAACAGTAGAAGATAACCAACATGCTTAGGCCCCTGCATCCACATGGGAGACCTAGAAACAGCTCTTGGCTCCTGACTTCAGATTGGCACAGCTCCAACCTTGCAGCCATTTGGGGAGTGAACCAGCTGATGGAGTCTCTCTCTCTCTCTCTCTCTCTCTCTCTCTCTGCCTATGTCTTTCTGTAACTCTGCCTTTCAAATAAATAAATAAATCTTTTAAAAATTGGAAATTTCAGATGCTATGTAGTGAGGTGATGAAATACAGATGTGAAACTCCCAATCTGGAGCCTGGCCCTGGAGTTCTTTTGGTCTTCAGCAGGCACTGACTACAAAAGCACCTCCCTGAGTTCTGCGTGTCTGTCTTTCCCCAGATTGTGAGAAGTTTAAAAACATCATTGAGTCCATACTGACCAAGAAGCTCCACTTGGTGGAACCACTGGCAGAGAAGCCCACGGTCCCAGAGCTACTCAGGTAAGGGTCTCTGTGTGGGGCAGGCAGGTGGGGAGGTGTGTGGGTGTCTCTGGTGGGGCAGCTCAGAAGGGAGAACTGAGGCATCTCAGGCATGGAAAGACAAGGCACTGTGGCAAACAATGTTCTCCATGTAGGATCACTGTGGGACCCCAGACAAAGAAGTGGCCATCAAAGGAGGATGCACTTTTCTCTAAGGGAGGAGAGAACTTCCACTTTGCTGACAGCCTTGTCTAAATATGGACAGAGTTTTCAAAATGCTTCCATAGCCTAGTCAGCTCATGTCATGAGCCTTGTGTGGTCCCTGACAACATACAGAGGAGTGCTAATTGTTCAATTAACAGCAGGAGTCACTGTGTACTGACTCCCCATGCAGGACCTCTGTCCTCAATGAGTTGTATTAAGAGAGAGTTACAGTGAAACATTTCTCAAACAGTTTTTATTCTTGTGTGGGTGTGTGTGCGCATTGTTGAAATTGTTACTTAATATAGAGTTGGTCTTCTGTGTACAAAGTTCATTGAAAATGCATCTTAATGGAGAATGAGATTGAGAAGTAGAGAGGGAAGAGGAGCTGGGCTGGGAGTGTGGGTGGTACCCTGGGTATGGGGAGAAGAATAACTATATTCCTAAAGTTGTCTTATGAAATGTATATTCCTTAAAATAAATGAATAAATTTTTAGAAAGAAATGGTAAAAATTAATTTTACAATGAAAGTAAAAGTGAATAGGGACTTTGAAAAAATTCTCCCTTCAGGAGAAATTAAAATGAAAATACATTTTTCCCTTTTCAATTACTGTTTATTTCCCAAATGAAATGGTATGCATAGATAATAATAATAAAAAAAGACATCATGGAGTCCATGTTGACCAAGAAGCTACACGGGGAGGCCCCTGCCAAAGCAGCCCAGGTTTGCTGAGCTGCTCAGGTAAGGCTCTCTGTGTAGGGCAGGCAGGTGGGGATGTGTTTCACTAGTGGGCAGCCCAAATCAAAAACTGAGCCAGCCTGTGCCAAACAAGGGCAGAGAGTTACAGCAAAGCCCCGTGTCTCAGATGTTATGAAACAAGGAGGGAGCAGAGGAATCTGAATTCAGAGCTGCAAGTGCGGAGAGTCTGTAAGTAAGGTGTCCAGGTGGATGGGCTCCCATGGGGCCCTCCTGTTTACTCTCTCTTCTGCAACAGGAAATCCCCAAGGCTGTGTTTCTGGGAATCCAGTCACCAGTTAGCTTTGGTCCTCTTTCAGTGGCACTATGCCTGTTCTCTCTTCCTCCCGTGTTCTCATGGTTCCCTTAGTGTGGAGGTGTTTTTCTGTGGGCACTCACCTCCAGATGGAGCTGCATTGGGTCTTCTCGAAGGAGCAGGGGATGCTGGGTTCCTCTGTTTGGTCATCTTGCAATCAATCCTCATTTACCCTTAGTCACCATCACCTCCTGATATAGAAGACTGATGCTTAGCTTGGCCCTGCCAGACCTTCATTCTTGTTTCTTGCCATGTAACCCCTGCGTGCACCATGACTCCAAGTCACTGCACTGTACACTGTGTGTCTTCCTACATGGAAATGCCTGTGGCTGGAAGCAGGAACTGAATTAGCACCTTTATGAAGGCAAAAGAGGAAGGAAGAATCCTTGCACTCTTGATAGATAACAACCTGAATGGAATCTCAGGAATTGTGATAAGATCTTTCTCTAAAAGTGGGAGCAAGGCCTTGTGCTGCCCTTTGCTTTTCCTGGCACAGGTATTTCTCCAAACCTGAGTGGTGATGCTGGTGGAGGGCTCTATAAGGCATTGTTATGAAAATCTGTGGAAACACAGAGAACCTAACACTCATCCCTTCCCATCTAGAACTTTCTCCACGCTTGCACCTTAGGCATTGCCGTGGCATCCTTGAAGATCAGGACCAAGAACTTTCCCAGTTACGTCCAAAGGTCCAAAGGGGGAGAAATCTAGCCCACATCCTGCAGCAGTACCTGAAGGACGTGCTCACCCTGCATGACCCTGAGACATGTACGGGGCAGGGCTTCCGACGACTGCTCACTGAGGCTGTCCGGCTGTCAGCGTGCCTTGAGGACCTGCTTGGAGCAGGTAAGCTGGGCACAGGCTGTCATGTGAGAAGCCTCAGGGGTTCAGATGCATTCATCCCTCTGCCATGGGCATTTGCCTCAGCTCTTCTTGGTACTGAACATGTGTGCCATGACAAGGTCAGCTCTGCTTGGGAAAAACTGATAGGGGCAGAGAAGTCTTTCAAGTTTGCAGTATCCCAAAGCTCTCCTCCCTTCCTGATTGTGGTGGGCCTTTGGGGCAAGAGGCAGGGTCCATCCTCATATCAAGACCAGAAAGACCTTGTGAAGTGAGGCCACTGTTAGGCTGAACAAAGTCACTGAGCTAAGTTGAATGGAAGCCTCCAGCTCTCTGATCAGTGTGGTTTTCAAATGGTAGACAGCTGATTGCTTTCTCCATCCAAGATTTCTCTCTCCTCATTCACTAGATGGACCAAAAACTCTGGGGCAGAGCAGATGTAACCATCAAAGGTGGAAGCTGTTGCTTGTATGTTTCCCAATAGGACAAAGGCCCTCCTCTCCCTGGGAGTGCCAGACCAGGCACTAGAGTTAGTAGAACTTCGTGAGGAAAGCTGTTGAGAAGGGAACTCATAACACAGAGAGAATTTCCTCTAATGAAACAGCAGAGAAACCTTGGAGGGCCTGTGAGGGAGGGATGGAAGTCGGGTTCTTTGCTTCTTCCTGACAGCTGGAGGTTCTCTGTGAGATCCATGGGAACATAGAACCCATGCCTTGGACTCCCACTAGTGGCAGGATGAGGGATAACAGGCAGAAGTCCCAGGGAAGCTTGAGAAGCTTCCAGTGATATGGGAGCGAAGGATGTTGGCCTAGTTTCAGGCAGAATCTGCTATGGTTCTGATCTCCAAGTGCAGGGACACAAAGCCTGATGCACCACAAGAGAATGGCAAGGTGTTTCTTTAAACACACTATTGGCACATGTGTAGATATTCATATGCACACAGAGGCCACCTTGATTGTAGTGGGGTAGGGGGTTATAATATCTGATTGGACATTTCTGAATTTGTTTACAGAAAATATTGAAGAGGAGGAAACACCAGCACAAGGACCTGTTGCTGACAGGTAATAGTGAATGATTAGGAGCTGGCAACAAATGGGTGAAGGATGCACAGGGTCTCCTAAAGAACGGAAAAGGGGCCGAGAAGTCATGGAGTTGAGATGCACACAGAAACACAACTGCAGATTGTGTTGAGTCCTTCCTTGCCAACTAGGAAATCCCCCTGTTGAAGTAGTTGTCTGTTGTCCTGGTCTGAGTTGCTGATAGGATCCATCATGAACTCACAGCCTTAGGTGTTGCCTGCACACAAAGTTCCAGAACCCCTGTTCTCTGCTTTCTGGAAAAGCAGAGGAAGATGGGCATCTGCTTTCTACAGAGTTAGCTGAAGTTCTCATCAGAGAAAGCTAGCAAAGAGGCAATGTGCAAAGGCAGCAGTTAGGAAGAATCCAGCCAGGTTCAACTGCAGAAAAGCCCCTCTACAAAACCATGTTTGCTGTCCTGTGACTTGGTTAAGAGAAGGCCCAGAAGGTAGCACATCTCTAGAATCTGCCAAGCCCCTAGAACAATGATCATATGGCTGCAGGACACTGCAACAACCCAACCTGAGCACAGGGTGTCAGCCTGCACGGCTGTCAATGTGTGCTTGTGCTGTGACTGTGCCATGCAGCGACAGTGGAGGCTGCTTCCTCATTAGCTGCTGTGTATTGAGTGTGATGAGCAGAGGCTGATCTCTTCCCAGGCCCTCTCCCCCTAGGCAGCCACACGGTGTCCAGAGTGGAGGGAACTGCCTCTATGCTGTCTATGACCAATCCCTTATGCACCCCATCCAAACCAGCCAACTCCCCTGGTGTCTCTTCCTTCTTGGTTTCATCTCTGTCATCCTTATCCCACCTGGCTTCTCAGGGAGTTCTTGGAAGTGGATGAAATGGAAACCCCACAAAGTTCACAGCAGGAAACATCTATCACTGGTGCTGTTGACCACCTGCCCAGTGACTCCTGCCTGCCTGAGGGCACTGTGCAAATGTCTCCTGATGCTGAGGACACCCACGGTGTGCTAGGTGTAGATGGGGGACACGCTTGTTCACACAAGAAAGAAGAACCTGTCACCGTTCTCCCAGGTACCCTCTCCATTCTTTGTACACAATGGCTCTCAGGTGGAGGGTTGCTTTTGAGCACAGGCCCTGCAGACACAAGTTGGTTTCAGTCAGGGTCCAGGTTGTGGCACTGAACATAGACATCAGGAGAGTCAAGGAGCTTCCCTCCCCTCAGATGCCTTTTGTCTCACTGCACCCTAGCCTATGGGAACATACAGAGGCCCTGTGTAGGAAGTGCCTTTCAGACACTCTAACTTAGAAATAATGCCTGCTGTCACCTGCAGTGATATCATTCTGTTCTGCTACTGTATCCCTGGAGTTCTATCCCCATGCAGGCTTTGGGTAACACTTCCCATGTGTGGGCCAAGTTGTGATCCTAGTTTCCCTATTTCCATCCCTAGTCTCTATCTTCTTTAAGACAGCTTATCTTAGCTATGCAATCATCTCAAAACCAAGACATAAAGTCTTTTATACTGTACTTCCTGTACAGTTCAAAAAACATAGCTGAATCCAGCAATGTCCCTACAAAATCAGTGTTCAATGTTTCTCTATAACTGCATAGATTTATTTATATGAGGTGTTATAGAGTTCATTCAGCCTTCTATAGAAACTCATCTACCCTTATTCACCATGATCAGTGTGATGGGATGAGTCAGTACTATAGCAACACTCCTAGATTTTAGATACATAAATCCTAAAGGGCCTGGGGAGAGAGCTCTTGAATTGCTTGTATTGTTCCCATAGACAAGAGGGAGATTATTCATGAGCAACTCTTAGAATAGCCAAGATTCTGTGTGGCATCAAACAGGTTTCAATTCCAGGAAATGCAGACTCCATGCATAGCTCTCTCCCAGTGTTCTACCTCTTCTCCACAGTCAGCAACCTGGGTCCTTTAATGAGAGCAGCCTGATGACTGCAGTTTGCCTCCTAGGAAGTTCTTGGGCTGTGAGCTTAGAATCCCTGTTTCTAAGGGTTCTGGACAGAGGTTATTGAGATGGTGATCCAACTGTGAACAGGGAGATTTGACCCCTTGCCCAGGATGGCTCACCAATCCCATCTCCTGATGTCGACTTAGTCCTCCTGGAGGATTTCTGTCACAGTCTCCTGTTCTCACATGAGAACAATCTGTCCTCTTGGTAGTAGTGGCCATTGGATACCAATATCTCACCCAAAACCTGCTTAACTTGGTCAATCTCTCTGAATTTGTTTGCAGAAAATCAATATCACGAAGTGGAGGTACAAGAGCAAGTTGTCACATACACGTCCAGGTAACTCGGAGGCAGAGCAGACAGTGTAGCATGGACTACTAGGGAATCGAAATGCTGGAGAAACTGGTGACTAGAGCCAGTTGGAACATTCAGCCAATGATGAAATGGCTCTGTTCCTAACGTTCCCTTATGTATTGTTTCCCTCTATATTCCCCCTTTGAAAGTCCCTCACATATTTTAACCTGTAGTCTGATAACAAAGTCACTTCTGTACTTGTGATGCGTGTCTTCAGTGTCTCTGCCCTCCCATTTCAGCAGGGAGCTCCCAGAGGAGCAAGAGCAGGAAGACCCAGAGGACTCGCTGGACAAGTGCTACCTCACTCCCTCGATTTCTCCAGTCATTTCTGAGCTTGACCATTCCATGTGGATCAGCTGGTGCTCCCTGCAGCATCAGGACTTGCTCTCTGTTCCAGATGCAAATGGTGAGTCCCCCACTGTGAGGTGATACAACCCCCTCTGCTAGCCAAGGAGCCCGCACTATCCTTGCACTCCTCACTCCCACCTGACTGAGAGGGATCCTGCACATGGGATGGTCTGAGACATTCTCAGCATCTGTTCTTTTCCAACCAGTCTGTTGCACAGGTGTGGTTGGCCCATCCAGCCTTGCTGTCCTCCCATTCCTTGTGTGGCTTTGTCACTCAGATTCCAGTGCTCAGTCATTGCCAGAAGAATGTCACAGATGCACACCCACCTAGGCAGCACATCTCATGCTTCTCTCTGCCATCCGTTCCTAATGAAGCAGACCCCTCTGCCCCCTGCAGTGTTGATCACACGAGTCATTCCCCATCCCTGTCATGTGACATTGTTTCCTGTCAGAGCCAGCACCATGCTCCTCTCCATTGCAGTCAAGATACTCCCCCTGTTTCATTGAACACAACCACGTTGTCTGTCCCTTCAAAGTTGGCATCATTTCACCTACCACACATACAGAATGTTCTGCCATTCCTTTAGTAGTGTGTCCCCAGGCTGCAAGTCTGAGACCTGTGCTTAGAGATTCCATGAGTAGCCAAGTTTTCTCTTGTGCTGCACACATGCACTCTGATACCCAGAACTGAAAATTCACCTGTTCCACCTTTTATCTTATCCTCAATGTACAAAATATAGTAAACCACAAACTACCAAGAGAGCTTGTTTGAGAACCATGGGCACGGCACTCCCTCTCATGGAAAGGAATCACACTAGGAACCAAGCGTCTCCAGAGAATATTATTTTAGATTTGATTTTACCTTATGAAAGGCAGAATTAGACAGAGAAACAGGGAGAGAGAGAGAGAGTCAACTCTTGCATACTCTGGTCTGCTCCCCACATGGCCACAATGGCATCGACAGGACCAGGCCCAGGGAGGAACTAGGAGTTTCCTCCAGGTGTCCTATGTGGGTGCAGGGCCCAAGTACTGGGCCATCTTCTACTGCATTCCCAGGTGCATTAGAGGGATCTGGATCAGAAGTAGATGAGCCAGGACTTCACATGGGATCCTGGGGTTAAAGGGAGCAGCTTTACCTGCTATGCCACAGCACCCACACTTGGGAAAATTTGTTTCATTTGTGTAGGGAATCAGGTCAGCGATTATTGGTGTGATGACTGGAGGAATAAGGAGGTTTACCTCATGTGTCAAGAAAAATGAACAAGCTAGTTCCCTCAGAAATGACCTCCACCCTCTAGACAATTCCTATCTGAGGAGTCGGCAGTGACACTGAGGATACTGGTGTGCTATGCTAGCGCTGGACAGCGCATTGTACAGGCTTTGAGGGGATCATCCTAGATGACTGTGCCTATTTGAATTCATTTGCAGAAAAGGAAAATGACAATGATGAAGTGGAAGTTGAAACACAAGCCCTGTCACACACCAGGTGAGTCTTAGGAACCCTGGGCAGCGAGCTTAGTGCTGACATGGGCAGACTCCAGGTCCAGAGAAGAAGAGCAGTGCCACTGTGCATCTCCCATCCATTGAGCCAACCCAGCGGTACCCCATCAGCACTGCTGTCTGCCATCATTAGAGTACTAGTCTGGGTTTCCACTTCTCCCTACCTTTTCCACGTAGTGACCTGCAGCAGGCTGACTCCATGAAGGAGCCTCTCCAGGGATTCCTTGCCATCATTGCCCCTCTCTCACATGCAGTGAAGGGCAGGGTGCTGCTCACAGGTCTCCTCTTCTCATGAGCTTCTCTGCCCCCCATTAATCACGTGAAACCACCTGACAGAAACTAGTGCCTCAGCACTGAGAATAAGACTGACAGCTAAAGCTGTGATAGTCTCCAGTATCCTAAAATGTGAATTCATTGACTCTGCATGTAATTTACATAAATCTGTTAAAGCCAGTTTTCATTTTCCAAATACTCATGGGTACTAGTGGACCAACTGAGAGTCATTTCTCCAGGCTGAGATCCTAATGACCTCATCACAGAGGAAATCCTCTGTTTCTCTCTGCTTCTGTCTCCATGCACTTTCAATATCTCTGCCACTCACGTATCACCTCAAACCTAACACTCTTTATCCAAGAAGATGACAGTACTGTTTGACTGTTTACTTTTCATTGACTTCAAGCAGTACAAATAAGCATAAAGAAGTCTACAAGCACACATAGATTTAATAACGTTTAATATTTGGCTGTAGTTGATTCATGGGTAAATATTATATATCTACACATACAAACTATTCTCAGTGAAGGCAGTGGGGTTTCTGTTTTACCTGGCATTCTATTTGCCACGTGCTTCATATGAGCACTTCATTTTTCCTCACATGAAAGCTGCCCTGTGTTAACATTCAGTTCGTCTACTCCAGGTAGTTCAGCAAGGACCCTCCTCAAATGGAAGACATTGCATCCAGTCTGCACCATTAGTAGCCAGTCTTCCCCAGACAGGGACAAAGTTGTGGGTGGCCTGTTGCTCGGCCCAGCCACTACTGGAAGCCTCCTCTTTGGAACAGCTTGGAAAGGGGCTTTCTGTTCCCTCTATGTTTCTCACCCACCTTTCCCTCCCTCCAGCCTCATCAGGGAGATTCCAGAGATTGAAGATCAAGATGTCTCACAAGACTCTCACGGTACGTGTTTGACTCCTGCACTTCTTCCGGAGGCTTCTGACTGGTCCCATACTAGGAGCACCTGGTCCTCACTGGGAAACAGCCTGTCTGCTCTGCTCTTGTTGTAGACAGTGAGTGCTCCATTGTGAACAGGAACACTCCACTGCTCTCCCAGGTGGCCTCTGTAGTCTTGGGTTGCTGCACCTGTGTTGGGTGAGACAGACCACTCCGCACTCAGGCCCTGGGCACTTATTTCAGACTGGATGTGGCTTTTGGGTGGAGTTTGTTCATAGTCATCCAACAGGGGAATCCCTTGGCTGTCACCAGGCCCACTTTCAAGGTGCAGCTTTTGACGTCAAGACAGGGAAGGAGGGGATGGGAAGGCATGATGGCAAACGCCAAGCCACCACCATCTCTCTTGGAGAGGCTTCTTTAACAAGTCACTGTGATGTTCTTAATTTTAACAGCAGTTGCAATTGTAAACAGCATCCTCCAAACTTCTCAGGCTTAAAGCTTTGGCAGTCTGTACAATGTTTCCTTAGTTATCTGATACTAGGTATCCTTGGTTGGTAGACTCTGTTTTCTCTGAAGCAGCTTGGTGCTAACCACAGCAGTCCAGTCCCACACCTGTGTCCATGGTGTGGTTTTCATCTTCTGCTTCACAGTACTGATTTGTGCTCATATGAGGTCTGTAGTTTTAATCCAGTGTCTAAACTCGGCATTTTTTTCTCATGCAAAGCCTCCATAATCTTGCTGCACGATAGGAATCTATTCAGTATCTGAGTGAGGCTGAGGGGTCCCTCACGTCATCACAGGCAGAGTGCCTCTTGTTGAATAGGAGCCTGGGAATATGCCTTCATGGGGGGGGGCAGAGAAAAAGTCCAGTTTCCTTGAATCTGAGCTTTGATGAGGTTTTACACTTTCTCTCAGCAGGAATCTTTAGGGTTTGAGGCACCTTCACTCATCAAGTCATTCTGTAGGAAAATCAAAAAATCCAGATGCCCTTCCCTGTACTCAATGTTCTGCAGTAGAATTGACAATGACAGTTGTCCCCCCAGTGCTATAGATCAGCAGGCACCTTTTCTTGGTGAGACCATGTGCTTTTCCTCTGTACAGAGGTACAGAGTTGTGCAGAGTCATCCCAGGACACAGCGATTCACACCCAGCTATGAAGGCCACTCTCATGGGCATCTGTGCTGTGCTAGACCCTGTGCCGTCCTGATCCATGCAACCCTCACTGGACCTTTCCTGGTAGAGATTCTGTCCCCACCTTGGGGAGAGGATCCTGAGGCTCAACAAGGTCACTCTCCCAGGTCACCCCACCTTGTGTGCATTGCAATCAGAGACCACTCCTTTGCCTGGCCCTTGTCTGTAGGCTCAGTCCACTTGTTTTCAGCAGACATGCCAGCGATGTGGCTGCTATGGGTATTCATACTTAAAACTTTTCTTCTGTAACAAATTGTGTTGAGAGAATTTCAAATATCAGTAGAAAAGTTCCGGTCTGCAAACAAGAACTTCTAAAGGCCCTGCACAACATCTCCCATTTGAAAGACATTGGTGTGCTTCGTCCCTGAGCAGGGTCAGCACCTCATTGAGGTTCTAGGATAGAACTCCAGCTCAGGAGTGTCCCATGGCCTGAAAGTTCCTGGTCTCTCCCCTCGGACATTTTGCACTCAGGCTCCCAGTGAGGCATGCCCATCTGCATTTCTGTCGAAAGTGGTTGCTGTTTCACAGAACAGAGTTCCCTGGATGAACGTCTCTAGGCTCCAGTTGTGCCTGGGATGTCTGACTGCAAGCATACAGGAGCTGCTTATGCTCAGAAAGCCAGAGCAGATTGGTGGGCAGTTTATGTACAGAATGATCCCTTTTGAGAGCAGGTAAACCTTCATCTCTGTCCCTGGTGACTGCTCTGTCCTTGTACTCCTATCCCCACTGAGGATGAGTGAAGTCATTGCTACATGCCAGACCTACAGACTTGTGGTTGTAGACTCAAAATCCTGAATTGAGCTGTGAGCAGGAGTTAGAATTCATGATTGTTTATTTGTTATGGAACAGAGCTGTGACCATTTCACAGCAAGCTCAGCAGCATGTGCCCCGGTGGTGTTTGCTCCCTCCTGGTTGGAACCTTGGAGGATCACTGTCGCCACATGCTTACTTTTTCTTCAATCCCAAACCTCAGCTCTGCCCTTTGACATCCATGCTTGTCCAGGCCACAGCATCCATATAGGCATCTCTGTCATTCATGTTCTCAGTGGTGTTTCCATTTGAAGATGAATTGACTAGGGAAGAGTTCATGCAGAAACAGATGCTCTTGAATGGCTTGTATTGTTCCCATAGACAAGAGGGAGATTATTCATGAGCAACTCTTAGAATAGCCAAGATTCTGTGTGGCATCAAACAGGTGTCAATTCCAGGAAATGCAGACTCCATGCATAGCTCTCTCCCAGTGTTCTACCTCCTCTACACAGTCAGCAACCTGGGTCCTTTAATGAGAGCAGCCTGACAACTGCAGTTTGCCTCCTAGGAAGTTCTTGGGCTGTGAGCTTAGAATCCCTGAGGACCATTGCAGGCAGTTTCTAAGGGTTCTGGACAGAGGTTATTGAGATGGTGATCCAACTGTGAACAGGGAGATTTGACCCCTTGCCCAGGATGGCTCACGCAGCCCATCTCCTGATGTCAACTTAGTCCTCCTGGAGGATTTCTGTCACAGTCTCCTGTTCTCACACGAGAACAATCTGTCCCCTTGGTAGTAGTGGCCATCGGATACCCATCTCTGAACTAAAACCTGCTTAACCTGGTCAATCTCTCTGAATTTGTTTACAGAAAATCAATATCATGGAGTGGAGGTACAAGAGCAAGTTGTCACATACACGTCCAGGTAACTCGGAGGCAGAGCAGACAGTGTGGCATGGACTACTAGGGAATTAGAAGCCAGTCTTCCCCAGATAGGGACAAGGTTGTGGGTGGCCCCTTGCTCGGCCCAGCCACTTCTGGAAGCCTCCTCTTTGGAACAGCTTGGAAAGGGGCTTTCTGTTCCCTCTATGTTTCTCACCCACCTTTCCCTCCCTCCAGCCTCATCAGGGAGATTCCAGAGATTGAAGATCAAGATGTCTCACAAGACTCTCACGGTACGTGTTTGACTCCTGCACTTCTTCCGGAAGCTTCTGACTGGTCCCATTCTAGGAGCACCTGGTCCTCACTGGGAAACAGCCTGTCTGCTCTGCTCTTGTTGTAGACAGTGAGTGCTCCATTGTGAACGGGAACACTCCACTGCTCTCCCAGGTGGCCTCTGTAGTCTTGGGTTGCTGCACCTGTGTTGGGTGAGACAGACCACTCCGCACTCAGGCCCTGGGGACTTAGTCTGGATGTGGCTTTTGGGTGGAGTTTGTTCATAGTCATCCAACAGGGGAATCCCTTGGCTGTCACCAGGCCCACTTTCAAGGTGCAGCTTTTGACGTCAAGACAGGGAAGGAGGGAATGTGAATGCAGGATGGCAAACACCGAGCCACCACCATCTCTCTTGGAGAGGCTTCTTTAACAAGTCACTGTGATGTTCTTAATTTTAGCAACAGTTGCAATTGTAAACAGCATCCTCCAAACTTCTCAGGCTTAAAGCTTTGGCAGTCTGTACAATGTTTCCTTAGTTATCTGATACTAGGTGTCCTTGGTCGGCAGACTCTGTTTTCTCTGAAGCAGCTTGGTGCTAACCACAGCAGTCCAGTCCCGCACCTGTGTCCATGGTGTGGTTTTCATCTTCTGCTTCACAGCACTGAGTTGTGCTCATATGAGGTCTGTAGTTTTAATCCAGTGTCTAAACTCAGCATTTTATTCTCATGCAAAGGCTCCATAATCTTGTACCAGGACAGGAATCTATTCAGTATCTGAGTGAGGCTGAGGGGTCTCTCACATCATCACAGGCAGAGTGCCTCTTGTTGAGTAGGAGCCTTGGAGTATGGCTTCATGGGGGGGGCAGAGAAAAAGTCCAATTTCCTTGAATCTGAGCTTCAATGAGATGTTGTTTTTTTTGTTTTTGTTTTTTTTTTTTTTGACAGGCAGAGTGGACAGTGAGAGAGATAGACAGAGAGAAAAGTCTTCCTTTGCCGTTGGTTCACCCTCCAATGGCCGCCACGGCCGGCGCGCTGCGGCCGGCACACCGCGCTGATCCGATGGCAGGAGCCAGGAGCCAGGTGCTTTTCCTGGTCTCCCATGGGGTGCAGAGCCCAAGCACTTGGGCCATCCTCCACTGCACTCCCTGGCCACAGCAGAGAGCTGGCCTGGAAGAGGGGCAACTGGGACAGAATCCGGCGCCCCAACCGGGACTAGAACCCGGTGTGCCGGCGCCGCTAGGCAGAGGATTAGCCTAGTGAGCCGCGGCGCCAGCTCAATGAGGTTTTACACTTTCTCTCAGCAGGAATCTTTAGGGTTTGAAGCACCTTCACTCATCAAATCATTCAGTAGGAAAAGCAAGAAATCCTGATGCCCTTCCCTGATTCTCAGTGTTCTGCAGTAGAATTGGCAATGACAGTTGTCCCCCCCCCCCCAATGCTGTAGATCAGCAGGCACCTTTTCTTGGTGAGACCATGTGCTTTTCCTCTGTAGAGAGGTACAGTGATGTGCGTCGTCCCTGAGCAGGGTCAGCAGGTCATTGTGGCGCTCCAGATATAGCTCCATCTCAGGAGTGTCCCATGTCCTGAAAGTTCCTGGTCTCTCCCCTCAGCCTTTTTACACTCAGGGTCCCAGTGAGGCCTTGAACTAGTCTTTGCCACAGACCAGTGGTTGTGTGGCTTTATCTCAGAAACACCCAGTGCCAGGGCTGGGCAGTCATGAGGAAGCAGGCAAGTGCACAACACTGTCTCAGGAGGCAGATGTGTGTGCTAGGCCAAAGCAATGCCTTACCTCCCACTGGGATTTCTTCCTGACTTTTGTGTTTCACCTTAGCTTGTCTCTCCATTCTTCAGGTGCCTGTAACTAGGTTCCCACTTCAACTGACCAGAAAAGTGATGGCCACATCATGTATATTATTATCTATATGACAGGCACTGAAGGCATATATCCTATGAGTCGATGTGCTTGGTGTATGTTCAGCAAAGCATGTGCATGTATGAAATGCACGTGTTCTTGTGCTAGTGTTGTTCATTCCAGCTGTGAGTGGTCCCCTGTCCTTGTCTCTCATTACAATGCCCTCCAGGTTGGATGATCCTGCTCCATCCCCTCAAACCTTCAACAGATACACAGTGTGGTTTCTGTGCCTTAAAAGCTTAAGAGCTGTGTGTTTTATTAGTCCAACTTTGTTGAATATTGTGATCATCTGAGCCATGTTTATTACATTTCCCTAGTGATAAATTATCAGTGAATATGTATAAAATCAACCTGAATGAAAACATTTTAGTGTCTGTGCAGATCTCATCTCCCACTTTGGACATGACTGTTCAGGGCCCCTTTCCTTACTTGTAGTCCCTCTGCTGCAGGCCTGACTGCCAGGGAGAGAGCATGAATACCAATCCTGACGGCTGTGGTTCTATTTCAGAACTGAGTTTTGTGGCTGCTGCTGAGAGGAAGACCCGTTCCCAGCTGGAGGGAGGTCCTCACAAAGATCCCATCACCAGCAAGTGTGAGAGTCATAGCATCAGCCCCAGCGATGTCCCAAGTACCCCAAAAGAAAATGTTATCAAAGGAAAATGGAAGCCCAGGAAATGCAAACTGGCCTGCCGGTTCCCCGGCCTGGAGATGAAGGGAAAACCACAGCCCACAGAGAGGAAAATCACGTGCCAATTTCCTGGCCAGGAGATGAAGGGAAAACCACAGACCAACATGTGGGCACTGACCTTCAGATTCCTGGGCCTTCACGCCTAGACAGAGGTAATCCTGTGTGTGTGTCTTAGATGTATGTATTCCTTCTTACACTGTGCACAGATTATAGTTCATTTCTGTTTGTTCAGATAGGGTAGAACTGTAACCTCTCTGTTTGGATCAATAATTTGAAATAGAAGATACAGTAAGAAATCCTTGTCATGTAGAAACCTGACCCACAAAATAGGATACCTCCCCTCATAATCAAGTTAAAATGTTTACAGTTGAACTTTTCTCCCTAAAACATGCTGTTCACCATCCACTCACTTGATTGCAAGTCCTCTATTGGGTTGAGAAATATACATTGAACAATCACATTTTATCTGATTTTATTCCTAGGCCAATTTCCAATGCAGATTCTTAGGTCTCATTCTCCCATGTTTGTCCTCCCCTCTGACCAGTATACAAACAGGATATTCTCAAAAAGAAAATTTCTTAGGGGAACTGAAAAAAAAAAAAAGGGCAAACTCTAGGGTGACTAAAGAGTGCCTGTTTTAAAGTTAATGTTCCCTTCAGAGTTGAGTGAGTGAACTATTAGGCACACAGCAGAATGGTCCTAGGTGTAACTAGATGTGGAATCATCTTCAGAGAAACTTGGTGTCTGTTCTATTGATATGAGTTGTGCTGTGGTTACACTCCCGGCTCTCTTTGCTTCCTGCAGAAAACTAATCCATTTCTGATGCCCCAGAGAGCAGGAGGAAGTGGGGTGACATCACCCACTCCTGGTTGGGAGAGGTCAAGGGCCCTGGTTCCCCAGCACTGCAGAGCTGGGCTGGAGTTCAGGGCAGGACTCTGCTCATTTGGCTGCCGCTTCCCTCTCAGCAGCCCAGGGCTCCTCTTCAGCCAGTCTCCCCACTGGAATTGAGTTTGCCCGGCCTCTGCCCCACTGAGGTCCAGATGCAGGCTCAGCTCTCTCCTGGACCTGACCCAGCTCTCCTTTGATTTTTCTTCTCTCCCTCTTTCAGATCCCAAGTACAGTTGGAAGGACAGAACAGTATTGCTGATTGTAACATCCCCACCTCTTCCAAACATCTACCACAGGAGCTCCACTTCAACAGCAACCAGAACACCAAGAACGCAATTTCAACACCATGACCTGCCCTCGGCTATTTTTATCCACTAGGCTGCTTCCCTGAGAGCTGGCACAGTCTTCCACCTCCAATCCGAGTGAACACCTAAGGAGACAGCTGCTCTGGAGAGAACACCACCTGGCTCCTCTCCAACTGCCTCCTGTAGAGATCTGAGGTCAGGAGGAGCTGGAAGCACACAGCACAGGACCCTGGGCACACACTGCCTTTGGATGGGGTGAGCTTGGTGTGGGCAGTGTCAGAGACACAGCGCCCTGCGCACAAGGCTGCATGTGAGCAGAGGAGAGGATCGGACTCTGCAGGACGTGGACCCTGACCCAGACAGCTGGCCCTCTCCTTCACACTGCCAACGTTCTGCATAGAGGACAGCAGGAGGAGGAGACTTTGGGGCTCAAAAGGACAGGAAGGGTCTCTTTCCTCCTTTTGAACCCCAACCATCTCCCCCTTCTGCTGTCTTCCATGATGGGAACGCTGACTGTGTGAAGGCACAGGCCAGGTGTCTGGCTCGGGGTCTGCTTCCTGAGGATCTCTGATGCTTTCCTCAATTTTACACTCAGCCTCACTCTTTGGCCAAGCACCCGATGCAGGGAGTGCTGTGTGCTCCCTCCCACATCCCCGCAGGAGGCAGAGAACATCTTGTGTGCCCATCAGGTCCCCTGACCCTGGCATCGGTCAGTGGGTGAAAGCTGTCTGTTTATCTGTACATCCTAAAGATGTGCTCCTTCCTCTGTATCCTAACAACTGTGGAGAGGGTGACCCCTCAGAGCCTGAGCAAAAAGGGAGTGAGCAGCAGCCTGGCAGAGGTCCAGTCATCAACCCAGGAGGCAGCCGTGGATGGGCGTGATAACAGCAAGTTCATGGTGATGAATGCAGCAGTGTGGCCGGGAGGGCCCAGGTGGGTGAGGTGGACTGAGCCTGCATCAAGGAACCGGACACCTCTCTGAACACTCCTCTCTCCATGTCCAGAGTCAGGCAGTGCAGATGCGGGCAGGACCTCGTCACGAGGACGCTCATCTCTTACAGCTGCTGGTCCTGCCAACTCCACTCAGTGTTGCAGGAGAACTGGGGGCTCCTGATGCAGGACGTGGGCCAAGGCATCCAGAGCCCCAGCAAACAGCAAGGCCGTGTTCCTGCCGGCCTGAGGCAGCTGCAGGATGAGGAGGGGCCATATGCCTGCCCCCAGCCCGACGTGGAAAACCGAGTCCTCGCAGATTCTGGACACCCACTGCTTAGTAGGTGTTCCTGGTCCAAGAACAAACTGAGCCAATGGCACCGCTGCCCTGTGGTGGACCTGTTTCTCACAGCTACCATTCTTGCTTCCACTGTCTGTCATGGCTGTGATGACACAATTGTTTTCCTTTCATGAAAATTGGGATCCTAGGGAGGGAATTATGTTTCCACCTGAGTGTGCCTCCTCTCAGTGTAACAGCTGCCTTAGACACCCTGTCAGCACATCTTGGGCTCCTAAAATCTACAACTTTTCATTAAGATATCACTGTCCAGGCCCAGAAGAGTCTCCAGTGTCCTGGAGTGTAACTGGAATCTCAAAAATTTTGATTCAGGTCCCAATACATATTCCCTGTTTTAGTTAAGTGTTTTTAAAAAGAAAAATTCCAAAAAAAATTAAAAATTTAAAAATAAAAAAATTTTTAAAGTAAAAATAGAAAAGAAAAATGGAATTCCATTGTTTTTTTAAAAAGGAAAGATTAAAAAAATTAAAAATTTAAAAACTTAAAATTTTAAAAAGAAAAAATTAGAAAAATGTCATTTTAGTGTTTTTGAAAGTAAAATACTGAAAAAATTAAAATTAAAAATTTTAGAAACTTTAAAAACAATAAAAAACAAAAAATAGGAAAATACTAATAGTAAAATTAAAGTTCCACTTCATTTTAGTAACTTTTTAAATAGGAAAAATATAGAAATATATATAAATTGAAATTTTTTCATAAATTTAAACTCAGCAAATACAAGTAAAATTCCATTTCAGTTCAGTGTTTTTGTAAATACAAAAATGCTAAAAATTTTTAAATTGAAAAATGATTATACTTTACAAATGATAAAAGAGAAAAACAATTATTCAGAACAAGTGTAAAATGTCATTCCTATTCACTGTTTCATTTAATGGAGAAAATGCCAAATAATTAAAATTTAACAACTTTGCAAAAATTTCAAACTTAAAACAAAAAAAGCAATACTAAGGAAACAACATACAATGCCATTTCAGTTAGTTATCTTTCTAAATAAGAAAATGCTAAAAAGAAATGAAAAAATTTCAAAACAAAAAGAAATTATTAAGAAGAAAAAAATAAATGCCGCTTCATTAAAATGCCACAATGCAACAAAAAAAATGTAAAAATTTGTTTTTGCTTTGTTTGACAACTCAAATTGTTCTCAACAACTGACCACAGATGATGACAAGTTATTCAGAACCTCCAGAACAAACCGCCTGGTAATTTATGCCAAGAGACAAATCAGCAGTCATCTAGGTTTTTCCTTGGATACCACTTTCACCAGCCCTAACTTAGGTGAAAATCTCTGCAGAAATTTTACAAACTCTTTGCTGATTTTGATACCTGCTTTTACTTTTGTTCTGTAAAAATCATACACTTTGGATAATAAAATTTCAGAGTTGAAATAAAACACTTTGGAGAGTGCTGCTTGGAAGATGTATAAATCTCCTGTTTGAAAATGGGCTTCCTTTAACAATTTTACCATGCATTAACCATTCATGCCTGTGTCAGTTATTATATTCCAGTCTAATACTAGATTTCTAATAGAATTCTTCCTGAAGACTGGATCCTGGCATTCTGTAGTTCAAAAGCATTCTCACCCCGACGTGGAATGTTATTGCAAATATCCTGTTAGCCCATACCATTGGATTTTTTTCTCTATCATTGGATTTTTTAATTGCAGTGTTATAATATATTACATCTCATATTGGGTGTGCTGAATTTTTACCCTTGTATCTCTCTCTCTCTCTCTCTCTCTCTCTCTCTCTCTCTCTTTCTTTATTTATATATGAAGTAGACTGCTTTTCTCAAGCTATAGCAGCGAGCCAGATCAGAAGAGGAACAGTCGGGTCTTGAACCAGAGTCCACATGGGAAGCAGGCACTGTAGGTGGAAGCGTAGCCCACTATACCACAGTGCCAGAGCCAAGTTTACCAACTTTTAAAGAGACTGATTTATTTATCTGCAAGGCAAACATAAGAGAGAGGGAGAGCTACATAGAATGAAACACACACACAGAGATGTTCCATCTGATTCACGTCTCAAATGCCTGCGGCAGCCACGGCTAAACCAAGCTGAAGTAAGGAATCCAACAATTTGAGCCATCTGCTGCCTCCCATTACTACAGGAAATATGGCTTAGAAGCAGCTGGGTCTTGAACCAGGCACTCTGACATGGATGATGCTGTCATATTGATGGCTTTACCCATGGTCCCACGATGTCAGCACCTGCCTTCTTTAGAAAAAAAAAAGTTTATTGAAAAGCAGCATTACAGTGAAGAGGCAGAGGATGAACAGTGGGAGAAAAGGGAGAGGGAGGTGGTGGTGCTGGGGTGGAGAGAGAGAGAAATACCTTCCATCTACTGGTTCACTCCCCAAACGCCTGCAAATTCAGGGAAAACCTCCTGGCTGCCTTGAATGTTTCCATTCCTGCACTTGGGACTCCAGGCCAGAATCCAAGTGTCTCTCCTGGAAGGCCAGCCATCTGCCAGCAGGTCTTGGGACTTCCTAGCCTACATGACCACATGACACAGTGCCTTATCCCATGATGCCCTTGGGATCCATGGGACCACAAGTGCAGGTTCCATTCGCAGTGATTTTGAAAATTGAAAAAGAATGCATCTGTACTGTCCATATACCATCTTTTTCCCCTTGAATTCTTCTACACACAGTATACCATTTATGTCGTAGTATCTTTAGGTATTATAAGATATCTAGGGACAACTGAATGCATAAGGGAGAATATTTGGTCCAATGCAAATGCTACCCATTTATGTACAGGACTTTAGCAATGGTGACTTTAGTGCCTGCAAGTGATCCCAGACCCCATGTGACACAGAGCTTCATGGACAACTGTCCATATTCCATAAGTCCTTGCAGGGTCTCACCAGACACAGATTAGCGTCCTGAGACTTGAGGTCCAGGTCTAATGAATCCTGCAAGGACAGAAGCAGCTTTGCCCCTGGGGAACAGGTCCCCACTGGAGGTGTTTTCAGATGCACACTGAGCTATGGATGGGAATGGGGATTCTGGTGAGGTCTGCAGTGGAAATGAGGAATGGATGTGATTGAAGACCAGGAACAAGGTGAACCTTGTTTGTAAGAAGCAGGGAACTTGGTTTCTGGCATTTTTCTAGAAGGTATAACTTACCAGGAATGAAACTAGACAATAAATGGAGGTGAATTCTCAGCAAAGCGCTGATTCAGGGACTTGCCTTCTGGCAGTGTTTCAAAAGAATTTATTTGAAAGGGAGAGATACAGACATACTGGGAGAGAGATTGTCAGCTGCTGGGTCAATCCCCAATAGCTAGGGCAGGGTCAGGCCAAAGCCAGGAGCCAGGAGCCAGGAGCTCCTTCCAGATGTGTGTGGGGTCCAAGCAAGTGGTCCAACTGCCGCTTAATTTCCAGGCACCTTAGCATGGAGTTGGATAAGAAGTGGAGCAGCTTGGACTTGAACTGGTGCCCATATGTAATGCCGACACTGCAGGTGGGAACTTCGGCTTCTCCGTCACAGCCAATGGCCATCTGATTATAGTAATGTCCAAAAAGAAAATTTAATTTCTAGGAATTCTGAACAAAAAGAAACTAGAATTTGAAGATTTGGAAAGTTGAGTCTGTCCATATTACAACAAATGAAATGTGTTCTGGAAGAGAACACCAGGGTGTGGCTAGGCTGTGCCTTGAAAAAGATGCATGTATGACATGGACAGAATCTGCAGGTTTCACCAAGGGTGAGTGGATGGTGTTGAAATGAAAGTGGGCTGACGGCCTTCCTGGATGGAGAGAACGGAGTAATGCAGGGCATCAGTTGACAACATGCAGTTTTTGTCAAGAGGAATGAAGGTGACCCTGAAGGGGATTCCAAGATAATCAGGGCTCCTGCATCTGTTACCCAGGCTGACAGGCAAGACAGAAGCCATGGGACACTGCACTGACCAGCAGTAGAGGCTCCGGAAATGTTTGGGATAATGCTGCCACCCTCCTGAGCCCAGGTGGCAGACTTTGAACCAAAGAGAATTATCATGGAGAGGCAGAGACAGAGAGAAGGCCTTCCATTCACTGGTTCACTTCCCAATTGGGAACCATGGCCAGAGCTGGGCCAATCTGAAGCCATAAACCAGTAGTTTTTTCTGTGTCTCCCACATGAGTGCAGGAGCCCAAGGAACTGGACCATCTTCCACTGCTTTCCCAGGCCATAGCAGAGAGCTGGATCAGAGGAGGAGCAACCAGGACTCGAACAGGTGTCCATATTGGATGCCGGCATTGCAGGCGAATGCTTGGGCTAGTAAACCACTGCTCCATCACAGAAACTAGTTGTTTGAGAGGGAGAGACACAGAGAGTACTGCCACCCTCTGTTTCAGTCCTCGAATGTGTGCAACTGCCTGGCTGGACTGGGGCCAAAGTCAGGAGCAGGGAATTCGATCCAGGTCTCCCTGTGTGGGTGGCAGGAACCCAAGTACTTGATGTTCTGGGGACGGGTTGTTCACAGACATGTGTGGGCACCTTTGGGGTTGTATTTCTACTTGTCTGCAGAAGGCCTCCTGCAGAGTTGGCCACCTCAGGCTGTTTTGTCCAACCAAGGACATGCTGTTGCCAAACCCCTTCCCATGTGTGATGAATGTCCTACGTTCTGAACACTGAGGGCCCCACACCTGCTTTCTCAGTTTCCCTGGATCCACCATGTAGGAAGATCTCCATGGACTGGCCATTCTGAAACAGTGACACCAGCTCTTGATGTGAAAGGAGAGACCCAAGGAGCAGGCACTGGGAAAATTCAGCCCATCTCAAGATCCTCACAGTGTCCAGGGACAGCAGAATCCTGTCCACGGGCAGTGTCTAGTTCCTAGGGCCAGTGGTGCACCTGTGTAGCCCAGGGTCTGTCACTCAGGGTGGGCTCAGGTGTCCTCCAATTGGGGGCTGCAGTGCCTGCTGGTCTGTCTGAGTGCACTCGTGCCTTCTTCCTGTCTCCAGTGCCTGGTGCACTGAGTCCCGGAAGATCCTCTGGACAATGACTGTCGCCTTCACACAGTGGATTTCAGACAAGCTCAGCCAGACTCCAATTCTGTTCCCTGCCTAGCAAGAAAGAGAGGGAAGAGGCCAGTGGTTCTCTCTGAGGCAGCTGTGTGCTGAGGGCTCTTCCCGGCCTCCAGGATTCTCCTGTGACCATGCCCCTCCCTCCCCCTCTGCACTCCAGGACAGCCACAGAGACACAGGGACTCCATGCCTGCTGTCAGCTGGGTTTCCCCTCCCCCATCTGTCTCCAGGCCCCAGGTCTAACCCAGTCCTGGAGGCCACAGGAAAACAACAGGAAAAGCACACTATGTTGCATTTTCAAAGCACCCAGCCCTAGCAACCTCCATGAAACTGAGGGAAGCTGAGTTTCCCTGTGGGGCACTTGGGGTCACTCCTCCAACTTCTGAGAGGGCTCTGGGGACAGCCTCAGCTGAGATGAGCAGGCAGAGGCAGCTCCCAAAGGGCGGGTTTGCACCCTGGACCTCACAGGGACGTCTACACCATGCACATCAGGTCCCCAGGAAATGCCCTGATACAGGCAGCGGGCTTGTTTGTTTTTTAGAGAATTTTTATTCTTTTTTAAAAAATGTTATTTATTTATTATTTGACAGGCAGAGTGGACAGTGAGAGAGAGAAAGGTCTTCCCTCCGTTTGTTCACCCCCTAAATGGTCAATAAGGCTGACGCACTGCGCTGATCCGAAGCCAGGAGCCAGACCCCTGGTCTCCCATGGGGTGCAGAGCCCAAGGAACTGGGCCATCCTCCACTGCCCTCCCGGGCCACAGCAGAGAGCTGGACTGAAAGAGGAGCCACCAGGACAGAATCTGGCGCCCCAACCGGGACTAGAACCCGGTGTGCTGGCGCCGCAGGCAGAGGATTAGCCTATTGAGCCAAGGTGCTAGCCATAGCAGGCTTTTAAATACAGCCTCCAGCAGGTTCCTCATTCATGGCTCCACCCTGTCTCTGTATGGTTCTGTACCTGCGTCTTTAACAACATTGATTATGGAGGCGGAGCCTGCGGTGCAGTGGCTTAAGTCCCCACAGGTGATCCCAGCGCTTTCCCGCCCTCCGCAAGCCCCGCCCACCCGCCCTTTGCCCTCAGCCCCTCCCACAGCCCAGGCCCCTGCGCCCCGAGGGCGCCATCACGACCCCCAGCCCGGCCTGCAGGCCGCCGAGGGCCCTGGGGGCTGCCGCCCCCCTGGGGAACCCGGATGCGGACCCCGCTTCAGAAAACAGAGCTGTGGACAATGGAGGACCCCGCGCCAGGGCTCCGGAACAGGACAGCGGTGCGGGGTCACTTGAGGGGCGCCTTCCGGAACCGGAGTCAGAGGAGAAGACAGGGAACCGCGGACGCGGGGCGGACCCCGCGCCGAGGGACAGGGTTCCAGGAGGACGGGCGCCGGCCCCAGGCTCAGGACGCCGCTCCTCGGGAGGAGGATGCGGGAGCCGCGCCCACAGCTCCCGGGAGGGCGGGAAGGGCCCGGTCCCCTGGAGGAGGCCGCGGGGCTGCGGAGCCCGGGCGGCAGGGGGCGCTCTCCGGGACCACAGCCTCCTGCTGTTTGTAACTCCAGGCCTTTCATTCTTACTGTTGTGTTTATTCATTGGAGAGAGAGAATTACAGAGAGGGGAGAGGCAGAGAGAAAGGTCTTCCATGCTCTGGTTCGCTCTCCAGATGGCTACTACAAGGGGTCTCCCAGGCAGGAGCAGGCCCCAAGCCCTCAGGCCATCTTGCATGGCTTCCCCAGCCCATTAGGATAGAGCCAGAACGGAAGAGGGGCAGCCGGGACAGGAACCAGCGCCCATGGGGGAAGCCGGCCCTGCAGGCGGAGGCTTAGCTCACCAGGACACAGCACAGGCCCGGCCCACGGCGTTTCCGGTGCTGTGCAGAGAAACTGATTTGAAACTTAGCAGACTCCAGGAGCTAGAATCCTGCTGTCTTTTCTCTTAGAGAGGGAAGGCCTTGCCTCCTTTGTGCGGGCTTGTGGTTTATAACTTTGTTGCCTGCAGAAGTCTCTGAGGGTTAAAGTGCAGTTAAGGAAGTGGGGTTAAGGTGGCTGCAGGTCATCCTGCTCTGTCTTGGGCTCAGAGGCCCTGGAGCTGGCACAGTCACACTAAGGAGAGGAGCCCAGGAGCTGCAGTGTGAGGGGTACAGGGCATGCAGAGAAGGGCAGGGTTGGGCAGCACGGTGGCACAGCGGGTTAGAGCCCCAGCCTGTAGCCCCGACCTCCATGGGGGCTGCTCCACTGGCTCTGCAGCTCTCTGCTGTGGCTGGGAAAGCAGCCAAAGATGGCCTTAGTCCTTGGGCCCCTGCCCCGGTGTGGGAGACCTGGCAGAAGCTCCTGGCTCCTGACTTTGGATCAGCTCAGCTCTGGCCATTGTGGTCATTTGGGGGGTGAACCAAACACCTCTCTCTCTCTCTCTCTCTCTCAGGCTCCACCTCTCTCTCTCTAACTATGTCTTTCAAATAAAATAAAATAATTATTAAAAGAAGAAGAAGGAGGGCAGCGTCTGTTTCCCTTGGGCCACATGAGTTCACTCATGTCTTCCCTGAAAGTTTGCTTGGCCCAAGCCAGCTCCATCCCGGAGTTTGTCATTCAGTTTGTTCTGCACCTGTTCTCTCCATCCTTATCCTTTCTACTTGTTTTGTGTGTGTGTGCTATTTATTTATTTCTTTATTTGAGTGTTAGCACTACAGAGAGAGGGAGAGACAGAGAAAAAGGGCTTCCATCTGCTGGTTCACCACCGAAATGGCCTCAATGCCTTGCTCTGGGCTGACCTGAAGCCAGGAGTTTATCCGGGCCTCCCACATGGGTGCAGGGGCCCAAGCCCTTGGGCCATCTTCCACTGCTCTCCTAAGCGATAAACAGAGAGCTGAATTGCAAGAGCAGCAGCTGGGACATGAACCGGCTCCCACACGGGATCCTGGCCCGGCTGACAGAGGCTTCGCCTACAAAGCCACAGCCGGGCCGCATCTCCTTCTACTTTAAATCAGATGTGCAGAAATCCTGCCTGAACCCCATGCTCACGTTAATGAGATTGCAGGGATGTGTGGGAAGGATCCCTCCTCCAATAGGGTGAAAACACCTGTGTCTTTTGTGCTTTTTCCACATAAATTCTTAGGTGCTTTTTCTAGTCCTATGAATAATGTGCTTCATATTTTTGTGGGGATTGCCTTGAATTTGTAAATTGCATTGGATAGAGTAGACATTTTCATCATGTTAATTCTTGTGATCCATGGACATGGATGTCTTTCTAGTGTTTGTGTCTGCTTCAGATTCTTTCACTGGTGTTTCATAATAGTCATGGTAGAGAAGACACTAAGAAATGGACAAGTAGGGGTACTTTCTACATGGCTTGGCTGGCACATGTTTTAATGAGATGTGGGGGCAAAGCATTGAGGCCTGTCTGTGTCTAGCACACAGTAACTGCTCAGTCACATTAGTTCTTACCAGTCCATCACCATCTGCTCTTTCAGAATCTCCTCATTGCCTTAGACACAGGGATAACTGTTCATGGTGTGATGGACCATTGCACTCTCATATGTTAATGTGCCTAAAATGATTAAAATATTTGGTATTATTAATAATGTCTCAAGGAGCATCATCTACATATATTTGGTATGTCCCTTATTGATTGTGAAAGTACTTCTCCAGGTTGTATCCTATAAAGGGAATTGCAAGATCAAAGTTCTGGTACATTCCTGATGGCGCTCTTCTGGCCCCATTGCCTGGCAAGATTTTCCCATTCATATTCGCAGCCACTGATGAGAATGATCTTTTCTATACCCCCCTGAAGAAACTAGACAGCCCCTGTTACCTTCTGTTAACTTTTACCAGCACTTAACTCTTTATTGTGAGATTTTATCAACTCAGATTACACTCAATAGGCCTGGAAAGGCTGCGATCAGTGGGATGGTCTGTGTTCTCTTGTATTGGATGACTGCTCTGTTCTGAGATAATCAGACAACAGCAGTGTGAGCACACGAGTCTTGCATGGTGGACGACACTGCGTGTTGGGTTCCTGCAGTGTTCTGGATTTTGTGTGTGAGGCCCTCGTTTCTCTGTTGCTCTTTCCTTTCTTTCTGCTTGAATCCTTATTCTTTCTTTCCACTGACTTGGGATTGGTCTGCTCCTGTTTTACTAGGATTTTTGAGATACTTTGTTAGGTTATGGAAGTCTTTCTAATTATTTGATGTAGGAACTTAATCCCATAACCTTTCCTGTGCATACTACTTTTAGAATTTCCCATCAGATTCAGTGTGTTGTGCTTCCATTTTAATTAGTTTCATGGAATTTTTAAATTTCCCTCCCGGTTTCTTATCCAACCTTTATGTATTTGCATACCTTTGGGGGTTCTTGTGTTGTTTATTTCTAGTCTTATAGCATCCATGTTCCATGTGCAGATGAAAAGAATGTGTATTCTGCAGCTGTGGAGTGAAATATCTGTAGTCATCTGTTATGGCCATTTGGTCTGTAGTAGCTTCTCTCTGATGTTTGTTAATTTTTTTCCAAGTGATCTCACCCTGTTGAAGAAAGGTGAGTGTTGAAGTCCCCCACTATTACTGCATTAGAATCCATGTGTCCTTTAGATGGAATAATTTTGTTTTATAAATTAGTGTGCTGCAGCAATGGGTGCATATGCACTTACCATTGTCACAACTTCTTCTTGGATCAAACCCTTGATAATCATATAGCAACCGTCATCTCTTGTTCCAGTTTTTATCATCAAACCTGTTTTATCTGATCCAACCATAGGTACTCTTGCTCACATCTGATATCCATTAGCATGAGGCATCTTTTCCCATCCTTTCCCTTTCAGTCTCTGTCTTTACTGATGTGTTTCTTGTAGGCGACTTGTGGTTGGGTCTTGGTTTTCATCCAGTCATCCTGTCTGTATCTTGTAACTGGGTAATGTTGTCTGTTGACATTCACAGTTATTATGGATAAGGGATGGGTAAGAACTTGATTTTTAGAAATTTCATCATTTTGTTGTGAGTACCCTATGTTCTTTTTCCAGTGGGTTTTCTGTCATGTATCTTGTTGGTGGCAGTGACTCCTTACTCTGAGTTACTTGCAGAGGCTCTGGGGACAGGAACTGCACGAGGCAGACATTGCTCCTGTCTCAGGAAGACCCTTTTCTGGCATAGGAGCCTGATGGTCTAGAGGTGGTCACAGAAACTCATTCTGTGTCTGACTGCGATCACTACTTGATCCTTTCAGTGTTCTTTGGTCCTGCTATGTCACCCAGGGATCAAACTGACTGAATATCCATGATAGATCTTAGTACCAGAGTGACTCATGGGGGAAGCACATTCTCCAAATGACCAAATGATGTCCCTGTATAACAAAGGAGAGGAATTCCTCAGTTCTTTGGATGTCACAACATCAGGTGCACTTACCCAACTGGTAAAATATTTCTACCTGTGCAGAAATTTGTTGGATTGATAACATCAGATTTTTCCAATTGGTTTTTATTGTCCATGTTCTTGTGGTCTTAGCCCAAAAACTGTGTTGACTCTGCCCATTTCTTAGAGCATTTGCTCCATGTTTTCCTCTGTTAGTTTCATAGTTTCAGATCTTACATTTAGATCATGATCCAGTTTGAGTTGATTTTTGTAAATTAAAATCTATTTTCCCAGTCCCATTAAAATAGATGTGCATATCTCCATGGAATGTTTTCCACACCTTTGTCAAAAGTAAGTGGGATGTAGGTGTGTGTATTTCTAGGGGTTCTCTTTTTTCCATTGTCCTATGTGTCTGTTGCTATGTTGGTACCATACTGTTTTGGTCTCAGTAGCCTTGTGGCATATCTTTAATTTTGAACTGTGGTGCCTCCATCTTTGGCTTCATTGTGTTAAGAATATTTTGAGTATTCAGAGCCTTTTGTATTTTCATAAGAATTTTAAGATTTATTTCTAATTCTGTGAGGATGTCATCAGTATTTTGATGGGGACAACATTGAATCTCTAAATTGTTTTGGGTAGTTTTGATATTTTAATAATATTGATTCTTCCAAATCAAGAATATATGAGGGAATTCCATTATTTTGTGTCTGCTTCATTTTCTTTCATTAGATTAGATGTGTTTGAATTTCATTGAAGAGGACTTTCACATCCTGGTTGAACTTATCACAAGGTATTTAATTTTTTGTATCTGTATAGAATTGGATAGCACTTACCAATTCTCATCAAGATGGTTGTGAGTATACAATAAGACCATTGACTTTGGAATTCCAAACTGTTAGCTAATAAAGAATTAATAATTCAGAACATATGAGGAAAGGAAACTGCACCTGTGAGGTAGATGCCTCACAGCAGGAATGTGGGATTTCCCTGGGTCATGAAGGGAGATGTGAATGAGGGGTTGGAGGCATTTGTTACATGTGGATGCTGTGTGTGATTCCTTCCATCTGTGCTACTCTGACAATAAACACACTGCTTATCTGTCCCCATGTGCAGGGGACATAGGGTGACAATGACAGTGACTCTAATTCAGCAAGGGCAAAAATGGAGGCTACAAGGAAGTCATGGATCCAAAAGTTTTCAAGTTGAGATGGGTAAATCCAACAGGACTTCCTGGGATAGCTTTCAAGGCCGAGGACTAATCCTCTGTGACGTGGGGCCTTGCCTCTGGGTCTCAGCCTGCACATACTTCCATCTTCATTTGATCCAGTAAGCATGCTTTCTTCTCACACTCCTCTGATGTGTGTCTTCTTCCTGCTGTCAGCAGCCTTTTCTTGGTTGTTTTGCACATACACCTTATCTGAGTCAGTCTGCCAATGCCCCGTGCTTGGCTCTGACCACTTTCTACCAGGGGCTGTTCTCACAATCTCAGGCACCTCAGGAAAATTTTTATTGACCCGATATCCAATGGTCATTGTGGTTTTTAATTTTTTATCATTGAAACTGGCAACATTGCCTAGCAGAAAAGCTAGGTCTGCAGAGGTCCAGAATGAATCTCTACTCTCCCTGACTCCAGGAGACAAAAAGAACATGGATCTCCATACAGAAATGACTTCCACAAGGTCTGACACTCTCCAGCATTGCAGCAGAGGAGAAATCCTGAGGGAGAATTCCAGAGGTAAGGGACCACACAGGACAGGCGGGGCTGTGTTAAATACTCATTCAACTTGTGTGTTCTCTGGTCCCATTCTATCACCCAGTGGTTGAAAACAGACAGAGAACACATAATGGGTCAATAGAAATGTGGGAAAAGCTGTGTCCAAGGAATGACCCTCATACTTTTGTTTGTTTGTTTTTAGCAGCAGAAATAGCAGTGCTTTATCCGAAGTCTACAAAACCCAACAATGCATTCTTGGAAGATAAGAGCATGCTCGGCACAGGGAAGCTGGAGGTCAAAGCTCATGGGGTGGCCCTCCTTCCATCAGGTGCTGTGGTGCTGAGACAACCTCTTATTCTCTATGGAGCTCAGCTTCTTCATCAGTGAGGTAAAGTGTGTATTGTTCCTCTCTGAAGTCCTGCTGCTTAGGTTCCTCTGAGTCCCTGGGGAACCACACGTGCCCTGGGAACTGAGGCTGAGAGCTGACCTAGTCCCTCCCCTGTGTCTCCTCCCAGATCTGGAGCTGAGTCCACATCCTGAGAACCCAGAACTGAAGGTGCAGATGAAGGAAGATGAGCAGCTCTCTGGGGCATGAGAATGACCCAGAGAATGACAAGGTAATGTTAGGGTGAAACCAAGTGTGGGTGAGATGAAGGACACATTGTGTCGGAAACCTCAAGGGATACTCAGAAAGGCCTACTCCACTGTCCAGCCCCTGAAGGAGCCACCTTCCATGGGCACTGAGGTCAGGAGAGAAACTGACTCCACAGTGAACCTGTGCACCTGGCCAGGGAGATCCCTGGATGGAATCAGAGCAGGTTTATGCTGAACAAAAGCTTTCCATGCAAACTAGAGATCCTGGTAACTTCAGTGTCACCACCAAAAAAAAAAAAAAAAAAAAAAAAAAAAAGAGGGAGAGAGAGAAAGCACACCCTTCCTGCCCTCTTCAGCTAGGTACATTTTTCCACCCATGCTCAATTCTGCCATGCAACACACTGCACAATCCAATAAAATGGCAGTGGTGCAGTTCCACAGCCCCAAAGTAAGGATCCCCATGATCCCCACATGGGGCCAAGACCTATGTACATTGTTCACAAGGCTTTTGCTTTCTCTGTGCTATAGTGTGACAGCACTCACAGAACTCAGTAGTCAAAATAATTAATCATTCATCTGAGAAATTGGCAAAGGACCTGAGTAGACATTACTCCATGAAAGTACCAGGTTTATGACAAGTTGCCCATTATCAGTACTCATCAGGGGAACACCATTCCAAACCACAGAGAGATATAATCACCTTTGAGAAGCAGTAACCTTGGACAGCCCTTTGCTAGGCTGTTGAGTAACAGTTCTCTTAGTTTTCTTGTTCCATTCTTTTTTTCTTTCTCAGACTAAACAGGGGAGTTGGAGGAGGAAGAGGGGGAGAATAGGTGAGAGGGCAGGTAGGTGGGAAGAAGGACTATGTTCTTAATGTTGCATTTATGACATACATACAACATTAAATAAAGAAGTTAATTTAAAAAACTACTTCAAATATGTAACACACATCTTCCTAAAAATAAGTAGGTCATCATTATATAAATAGTTGAGAATAAATTCATAAATGTCCCAATATGTTCAAATTTCCTGTTCAAAGTCATTGATAAGAAGATGAATAGACAGGCCAACATAGGGAGAAAACATTTTGAAATTGCATACCTGATATAACAATTCTATTCAGAGAAGTAAAAGAACTCTCAAAATTGCTTTCTAAGAAAATAAAATGACCCATTTATCAGGGAAGCTTAAAATTCATCATTTCAAACAGGTAGAAAAGGCTTGAGATCTCTTTAAACAGCAGGTGGGGTGACTTCCTAACAGCCCAGAGAAAGGAAGGCTTGTTGGGACACATTTTCTGTCTTGGTATTTTCATACACATACATGACTATACGAGTGATACATGCTTAGGTGATTTGGGGATACGGTCTGTGGTGTCAGTGCAGGATCTATAACTATGAGACTGGCAGATGGGTAGGTTGTCCCCAGCAGTGGGGGTCTTGTGCCTCAACCTAGCTTAGGCCCCTGGAAGGCAGAGTTCCAAAGATTCCGTGACATGCTCCACCTTCTAATTCTGCGATGGCAACGGCAGACCGTTAGCTGCCACACAACAGCCAGTCCTAGCAGAGACTGAGCTACAGGCAGTGCCTTCAATCTAGGCTTTGGCAGTTTTATCCTTGTTTGTCCAGTGAAGAACTTCCCAGTGTCATCGGGCTGTGGATCAGGAGTTTCACATCAGTAAGTGAAGGTGGTTATTGTCTCCCCTCAAGCCTACCTGAAACTCTTGGATGTCATTTGTTTGACCCTCGCCTGTGTTTGGGTTTGCTCTCCCCAGTCCCTGTTGTCCTGCTGTGACACACCATCAGCATGGCAGGATCCCACAGCCCTGCATCAGATCCCATGGCAGAACTGAACGACCTCGAATGCCAGCAATTGCGATCCCAGCTGGCAAAGAGCCAACAGGACTGCTGGGAGCTCCAGGAGAAGTTTCTCATAGCTGAGGCTACAAACTTTGCCCTGGCCAGGGAGCTGAAAAACTACAGTAAGTTCTCTCGGGTCATTTCACCACAGTGATGATTGTCCTGTATCTTCTCCTGAGGAACTAAATGGCCTCACTAATTGATTGTTGTCTTCTATTTGCTGAACTTAATTTCCTCCTGACCACACTCCCAAGCTGACACACAGGGTTTCGCAAGTTTTCCAAGTTAGCGGTGAGGTGTAGGGTGACAGGAGTGCTGAATCTGTCATGGAGTCCTGATGAGGCATAGAGCTGCCTGTTGTCCTCAGGGTCAGGCTCCACCATATTGAGTGCATGTTTATGATCATCCTGTCTGTGTCAGCTCCTGCAGCCTTATACCATCACTGTGGGCCTCATTTCTGGGGCTAACGCATTTCACTCAATTCAAGCTTCTGTTGAGTTCCCATTGGCAAAGCACTGTCCTAGGTCCAGAAGTGGACATGTGTTCAGAGTGAGCAGGATGGGCTTCCAGAGAGACAGAGAGTCTCCTGTGCACTGGAACTCTGGTATCCATGGGAACACCCTCACAACACAGCCTCCCCACTGGGAGAAAGTCCTGCTCCTGGAGCACAAGTTCTTCTTCCAGAAGAGGAAGACGGTGCCTGAGACCTGGGAGTGGGAGCACAGGGTGTAGGGAGGGAATCAGGGCCACTCACCTGGGTGCTCCCCATTGCCCACCTTCTCTGTAACTGATTTCTCTCCCATTCATAGGTGCTATCATAATTCCTGCCTCTGTAGATTGTCACAATAAAATGCACTCCTTCTTTCCTATACAACTCCAAGGATGGTTCCTTGCTCAAGATCAACAGAATCCATGAGGCCCTTATTGCACTGTTTCTAATTTAGCAGGAACTATACTTTTTCTTGGGCCATATTGCCTCAGGGCCTTACTTTGTTATACATTGTACTCTACACAGTTCCATGAAAGATGGTGCCTTAAGTCTGAAATAACAAACACTTGAAATCTTTCCCAATGCAAGGAAACAGTCCTACACCCTTATCAAGCTCCCAAACATACATCGTGTCCCAGGTTCTTGTTTGACCTGAGAGGCTGCAAGACTTGCTGAGTCCAGTGGCTCATGATTCAGTCTGAGCTCAGGGGCTGGGAACTCTGATTCTGTAAACACCAGTGGAATCACATTGTCAAGTCACCTTCTGTATCTTTGAAGTACTTTTTTCTCAGTTTATTGGGAAATAGCAGGGTCAGTGCTGTGGTTCAGCAGGTAAAGCCGCTGCCTGCAGTGCTGGCATCCCATATGGGTACTAGTTCAATTCAGGCTGGTCCACTACCAATCCAGCTCTCTGCTATGGCCTAAAAAACAGTAGAAGATAACCAACATGCTTAGGCCCCTGCATCCACATGGGAGACCTAGAAACAGCTCTTGGCTCCTGACTTCAGATTGGCACAGCTCCAACCTTGCAGCCATTTGGGGAGTGAACCAGCTGATGGAGTCTCTCTCTCTCTCTCTCTCTCTCTCTCTCTCTCTCTCTCTGCCTATGTCTTTCTGTAACTCTGCCTTTCAAATAAATAAATAAATCTTTTAAAAATTGGAAATTTCAGATGCTATGTAGTGAGGTGATGAAATACAGATGTGAAACTCCCAATCTGGAGCCTGGCCCTGGAGTTCTTTTGGTCTTCAGCAGGCACTGACTACAAAAGCACTTCCCTGAGTTCTGCGTGTCTGTCTTTCCCAGATTGTGAGAAGTTTAAAAACATCATTGAGTCCATACTGACCAAGAAGCTCCACTTGGTGGAACCACTGGCAGAGAAGCCCACGGTCCCAGAGCTGCTCAGGTAAGTGTCTCTGTGTGGGGCAGGCAGGTGGGGAGGGGTGTGGGTGTCTCTGGTGTGGCAGCTCAGAAGGGAGAACTGAGGCATCTCAGGCATGGAAAGCCATGAAGGCACTGTGGCAAACAATGTTCTCCATGTAGGATCACTGTGGGACCCCAGACAAAGAAGTGGCCATCAAAGGAGGATGCACTTTTCTCTAAGGGAGGAGGGAACTTCCACTTTGCTGATGGCCTTGTCTAAATACAGAGTTTTCAAAATGCTTCCATAGCCTAGTCAGCTCATGTCATGAGCCTTGTGTGGTCCCTGACAACATACAGAGGAGTGCTAATTGTTCAATTAACAGCAGGAGTCACTGTGCACTGACTCCCCATGCAGGACCTCTGTCCTCAATGAGTTGTATTAAGAGAGAGTTACAGTGAAACATTTCTCAAACAGTTTTTCTTCTTGTGTGGGTGTGTGTGCGCATTGTTGAAATTGTTACTTAATATAGAGTTGGTCTTCTGTGTACAAAGTTCATTGAAAATGCATCTTAAAGGAGAATGAGATTGAGAAGTAGAGAGGGAAGAGGAGCTGGGCTGGGAGTGTGGGTGGTACCCTGGGTATGGGGAGAAGAATAACTCTATTCCTAAAGTTGTCTTATGAAATGTATATTACTTACAATAAATGAATGAATAAATTTTTTAAAAGAAATGTTAAAAATTAATTTTACAATGAAAGTAAAAGTGAATAGGTACTTTGAAAAAATTCTCCCTTCAGGAAATTTAAAATGAAAATACATTTTTCCCTCCACAATTACTGTTTATTTCCCTAATAAAATGGTATGAATAGATAATAAAAAAAAAGACATCATGGAGTCCATGTTGACCAAGAAGCTACACAGGGAGGCCCCTGCCAAAGCAGTCCAGGTCTGAGCTGCTCAGGTAAGGCTCTCTGTGTAGGGCAGGCAGGTGGGGATGTGTGTCACTAGTGGGCAGCCCAAATCAAAAACTGAGCCAGCCTGTGCCAAACAAGGGCAGAGAGTTACAGCAAAGCCCCATGTCTCAGACGTTATGAAACAAGGAGGGAGCAGAGGAATCTGAATTCAGAGCTGCAAGTGCGGAGAGTCTGTAAGTAAGGTGTCCAGGTGGATGGGCTCCCATGGGGCCCTCCTGTTTACTCTCTCTTCTGCAACAGGAAATCCCCATGGCTGTGTTTCTGGGAATCCAGTCACCAGTTAGCTTTGGTCCTCTGTAGGTGGTGCTATGCCTGTTCTCTCTTCCTCCCGTGTTCTCATGGCTCCCTTAGTGTGGAGGTGCTTTTCTGTGGGCACTCACCTCGAGATGGAGCTGCATTGGGTCTTCTCAGGGGAGGTAGAGGGGATGCTGGGCTCCTCTGTTTGGTCATCTTGCAATCAATCCTCATTTACCCTTAGTCACCATCACCTCCCGATATAGAAGACTCATACTTAGCTTGGCCCTGCCAGACCTTCATTCTTGTTTCTTGCCATGTAACCCCTGTGTGCACCATGAATCCCAGTCACTGCACTGTACACTGTGTGTCTTCCTACATGGAAATGCCTGTGGCTGGAAGAAGGAACTGAATTAGCACATTTATGAAGGCGAGAAAGGAAGAATCCTTGCACTGTTGATAGAACATGACCTGAATGGAATCTCAGGAATTGTGACAAGATCTTTCTCTAAAAGTGGGAGCAAGGCCTTGTGTTGCCCTTTGCTGTTCTTGGCACAGGTATTTCTCCAAACCTGAGTGGTGATGCTGGTGGAGGGCTCTATAAGGCATTGTTATGAAAATCTGTGGAAACACAGAGAACCTAACACTCATCCCTTCCCATCTAGAACTTTCTCCACGCTTGCACCTTAGGCATTGCCATGGCATCCTTGAAGATCAGGACCAAAAACTTTCCCAGTTACGCCCAAAGGTGCAAAGGTGGAGAAATCTAGCCCACATCCTGCAGCAGTACCTGAAGGACGTGCTCACCGTGCATGACTCTGAGACCTGTATGGGGCAGGGCTTCCAACGACTGCTCACTGAGGCTGTCCGGCTGTCAGCGTGCCTTGAGGACCTGCTTGGAGCAGGTAAGCTGGGCACAGGCTGTCATCTGAGAAGCCTCAGGGGTTCAGATGCATTCATCTCTGCCATGGGCATTTGCCTCAGATCTTCTTGGTACTGAACATGTGTACCAGGACAAGGTCAGCACTGCTTGGGAAAAACAGATAGGGGCAGAGAAGTCTTTCAAGTTTGCAGTATCCCAAAGGTCTCCTCCCTTCCTGATTGTGCTTGGCCATTGGGGGAAGAGGCAGGGTCCATCCTCATATCAAGACCAGAAAGACCTTGTGAAGTGAGGCCACTGTTAGGCTGAACAAAGTCACTGAGCTAAGTTGAATGGAAGCCTCCAGCTCTCTGATCAGTGTGGTTTTCAAATGGTAGACAGCTGATTGCTTTCTCCATCCAAGATTTCTCTCTCCTCATTCACTAGATGGACCAAAAAATCTGGTGTGGAGCAGATGTAACCATCAAAGGTGGAAGCTGTTGCTTGTAGGTTTCCCAATAGGACAAAGGCCCTCCTCTCCCTGGGAGTGCCAGACCAGGCACTAGAGTTAGTAGAACTTCAGTGAGGAAAGCTGTTGAGAAGGGACTCGTAACACAGAGAGAATTTCCTCTAATGATACAGCAGAGAAAACGTGGAGGGCCTGTGAGGGAGGGATGGAAGTCGGGTTCTTTGCTTCTTCCTGACAGCTGGAGGTTCTCTGTGAGACCCATGGGAACATAGAACCCATGCCTTGGACTCCCACTAGTGGCAGGATGAGGGATAACAGGCAGAAGTCCCAGGGAAGCTTGAGAAGCTTCCAGTGATATGGGAGCGAAGGATGTTGGCCTAGTTTCAGGCAGAATCTGCCATGGTTCTGATCTCCAAGTGCAGAGACACAAAGCCTGATGGACCACAAGAGAATGGCAAGGCGTTTCTTTAAACACAGAACATTTGAAGTTTTTGTCCACTATTGGCCCATAAGTAGATATTCATATGCACACAGAGGCCACCTTGATTGTAGTGGGGGTGGTGATATTATCTGATTGGACATTTCTGAATTTGTTTACAGAAAATATTGAAGAGGAGGAAACACCAGCACAAGGACCTGTTGCTGACAGGTAATAGTGAATGATTAGGAGCTGGCAACAAATGGGTGAAGGATGCACAGGGTCTCCTAAAGAATAGAAAAGGGGCCGAGGCAGTCATGGAGTTAGACACACGCAGAAACACAACTGCAGATTGTGTTGAGTCCTTCCTTGCCAACTAGGAAATCCCCCTGTTAAAGTAGGTGTCTGTTGTCCTAGTCCTAGTTGCTGATAGGATCCATCATGAACTCACAGCCTTAGGTGTTGCCTGCACACAAAGGGAACCTCTGTTCTCTGCTTTCTGGAAAAGGGAGGAAGATGCACATCTGCTTTCTACAGAGTTAGCTGAAGTTCTCATCAGAGAAAGCTAGCAAAGAGGCAATGTGCAAAGGGAGCAGTTAGGAAGAATCCAGCCAGGTTCAACTGCAGAAAAGCACCTCTACAAACCATGTTTGCTGTCCTGTGACTTGGTTAAGAGAAGGCCCAGAAGGTAGCACATCTCTAGAATCTGCCAAGCCCCTAGAACCTTGATCACATGGCTGCAGGACACTGCAACAACCCAACCTGAGCATAGGGTGTCAGCCCGTGCAGCTGTCAATGTGTGCTTGTGCTGTGACTGTGCCATGAAGCGACAGTGGAGGCTGCTTCCTCATTAGCTGCTGTGTATTGAGTGTGATGAGCAGAGGCTGATCTCTTCCCAGGCCCTCTCCCCCTAGGCAGCCACACGGTGTCCAGAGTGGAGGGAACTGCCTCTATGCTGTCTATGACCGATCCCTTATGCACCCCATGCAAACCAGCCACCTCCTTGGTGTCTCTTCCTTCTTGGTTTCATCTCTGTCATCCTTATCCCACCTGGCTTCTCAGGGAGCTCTTGGAAGTGGATGAAATGGAAACCCCACAAAATTCACAGCAGGAAACATCTATCACTGGTGCTGTTGACCACCTGCCGAGTGACTCCTGCCTGCCTGAGGGCACTGTGCAAATGTCTCCTGATGCTGAGGACACCCACAGTGTGCTAGGTGTAGACGGGGAACACACTTGTTCACACAAGAAAGAAGAACCTGTCACCGTTCTCCCAGGTACCCTCTCCATTCTTTGTACACAATAACTCTTACATTGATTAGGGTCACTTTTGAGCAGAGGCCCTGCAGACACAAGTTGGTTTCAATCAGGGTCCAGGTTGTGGCACTGAACATAGACATCAGGAGAGTCAAGGAGCTTCCCTCCCCTCAGATGCCTTTTGTCTCACTGCACCCTAGCCTATGGGAACATACAGAGGCCCTGTGTAGGAAGTGCCTTTCAGACACTCTAACGTAGAAATCATGCCTGCTGTCACATGCAGTGATATCATTCTGTTCTACTACTGCATCCCTGGAGTTCTAGTCCCATGCAGGCTTTGGGTAACACTTCCCATGTGTGGGCCAAGTTGTGATCCTAGTTTCCCTACTTCCATCCCTAGTCTCTACCTCCTTTAATACAGCTTATCTTAGCTATGCAATCATCTCAAAACCAGGATATAAAGTCTTTTATACTGTACTTCCTGTACAGTTCAAAAAACATAGCTGAGTCCAGGAACGTCCCTACAAAATCAATGTTCAATGTTTCTCTATAACCGCATAGATTTATTTGTGCGAGGTACTATGGAGTTCATTCAGCCTTCTGTAGAAACTCCTCTACCCTTATTCACCATGATCAGTCTGATAGGATGAGTCAGTAACATAGCAACACTCCTAGATTTTAGATACATAAATCCTAAAGGGCCGGGGGAGAGAGCTCTTGAATTGCTTGTATTGTTCCCATAGACAAGAGGGAGATTATTCATGAGCAACTCTTAGAATAGCCAAGATTCTGTGTGGCATCACACAGGTTTCAATTCCAGGGCATCAGACTCCATGCATAGCTCTCTCCCAGTGTTCTACCTCCTCTCCACAGTCAGCAACCTGGATCCTTTAATGAGAAAGCCTGACAACTGCAGTTTGCCTCCTAGGAAGTTCTTGGGCTGTGAGCTTAGAATCCCTGAGGACCATTGCAGGCAGTTTCTAAGGGTTCTGGACAGAGGTTATTGAGATGGTGATCCAACTGTGAACAGGGAGATTTGACCCCTTGCCCAGGATGGCTCACCAAGCCCATCTCCTGATGTCGACTTAGTCCTCCTGGAGGATTTCTGTCACAGTCTCCTGTTCTCACACGAGAACAATCTGTCCCCTTGGTAGTAGTGGCCATTGGATACCCATATCTCACCCAAAACCTGCTTAACATGGTCAATCTCTCTGAATTTGTTTGCAGAAAATCAATATCACGAAGTGGAGGTACAAGAGCAAGTTGTCACATACACTTCCAGGTAACTCGGAGGCAGAGCAGACAGTGTAGTATGGACTACTAGGGAATCAAAATGCTGGAGAAACTAGTAACTAGAGCCAGTTGGAACATTCAGCCAATGATGAAATGGCTCTTTTCATAACGTTCCCTTTTGTATTGTTTCCCTCTATATTCCCCCTTTGAACATCCTTCACATATTTTTACCTGTAGTCTGATAACAAAGTCACTTCTGTACTTGTGATGCGTGTCTTCAGTGTCTCTGCCCTCCCATCTCAGCAGGGAGCTCCCAGAGGAGCAAGAGCAGGAAGATCCAGATGACTCACTGGACGAGTGCTACCTCACTCCCTCGATTTCTCCAGTCGTTTCTGAGCTTGACCATTCCACGTGGAGCAGCTGGTGCTCCCTGGAGCAGCAGGACATGCTCTCTGCTCCAGATGCAAATGGTGAGTCCCCCACTGTGAGGTGATACAACCCCCTCTGCTAGCCAAGGAGCCTGCACTATCCTTGCACTCCTCACTCCCACCTGACTGAGAGGGCTCCTGCACATGGGATGGTCTGAGACGTTCTCAGCAGCTGTTCTTTTTCAACCAGTCTGTTGCACAGGTGTGGTTGGCCCATCCAGCCTTGCTGTCCTCCCATTCCTTGTGTAGCTTTGTCACTCAGATTCCAGTGCTCAGTCATTGCCAGAAGAATGTCACAGATGCACACCAACCTAAGCAGCACATCTCATGCTTGTCTCTGCCATCCGTTCCTAATGAAGCAGACCCCTCTGCCCCCTGCAGTGTTGATCACATGAGTCATTCCCCATCCCTGTCATGTGACATTGCTTCCTGTCAGAGCCAGCAGCATGCTCCTCTCCATTGCAGTCAAGATACTCCCCCTGTTTCATTGAACACAACCACGTTGTCTGTCCCTTCAACATTGGCATCATTTCACCTACCACACATACAGAATGTTCTGCCATTCCTTTAGTAGTGTGTCCCCAGGCTGCAAGTCTGAAACTTGTGCTTAGAGATTCCATGAGTAGCCAAGTTTTCTCTTGTGCTGCACACATTCACTCTGATACCCAGAACTGAAAATTCACCTGTTCCACCTTTTATCTTATCCTCAATGCACAAAATGTGGTAAACCACAAACTACCAAGATAGCTTGTTTGAGAACCATGGGCACTGCACTTCCTCTCATGGAAAGGAATCACACTAGGAACCAAGCATCTCCAGAGAATATTATTTTAGATTTGATTTTACCTTATGAAAGGCAGAATTAGAGAAACAGGGAGACAGAGAGAGAAACAGGGAGAGAGAGAGAGAGTCAACTCTTGCATACTCTGGTCTGCTCCCCACATGGCCACAATGGCATCGACTGGACCAGGCCCAGGGAGGAACTAGGAGTTTCCTCCAGGTCTCCTTCGTGGGTGCAGGGCCCAAGTACTGGGCCATCTTCTACTGCATTCCCAGGTGCATTAGAGGGATTTGGATCAGAAGTAGAACAGCCAGGACTTGATCCGGCATTGACATGGGATCCTGGGGTTAAAGGCAGCAGCTTTACCTGCTTGCCACAGCACCCACACTTGGGAAAATTTGTTTCATTTGTGTAGGGAATCAGGTCAGTGATTATTGGTGTGATGACTGGAGGAATAGGGAGCTTTACCTCATGTGTCAAGAAAAATGAACAAGCTAGTTCCCTCAGAAATGACCTCCACCCTCTAGACAATTCCTATCTGAGGAGTCGGCAGTGACACTGAGGATACTGGTGTGCTGTGCTAGAGCTGGACAGTGCATTGTACAGGCTTTGAGGGGATCATCCTAGATGACTGTGCCTATTTGAATTCATTTGCAGAAAAGGAACATGACAATGATGAAGTGCAAGAGGAAGCACAAGCCCTATCACACTCCAGGTGAGTCTTAGGAACCCTGGGCAGTGAGCTTAGTGCTGACACGGGCAGACTCCAGGTCCAGAGAAGAAGAGCAGTGCCACGGTGCATCTCCCATCCATTGAGCCAACCCAGCGGTACCCCGTCAGCACTGCTGTCTGCCATCATTAGAGTACTAGTCTGGGTTTCCACTTCTCCCTACCTTTTCCACGTAGTGACCTGCAGCAAGCTGACTCCATGAAGGAGCCTCTCCAGGGATTCCTTGCCATCATTGCCCCTCTCTCACGTGCAGTGAAGGGCAGGGTGCTGCTCACAGGTCTCCTCTTCTCATGAGCTTCTCTGCACCCCATTCATCACGTGAAACCACCTGACAGAAACTAGTGCCTCAGCACTGAGAATAAGACTGACGGCTAAAGCTGTGATAGTCTCCAGTATCCCACAAGGGGAATTCATTGACTCTGCATGTAGTTTACATAAATCTGTTGAAGCCAGTTTTCATTTCCCAAATACTCATGGGTACTAGTGGACCAACTGAGAGTCATTTCTCCAGGCTGAGATCCTAATGACCTCAAAACAGAGGAAATCCTCTGTTTCTCTCTGCTTCTGTCTCCATGCCCTGTCAATATCTCTGCTACTCACCTATCACCTCAAACCTAATACTCTTTCTCCAAGAAGAAGAAGTTCTGTTTGCCTGTTTACTTTTCATTGACTTCAAGCAGTACAAATAAGCATAAAGAAGTCTACAAGCACACATAGATTTAATATTTGGCTGTAGTTTATTCGTGTGTAAATATTATATATCTACACATACTTACTATTCTCAGTGAAGGCAGTGGGGTTTCTGTTTTATCTGGCTTTCTGTTTGCCACGTGCTTCCTATGAGCACTTCATTTTTCCTCACATGAAAGCTGCCCTGTGATAACGTTCAGTTCGTCTACTCCAGGTGGTCAGCAAGGAGCCTCCTCAAATGGAAGACATTGCATCCTGTCTGCACCGTTAGTAGCCAGTCTTCCCCAGATAGGGACAAAGTTGTGGGTGGCCCCTTGCTCAGCCCAGCCACTTCTGGAAGCCTCCTCTTAGAACAGCTTGGAAAGGGGCTTTCTGTTCCCTTTCTGTTTCTCACCCACCTTTCCCTCCCTCCAGTCTCATCAGGGAGATTCCAGAGATTGAAGATCAAGATGTCTCACAAGACTCTCACGGTACGTGTTTGACTCCTGCACTTCTTCCAGAAGCTTCTGACTGGTCCCATTCTAGGAGCACCTGGTTCTCACTGGAGAAACAGCCTGTCTGCTCTGCTCTTGTTGTAGACAGTGAGTGCTCCATTGTGAACGGGAACACTCCACTGGTCTCCCAGGTGGCCTCTGTAGTCTTGGGTTGCTGCACCTGTGTTGGGTGAGACAGACCACTGTGCACTCAGTCCCTGGGCACTTATCTCAGTCTGGATGTGGCTCTTGGATGGAGTTTGCTCATAGTCATCCAACAGGGGAATCCCTTGGCTGTCACCAGGCCCACTTTCAAGGTGCAGCTTTTGATGTCAAGACAGGGAAGGAGTGGATGGGAATGCAGGATGGCAAACACCAAGCCACCACCATTTCTCTGGGAGAGGCTTCTTTAACAAGTTGCTGTGATGCTCTTAATTTTAACAACAGTTGCAATTGTAAACAGCATCCTCCAAACTTCTCAGGCTTAAAGCTTTGGCAGTCTGTACAATGTTTCCTTAGTTATCTGACACTAGGTATCCTTGGTCGGCAGACTCTGTTTTCTCTGAAGCAGCTTGGTGCTAACCACAGCAGTCCAGTCCCGCACCTGTGTCCATGGTGTGGTTTTCATCTTCTGCTTTACAGCACTGAGTTGTGCTCATATGAGGTTTGTAGTTTTAATCCAGTGTCTACACTCGGCATTTTTTTCTCCTGTAAAGCCTCCATAATCTTGCACCAGGACAGGAATCTATTCAGTATCTGAGTGAGGCTGAGGGGTCCCTCACGTCATCACAGGCAGAGTGCCTCTTGTTGAGTAGGAGCCCTGGAGTATGGCTTCATGGGGGGGACAGAGAAAAAGTCCAGTTTCCTTGAATCTGAGCTTTGATGAGGTTTTACACTTTCTCTCAGCAGGAATCTTTAGGGTTTGAGGCACCTTCACTCATCAAGTCATTCTGTAGGAAAATCAAAAAATCCAGATGCCCTTCCCTGTACTCAATGTTCTGCAGTAGAATTGACAATGACAGTTCTCCCCGCCCCCTCCAGTGCTATAGATCAGCAGGCACCTTTTCTTGGTGAGACCATGCGCTTTTCCTCTGTACAGAGGTACAGAGATGTGCGTCATCCCTGAGCAGGGTCAGCAGCTCATTGTGGCGCTCCAGATATAGCTCCAGCTCAGGAGTGCCCCATGGCCCTGAAAGTTCCTGTTCTCTCCCCACGGGCTTTTTGCACTCAGGGTCCCAGTGAGGCCTTGAACTAGTCTTTGCCACAGACCAGTGGTTGTGTGGCTTTGTCTCAGAAACACCCTGTGCCAGGGCTGGGCAGTCATGAGGAAGCAGGCAAGTGCACAACACTGTCTCAGGAGGCAGATGTGTGTGCTAGGCCAAAGCAATGCCTTACCTCCCACTGGGATTTCTTCCTGACTTTTGTGTTTCACCTTAGCTTGTCTCTCCATTCTTCAGGTGCCTGTAACTAGGTTCCCACTTCAACTGACCAGAAAAGTGATGGCCACATCATGTATATTATTATCTATATGACAGGCACTGAAGGCATATATCCTATGAATTGATGTGCTTGGTGTATGTTCAGGAAAGCATGTGCATGTATGAAATGCATGTGTTCTTGTGCTAGTGTTGTTCATTCCAGCTGTGAGTGGTCCCCTGTCCTTGTCTCTCATTACAATGCCCTCCAGGTTAGATGATTCTGCTCCATCCCCCCAAACCTTCAACAGATACACAGTGTGGTTTCTGTGCCTTAAAAGCTTAAGAGCTGTGTGTTTTATTAGTCCAACGTTCTTGAATACTGTGATCATTTGAGCCATGTTTATTACTTTTGCCTAGTGATAAATTATCAGTGAATATGTATAAAATCAACCTGAATGAAAACATTTTAGTGTCTGTGCAGATCTCATCTCCCACTTCGGACATGACTGTTCAGGGCCCCTTTCCTTACTTGTGGTCCCTCTGCTGCAGGCCTGACTGCCAGAGAGAGAGCATGAATACCAATCCTGACGGCTGTGGTTCTATTTCAGAACTGAGTTTTGTGGCTGCTGCTGAGAGGAAGACCCGTTCCCAGCTGGAGGGAGGTCCTCACAAAGATCCCATCACCAGCAAGTGTGAGAGTCATAGCATCAGCCCCAGCGATGTCCCAAGTACCCCAAAAGAAAATGTTATCAAAGGAAAATGGAAGCCCAGGAAATGCAAACTGGCCTGCCGGTTCCCCGGCCTGGAGATGAAGGGAAAACCACAGCCCACAGAGAGGAAAATCACGTGCCAATTTCCTGGCCAGGAGATGAAGGGAAAACCACAGACCAACATGTGGGCACTGACCTTCAGATTCCTGGGCCTTCACGCCTAGACAGAGGTAATCCTGTGTGTGTGTCTTAGGTGTATGTATTCCTTCTTACACTGCACACAGATTATACCTCATTTCTATTTGTTCAGATAGGGTAGAACTGTAACCTCTCTGTTTGGATCAATAATTTGAAATAGAAGATACAGTAAGAAATCCTTGTCATGTAGAAACCTGACCCACAAAATAGGATACCTCCCCTCATAATCAAGTTAAAATGTTTACAGTTGAACTTCTCTTCCTAAAACATGCTGCTTACCATCCACTCACTTGATTGCAAGTCCTCTATTGGGTTGAGAAATACACATTGAACAATCACATTTTATCTCATTTTATTCCTAGGCCAATTTCCAATGCAGATTCTTAGGTCTCATTCTCCCATGTTTGTCCTCCCCTCTGACCAGTATACAAACAGGATATTCTCAAAAAGAAAAATTCTTAGGGGAACTGAAAAAAAAAATGGGAAAACTCTAGGATGACTGAAGAGTGCCTGTTTTAAAGTTAATGTTTCCTTCAGAGTTGAGTGAGTGAACTATTAGGCACATAGCAGAATGGTCCTAGGTGTAACTAGATGTGGAATCATCTTCAGAGAAACTTGGTGTCTGTTCTATTGACATGAGTTGTGCTGTGGTTACACTCCCAGCTCTCTTTGCTTCCTGCAGAACACTAATCCATTTCTGATGCCCCAGAGAGCAGGAGGAAGTGGGGTGACATCACCCACTCCTGGTTGGGAGAGGTCAAGGGCCCTGGTTCCCCAGCACTGCAGAGCTGGGCTGGAGTTCAGGGCAGGACTCTGCTCATTTGGCTGCCGCTTCCCTCTCAGCAGCCCAGGGCTCCTCTTCAGCCAGTCTCCCCACTGGAACTGAGTTTGCCTGGCCTCTGCCCCACTGTGGCCCAGATGCAGGCTCAGCTCTCACCTGGACCTGACCCTGCTCTCCTTTGATTTTTCTTCTCTCCCTCTTTCAGATCCCAAGTACAGTTGGAAGGACAGAACAATATTGCTGATTGTAACATCCCCACCTCTTCCAAACATCTAACACAGGAGCTCCGCTTCAACAGCAACCAGAACACCAAGAACGCAATTTCAACACCATGAACTGCCCTCGGCTATTTTTATCCACTAGGCTGCTTCCCTGAGAGCTGGCACAGTCTTCCACCTCCAATCCGAGTGAACACCTAAGGAGACCCAGGCCTGACTCCACAGCTGCTCTAGAGAGAACACCACCTGGCTCCTCTCCAACTGCCTCCTGTAGAGATCTGAGGTCAGGAGGAGCTGGAAGCAAACAGCACAGGACCCTGGGCACACACTGCCTTTGGATGGGGCGAGCTCAGTGTGGGCAGTGTCAGAGACACAGCGCCCTGCACACAAGGCTGCATGTGAGCAGAGGAGAGGATCCGATTCTGCAGGACGTGGACCCTGACCCAGACAGCTGGCCCTCTCCTTCACACAGCCAACGTTCTGCATAGAGGACAGCAGGAGGAGGAGACTTTGGGGCTCAAAAGGACAGGAAGGGTCTCTTTCCTCCTTTTGAACCCCAACCATCTCCCCCTTCTGCTGTCTTCCATGATGGGAATGCTGACTGTGTGAAGGCACAGGCCAGGTGTCTGGCTCGGGGTCTGCATCCTGAGGACCTCTGATGCTTTCCTCAATTTTACACTCAGCCTCACTCTTTGGCCAAGCACCCGATGCAGGGATGCTGTGTGCTCCCTCCCACATCCCCGCAGGAGGCAGAGAACATCTTGTGTGCCCATCAGGTCCCCTGACCCTGGCATCGGTCAGTTGGTGAAAGCTGTCTGTTTATCTGTACATCCTAAAGATGTGCTCCTTCCTCTGTATCCTAACAACTGTGGAGAGGGTGACCCCTCAGAGCCTGAGCAAAAAGGGAGTGAGCAGCAGCCTGGCAGAGGTCCAGTCATCAACACAAGAGGCACCCTTCCATGGGCATGATAACAGCAAGTTCATGGTGATGAATGCAGCAGTGTGGCCGGGAGGGCCCAGGTGGGCAAGGTGGACTGAGCCTGCATCAAGGAACCAGACACCTCTCTGAACACTCCTCTCTCCACGTCCAGAGTCAGGCAGTGCAGATGCGGGCAGGACCTCGTCACAAGGACGCTCATCTCTTACAGCTGCTGGTCCTGCCAACTCCACTCAGTGTTGCAGGAGAACTGGGGGCTCCTGATGCAGGACGTGGGCCAAGGCATCCAGAGCCCCAGCAAACAGCAAGGCCGTGTTCCTGCTGGCCTGAGGCAGCTGCAGGATGAGAAGGGGCCATATGCCTGTCCCCACCCCGACATGGAAAACTGAGTCCTCACAGATTCTGGATGCCCGCTGCTTAGTACGTGCTCCTGGTGAAAGAATAATCCGAGCCAATGGCACCGCTGCCCTGTGGTGGACCTGTTTCTCACAGCTACCATTCTTACTTCCACTGTCTGTCATACCTGTGATGACACAATTGTTTTCCTTTCATGAAAATTGGGATCCTAGGGAGGGAATTATGTTTCCACCTGAGTGTGCCTCCTCTCAGTGTAACAGCTGCCTTAGACACCCTGTCAGCACATCTTGGGCTCCTAAAATCTACAACTTCTCATTAAGATATCGCTGTCCAGGCCCAGAAGTGTTTCCAGTGTCCAGGAGTGTAACTGAAATCTCAAAAATTTTGATTCAGGTCCCAATATGTATTCCCTGTTTTAGTTAAGTGTTTATAAAAAGAAAAATTCCAAAAAAATTTTAAAAATTTGAAAAGAAAAAAAAATTTTAAGTAAAAATAGAAAAGAAAAATGGTACTGCTTGTTTTTTTAAAAGGAAAGATTAAAAAAAATTTAAAAATTGTTAAAAATTTTAAAAAGAAAAAATTAGAAAAAATGTCATTTAAGTGTTTTTGAAAGGAAAATACTGAAAAAATTAAAATTAAAAATTTTAAAAACTTTAAAAGAATAAAAAACAAAAAATAGGAAGATAGTAATAGGAAAATTAAAATGCCACTTCATTTTAGTAACTTTTTAAATAGGAAAAAGTTAGAAATATATATAATTTAAAATTTTTTCAAAAATTTGAACTCAGCAAAAAAAGTAAAATTCCATTTAAGTTCAGTGTTTTTGTAAATACAAAAATGTTAAAAAAATTTTAAATTTAAAAATGATTATACTTTACAAATGACAAAAGAGAAAAGCAGTTATTCAGACAAGTGTAAAATGTCATTCCTATTCACTGTTTCATTTAATGGAGAAAATGCCAAATAATTCAAATTTAACAACTTTGCAAAAATTTGAAACTTAAAACAAAAATAGCAATACTAAGGAAACAACGTACAATGCCAATTCAATTATCTTTCTAAATAAGAAAATGCTACAAAGAAATGAAAACATTTCAAAACAAAAAGAAATTACCAAGAAGAAAAAAATAAATGCCACTTCAGTAAAATGCCACAATGCAACAAAAAAAAATGTAAAAAATTTTTTGGATTTGTTTGACAACTCGAATTGGTTCTCAACAACTGACCACTGATGATGACAAGTTATTCAGTACCTCCAGAACAAACCGCCTGGTAATTTATGCCAAGAGACAAATCAGCAGTCATCTAGGTTTTACCTTGGATACCACTTTCACCAGCCCTAACTTAGGTGAAAATCTCTGCAGAAATTTTACAAACTCTTTGCTGATTTTGATACCTGCTTTTACTTTTGTTCTGTAAAAATCATACACTTTGGATAATAAAATTTCAGAGTTGAAATAAAAACTTTGGAGAGTGCTGCTTGGAAGATGTATAAATCTCCTGTTTGAAAATGGGCTTCCTTTAACAATTTTACCATGCGTTAACCATTCATGCCTGTGTCAGTTATTATATTCCAGTCTAATACTAGATTTCTAATAGAATTCTTCCTGAAGACTGGATCCTGGCATTCTGTAGTTCAAAAGCATTCTCACCCCAACGTGGAATGTTATTGCAAATATCCTGTTAGCCCATACCATTGGATTTTTTTTCTCTATCATTGGATTTTTTAAGTTCAGTGTTATAATACATTACATCTCATATTGGGTGTGTCAATTTTTTACCCTTGTATCTCTCTCTCTCTCTCTCTCTCTCTCTCTCTCTCTCTCTCTTTATATATGAAGTAGACTGCTTTTCTCAAGCTATAGCAGAGAGCCGGATCAGAAGAGGAACAGTCGGGTCTTGAACCAGAGTCCACATGGGAAGCAGGCACTGTAGGTGGAGGCAAAGCCCACCCTACCACAGTGCCAGAACCAGGTTTTCCAATATTTAAAGAGACTGATTTATTTATCTGCAAGGCAAACATAAGAGAGAGGGAGAGCTACATAGAATGAAACACACACACAGAGATGTTCCATCTGATTCATGTCTCAAATGCCTGCGGCAGCCACGGCTAAACCAGGCTGAAATAAGGAATCCAACAACTTGAGCCATCTGCTTCCTTCCATTACTACAGGAAATATGGCTTAGAAGCAGCTGGGTCTTGAACCAGGCACTCTGATATGGATGATGCTGTCATATTGATGGCTTTACCCAGGGTCCCACGATGTCAGCACCTGCCTTCTTTAAAAAAAAGTTTATTGAAAAGCAGCATTACAGTGAAGAGGCAGAGGATGAACAGTGGGAGAAAAGGGAGAGGGAGGTGGTGGTGCTGGGGTGGAGAGAGAGAAATACCTTCCATCTACTGGTTCACTCCCCAAATGCCTGCAAATTCAGGAAAAACCTCTTGGCTGCCTTGAATGTTTCCATTCCTGCACTTGGGACTCCAGGCCAGAATCAAAGTGTCTCTCCTGGAAGGCCAGCCATCTGCCAGCAGGTCTTGGGACTTCCTAGCCTACATGACCACATGACACAGTGCCTTATCCCATGATGCCCTTGGGATCCATGGGACCACAAGTGCAGGTTCCATTCGCAGTGATTTTGAAAATTGAAAAAGAATGCATCTGTACTGTCCATATACCATCTTTTTCCCCTTGAATTCTTCTACACACAGTATACCATTTATGTCGTAGTATCTTTAGGTATTATAAGATATCTAGGGACAACTGAAAACATATGGGAGAATATTTGGTCCAATGCAAATGCTACCCATTTATGTACAGGACTTTAGCAATGGTGACTTTAGTGCCTGCAAGTGATCCCAGACCCCATCTGACATAGAGCTTCATGGACAACTGTCCATATTCCATAAGTCCTTGCAGGGTCTCACCAGACACAAATTATCATCCTGAGACTTGAGGTGCAGGTCTAATGAATCCTGCAAGGACAGAAGCAGCTTTGCCCCTGGGGAACAGGTCCCCACTGGAGGCGTTTTCAGATGCACACTGAGCTATGGATGGGAATGGGGATTTTGGTGAGGTCTGCAGTGGAAATGAGGAATAGATGTGATTGAAGACCAGGAACAAGGTGAACCTTGTTTGTAAGAGGCAGGGAACTTGGTTTCTGGGATTTTTCTAGAAGGTATAACTTACCAGGAATGAAACTGGACATTAAATGGAGGTGAATTCTCAGCAAAGTGCTGATTCAGGGGCTTGCCTTCTGGCAGTGTTTCAAAAGAATTTATTTGAAAGGGAGAGATACAGACATACTGGGAGAGAGATTGTCAGCTGCTGGGTCAATCCCCAATAGCTAGGGCAGGGTCAGGCCAAAGCCAGGAGCCAGGAGCCAGGAGCTCCTTCCAGATGTGTGTGGGGTCCAAGCAAGTGGTCCAACTGCCGCTTAATTTCCAGGCACCTTAGCATGGAGTTGGATAAGAAGTGGAGCAGCTTGGACTTGAACTGGTGCCCATATGTGATGCTGACAGTGCAGGTGTGGACTTAGGCTTCTATGTCACAGCACTGGCCAATGGCCATCTGACTCTTTATAGTAACGTCCAAAAATAGAATTTAATTTCTGGGAATTCTGAACAAAAAGAAACTAGAATTTTAAGATTTGGAAAGTTGAGTCTATCCATATTACAACAAATGAAATGTGTTCTGGAAGAGAACACCAGGGTGTGGCTAGGCTGTGCCTTGAAAAAGATGCTTGTATGACATGGACAGAATCTGCAGGTTTCACCAAGGGTGAGCGGAATGGTTTTGAAATGAAAGTGGGCTGACGGCCTTCCTGGATGGAGAGAACGGAGTAATGCAGGGCATCAGTTGACAACATGCAGTTTTTGTCAAGAGGAATGAAGGTGACCCTGAAGGGGATTCCAAGATAATCAGGGCTCCTGCATCTGTTACCCAGGCTGACAGGCAAGACAGAAGCCATGGGACACTGCACTGACCAGCAGTAGAGGCTCCGGAAATGTTTGGGATAATGCTGCCACCCTCCTGGGCCCAGATGGCAGAGTTTGAACCAAAGAGAATTATCATGGAGAGGCAGAGACAGAGAGAAGGCCTTCCAATCACTGGTTCACTTCCCAATTGGGAACCATGGCCAGAGCTGGGCCAATCTGAGGCCATAAACCAGTAGTTTTTTCTGTGTCTCCCACATGAGTGCAAGAGTCCAAGGACTTGGACCATCTTCTACTGCCTTCCCAGGCCATAGCAGAGAGCTGGATCAGAGGAGGAGCAACCAGGACTCGAACAGGTGTCCATATAGGATGCCGGCATTGCAGGTGAATGCTTGGGCTAGTAAACCACTGCTCCATCACAAAAACTAGTTGTTTGAGAGGGAGAGACACAGAGAGTACTGCCACCCTCTGTTTCAGTCCTCGAATGTGTGCAACTGCCTGGCTGGACTGGGGCCAAAGTCAGGAGCAGGGAATTCGATCCAGGTCTCCCTGTGTGGGTGGCAGGAACCCAAGTACTTGATGTTCTGGGGACGGGTTGTTCACAGACATGTGTGGGCACCTTTGGGGTTGTATTTCTACTTGTCTGCAGAAGGCCTCCTGCAGAGTTGACCACCTCAGGCTGTTTTGTCCAACCAAGGACATGCTGTTGCCAAACCCCTTCCCATGTGTGATGAATGTCTTACGTTCTGAACACTGAGGGCCCCACATCTGCTTTCTCAGTTTCCCTGGCTCCACCATGTAGGAAGATCTCCATGGACTGGCCATTCTGAAACAGTGACACCAGCTCTTGATGTGAAAGGAGAGACCCAAGGAGCAGGCACTGGGAAAATTCATGCTGGCTCCTGTAACATAATTACAGCCCATCTCAAGATCCTCACAGTGTCCAGGGACAGCAGAACCCTGTCCAAGGGCAGTGTCTAGTTCCTAGGACCAGTGGTGTCACCTGTGCAGCCCGGAGTCTGTCACTCGGGGTGGGCTCAGGTGTCCTCCAATTGGGGGCTGCAGTGCCTGCTGGTCTGTCTGAGTGCACTCGTGCCTTCTTCCTGTCTCCAGTGCCTGGTGCACTGGGTCCCTGAAGATCCTCTGGACAATGACTGTCGCCTTCACACAGTGGATTTCAGACAAGCTCAGCCAGACTCCAATTCTGTTCCCTGCCTAGCAAGAAAGAGAGGGAAGAGGCCAGCAGTTCTCTCTCAGGCAGCTGTGTGCTGAGGGCTCTTCCCCGGCCTCCAGGATTCTCCTGATGAGCATGCCCCTCCCTCCCCCTCTGCACTCCAGGACAGCCACAGAGACACAGGGACTCCATGCCTGCTGTCAGCTGGGTTTCCTCTCCCCCATCCCTCTCCAGGCCCCAGGTCTAACCCAGTCCTGGAGACCACAGGAAAACAACAGGAAAAGCACACTACGTTGCATTTTCTAAGCACCCAGCCCTAGCAGCCTCCATGAAACTGAGGGAAGCTGAGTTTCCCTGTGGGGCACTTGGGGTCACTCCTCCAACTTCTGAGAGGGCTCTCTGGACAGCAGCAGATGAGATGAGCGGGCAGAGGGGGCTCCCAAAGGGCGGATTTGCACCCTGGACCTCACAGGGATGTCTGCACCCTGCACATCGGGTCCCCAGGAAATGCCCTGAGAACATGTAGCAGGCTCTTTTTTTAGAGAACTTTGATTCTTTATTTATTTATTATAATTTTTTTGACAGGCAGAGTGGACAGTGACGGAGTGAGTGAGACAGAGAAAGGTCTTCCTTTTCCGTTGGTTCACCCCGTAATGGCCGCTGCGGCCGGTGCACTGTGCTGATCTGATACCAGGAGCCAGGTGCTTCCTCCTGGTCTCCTATGGGGTGCAGGGCCCAAGCACTTGGGCCACCCTCCACTGCCCTCCCGGGCACAGCAGAGAGCTGGACTGGAAGAGGAGCAACCGGGACAGAATCCGGCCCCCCGACCCGGCCTAGAACCCGGGGTGCCGGCGCTGCAAGTGGAGGATTAGCCTAGTGAGCTGCGGCACCGGCCATAGCAGGCTTTTAAATACAGCCTCCAGCAGGTTCCTCATTCATGGCTCCACCCTGCCTCTGCACTGTGTTCTGTAGCTTCGTCTTTAACAACATTGATTACCGAGCCGGCAGGCAGGGCGGTGCAGTGGGTTAAGTCCCCACGTGTGATCCCAACTCCCCAATCAACACATGTAACAGGGAAATAACGGGACCCATGCTGTGGTTTATGGTACTGGTGACTGGGATCAGGGACTAATCACTTCTTAATCAATACATTTCCGTGAGGAAAGTGAGTGGACGCACATGCGCACACACAAGCTGGAGTTCAGGGCACCACAGCCTGATGGCAACAGCAGCTCAGCGAGGGGCCAGGGCAGAGGGGACACAAAGAGCTCCCCCAGGGCAGCGCTGGTTTCTCCTCCGGACTCTGCTGCTCCCTGAGGATCCGGGCCAGAGAGACCCCGGGAAGAGTGGTCCACGGGCAAGGGAGGAAGGGTCGGGATCCCCAGAGAGAACGGAAGCCGGAGCTCGAGGTGGCAGAGCGATCATTAAATCCACAGAGGGGAAACCCCACACGCCACAGCGCCACGCACCCGCTGCTCCGTCAGCTCCCACACAGCTGGGAAGGGCGGGGACACGGACACGCGGGACAACCCCGCACCAGACCTTGGGCTCCCACAGGCCACGCCCACCGCCGCGCGGCCCGGTGCTTTCCCGCCCTCGGCTAGCCCCGCCCACCCACCCGTTGCCCTCAGCCCCTCACACTGCCCAGGCCCCTTGCCCCGAGGGCGCCATCACGACCCCCAGCCCGGCCTGCAGGCCGCGAGGGCCCTGGGGGCTGCCGCCCCCCTGGGGAACCCGGATGCGGACCTGCTTCAGAAAACAGAGCTGTGGACAATGGAGGACCCCGCGCCAGGGCTCCGGAACGGGACAGCGGTGCGGGGTCACTTGAGGGCCGCCTTCCGGAACCGGAGTCAGAGGAGAAGACAGGGAACCGCGGACGCGGGGCGGACCCCGCGCCGAGGGACAGGGTTCCAGGAGGACGGGCGCCGGCCCCAGGCTCAGGACGCCGCTCCTCGGGAGGAGGATGCGGGAGCCGCGCCCACAGCTCCCGGGAGGGCGGGAAGGGCCCGGTCCCCTGGAGGAGGCCGCGGGGCTGCGGAGCCCGGGCGGCAGGGGGCGCTCTCCGGGACCACAGCCTCCTGGTGTTTGTAACTCCAGGCCTTTCATTCTTACTGTGGTGTTTATTCATTGGAGAGAGAGAATTACAGAGAGGGGAGAGAGAGAGAAAGGTCTTCCATGCTCTGGTTCGCTTTCCAGATGGCCACTACAAGGGGTCTCCCAGGCAGGAGCAGGCCCCAAGCCCTCAGGCCATCTTGCATGGCTTCCCCAGCCCATTAGGAGAGAGCCAGAAGGGAAGAGGGGCAGCCGGGACAGGAACCAGCGCCCATGGGGGAAGCCGGCTCTGCAGGTGGAGGCTTAGCTCACCGGGACACAGCACAGGCCCAGACCACGGCGTTTCCGGTGCTGTGCAGAGAAACTGACTTGAAACTTAGCAGACTCCAGGAGCTAGAATCCTGCTGTCTTTTCTCTTAGAGAGGGGAGGCCTTGCCTCCTGCATGGGGGCTTGTAGTGTATAACTTTGTTGCCTGCAGAAGTCTCTGAGGGTTAAAGTGCAGTTAAGGAAGTGAGGTTAAGGTGGCTGCAGGTCATCCCGCTCTGTCTTGGGCTCAGAGGCTCTGGAGCTGGCGCAGTCACACTAAGGAGAAGAGCCCAGGAGCTGCAGCATGGGGGCGACAGGCCATGCACAGAAGGGCAGGGTCAGGGTGAAGTTGGCACAGCGGGTTAGAGGGGGACCTGTTCACACTTTGGGATTAAGGAGTGAGAACCAGATTTGGGCCGTGCATGCACAGTCAAAAGTTTAAAATTTTTTCCTTTTACAATAGATATACTATACCTATACATAATAGAATATTTGTATATATGGAATCTATATTTGTTTAATTTGAGCCATTCAATTGACACCAGTGTACAGGTAGGTGTACAACCAGGAATTTGAACGTGTAGGTCTTTTTTCCCAACACGTTGTGGAGTCCCCTTCTCCAAGTGGGAGGCACAGACTGTCCATGTTGCAGCTTTCTCACTTCCTGGCAAGGGCAGCCCAACCCCCAGTTTGTAAGAGAGCAGGGGGTGGGGGTGTCGAGAGTTATCTTTACATTCATGGACAAAAACCACTGTCAAAAGTAACGTTATTAAAATAGATTTATTATCCCTGAAAAAAAAGTATGACAGCCTTACTGTTGATTATTTGAAAAACAGCAAAATATCAAATCATCAAAATCATATCATTACAATTGATACCACAAATACTGAAACAAATACTCTATCACACAGCAATCCTTAAAAACATACAAATTAAATGAAAAATCTGGAGCCAGGGCCATGGCACAGTAAATTAATCCTCCACCTGTGATGCCGGCATGCCATATGTGTGCCGGTTTGAGTCCCGGCTGCTTTTCTTCCAATCCAGCTCTCTGCTGCGGCCTGGGAAAGCAGAAGATGGTCCAAGTCCTTGGGCCCCTGCACCCACTTGGGAGACTGGGAAGAAGTTCCTCGCTCCTGGCTTCAGATCAGTGCAGCTCCCGCATTGTGGCCATTTGGGGAGTGAACCAACAGAAGGAAGACCTTTCTTTCTCTCTCTCCCTCTCACTGTCTGTAACTCTACCTCTCAAATAAATAAATAAATAAAATCTTAATCTTTAAAAAAAGAAATATAAAATTTTTTAAAAATTAGTGAAAAATCTCTCTTTGTATACCTCATTGTCACCCCCAATGGAATCAGCATTACTTTTCTGATTTTATTAATACATATCTAAATATACATTTCAGGGGATTCATTTATAGAAATCAAGCCACAATATTTGGCTTAGTTATTTGACAATAAGGAAACAAAGCTATTGCTATTGTCTGTGTGTGTGTGTGTGTCCAAACTCATGTTGAAAATCAGTCCTCCAGAGCAGACCCCAGGGACAGGAGGGAGTCGGACTGGGAGGAGGCCTCGCAGGGGGGCCGCCGCGGCCGCCTGGTGCAGCCACGTGACCATGGAGTTGGTGCCTTCCTGGATGGCGGGCTACTCCATGCTGTCCAGGTCGGTGGCCCGGTATGAGCTGGCCGCCTCCTGGCTGCAGTCCCGGGGTGCCGCTGCAGGCCACTCATTCTGCCTGGCAGCCCGGGCCTTGCGGCAGTGAGGACCAGAGGCCGGAGACCGGTGCCTGGGCATGGCTGAGCCTATGCAGTGGTGCAGGAGCGCCTCCTCAGAGCGCGGGCTGGGGGAGCTGTTGTGTCCACCTCCCCGGCGCTGGGCCTGGGGGACCATGGGCTCCCGGCCTCCCAGGTGGCTGGCCGGCCACTCATAGGGCTCGGGCTCACTGAGCGAGCTGGCTGAGAAGCTCAGGGAGTAGCAAGGTGGGGTCTCGTTGGAGATCACCCGGGGCTGGGCCTGGGGGTGCAGCTGGGCCTGAGCAGCCGCCTTGGCTGGAGCCCTGGCCTCCTTCCCGCCCCGCTTCAGAGCCCGCGGGATGGCGGATGGTCACCGCGGGGGCGGCCCCATCAGAGTCCTAGAAGCAGTACCTGGCCTCCTCGGTGGGTGTCCTGAGGCACAGGGACTGCCCCCCTTCGCCCCAAGTCCAGTCCAAATGGGCACTTGGGAGCCGGACCAGGGGCAGCTCCAGCCCGCCCCGGCTCCTGCCCGTGCCTCGGGCCTGCTCCGGGCTCCAGCTGGTGCCCCTGGCCTTGAGCTGGTGCCCCGAGACCTGGCTAGAGGGGGCCGTGAGGCCGGGGGGCTCCTGCCTGTCCAGGCAGCCTTGGGGCTGCTCCCTGGGGGGCCCTTGCAGGGTCTCGTCGCTGAGGGACACGACGCTGGAGAAGCTGACCAGCGTGCCCTCCACCGAGTCAGTGCACGAGTCGTCTTCCAGGGCACCAGCTTGTAGACAGGGACGGGCAGCACCCGGTGGCCAGGCACCAGCGCCGAGGCCACTTTGCAGAGTCACGCGGGCACTGCGGCCCCTAGGCACTCCCGCAGCAGCTCCAGCTCCTGGTCCGCGGCCATGTGGTTGCAGGAGCCTGTGGGCGCCGGCCCCTCCTGGCATCCAGCGACTTCTCCCCAGCAGCGCCCGGCGCCACCTCCACCCCTGCCAGTGCCATGGTTGGGGCAGGTGGGCGGCAGCAGCTGCATGGCCATGTCCTGCTGCTAGGAGTGCTCGTGCAGGGCAAGCGTGCTGAGGCTGGAGGCGCAGAATTTCTCGTCTGGCTTCTCCACGGTGAAGCCGTCTGGGTGGCATGGTCTGCCCGGGGCTGTCGGGCAGCTCGCTGGGGCTCACTGTGCTGCTGCCCAGCCCACTGCAGGGGTCACTGGGGATGGAGCTGGCAATGGACAGGCTCTGGAAGCTGCCCAGGGAGCTCACAGAGATGCAGCGGCTCAGGACCAGCGGTATCTCCTGCACACAATTCTCGGAAGAACTGGATGGCGTGGCATCCTCCATGCCCAGGCCTTGGCCGCGGCCACGCTGGGGCTCCAGGATGGCCATGGGCAGGGAGGAGGGCCCTCCAGGCCCCACCCAGCTCTGCCTCTTTGGGGCTGGCCTCCTCCAGGCCTTCGAGGGAGGAGTTGCTGTCCAGGTCTCCAGCCTCGCAGGGTCCCGGGCGTCTGGCGGAGGACAGCGAGGACAGCAAGCTGCAGCGGGACAGTGAGAAGGGCCCCTCCTGTGCTACCAGCCTCTGGGGGCAGCCGGCCAGCGCCCAGCTTCTCGGGCACCTGGCTCAGGCCCTCCGCTGGCAGCCAGGCCTGCTTCCAGGCAGCGGGGGTGTGTGCCTTGGGGCCATGGGGGGGCCCCCACGCCTGCCCTACCCTTGGCCTCCAGCAGCAGCGCGTGCTGATAGGTGGGTGACAGCTTGATGGTGTGCACAGGGGCGTCGGCGCTGGCGGCATCCCGGGTGGGCCCCTCGGCCTGGCTGCCCCCCCGGGTCGAGGTCGAGCCAAGCTGGCTGCAGCTGCCCGCCCAGGAGCTCCTCGCGGTGCTTGGCCAGTGGACAGGGTTGCATGTGCTCCCGCGGGCAGTAGCTGGTGCTGCCACTGTTAAAGCTGTCCTTGGACATGCTGGCATGGGCCGCCTGGAGCCAGAGCAGGGCATGCACCCAGCCCCCTACCTCTGGCCGGCTGCTCTCGGGGCCGCGGCAGAAGGAGCAGGACTGCGCCCGGCCCTCCCTAGGCGCCTCCTGCCCGGGGTCCCCGGAGCTGAGGCTGAAGCTGTCGGTCAACGAGGTGTGCAAGGCCCAGATGTCCTCCACCAGACAGATGATCCACGCCAGCGCCAGCGCCAGCGCCAGCTTGGCCTTGGCCTTGGCTGCCACGGCCACCTCGCCGCCCACCTCCTTCTCAGGCTCCAGGCCGCGGCGGACTGGCTGGGCGCAGGCCAGCACCTGGCCCTGCAGGAAGGGGCTGCCCAGGAAGAACAGCACGGCCGGGCTGGCGGGCTTGGGGTGGCGGCAGACAGGGATGGTGCCTCGTCGTCATTGAAGCAGCCCGAGTTGGAGGCATAGTCAGTCCAGGTGCCGCAGGGGCAGCAGCGGCCTCTTGGCGGTGGCCTCGGCGGCCTTGGGCAGGGCCTGCATCTCCAGGTGGCTGAGCGCCAGGGGCCAGGCGTCGGGCTCCGCCTCCAGCGCCCCTGCTTGCCCACGTAGAGGCTGGGCACGCAGGTGCCGGGGGACACGGCCTTGGCGGCGCCTGGTGCTTGGCAGGCCGGTGGGCCAGCAGGTTGCACAGGGAGGCGGCGCTGCCCATGGCGATCATCTTGTGCCTGGAGTGCACCAGGTTGCGCAGCATGCCCACGGCGCCCAGGTCCCACAGCAGCTCCTGGTCCTGTGCGCTGCGGGCCCACAGGTTCCAGAGCATGCCGCACGCGTTGCTCACAATGGTCAGGCTGTGCGAGGTCAGGTGCTGCAGCAGCGTCTGCAGGCAGCTGTGGTCCCGGAGCAGGGTTGGGCGTGGCCGAAACAGACGGCCCCGCCCCGCCCTCTGGGATAGGGAGGCCAGTGCAGAGGGCCCAGCCCCACGCTCCTGGGATTGGGCGGCCAGAGCAGAAGGCTATGGCATGCCCTCTGGGGATTGGGCGGCAGTTGTGGGCATTTGGGGGCGTGGACTAGCAGGTGGGAGTGGTGTTGTGTGTTTCTCAAATAAATTTTAAATAAAAAAAAAAAAAAGGCCAGCGCCATGGCTCACTAGGCTAATCCTTTGTCTCCGGCGCTGGCACCCCGAGTTCTAGTCCCGGTTGGGGCGCCGGATTCTGTCCCAGTTGCTCCTCTTCCAGTCCAGCTCTCTGCTGTGGCCCGGGAGTGCAGTGGAGGATGGCCCCAGTGCTTGGGCCCTGCACCCACATGGGAGACCAGGAGGAAGCACCTGGCTCCTGGCTTTGGATTGGCGCAGCGCGCTGGCAATAGCGACCATTTGGGGGGTGAACCAACGGAAGAAAGACCTTTCTCTCTCTCTCTCTCTCACTGTCTAACTCTGCCTGTCTAAAAAAGAAAAAGAAAAAAAAATTAGTCCTCAATGTTACATGGTATTTGAGGTGAGGATCTTTGGGAGGTCATTAGGATTAGATGAGGTATGGGAGTGGGGTTCCTGGGTTTGCATTAGTGCCTTTATAAGAAAAGCAGGAGAGACCAAAGCTCATACACTTTCTCTGTCTCAACATGAGCTGCCCTGCTCAACTTCAGGACTCTGCAGAGAGTTCCTTTCCAACCAGAAAGCTCCCATCAGATGCAGCCCCCAACTTTGGGCTTCCCAGTCTCCAAGAAATGGATTTCTTTTCTTAATAAATTATCCAGTCTGTGGTATTGGGTTACAGTAACAGAAAACAAATACAGCCACCAGTTTCCTTAAAGCCTCAAAAGAACACCAGGGAGGGCAGTTTTCCTGGTTGTCCAGAGATGCTTTGAACAATAATTCTGACTGAATTCTTCTCCCCTCTGCAGACTCACCTTCCTCGTGATGCTGGACACACTGGTGACCTGGGATGCTAGAGATGGTCACCCCAGAGAGGCTGCTCATACTGGGCATGGTGACATGGGTCATACTGGGACACTGGTCTCACTGCTCATGCCGGGGATGGTAACACTGGGGATCCAGAATCATTCCGGGGACACTGGTCACGAGGGGCTACTGCTCACACTGATCATGATGCTGATAACACTTGGGGTTTGCATGAGTCAGAAATTTTTTGTAGTTTAGTCATCCAATTCTGTGTTTTTCAGAAATGCATGTATTTTACCCTAATGTGAATACAGACCATTTTACTGGGTCGTCTTTTGATGCTGCATTCAACATCAAGTTCTTGGCAGAAGACAGAATGTGGTTAATTTACAGGGCTACCTCTGGATGATAGAGACTCCAACTGTCAAGAGCATTTTGATTGTTAGTTTTGAGTCTTTAATGTCTTCAGATGTCGATGTATTTGCTCATTCTGTGCCTCTCTGACTTATGGACCACCTAGCTCTTTGCTCTCTACTAATTGATGATTGCAATGAAGCACTTGATCATGTTCATTACTACAAGTACTCAACATGCTCATTGGTAGACTCACAAAAAAAGGGGAGTGATTTTTTTCAAAAAAGTGAATATTCAAATCAAACTAGATTTTTCCTAATAATTTCTGAAGTGCATTTACAACACATACCTCACAATTTCATATTCATATATAAACATTTTCTAAAATATTTGTTTATTTTCATTTTATTTGAGAGAGAGAGATGAATATATAGAGAGAAGCAGAGTGCTGCTGGTTCACTCCCCAAATGCTCATGACAGCCAGGGCTGGGTCAGGCTGAAGCCAGGAGTTTAGAACTCAATCCAAGTTCCCCACATGGGTGGCAGGGGCCCAAGTACTATCGCCATCACCTGATGCCTCCCAGCATGCACCTTATCAGGAAGCTGGATTGGAAGCAAAGGATCCAGGACCCGAATCAGGCGTTCCTATATTGGATGCCTGTGTCCCAAGTGGCATCCCAGCTGTTGTGCCATTTAACCTCACCTTTCCCCAATAAATGAGTTCTTTGGGGACAGGTAGTTGCATTAGAGCTCATTCTTTTAAAGTGTCTACATACTGAATAATTATTTACTGATCAATCCCAAACCTAGTGTGTTCTTACATTTTCTCTAGCCATTCTGCTTCACTCTCCTATTACTATCTCAGATAACCAATAGATTTCCATCAATAGTAGCTACTTGAATGAAGGGACAAAGACTCACATCTGCAGGGCTGGCACTGTGGCACAGCAGGTTAATCCTCAATGCTGGCATCCCATACTGGAGCCCTGGTTCAAGTTCTCACTGCTACACCTCTGCTCTACTTCCCTGCCACTGGGCCCAGGTAAGCAGCAGCACTGACCAAAGTATTTGGGCCCCTGTTACCCATGTGGGAGACCTGGATGAGTTCCTGACTCTTAGCGTTGGCTTCAGCCTGGCCCAGCCCTGGCCACTGCAGCCATCTGGGGAGTGAACCATTGGGTGGAAGAGCTCTGTATCTCCATCTCTCCCTCTCTCTTTCTAATTCTGCCTTACAAACAAATAAAATAAGTCTTAAAAAAACAGCTTGTACTTGGGAAGTGTGGTTTCAGGAGATTTTTCAGGCTAAAGCAATGTGATGTTAAAATGCATGATGGGTCACAAGAATCTGATGGAGTAATCAGGATATTCAAACTAGAAATAGTCTGACACATTGGTTCCACTATGCAAGGGTGAGAATAAAAATGTGCCTGCAAACTTAGACAAGTCTGATTGTTCTGTAGCTGTGGCAATAAAGATCCGTGTTCATTGTTTAAACCTCTCTAAATGATCAAGGACAATGCAGTTCTATGAATACACATTTGCCAAACTAAATTGTTGGTGTCAGCACTCACTTGTGAAAGTCAGCCCATCAGGGCAGACTGACCACTGAACTGTACCTCTGAGCACCAATAGCCAGCAGCACTCTCACCCGTGGAGCCACACTTCATGGTGATGCAAGCTCACTCCCCCTCTGAACATCCTTTAGTCCCTGAGCACCACGCTGCCCCAAGCAGTCATGGATGATCAGCATTCTGCTATGCTCTGAGGGGCTGTATCTGCAAGCAGAGTATCCTCTTGTAACGCTAAGGCTTAACCATAGCTGTGTCTTTTTATCTCAGATCCTCAACAGTGGTCATTCTGGAGATTCTACTGAGACCATTCGCTGACTCACCATAGACTGCTTGGAACACAGCTGCATTGACTGGGCCCTAAACTCCAGTTGCCCAATGGATCTGCAGTCAGTAATTTGACTGGTAATTTGACTTCTGACTAGTTCCACTGGGCTCTTGATGCTCAGTGTATTTTACTATCTCAGAGTTGTGACTGTCTTGGTTCTTATTATGTCACCAAGGCAGAACACTTGAGACTAGATAATCATAAAGGGAAAAAGTTGGGGCCGGTTCTGTGGCAGAGCAGGTAAGGCAGCCGCCTGCAGTGCCGGCTTCTCATATGGGCACCAGTTCTAGTCTCAGCTGCTCCACTTCTGATTCAGCTCTCTACTATGGCCTAGGAAAGCAGCAGAAGATGGCCCAAGTCCTTGGGCCCCTGCACCCACGTGGAAGACACGGAAAAAGCTCCTGGCTCCTGGCTTCGGTTCAGCACAGCTCTGGCCATTGTGGCCATCTAGGGAGTGAGCCAGTGATTGAAGACCTCTCTCTCTCTCTCTCTCTGTATCTGCCTCTGCCTCTCTGTAACTCTTTCAAGTAAAGAAATAAAGTCTTAAAAAATAAAGGGAAGAAATTTATTAAGCTCATGGTTCTAGGGACTAGAAGTTTAAGATGCAGTTGTTTATGTATACAAAGTCTTAATGTGATAGGTTTTTGTCTGATAATTGTAAAGGGAGTCATTCTAGAAGGCATAGGTTAGATGGGCATCCAAGCCACGCCAAGCCAAGTCTGAGGGCTAATGAATTGAGGATCACTAGACCAGTGACAAATGTGTGTCAAAGCAATTGGTGGAATTTTGTTTTAGAATCACACAGAACTCTTGTATGGGAAATCCTGACTGGTCACTTTGTGAAAGCAGGCCACTTAGTTCAGCCTGTTTTCCAGCTCAACTGATGGTTGCATTGGTTGGGGACCCTAAGGCACTGTGCACAAACACAAACTGTTGACTAACCAGAGTGACCTGTTGGTTTATCTGTGTGAAAGTCTCTTCTCCTTTAAGAAATAGCTAACTGTTTGCACTTTTCATGACAACTACCAGCAGTTTGTTTTACTTACTGAGAAATTTCTGACAAATGAAAATCAAAGTTAACTTATTTTAGAGAATCTCTCAAAAAATAGGAAGCAAACCCCAAGAGAGCTGGTTAAGCCATCACCTCTGATGACAGAATCCACATGAGCCCATTTGAGTCTTGTGCCTGAAAAAGTAGCAGAGAGTGGTCCAAGTCCTTTGGCCCTGCCACCTACATGGGAGAACTGGATGGCATTCCAGCTCCAGGCTTCAGCTTGGCTGAGCCCTGGCCATTGCAGCCATTTTGGGAGTGAACCAGCAGATGGAAGATCTCTCCCTCTCTAACTCTGCCTTTCAAATAAATAAATAAATCTTGATATCTCAAAGGCTTTGCAAGCTTCTGAACCCTACCCTCCTTGCATTTCTCTGTCTTGTGTTATTTCTATTCAGCTTTATCTGACTATGTGAACTAACCTTCCTTTGGGGTTTCTCTGGAAAATGCAATCATCTTGCAAAATTGCCAAGCAAAAAATCAGGGGGATAGGGCAGATGTGTCTGCCAGCTCCTCGGTGCTCATGGTGTGTGGGCAGAGACAGCCACTCTAAGGCGAGGCTGTGTAACTGCAGAGACAATGGTCAGACATAGGACCTACCTCCTGGTGACATGGATAAAGTGTCTGAGGAAGATCTGTGCAGGAGGTGACACGTGAGTAGCGACCATATGGAAGATGAACGGGAAGAGCAGTCAGGTGAAGAGTGGCTTGTGCAAAGGCCCTGAGGCAGCCCACACATAGCTGACCTGCCCCCATAACTCGGGCCCATCTTGGCTGCCCATGAACGGGGGCACAGCTAGTGTAAGGCTGGTATGGGTGTTATTTGAGCAGAGCTTTGAGTAAGGAAAGAGAGCTCCCAGCATTCCCTGTGCAGAAGAGGACTTTTCATGGAGAGTGGGCAGATCCTGGTCCCTGTGTTAACCCAGAGCTCAGACTTCATTTGCTTTTGAAGCTGTCTTGGGTCATTTGTTTGAAAGACAGAGTGACACACACAGAGAGAGAGAGAGAGAGAGAGAGGGAGAGGTCTTCCATCCACTGGTTCACTCCCCAAGCGGCCCCATCGGACAGGGCTGAGCCAGGCCGAAGCCAGGAGCTTCTTCCGGGTCTCCCATGTGGGTGCAGGGCCCCAGCACTCAGGCTGTCTTCCGCTGCTTTCCCAGCCATCTGCATGGGAAGTGGAGCAGCCGGGACTCAAACTGGTGCCCATGGTGCAAGTGGCAACCCATGCCGGCTCCGGGACAGGGAAGGCGTGTTTTAGTCTTTTCTCCTTCTCCTTCTCCCCCTCTCCCTCCTCCTCTTCCTCTCCTTCCCTCTCCCCCTGATTCAAGATTTTATTTATTTGAGAGGTACACTTACAATGAGAGGGAGAGAGAGAGATCTTCCATCTGCTGTATGGCCTCTGCATTCCAAAATAAAGCCCTAGATATCCTCAAAAAGAAAAAAAAAATTCATGTATGGTCTCAGGAGATGACCTATATTATCATTTCTAAATTGTAGCCTCAATTATTTTGTGGTAAAAAATACAAACAGCAGAGAGGTGGTCAGCAGGGAGGTTAGTAGTACAAGGGGCTGTTGTGAAGTCTTGTTCTACGTATCTCCAGCTCTCTCCAGAAAAGACAACCTGGGCAAAGCACCCAAATATCCATTGCCTTCACCAAGTCCAGCCTACATATTGCATGGGGCGATTGTACCCATCATTAAGAGATTCCAGATAACTCACTTTTTAAAAAGTTTTATTCATTTTGAAAGTCGGAGTTACAGAGAAAGAAGGAGAAACAGAGATCTTCCATCCATGTGTTCACTCCTCAGATGGCTGCAACCAGGAAGGCTGGGCCCGGGGAAAGCTGAGGGCTCATCCAGGTCTCCCACCTGAGGGACAGGGGCCAAACACTTGGGCATCTTCTGCTGCTCTTCCCATTATCAGGGAGCTGGACTGAAAGAGAGGCAGCCATAAACAAACTGGCAATTAACATGGAATGCCAGCATTGCAGGTGGGAGGTTTACCCACTCTGCCACAATGGGGCCCCAGTACTCACTGTTTACATCTCATGATTAACAAGCACCTGATTCCACTGTGTTTGCAGGAAAGCGAGGGCGGGAATGAAGTAGTCACCAGGCTTTCACTGTGGATAGGATTGTTGGAAATGCTGGAAGCAAGAGAAAACCACACGTCACACACTCAAGGTCAAGCAGAGGAGGGAGGGTAATAATCCAAAGAATGGATTCTAAAATAGACTAAAAAATAATAAAAGGACTAGAAATGGAGAGTATACTCATTATAGAGGCATGACAAGGATTCTGGTATAAGTAAATCTGGGAGAGAAATGAGCAAGTATAATCATGGACTTGGAAAAATGTTCTACTTGTGGCGGATGGTGTCTGAAGCTGGCTTTCAAGTATGCTTTGTGTCTGAATGTGTGAAAATTACGCAGGAATCTGGTCATGAAGCACCAAGAGGGCCTAACTTAAGGTGTTTCTGTTGTGTTCTGAAAGACGTGAGGGACACCTGTAGGGTTTTACTTTCTTAACTGGCACTGTTACATTATAGAAGGTGCTTAAACAGAAACTAAATGAACAAAACTAAGATTTTTTTTTTTTTGCGTTTCTTCCTTTATTTAAAAAAAATCATCTGGGGGCACGTGAGCAGCCTCCCGTGGCAGGGGTCGTGGGGCGAGGTGGGGGCGGGGGCTCGGCTATGTACAGGTGGGCACCGCTCTTGGTCTGGCCGCAGCCTCGGCCCGCACCCGGCCCCGGGGTCAAAGGTGCCACCCTGGGCATGGGCTACGTGGCCACAGCCACGGCCATGACCATGGCCACAGCGGCCATGGCCAGCCTCTGCCTGGGGGCTCTGGGTGACCAAGGGTGCCCTCCTGGAGGGGCCCCATGCTAGGTATAGAAGACCTCGGGGCTCGGGGGGCTGAGGCCCACCTGCCCACCCTGGGCGGGGTCCCCAGAGCCGGCACCACTAGATGTAGATAACCTTGGGGCCCAGGGAGCTTGGGGGCACTGTGCTAGGTGCAGACGACCTCGGGGCCCAGGGGACTCTGGGGACCGAGGCTGCCTCCCCACTTCGTGGGCCCTGCTAGGTGTAGAAGATGAACTCGGGGATCTGGCCATCCTCCACCGAGGTGCCGCAAAACTAAGTTTTATATCTGCAAATGCACAGGAGTTTTTTTCAGTCTGGATGCTGGGGTTCAAGGCCAAGGCTCCAGCGGACTCTGAGGAGGGCGCAGCCATGTCCTCTCCCCCGTGAGTCCCACCACTTATCACCTCACAGTCCCACCCCCTGGGGGGTGAGGGCTTCAACCTGACACTGGGTGTCAGCCCAGTGCCTCCCCTGCCAGATGAGCCAAGGGTACTTGCCCCCTGGGGTGGGAGGGGCCAAGCAGGTCGGGTGTCTGCACCCCAGCAGCCAAGCTCTGATGGCCTCCCAGTGATGGACAGGGCAGGGCACCGGGGTGGGGAGGACAAGGGCAGAGACACGGCTGCCCAGCCCCTCGGCACCTGCCCTCACCTCACTGCCTGGGCACTGACCGGAACCTGGCCCCATCCCTGGCTCCTCGCACCATTAGGCCATTTTTGTGGAGCCCACGAGCACACGGTGGACACAGAAGGATGACCGTGGACACTGGAGGAGAAACTTGGTGAAAACGGTGCCCCAGGAAACTTCGCCAAGGCCTCCTGGGAGCTTCTGAGTGGGGAGGCAGAGAGGAGAGAGGCGGTGGAGCTCCCCCACCACTGTGGACTCCCAGTCCCCTCATCCTCACAGTGGGAGGCACTGTCCCTGTAGTCCCTGTCCTTGCGGTCAGAGCCCAGCAGGTACTGGGGTGCTGGGAGGGCCCATAGGGGATGGGGGTGGGGCTGCTGACCCTGGGGGCCACTTCTGCTGCTTGGGGTGGGACAGGTGCCTACCAGGAGGTGAGCGGCGGGGGTGCTGTGGCTCACGCCCAAGGGAGGAGCAGGCAGAGACTGGGGCAGGTGGCCCAGGAGGGGGTTTGGGGTCTGGTCTGCCAGCACCTCTCATGCATGCTGCAGCATGGGCAGAGACAGGGCATGGCTGGGCTCCCCCGCCTGCCTGGGAGGGGTCTCCATGCTCCTTGGCAGGAAGCAAGAGCCTGCCTGGATGGTTAGTCCCCAGCTGTCTCCAGATCCAGGGAAGTACCAAGCAGGGTCCCCTCAGGATTTGCAGGCTCACTGGGACCCCCATGGCCTGAGACAGGGAGCAGCACCGTGAGTGACTTCCAGGAAAGCACTCAGCAGCAGCCCTCAGACTCAGGCCAGGGTGAAGGTGGGAGGCAGCTTCGGACCCAAAGAGGGGCTTCCAGGCACAGCGTGAGGGCGTGGCCTGGTCCTGTGCAGCCAGGGGGAGACCTGGGCTGCTGCTTCAGCCTCCCAGCTCTAGGTGCGCACCAGAGTCCCCAGCCTCAGGACGACCCTCCCAGGAAGCTGTCCCTTTACTCCCGGGGTCAAAAAGACGGAGGCTGGTCATTCCACTGGGACCCACCCTGGCGCCGGGCACCTCCTGATCTGGGGCGCTGCGCGGGCGATACCCCGAGGCTGAAGATGACGGGCTCCCGTGGCTGGGTCAGTGCAGTCGGCAGCCCGAGTCCACCCCTCTCTGGGCTCTGGCCTTCAGCTGCTTCAGGCCGCGGTGGCCGGAGATCTCTCTGGGCTGCTGTCCAGGCTTCCACGTGGCGTTGCTGCTCCAGGCAGCGCTGCCCTTGGTGCAAGAATGGGCGGACGGTGGGTGTCCGGCACGGCTGCCCCCACAGGCTGCTCTGGGCAGGGGCAGGTGCCAGCGTGAGGGCCTGGCTGAAGGGCGCAGCGGCCCCCACCTCGTCCCCCAGGCTCAGCAGCAGGCGGCCCTGGTAGCAGAGGTCCTCCGCCCACCGCGGGAGGTCCCCATCGCCTGCACCCTCCTGGAGCAGTTGGTCCAGGTCCCTGAGGGCTAGGTTGCATTCCCGCAGCTGGGCCAGGCAGGTGGCACACAGGCACAGGTGGCAGGTGCCCCCACCACCGGCCAGCACGGCCAAGGAGCAGAAGCCCAGCGCCTGCGGAGGCCCCCTGTGTCCAGGAGGGCATTGGCTTCCTGGGCAGCGGCCTGCACAGAGGAAGGAGGGAAGGAGGGAGGGAGGGAGGGAGGGAGCCTGGGTAGGCCCAGCCAGCTCCCAGCGCCGCCCACCTCTGGGGCCCCCTCCCCGCGCTCCCTGCCATCCCAGCTGGCTCTGCAGCCCCTCCCACTGGCCCTGCACAGGCTGTCCCCGCCCCCTGGACAGCGGCCCACCGGCCTCCGCCCCGACAGTGAGAGAGAGAGAGAGACAGAGAGAAAGGTCTTCCTTTGTTGTTGGTTCACCCTCCAATGGCCGCCGCGGCCGTCGCACCGCGCTGATCCGATGGCAGGAGCCAGGTGCTTCTCCTGGTCTCCCATGGGGTGCAGGGCCCAGGCACTTGGGCCATCCTCCACTGCACTCCCGGGCCACAGCAGAGAGCTGGCTTGGAAGAGGGGCAACCAGGACAGAATCCGGCACCCCGACCGGGATAGAACCCGGTGTGCCGACGCCCCTAGGCAGAGGATTAGCCTAGTGAGCCGCTGCGCCAGCCCTCAGCCCCTTTCTACTCCCAGGGTCACACCCGGCCTGGCTGCATGGTCAGGGAGGCGGGCCTCATCGCGGGGCGTTTCCGGCGGGAGGCCCCGCCCCGTCGGCCCTCCGACTGCTCCGCGCTTCCTTCTTCGCGCTGGGCCCCGCCCCCGTCCCATCCTCGCGCGTAGGCCCCGCCCCCGCGGGCCAGGCACCACCTCGGGCTTGCAGAGCGGAGCCCCTCCCCCTTCTCTGCTTCAGGGTCAGGCCCCGCCCCACCCGCGGGGCATTCTAGGCCACAGGCCCCGCCTTCACCGCGGGCGTTCCCGTTGGCATGCCCCGCCCCCTCGGCCCTCCCACTGAGCCGCGCTTCCTTCTTTAAGCTGGGCCCAGACCCCGTCCCATCCTCGCGCGCAGGCCCCGCCCCCGCGGGCCAGGCCCCTCCCCCTCGCCTCTCGGAGCCCCGCCCCCTGCCCACCTCAGGGTCAGGCCCCGCCCACTTCTCACTCCTTGCTGGGAAGCCTCGCCTGCACTAGGGCCATACCCTTCTCCTACTCTGCGGCTTTCTCCCCCGAGCGCAGCGTCTCCGCACCGCCCCCAGCGTTCCGCGGGAGCCCCCCAGCCCTCTCCCAACCCGGGCTCCGCTTACCCAGGGCCCCAGCTCCGGCGCAGCGGGCTGTCTGGCGACTCAGCATGGACTGGCCAGCAGGGACGCGCGGCTCGGAGGCTGGCCCAGACCCAAGCGCGCACGCGAGCTGTGGACGAGTGGTGCAGGGGCTGGGGCCGCAGGCGGGGCAGGACGCGCGGTGCCCGGGGCTACTGGGGGGCACGTGGGGGGGGGGCGGCGGAATTCCCAGGCGCCGCCCGTCTGCGCGCCCATTGGCCCGCTCGCCGCGGTGACATCATCAAGGCAGGGGAACAGGAAACCCCCGCGCGACACGTGACCCAGGGGCGGGCCGGTCCGGAAGGGGAGGCGGGGCGCTGCAGAGGGGCCGAGGGGGCTTCGCCCGCCGCCCATTGCCGGCAGAGACACTTGAGGCCATGAGCCTGGCGCTTCTCCGGCCCGGGGCTTCACAGCCGCTGTCCGTGGTGGTACAAGCGTAGGCTGGGCACGGGCTCTGGGACTTGCGCCCGCCCCTGGTGGTCTCCAGTGCCAGGACCACAGCTGTGCATGGCCATGGGCGGGCCCCCGGGAGCACAGGGACATCAGTGACATCTGGGAACCGTGCGCCCAGCTTCTGAGCACAGGGGCTACCCGGGGGCCCGCACATAGGGCAAGCGCCCGCATTCCGCATGGGGCATTTGGGTGTTCCAGCTCTTCACTGCGTTGTCCTGGCAGACAGAGTGACCCAGCCTAGGCTGACCGAGCCCCGTGTGAGCCGTCGCCTGCCCTGGACCCTGGGCACAGCACTCCCCAGGCCGGCCCAGCAGTGGCGAGGAAGCCAGCAGGAAGGAGGCGGCCACACTGGCCCCCTCCGCTGGCCTGTGGGCTCCCTGCCAGGCTCCACCGGGAGCCTGGGGGGCCTCAGCACAAAAGCCTCCTTCCTTGGCTGCAGGGCCCCGCCCTCGGAGTGCAGGCCAGGGCGCTCACCCTTGAAGGGGGGGCCTGGCCAGGCACTTGTGCCCCAGGGGTCGGGTCCCAGCCCAGGGGTGCCCACAGTTCACACGTGCGGCAGACCTGGCTGCCCACCACGCTCCCAGCCCTGCTGGAGTGCGGGACTGGACCTTGCGGTGGGCGTGTGCTGCTCTGAACTGGGCCCCGGCTGTGCCCAAGCAAGAAGCTCAAGGCAAGCAGTTCGGGGGCTTCTGGGAACTGGGGACAGGGACGAAAGGGCCCTCGAGGGCTGGAGGTGGCAGAAGTAGTGAAGGGCCTGGCTTGGCACAGGGGCCCCGCCCCCTGCAAGGGCTCCCATCCAGCATGCAGCCCAGGAGGGGAGGGGCTGAAATTAAGTTAAACACCATATGAATTTATTAAATCCACACTGTTAAAGGGCGGAGGTGTGGGGGTAGGGGTGCTCGGGGACGAGAGACAAGATGATGGACGGCCGAGGGCACCTGGAGGGGCTCCAGCACTGCCCCCGCCCAGCCCACCCCAGCACCGCCCTGTTGGCTTCCCCATGGTTGTGGCAGGGCAAGATGGCTGCGAACATAGAGGACCAACAGCCCCCACTGCCGGCGCACCCTGGGCCCTGACCCCATCTGTCCAGGGAGGTGGTGGGGGGGGGGGGCGGAGGCCAGGGAGGCAGGTGCTTTCACCAGGAGCCTGGGATGGCGGGGACCATGGCACCTAATCCTTCTTGTCCTCAGCTGCCTTCGCAGGGGCTTCCTGGGGCTCCTTGCCGGAGGGGGTGGGGACGGGGGTGGCTGTGTCATCCTGCCCACTTATGCCCAGCTCCTTCACCCTGTTGGGATCGACGCGCTAGATCCACTGCTGGTAGAGGTAGATGAAGAAAACCAGGTCTGTGGGGAGACAGGGGAGGTGGCGTGAGCGCAGGCAGAAAGCCAGGAGCCCCTGCCAGCCACTGGTCCTCACCGTCCCTCAGGCAGCAGATCCAGCACATGATGGGTGGGCATCTTGATGACGAAGGCAAACAGGTCGTCGATGAAGGTGTTGAGGGCCTTGTGGGTGAGCATGCACCAGGGAAGGTGGGCCACAGACCTGAGCTTGTAGTTGATGAAGAGCTGGGGCGTCATGGTGATGAAGCCTGTGGAGAAGACACCTGTGAGCAGGGGGCGGGGCCTTCTCACCCAGCCCCTCCCACGCCCTCCACCACACTCACACCCGCCTCTACCACTGCCAACACCAGGGCCCGCTGACCTACCTCAGGGCCTGTGCACTCGCTCTGCCCATCAACAGACCTGGGCCTGGCTCCCTCCCTGGCATCTTGGGCTCAGCCTCTCCTCTGAGAGGCTCCAGGCTACCCCTGCTGTGCAGCCCTCACTCTGCCCCACCCCCCCCACCATGGCACTCCCCTGTGTGCTTGCTGCTGCTCTGGTTTCCCACAAGACAAAATGTTGCCAAGGACGAGGACAGAAACAGACCGTCTCGTCCTCCTGCTCGGGGCCAGCCCTGCCTCCCACACTGGACGTGAGTAGACCTTGAGCCCCCTCAGGGCTGGCCCTGTCTCCCACACTGGACAGTGAGGGACTGTGAGCCCCCTCAGGGCTGGCCCTGTCTTCCACACTGGACTGTGAGTGGATCATGAGCCCCCTCAGGGCCGGCCCTGTCTCCCACACTGGATGAGCCCACCTGCCCCACCTGGCCCTCACCAAAGGTCACAGCCAGGTCTGTTCTGTGCTGCGCCGATACCGCCTCCTCCGGCTCCTCGACCCCGCACGGGGCTGGCGGGCACCCTCAGGCACCAGCGAGGCCTGGGTTCTGCTCCCTGACCTGGGGTCCCTCCAGCGCCCCACCTGAATGCCGCCTGGGGGAGCCCCCAGCCACACCCTGGAAGCCCTGGTCTCCCACGGGCACTGCTCCGGCGGTCAGCAGGGCCAGCTCTGCACTCAGTGTGCGAGGGCTCACCAGGCCACAGGGGTGCCCGTCTACCCACTCCCTGGGCCCCGTGGAGGCAGCAGCTTGGAGACAGGCTCCGGTGAGGGTGGTGGACCCAAGGGGCCACAGGACCTTTCAGTGGCTACTCCTCCTTGTGCCCCACTTCTCATCTGGACAGAGCCCCCCGCCCCCCAGCTCCGGGGTCAGAGTTTAGTGAGCTGGTCCTGCCCAGGACAGCTAGAGACACCGGTCCCTGCCCAGCTCTGGCACTGCAGCGCCTGGACGGGCACACCATCAGCAGCTTGATGCTGACTCTACTGATCCGGGGCCCCTGGGGCCTGGAGGATCACAGTCGGGGCAGACGGGCGGCCACTTGGCAGCTGGGTGGCTGGACAAGTGACCTTCCCTCCTGAGCCTCTGCCCCGGCCTCCACCTGGTAGGGGTGCGCAGGCCAGTGCCTGGCCACCAGCACAGTGGCCATACAACCAAGCACTGCTGGCACAGGGGCCTCCTGGTGAGGCAGTGGGCTGGGCCCGCCAAGGGGAGCAGCACAGGGGCTTCCCTGCTCCTGGCCTCACAGTTCCCGGGCCTGCTTCCTGGAGGCGCGTCCCGGCCTCTGCCCCAGCAGCAGGCCCAGCCCCTCCCTCCGCTGCTCTCCTGGTTGGTGGGAGATTCTGGGCTGGGAGTTTGGGCGCCCTTCCCCTTCCAGGCTCACAAGGCCCCTTGGAGAGTGGGGCCCAGAACCCAGGCAGGGGGAGCATGGGGGAGGGAGGATGAGGGGGCAGACCCCCCACCGTGGTCTCCCACAGGCCCCAGGGCCTCACCCTACCGTTCTTGAATACCAGGAACTCAAAGACACTGTGGATGATGGAGACGATGATGGTGAGCGCCAGCAGGTAGGCGTTGGTTTCCAGGAGGGCCACCTGTGGGGGGGTACTCATGAGTGCAGTCCCGCCCCCAGCCAGAAGACTTCTCTCATGCCCCAAGACCCCCTGTAGGACCTGCTGACCACCCTCCAGGGCTGGGAGCTAGAGACACACAGATGGGGAGATGGCAAGGGGCAGGAGGCCACGACTAGGGGAGACAGGCTGGTGGGGAGGGGGGCAGCTGCCGTGAGGAACGGGGACCCACAGCAACCACAGCTGTGGGTAGCACTGACATCACAGGCACCGGGAGGAGGGATTTCTGAGAGAGCAGAGTCGGGGTCAGAGCCCGAAGTCGGGGGCACAGGGCTGGGCCAGGCCAGCTGCAGAGGTCTTGGCCACGCAAGCAAAAAAGCTCTGAAGAGGCCATCGGAACCCAGGGACAGGACCCAGCTGGGGGTGAGCCTGGAGGTTGGGAGCCTAGGCAGGGTGCGCAGGGTGGCGGGTCCCATGCTCGCCGCCCAGCTCCGTCCACAGCACCCACCTTCACCGAGTCCTGCTGCTCCTCTCACGGCTCCTAGAGCTCGTCACTCAGGAAGTTCCAGGGTGACCTGGTGCTCTGGGCAGCATAGAGCAGACAGAATGACGCCCGCTCCTGCATCACACACAAAAACCCAGGGACCTTGGCCAGTGCACAGGGAACGTTTGGGACAATCTCAACACATAAAAGGTGGCCAACGAGTCAGGAGCTTCATCCAGGTCTACCACATGGGTGGCATGGGCCCCAACACTGGGGCCATCTTCTGCTGCTTTTTCCCAGGAGCATTAGCAGGGAGCTGGATTGAAAATGGAGCAGCCGGGACATGGACTCGTGCCCATAGGGTGGCTTTACTTGCTATGTCACAATGCCAGCCCCAAACAACAATTACTAACCACCCAGAAAGTATGGAGTTGGGCAAAAAAGAATACTTCATAAGGGCTTGCATTGTGGTGTAGCCGGTTCGGTGGCCATGGGTAATGCCAATATCCCTTATCAGAGCACCAGTTCTAATCCCGGCTGCTCCACTTCTATTCCTGCTCCCTGTTAATGTGCCTGGGAAAGCAGCGGAAGATGTCCCCAAATTCTGGGCCCTGGCACCCATGTGGGAGACCCAAATGGAGTTCCAGGATCCTAGTTTTGGTCTAGCCCAGCCCCAGCCACTGTGGCCACTTGGTGAATGAACCAGAGGATGGAAGATTCTCTCTCTCTCACTCTTTCAAATAAACAAAACAGATCTATAAACAATTAGAAACAACAACTTGTGTTTACTGTGTAGCTTAGATGTGAATGGTAGGCACACACTCCAAAACATTCAAATGCTGAGTGCTATTCTAATAAAGATCACATTCCTGTATGGAGAACTATCCTTCCACAGCAGAAAGTCAGTAAGAATGTTTGAAACTGAAAAACTAAGAAATCGCAGCTCCGACTTGTGGAGGGGAGTGTGGACAGGACGCAGTGGGAGAAACAGCTAAATGAAGCTGAGAGCAGCCGCCAAGGGGAGCGTGAAGGGGTGGGGTGGACGGGAGACAGGACTCCGCTGTCTGACACAGCAGCTTCACGTGAAACCACATACGCACGAGAGACCGTAAGAATACATGATGGGGCCAGTGCTGTGGCATAGAGGGTCAAGCCACCACCCGTGATACTGGTATCCCATGTGGGCGCTGGTTCAAGTCCCTGCGGAGCTGCTCAGCCTCTCACCACGGGGCCTGGTGTCCCCTCATGGCCCCACCTTCCACCTCCACCCCAACCCCGGCCTGAAGCTTGGAAGCAGATGAGGCCCCGGCACCCAGGAGCAGCTCTCACGGCCAGGGTGACAGCCCTGGGCCCTGGGGCAGGACCTGGGGCCTGGGGGCTTGGCTTGAGGCTTCAAGAGAGGCCGTGTGCACCCCTGCTTCAGCCCCCAGAGCCCGAGCAGGAACCCCTCCCATCCTAGGAGGCCTGCTGGACAGAGAGGAGGGCACAGCACAGGTGCAACACTTACTGATCCTGCACCCAGTCACCTACTGGGCAGTGCTGGGGATACAGAAGTGACCAAGACAGTCCCAGCCTTACCCTCACAGGACTCAGCCCCATGGGGAGAAAGACCTGACCCACACATTAAGGACCGAGAGGGGGCAGGGATGGGATGGGGAAGCCCAGCAGGGTCTGAGAACCCACAGAGGGCTTCCTGGAGGAGGCAGCATTTGTACGTGGGGCTGCCAGAGACCAGAGTCAGAGCCTGAGCTGTGTGACCTGAGGCAGTCGCTCTCCCTCTCTGCACCTCACCTTCCTCATCTGTCAGATGGGGTTGCTGGGAGGTTTCCATGAGTCCTCCTAGCCAGCGTCGTGCACTTAGTAGGTGCTCAATGCACATTAGCTAAAATTATTTTGAAACTGGGCTGCCGGACAAACTGGTGACACCCAGATAAACCCGAGGACAATCACTAAGCCCTCGCTGGTTTAAAGCCCAGGACTGCACACCTCGGGGCAGCTGGAAGAATCCCGGGGCAGGCCTCATCCCCACGGCCTTCCTTCTGACGGGGAAGGCAAAGCACAGAGACCCCGGTATGCAGCGCAGCAGGCGGGCTGTGGGCAGGGTCGCAAGAGCACCGGGAGCAGGCCCTGTGGTGTGCGCCCAGCCCCGGGCTGCCCTACCTGCGGGATGTCCAGCTCTGCGAAGTGCTCGTAGCAGCCATCCGAGTTCTCACCGCTCGTCCAGTCGCTGTACATGAGGTCGTGCTGCTCCTAGAAGAGAGCCGAGGTGGCGTTGAAGTCTGTAAAGTGCTCGTGCTCTGAGATGTACACATGCAGGTTCTGGGTGTGGGAGCGGGGGGCAGAGCTCAGGGCCATTCTTCAGAGCCTCAGCACATGCACGGATAAAGAGCGGAGGAAGAGCCGGGCGGCATCAGCCCCTCGTGAACCAGAGTGTGTGGGGACAGGGAGTTGTGGTGAAGAGAGTAACTTCTCCTCCCCACACCTGTGACTGCCCTGGCTGAGCCTGGCAGCCAGAGGTGCGCAGCAGCTAAAGAACCAGCAGCCTGCCCTCCGAGCTGAGCATGGACAGCAGCAGGAGCCCCAGAATGCTGGCCCCCTTCTGGGCTGCACGCCTCAGGGCAAAGCAGGCACCAGCTGACCATTCAGGACACAGGGAGGGGGAGCCCAGCCCCTCCTGCCCCCACGGCCCACGGAGCAGGGAAGCAGGGCAGTGGTCACCCCGCTGACAGAACCCAGAGCCGCACAGTTGGCAGAAGCCCATCCTGGGGCCGGCGCTGGCTGGGGAAGCTCCGGCTCTGCCCGTGCCCACCACGTCTCCCCAGCTCTCTTCCCACAGCCCTGAGAGCAAGTGCTAAAGGCCTGTGCTGTCAACTTCCCGAAAACATCGGCTCCACCCCATGGATGCTGCCTGACAACCCCACGCCCCAATTGTTCAGAGTCCATGGTGACCACGAACCCCTCCATCACACCCACCTGCCCCACACTCCGCCCACCTGTCACCTTCCACCCCTGCATCCAGCAGTTACCATTAAAGTGTCTTTGGGGAACAGGTTGTGGATGGCGACGCAGGGGGCTCCTCCAGGGCCCACCTGGTCCTGAGGGGTCAGCCCTCGGCAGAACCAGCTGCTGATGGCCCAGATGATGAAGATCCTAGGAGGGAAGCAGCGCAGCAGTGAGTCCAGGCCTTCTCCTTCCTCCTGTGCCACCACTGCGGAGGGAAGCGCACAGGTGCGGAGCTGACAAGAGGCCGCAAATCCCGTAGGGAGAGACTGGGGTGGGGCGCCTGGCACCACCCTGGTCTCCATGCAGAGCCCCCAGCCGAGTCCTGCTGGTGACAACCAGGCCATAATGGCTTCGGCCACCAAACCCTCTGACATGGGCAACTGAAGGTGCCAGTGCCCTGGGGTCCCCGGTGAGAGGCTCCCGAGAATCTGGAATCCTAGCAGGCAGTGGCACAGAACCTCGGGAGACACCACCAGGGAGCTTCCGATCGCCTGGAAACCGGACAAGCAGAGAGTACTAATGGGCTAGCCTCAGAGTCAACGGCCTGGGTTATTCAGGCCAACTCTCCCTTTGGAAGGAACTGGAAAAGTCTGATAAAACTTATTAACATATTAAGAATACAGTGGGGTTGGCATTGTAACACAGTGGGTTAAGCTGCCACCTGCGACACGAGCATCCCCATGTGCCCACCAGTTAGAGTTCTGACTGCTCTGTTTTCCACACTGTTCCCTGCTAATGCACCTGAGAAGGCGGCAGAAGATAGCCCAAGTGCTGGGACACCTGCTACCCATATGGAAGACCCGGATGCAATTCCAGGCTCCTGGGTTCAGCCTGGCCATTTGGGAAGGGAACCAGTGATGGAAGATCTCTGTATTTCCTTCTCCCTCTGTAACATTCCCTTTCAAAAGAGAGGAAGGGAGGGAGGGAGGGAGAAAAGAACGCTGGGGCAGTGTCTGGCCAAGGGTTAAGTTGCCACTTGGATTCCCACAGCACAGCGCCTGCCCCAAGTCCTGCTGTTCTACTTCCCATCCAGCCCTCTGCTCTGTGCACTGCAGGAGGCAGCAGACGACAGCTCAGGTACTTGGGCCCCTGACACCCACGTGGGAGATCCAGACTGAGTTCTAGGCTCTTGGCTTAGCCTAGCCCAGCCCTGGCTGTTGTGGGCATCTGGGGAGTGAGCCAGCAGATGGGAGGGCTCTTTCCATCTGTCTTGCTGTGCGCTTCAAACAAAAATGAAAATAAGTCAGGGGCCAGCACCGTGGCACAGTAGGTTAATCCTCTGCCTGCGGCGCTGGCATCCCATATGGGCACCAGTTCTAGTCCTGGCTGCCCCTCTTCCAATCCAGCTCTGCTGTGGCCTGGAAAAGCAGTGGAAGGTGGCCCAAGTACTTGGGCCTCTGCATCCACAAGGGAGACCGCAAAGAAGCTCCTGGCTCCTGGCTTTGGATTGGCGCAGCTCTGGCCATTGCAGCTATCTGGAGGGTGAACCAGGCGACAGAAGACCTTTCTCTCTGTCTCTCCCTCTCACTGTCTGTAACTCTACCTCTCAAATAAATAAATAAAATCTTTAAAAAATCAATAAAAGTTTGAATATATATATGTGTATATTTATGAAGAAGACTAAGAAGACACAGGGTAGGTGCTAACACAGTAATTAAGACCCTGCTTAGGATGTCCACATCCCACATCAGAGTGCCTTAACTCAAGTCCCTGCTCTGTCCTGTGGGGAGCAACTCAGACTAGATTAAGTTACTGGAATTAAGACTTATTCTATGCATCTGCTCTCCCACAATATGGCGCTGGGAGAGGAGGAAACAGCTTCTACACAGCTGCCTCTCGCCAATTTGACTGATGAGCTGCAGGAGCTGATCTTGCTCCTGATTGGAGGAGAGCAGCGTGCTCGGCGTGTGGGTAGCAGAGTTGGGATTGGTGGAAGAGGACTATAAAGGAGGAGACAACATACACCAGGAACATCCAGATAACATCTGAGCAGCCCCCGAGAGAGCCGGCTGGCGGTGTGCCGCTCCCCCGTGGAAGTGGGGAAAGTGGCAGGGGGAGCCGCCCCTCCACGGAGGTGGAGGGATCGGAAGCCAACCCGGGAAGGACCAGCAGCAAACCAGGGAAGGGCCGAGCAGACAAAAGAACAGCGCAGGGTCCTGTGTCATTCCTCTGTGAATGGGGGAGTGACACTGTCCCTCACCCCAGCAATTGGGTCCCTGCTACTCATGTGGGAGACCAGATTGAGTTCCCAGTTCCTGGCTTCAGCCTGGCCCAGCCTCAGCTACTGGAAAACACTGGATGGGAGATTTCTGCCTATATTAAGAAACAGAGGCCAGCCTGTGGCATAGCGGGTAAAGCCACTGCCTGCAGTGCCAACATCCCATGTAGGCGCCAGTTCATGACCTGGGTGCTCCATGTCCCATCCAGCTCTCTGCTATGGCCTGGGAAAGCAGTAGAAGATGGCCCAAGTCCTTGGGACCCTGCACCCACATGGGAGACCTGGAAGAAGCTCCTAGCTCCTGGCTTCAGATAGGCTGAGCTCTGCCCCTTGCAGCCATTTGGGGAGTGAACCAGCTGATGGGAGATAGCTCTCTGTGCCTCTGCCTCTTTATAACTCCGTCTTTCCAATAAATAAATACATCTTTAAAAAAAGGAAAGTTACACTATGAATATATCAATAAATCTCATATTTATGATTATTATATGATACAGTAAGACTGTTCTCATAGATGTTCTTGTAGATAATTATTCTGAAAGATTTATTTATTTATTTGATAGCCAGGGTTATGGAGAGAGGCAGAGAGAGTGAGAGTGAGAGAGAGAGAGAGTGATTGATCTTCCATCTGCTGGTTCACTCCCCAAATGGCTGCAACTGCTGGGGCTGGGCCAGTCTGAAGCCAGGAACCTCAAACCCCATCTGGGTCTCCCAGATTGTGGCAGGAATTCCAGCACTTGGGCCAACTTCGGCTGCTTTCCCGGGCATATCGGCAGGGAGCTGGATGGAAAGCAGAGTAGCCGGGACCTGAATTGACATCCACACGGGACGCCAGCATCACCGGCCGCGGCTTGACCTGTTGCGCTGCCTCCTCTGGCAAATAATTCTGATACAATGTACACGTATGTGAGCAAAAGCAGTGACAATGCACAGGAATGCAGATCACCAGGCCAACACTGAAGGGGAGATGGGAGAACTGAGGAGGAAAAGGAGCGCTGTGAGGCGCACCTGCCTCGTGCCCACGGGAGGGCACTAGGGACCCACACCTTGGACACTGGCACCTCCAGGGCTCCACGCCCAGGGGAGGTGGGGCACCAGGCCACCCTGAGCCCCGCACCAAGGAGCTGCACAGCAGGCCTGCATGAGGAGTCACACAGGCAGCTCCTGCCTGTATGCTGGAGGAAGGAGACCCTGGGGGCGGGTAATGCCCACAAGCAGCCAGCAGAGGCAGAGCGAGTCTGTGCATTGCAGGTTTCAGTAACTCCCCCCGCCTAAGAACCAACATGCAGGCAGGTGCAGGCCAGGCACACAAGGAAACAAGACGCCATGGACCAGACGCCGCAGCTACCATGGTCCAGAGGCAGAACAAGACACGGACGCAGAAGTTTCAGACAGAGTCCTCCAAAGTGCTCAAGGTCTGCATCTGGCGAGCATCAGAAGGACCCACTCTCCAGATAACATGACAGAAAGAGGCGACACAGAAACAATGGACAGCATCCAAACCACAGCAGTGACAGAACCACCTCCTCAGCTCACGAAATCCCACCACCAGCAGCCCAAAGCCTCCAATGGCAGCTGGTGCAGGGGCACGGCCAGGGCGCTCTGCGAAGGGAGACGTGGGGTGGGAGCCCGCCTGTGTGTGGAGTGTGAGCCTGTCTCTGGGTGGAGGGAGGCGCGGGTGTGGATGTAGAGGAATGTGTGGGGTGTGGACGTGGAGGAAGGTGGGGGTGTGGACGTGGAGGAATGCGTGGGGGGTGTGGACATGGAGGAAGGCGTGGGGTGTGGACGTGGAAGAATGCGTGGGGTGTGGACGTGGAGGAAGGTGGGGGGTGTGGACATGGAGGAAGGTGGGGGGTGTGGACGTGGAGGAAGGTGGGGGTGTGGACATGGAGGAAGGTGGGGGGTGTGGACATGGAGGAAGGTGGGGGGTGTGGACCTGGAGGAAGGTGGGGGGTGTGGACATGGAGGAAGGTGGGGGGTGTGGACATGGAGGGAGGTGGGGGGTGTGGACGTGGAGGAAGGTGGGGGGTGTGGACATGGAGGGAGGTGGGGGGTGTGGACCTGGAGGAAGGCATGGGGTGTGGACGTGGAGGAATGCGTGGGGTGTGGACGTGGAGGAATGCGTGGGGTGTGGACATGGAAGGAGGCACAGGGTGTGGACGTGGAGGAATGCATATGGGGTATGGACATGGAGGGAGGTGTGGGTGTGGACATGGAGGAATGTGTGGGGTGTGGACGTGGAGGAATGCATGGGGTGTGGACATGGAGGAAGGTGGGGGGTGTGGACATGGAGGGAGGTGGGGGTGTGGACATGGAGGGAGGTGGGGGTGTGGACATGGAGGAAGGTGGGGGGTGTGGACGTGGAGGGAGGCTGTGCTGAACACCACCGATATGTCCTCTGGCAGGAACACACAGGGGCGGCAGCTGAGCCAGGCCACCAGGCCCGACGAGCCCCAGCTCGCTTGGCCACCCCCAGGGTCAATACCTAAGAATAAAGCTGAGCACACAGCAGCTAGCACCTACTATGTGCTGGTCATTATGTGGCTTTCAAAAAAAAAAAAAGGATTTGTTTATTTGAAAAGCAGAGTGGTAGAGAGGGAGGAAGAGAGATCTTCCATCTGCTGGTTCACTCCCCAGCTGGCCCCAATGGCCAGGGCTGATCCAGGCCAAAGCCAGGAGCCAGGAGCTCCATCTGGGTCTTCCACATGGAGAGTATTTGGGTCATCGTCTGCTGCCTTCCCAGGAGCATTAGCAGGGAGCTGGATGGGAAGTGGAGCAGCCAGGACTGGAACGGGCACCTGGACTGGGGATGCAGGCACCGCGAGCAGCAGCTTAACCTGCTTTGCCTCGTCACCGGCCCGCCTAGTGGTTGACGTAGTTTCACGGAGCATCTCAGCTAAGCTCCGTTGCACTCTAAGAGGTAGGTCGTAGTCAGTGTCAACATCAGGGGTCCCTGAGACCACGCTGGGATTCAGAGTGCCCAGAGGACTGCCAGGACTCAGCACAGTCACGTGTGTGGCTGTGGCTTGTACCCCGGGCAGGGCACAGGAAGAGCAGAGTCAGGGGCAGGCGCCCATACCCTGGGCAGATCAGGGACAGAGCAGAGTCAGGGGCGGGCGCCCATACCCTGGGCAGGGCACAGGAAGAGCAGAGTCAGGGGCGGGCACCTGTACCCTGGACAGGGCACGGGTAGAGCAGAGTCAGGGTCAGGCGCTGTACCCCGGGCAGGGCATGGGAAGAGCAGAGTCAGGGGCGGGTACCTGTACCCCGGGCAGGGCACGGAAAGAGCAGAGTCAGGGGTGGGCGCCTGTACCCTGGGCAGGGCATGGGAAGAGCAGAGTCAGGGGCAGGTGCCTATACCCCGGGCAGGGCACGGGTAGAGCAGAGTCAGGCGTGGCCACCTGGCCCCGTGGTTGAGATGCCTCTTAGGACAGCTGCATCCATCCCGTCCCTTAGCAGAGCACTTGGCTCGAGTCCCAGCTCCACTTCCAAATCCAGCTTCCCACCACTGTGCCTCCTGGGAATCAGCAGGCGAGGCCTCAAGCCCTTGGGACCCTGCCGCCCACATGGGTGACCCAGACTGGGTTCCAGGCTCCTGGCTTTGGCCTGGGCAGCCCTGGCTGTTGAGGTATTTCGGATGTGAACCAGCAGATGGAAGAACTCTGTTTTGTCTCTTTTAAATAAATTAAAAAAAAATTTAAATAGAATTAAAGACAAATTTGGGTGGGTGTCTGGCTTAGCAGTTAAGACACTGGGATGCCTGCACCTCCTAGTAAAGTTCCAGCTTCCTCCTCCTGTGCACCCTGGAAGTCAGCAGATGATGGCTCCTGGCCCCACACTGGACACTCGGTGGAGATCTGTGCTCCTGCCCAGGCTGCTGCAGGCCTTTGTGGAATGGACTGGCAGAGGGGAGCTCTCTGTCCTTCTGCCTTTCAAATTCATGCAGCTTAAGCTGCCTCTGTGCCACTGCATCCCCTATAGGAATGCTGGGTTGAGTCCCAGCTGCTCCACATCTGATCCAGCTCCCTGCTGATACACCCGGGAAGGCAGTGGAAGATGGCCCAAGTCCTTGGGCCCCTGCCACCCACGTGGAAGACCAGGATGAAGTTCCTGGTGCCTGGCACCTGGCTTTGGCCTGGCCCAGATGTGGCTGTTGTGACCATTTGGGGGATGAACCAGCAGACGAAAGATCTCACTCTTCCCCTCTCTCTGTCACTCTGCCCTTCAGATTAGAAAGGCAGAGTGACAGAGAGGGAGAGAGATAGAGAGAGAGGTCTTCCATCCACTGGTTCACTCCCCAAATGGCCACAATGGCTGGAGCTGAGCCAAGTCGAAGGCAGGAGCCAGGAGCTTCTTCTGGGTCTCCCACAGGGGTATAGGGGCCCAAGAACTTGGGCCAACTTCCACTGCTTTCCCAGGCCATAGCAGAGAGCTGGGTCGGAAGTGGAGCAGTTGGGACTAGAACTGGCACCCATATGGGATGCTGGCACTGCAGGTGGTGGATCTAACCCACCATGCCACAACGCCAGCTTTTTTTTAAGTAACTTAAAAAAAAAAAAACACCTCTGCTTGGGTCCAGCGCCACGGCTCACTTGGTTAATCCTCCGCCTGTGGTGCAGCACCCCATAAGGGCACTGGGTTCTAGTCCCGGTTGGGCACCGGGTTCTAGTCCCGGTCACTCCTCTTCTAGTCTGGGTCTCTGCGGTGGCCCGGGAAGGCAGTGGAGGATGGCCCAAGTGCTTGGGCCCTGCACTCACATGGGAGACCGGAAGGAAGCACCTGGCTCCTGGCTTTGGATTGGCACAGCACACAGGCCATAGCGGCCAGGTTGTGGGTGAACCAATGGAAGGAAGTCCTTTCTCTCTGTCTCTCTCTCTCTCTAACTCTATCTGTCATAAAAAAAAAAAAAACCCTCTGCTGCTAAAGTCCCTCACACAGATGGTGCAGGGTTGGCACAAGCCCACCCATACACTTCACACAACTTCTGAGCGACCCTAAGCACCTAATGCTACGGACCTGCTGGGTGAAGTCAGTCCACGGTTTTGTTTAGGGAACACTGGCATGGAAAAAAGTGCACCTGCTCAGTAAGATGTCATTCTTTTCCCCAAAAACATTTTCAATCTGCAGATACGGAGAAAGGGCATACTGAACAGTGAGAGCAGGCTCCCCATGCCCTCTGCCCACCCAGCTTGGGGCGACTTCTGTCCGAGCCCTTGGGAGGGAGTGGAGCCGGAGAGGCCAGGGGAGCTGTCCCACGCCCTCCGTGTGCTCCCTTCCCAGCCCTCATCACCGGAAGCTATTTGTGTGGTTCTACCACCTGCCCAGGCATCTGGCACCATGGCCCCCACCCCGCAGACCCACGCACGCCCCTCCCCATGCATCCACCAGCACGTGACTCTGCAAGCCCCGCACCGACCTGCTGACCACAGGCCCCCAGGTCTTTAGTTGTGGGACAGAGCATCCTCCCCCGCGCTGCTGGCCCCTGGCCCTCACCTTTCTGCACCTGGTCACACAGCAGGTAGAGCTGCTCGCCGCCTGTGCACTGCCCGCTCTCCTTGTTGCCAGCAGATCCGCAGCTCCAACGTGTTTGTGGACTCTGGCAGGGGGCGAGGGGCAGAGAATCCCACCTTGAAATCCTTCCCAGGCTCCCAGCGGGTGCCTGCCCAGGGCTGGGAGAGCCTTGATGGGGAGCAGGCAGGGCAGCCCACCTGTGCTAGGAAGGCAGCGGAAGCTGGCCCAAGTGCCTGGGCCCCTGCACCCACGCCGGAGATCCGGATCGAGTTCTGGGCTCCTGGTGTTGGCCTGGCCCAGGCCTGGCTGTTGTGGCCATTTAGGAAGTGAACCAGCAGATGTGTGTGTGTGTGTGTGTGTGTGTGTGTATGTGTGTGTCTCCATCTCTTAACTCTGCCTCTCAAATAAATATAAATAGAGACCTGCAGATCTCAGGGAGAGTAGGTGCGGTCAGGGATTGGGGTCAGGGTTCATGGACCTTGTACGGCCTCCCTCGGTGTAAAAGTCCAGACCTGCAGGAGGTCACGAGGGTTGGGTAGGCCTGACGCCAGGCCCTGGCTCAGCAGTGATCATGTGCCCGGGCCTGGCCAATTAGAGCACTGCCTCCCTGTACCCGTAGCTGATTGGCCAGAGAGGAGCAGCTGACCCCAAGCAGGCCAATGAGAGGCAGCCCTGAGATTCTGGGCCAGAACACGGGAGGAGAGGCCAGAAAAGGTGCTGGTGGGGAGGGTTGCTGGCAGGACTGGGCCGGTGCCGCCCACCTAGGAGAAACCCTGAGGGTCCTACCAGAAGTGACCACGCGAGGGAAGAGCTGCTGAGACATTGGCGTCACCTGCAGCTGGAGCGCAGTGCCCCATCGTGGCTTCTTTGGTTCATGGGACAGAGCTCTGTGCCCACCAAAGCACAACTAGAACAGAGAACTGTGCCACCCGAAGCCCACCTGGGACAGACCCACATGCCCCACTAAGCCCACATGGGACAGAACCCTCTGATACCCTAAGCACACCAGGGACAGGGACTGCTGCCCCACTAAACACACCAGGGACAGAGCTCACTGCCCCCCCAAGCACACCTGGGACAGAGCCCCCTGCCCCCCAGAGCCCACCAGGGACAGAGCCCTCTGCCCCCCTAAGCCCACTTGGGACAGAGTCCCTTGCCTGCCAAGCCCAACTGGGACAGAGACCCATGTCCCCTGAAGCACACCTGGGACAGAGCCCCCCTGCCAACCGAAAACCACCTGGGACAGAGCCCCCTGCCCCCAAAAACCACCTTGGACAGAGACCCATGCCCCCTTAAGCCCAACTGGGACACAGACCCTGCCCGCCAAGGCCACCTGGGACAGAGCCCCCGGAACAGCAAGCACACCTGAGATAGAGACCCCTGCCCCCCTAAGCCCACCTGAGACAGAGCCCTCTGCCCCTGAAGACCACCTGGGACAGAGGCCCCTGCCCCGCCAACCCATCTGGGACAGCCCCTGCCTTGCCAAATTGTGACAGAGCCCCCTGCCCCCCCAAGCACACCTGGGATAGAGCCCCCTGCCCCCCCCAAGCACACCTGGGATAGAGCCCTCTGCCCCGCCAAGCCCATCTGGTACAGAGTCCCTTGCCCTGCCAAGCCCAACTGGGACAGAGACCCATGCCCCCCGAAGTACACCGGGGACAGAGCCCCCCTGCCAACCGAAAACCACCTGGGATAGAGCCCCCCTGCCCCCAAAAACCACCTGGGACAGAGAACCATGCCCCCTTAAGCCCAACTGGGACAGAGCCTCCTGACTCACTAAGCCCACCTGGGACAGAGCCACCTGCACCTCGAAGCCCACATGGAACAAAGCACCTTGCCCCATAAGCACACCTGGGGATGATCCCCATGCAACACTAGCCCACTTGACAGAACCCCTGCCCCCCAAAGCCCATCTGGGACAGATCCACATGCCCCACTAAGCCCACCTGGGACAGAACCTCCTGCCACCATAAGCCCACCTGGGACAGAGCCCCCTGCCCCCCGAAACTCACCTGGGACAGAGCCAACTGCCCACTGAAACCCACCTGGACAGAGCCCCCTGCCCACCGAAACCGAAACCCACCTGGGACAGAGCTCCCTGCCCCCCGAAACCCACTTGGGACAGAGCCTCCTGGCCCACTAAGCCCTCCTGGGACAGAGCCCCATGCCCTGTTAAGACCACCTGGGACACAGGCCCCTGCCCGGCAAGTCACCTGGGACAGAGCCCCCTGCCCCCCGAAGCCCACCTAGGACAGAACCCTTTCCCCCAGAAGCCCACCTGGGACAGAGAACCCTGCCCTGCCAAGCCCACTTGGGACAGAGTCTCCTGCCCCACTAAGCCCACATGGGACAGAGCCCCCTGCACCCAGAAGCCCACCTGGGACAGAACCCCAAGCCCACAGAAGGCCACCTGTGACAGAGCCTCCTGGGCCATAAAGCCCACCTGGGACACAGCCCCCTGCCCCACCAAGCCCACCTGGGACAGAGACACCTATCCCCCGAAGCCCACTTGGGACAGAGCCTCCTGCCCTAATAAGCCCATCTGTGACAGAGCTCCCGGCCCAGCCAAGCCCACCTGGGACAGAGCACACTGCCCCACTAAGCACACCTGGGAGAGAACACGCTGGCCCCCTATGCCCACTTGGAACAGAGCCTCCTGTCCCCCTAAGTCCACCTGGGACAGAATTCCTGGCCTGCCTATACCCACCTGGGACAGAGCCTCCTGGCCCACTAAGCCCTCCTGGGACAGAGCCCCTGCCCCGTCAAGACCATCTGGGACACAGGCCCCTGCCCGGCAAGTCACCTGGGACAGAACCCCCTGCCCCGTTAAGCCCACAGTGTACAGAGCCCCCTACTCTCTGAAGCCCACCTGGGACAGAGCCCCCTGCTAAACTAAGCACACCTGGGACAGAGCCCTTGCCCCGAAGCTGATCTGGGACAGAGTCACCTGCCCCTCTAAGCCCACCTGGGACAGAGCCCCCTGCTCCACTAAGCCCATTTAAGACAGAGCCCCCTGAAACACTAAGCCAACCTGGGACAGAGACCCCTGCCCTGCCAAGCCCACATGGGACAGAGACCCCTGCCCTGTTAAGTCCACCTTGGAAAGAACCCCTAACCCTCTATGCCCACCGGTGACAGAGACCCCTGCCCTGTTAAGTCCACCTTGGAAAGAACCCCTGACCCTCTATGCCCACCGGTGACAGAGACCCCTGCCCCCTGAAGCACATTTGGGAATGAGCCCTCTACCCCGCGAAGCCCAGCTGGGACAGAGGCCCCTGCCCTGCTAAGTCCACCTGGGACAGAGCCCCCTGACCCCACAAGCCCACCTGGAACAGAGCCCCCTGTCCCCGAAGCCCACCTGGGACAGAGCAGCCTGCCCCCAAAAACCCACCTGGGAAAGAGCATGCTGGCCCCTGAAGCCCACCAGGGACACAGCCCCCTGCCCCGCTAAGCCCACCTGGGACAGAGACACCTGTGGCCTGAAGTCCACCTGGGACTGAGCCCCCTGCCCCCCTAACCCCACTTGGGACAGAGCCTCCTGCCCTACTAAGCACACCTGGACGGAGCACCCTGTCCCCGAAGCCCACCTGGGAAAAGCCCGGGGCACTGTCAAGCCCCCTTCCCCCCATCCCCATTTGGGAGAGAGACACCTGCCCCCCGAAGCCCACCTGGGACTGAGCCCCCTGCCCACCAAGCCCACCTGGGACAGAGCACCCTGTCCCCTGAAACCAACCTGGGACTGAGCCTTCTGCCCACTAAGCTCACCTAGGACAGAGCTCCTGCCCCCTGAAGCCCATCTGGGACAGAGCCCCTTCTCCGCTAAGTCCATTTGGGACAGAGCCCAAAGCCCACAGAAGGCTGCCAGGGACAGAGCCTTCTGGCTCATAAATCCCACCTGGGACAGAGCCCCCTGCCCCATCAAGCACACCTGGGATACAGCACCCTGCACCACCAAGTCACCTGGGACAGAGCCTCATGCCACCATAAGCCCACATGGGACAGAGCCCCTGCCACCAGAAGCCCAACTGGGACAGAACCCCCTGCCCAGCCAAGCCCACCTGGGACAGACCCCTTGCTCCTCTAAGCCCACCAGGGACAGAGCCCCCTGCCCCCCAAAACCCACCTGGGACAGAGCCCCTGTCCCCCGAAGCCCACTTGGGACAGACCTCCTGCCCCCTGAAGCCCACAAAGGACTGAGCCCCCTGCCCCGCTATGCCCATTTGGGAGAGAGACACCTGCCCCACAAAGCCCACCTGGGACTGAGCCCCCTGTCCTGCCAAGCCAACCTGGGACAGAACTCCCTGCCCCGCAAAGCCAACCTGGGACAAGACACTGCCCCCCAAAGGCCACCTTGGACAGATCCCCCTGCCCCCCTAACCACACTTGGGACAGAGCCTTCTGCCTTACTAAGCACACCAGGGACAGAGCCCCCTGACCTGCCAAGCCCACCTGGGACTGAGCCACTAGCCCCCCAAATCCCACTGGGAAAAGAACTCCCTGCCCCACTAAGCCCACTAGGGACAGAGCCCACTGCTCCCCTATGTCCACCTGGGAGAGAGCCCCCTGCCCTGCTAAGGCCACCCCTGCCCCGCCAAGCAGCTCCAGGACAGAGCCCCCTGCCCCGTGAAGCCCATCTGGGATAGAGCCCCCTGCCCCGCTATGCCCACTTGGGACAGAGCACTGTGCCCCACTAAGCCCACCTGGGAGAGAGCCCCCTGCCTTGCTAAGGCCACCTGGGACAGAGCCCCTGCCCCACCAATCACCTCCAGGACAGAGCCCCCTGCCCTGCGAAACCCATCTGGGACAGAGCCCCTGCCAGGCCAAGAATACCTGGGACAGAGCCCGTGCCCTCCAAAGACCACCTAGGACAGAGCCCCCTGCCCCCCTAAGCACACCTGGAATAGAGCCCCCTGCCTGCCTATACCCACCTGGGACAGAGCCTCCTGGCCCACTAAGCCCTCCTGGGACAGAGCCCCCTGTCCCGTCAAGACCACCTGGGACACAGGCCCCTGCCCGGTAAGTCACCTGGGACAGAGTTTCCTGCCCCATTAAGCCTATTGGGTACAGAGCCCCCTACTCCCTGAAGCTCACCTCGGACAGAGCCCCCTGCCCCCCATGGCCACCTGGGACAGAGCCTCCTGCTAAACTAAGCCCACCTGGGACAGGACCCCCTGCCCCTGTAGTCGACTTCGGACAAGCCACCTGCCCCTCTAAGTCCCCCAGGAACAGAGCCCCCAGCTCCACTAAGCCCACTTAAGGCAGAGCCCCCTGCACCTCTAAGCCAACGTGGGACAGAGACCCCTGCCCCGCTAAGCCCACCTGGGAATGAGCCCTCTGCCCCGCCAAGCCAACCTGGGACAGAGGCCCCTGCCCTGCTAAGCCCACCTGGGGCAGAGCACCCTGACCCCACAAGCCCACCTGGGACAGAGCCCCCTGCCCCCTGAAGCCCACCTGGGACAGAGCAGCCTGCCCCCAAAAACCCACCTGGGAAAGAGCATCCTGCCCCCCGAAGCCCACCAGGGACACAGCCCCTGCCCCGCTAAGTCCATTTGGGACAGAGACACCTGTGGCCTGAAGCCCACCTGGAACTGTGCCCCTGCCCTGCCAAGCCAACCTGAGAAAGAGACGCCTGCCCCCAAAGCCACCTGGGAAAAAGCCCAGGGCACTGCCAAGCCCACCTGGGATAGAGTCCCTTGCCCTGCTAAGCCTACCTGAGACTGAGCCACCTGCTACCCGAAGCCCACCTAGGACAGAGCCCTCTGTCCCCTGAAGCCCACCTTGGACAGAACCCCCTGCTCCACTAAGCCTATGTAAGACAGAGCCCCCTGCACCTCTAAGTCCACCTGAGACAGAGACCCCTGACCCCAGAAGCCCACCTGAGTCTGAGCCACCCACCACCTGAAGCCCACCTAGGACAGAGCAATGTCCCCCAAAACCCACCTGGTACAGAATCCCCTGCTCTCCGAAGCCCACCTAGGACAGAGCCCCTGTCCCCCAAAGCCCACCTGGGACAGAGGCCTCTGCATCCCGAAGCCCATTTGGTACAGAGACCCTTGCCCCGCCAAGCCCACCTGGGACAGAGCCTCATGCCCCACTAAGCCCACCTGGGACAGAGACCATGCCCCCCTAAGCCCACCGAGTACAGAGCCCCCAACTCCCCAAAGCCCACTTGGGACAGAGTCCACTACCCACCAAGCACATCTGGGAAAGAGTACCCTGCCTCCCAAATCCAACCTGTGATCAAGCCCCCTGCCACACTAAGAGCACCTGGACAGAGCCACCTGCACCCCGAGGCCCACATGGGAAATAGCTACCAGCCTCCCTAAGCCCACCAGGGACACAGCCCCCTGCCCCTGAATCCCACTGGGTACAGTACCTGCCCCACTAAACCCACCTGGGACAGAGCCTCCTACCCGCCTATATCTACCTGGGACAGAGCCCTCTGCTTCAATGAGCACGCCTGGGACAGAGTCCCACGTCCCCCGAAGCTGACCTGAGAAACAGCCCCCTGCCCCAATAAGCCCACCTGGGACAGAGCCCCCCTGCCCCCTGAAGCCCACCTGGGACAGAGCCCCCTGCCCCACCAAGCCCACTTGGGACAGAGCCTACTGTCCTACTAAGCCCACATGGGACCGAGCCCCCTCCACCCCAAAGCCCACCTGGGACAGAGCCCCAAGCCCACAGAAGGCCACCTGCGACAGAGCCTCCTTGCCCATAAAGCCTACCTGGGACCAAGCCCCCTGCCCTGTCAAGCCCACCTGGGAATGAGCCCCTACCCCGCCAAGTCACCTGGGACAGAGCCTCCTACCACCATAAGCCCATCTGTGACAGAGCCCCCGGCCCAGCCAAGCCCACCTGGGACAGACCCATTGCTCCTCTAAGCCCAGCTGGGACAGAGCCCCCAGCCACTGAAAACCACATGGGATAGAGCCCCCTGCTCGCAGATACCCACCTGGAACAGAGCCCCCTGCCCTGTCAAGACCACCTGGAACACAGGCTCCTGCCCGGCAAGTCACCTGGGACAGAGCCCCCTGCCACCTGAAGACCACCTGGGACAGAGACCCTGTCCCCTGAAGCCCACTTGGGACAGACCTCATGCCCCCTGAAGCCCACAAAGGACTGAGCCCCCGCCCTGCTATGCCCATTTGGGAGAGACACCAGCCCCCTGATGCCCACCTGGGACTGAGACCCCTGCCCTGCCAAGCTCACCTGGGACAGAGCTCCCTGCCCCTCCAAGCCAAACTGGGACAGAGACACCTGCCCCCCGAAGCCCACCTTGGACAGATTCCCCCTGCCCCCCTAACCCCTCTTGGGACAGAGCCCTGGCCCTACTAAGGACACCAGGGACAGAGCCCCATGCCCTGCCAAGCCCACCTGGGACTGAGCCACTTGCCCCCCGAAGCCCACTGGGAACAGAGCTCCCTGCCTCACTAAGACCACTTGGACAGAGCCCTCTGCTCTGCTGTGTCCACCTGGTAGAGCCCGCTAACCTGCTAAGGATACATGGGAAAGAGCCCCTGCCCCACCAAGCACGCCCAGGACAGAGACCCCTGCCCTGTGAAGCCCATCTAGGACAGAGCCCCTGCCCCGCCAAGCACCCCTGGGTCAGAGCACCCTGCCCTCCAAAGCCCACCTAGGACAGAGCCCCCTGGCCCTCGAGGCTCACCTGGGATAGAGTCCCCTGCCCCCCTAACCCAGCTGGGACACAGCCCCTGCCCAGCCAAGCCAACCAGGAACAGAGTCCCCTGCCGCCATAAGCCCACCAGGAACAGAGTCCCCTGCCGCCATAAGCCCGTCTGGGACACAGCACCTTGCCGCCCGAAACCCACCTGGGACAGAACACCCTGCCGCCTGAATCAACCTGGGACAGAGTCCCCTGCCCCCTGAAGCCAACTTGGGACAGAAACACTTACCCGACTAAGACCACCAGGGACAGAGCTCACTGCCCCCTTTAGCCCAACTGCAACAGAGCCCCTGTGCCCTCAAGCCCAATGCAGAAAGATCCCCTACACCCTGAAAACCACCTGGGAAAGAGCCCTCGGTCCCCCAAAGCCCATCTAGGACAGAGTTCCCTACCATGCTAAGCCGAACTGGGAAAGAGCCCCCTGACCCCGAAGCCGACCTGGGACAGAGCCCCTGCCCAAGAAGCCCACCTAGGAGAGAGCCCCCTGTCCCCTTAGCCCACTTGGGACAGAGACCCTGCCACCCAAAGCCAACTTGGGACAGAGCAGCCTGCCCCACAAAGCCCACCTGGGACAGAGCCTCATGCCCCACTAACCCACCTGGGACAGAGACCCTGCCCCCTAAGCCCACCGAGTACAGAGCCCCCAACTCCCCAAAGCCCACTTGGGACAGTCCACTACCCACCAAGCACATCTGGGAAAGAGTACCCTGCCTCCCAAATCCAACCTGTGATCAAGTCCCCTGCCACACTAAGAGCACCTGGACAGAGCCACCTGCACCCCGAGGCCCACATGGGAAATAGCTACCAGCCTCCCTAAGCCCACCAGGGACACAGCCCCCTGCCCCTGAATCCCACCGGGTACAGTCCCTGCCCCACTAAACCCACCTGGGACAGAGCCTCCTACCCGCCTATATCTACCTGGGACAGAGCCCTCTGCTTCAATGAGCACGCCTGAGACAGAGTCCATGCCCCCCAAAGCCGACATGGGAAACAGCCCCCTGCCCCACCAAGCCCACTTGGGACAGAGCCCCCTGCCCCCTGAAGCCCACCTTGGACAGAGACCCCCTGCCCTGCCAAGCTCACCTGGGACAGAGTCTCCTGCACCCCGAAGCCCACCTGTGACAGAGCCTCCTTGCCCATAAAGCCCACCTGGGACAGAGCCCCCTGCCCTGTCAAGCCCACCTGGGAATGAGCCCCCTGCCCCGCAAGGTCACCTGGGACTGAGCCTCCTACCACCATAAGCCCATCTGTGACAGAGCCCCCAGCTCAGCCAAGCCCACCTGGGACAGACACATTGCTCCTTTAAGCCCAGCTTGGACAGAGTTCCTGGCCCCCAAAACCCACCTGGGAAAGAGCCCCCTGCCCGCCTATACCCACGTGGGACAGAGCCCCCTGGTCCACTAAGCCCTCCTGGGACAGAGCCCCCTGCCCCATCAAGACTACCAGGAACACAGGCCACTGCCCGGCAAGTCACCTGGGACAGAGTACCTGCCCCCCGAAGCCCAGCTGGGACAGAGCCCCCTGCCCCACGAAACCAACCTGGGACAGAGATCCCTGACTCCCCGAACCCACCTTGGACAGAACCTCCTGGCCAACAAAGCCCCCCTTGGACAGAGCCCCCTGCCCCGTCAAGACCTCCTAGGACACAGGCCCCTGCCTGGCAAGTCACCTGGGACAGAGCCCCCTGCACCAGAAGCCCACCTGGGACAGAGCCCCTGTCCCCTGAAGCCCACTTGGGACAGACCTCATGCCCCCTGAAGCCCACAAAGGACTGAGCCCCCTGCCCTGCTACGCCCATCTGGGAGAGAGACACCTGTCCCCTGAAGCCCACCTGGGACTGAGACCCCTGTCCCGCCAAGCTCACCTGGGACAGAGCTCCCTGCCCCACCAAGCCAAACTGGGACAGAGACACCTGCCCTTCGAAGCCTACCTTGAACTGATCCCCCTGGCCCCCTAACCCCACTTGGGACAGAGCCTCCGCCCTACTAAGGAGACCAGGGACAGAGCCGCCTGCCCTGCCAAGCCCACCTGGGACTGAGCCACTTGGCCCCGAAGCCCACAGGGAACAGAGCTCCCTCCATCAGTAAGCCCACTTGGACAGAGCCCTCTGCTCTCCTTGTCCACTTGGGACAGAGACCCTGCCCCACCAAGCACCCCAGAACAGAGACCCCTGCCCCGCGAAGCCCATCCGGGATAGAGCCCCTGCCCCGCCAATCACCCCTGGGACAGAGCCCCCGCTTTCCGAAGCCCACCTAGGACAGAGCCTCCTACCCCACTAAGCCCACTTGGGACAGAGCACCCTGCTCAAGTAAGACCACCTGGGACAGAGACCCTGGCCCCCTAGGCCCACCGAGGACAGAGACCTCTGCTCCCAGAAGCCCTCCTGGTACTAAGCCCCCTGTCCCCCAAAGCCCACCTGGAGCCACTGTCCCCTGAAGCCCATTAGGGACAGAGCAGCCCGCCCCCAAAACCCACATGGGACAAAGCAGCCTCCCCACCAAAGCCCAACTGGTACAGACCTCCTGCCCTCTGAAGCCTACAAAGGACTGAATCCCCTGTCCCGCTATGCCCCTCTGGGAGAGAGACACCTGCCCCCCGAAGCCCAACTGGGACTGAGCCCCCTGACCCACCAAGCCGACTTGGGACTGAGCCCCTGCCCTCTGAAGCCAAACTGGGACAGAGTCCACTGCCCCACTAAGCCCTCCTAGGATAGAACCCCATGCCCCTGAAGCCCACTTGGGACAGAGCCCCCTGCCCTGCCAAGCCCACTTGGGACAGAGTCTCATGCCCCACTAAGCCTATTGGGACAGAGCCCCTACACCCAAAAGGCACCTGGGACGGAGCGCCAAGCTGACAGAAGGCCACGTGTGATAGAGCCTCCTGGCCCATAAAGCCTACCTGGGACTGAGCCCCCTGCCCCGCCAAGTCACCTGGGACAGAGCCCCTTGCCACCAGAAGCCCACCTGGGACAGAACCCCATGCCCCATCAAGACCACCTGGGACACAGGCCCCTGCCCGGCAAGTCACCTGGGACAGAGACCCCTGTCCCCCGAAGCCCACCTGGGACAGAGACCCTGTCCTGCCAAGCTCACCTGGGACAGAGCTCCCTGCCCTACCAAGCCAAACTGGGACAGAGACACCTGCCCCCCAAAGCCCATCTTGAACAGATCCCCCTGGCCCCATAACTCAACTTGGGACAGAGCCCTGGCCCTACTAAGGACACCAGGGACTGAGCCGCCTGCCCTGCCAAGCCCACCTGGGACTGAGCCACTTGGCCCCGAAGCCCACAGGGAACAGAGCTCCCTCCATCAGTAAGCCCACTTGGACAGAGCCCTCTGCTCTCCTTGTCCACTTGGGACAGAGACCCTGCTCCACCAAGCACCCCCATGACAGAGACCCCTACCCCGTGAAGCCCATCTGGACAGAGCCCCTGCCTGCCAAGCACCCCTGGGACAGAGCCCCTGCCCTCCGAAGCCCACCTAGGACAGAGCCTCCTACCCCACTAAGCCCACTTGGGACAGAGCACCCTGCTCAAGTAAGACCACCTGGGACAGAGACCTTGGCCCCCTAGGCCCACCGAGGACAGAGACCACTACCCCCAGAAGCCCTCCTGGTACTGAGCCTCCTATCCTCCAAAGCCCTCCTTGGACAGAGCCCCTGTCCCCTGAAGCCCACTTGGGACAGAGCAGCCTGCCCCCCAAAACCCTCATGGGACACAGCAGCCTCTCCTCCAAAGCCCAACTGGTACAGACCTCCTGCCCTCTGAAGCCCACAAAGGACTGAGCCCCCTGTCCCGCTATGCCCATTTGCGAGATAGACACCTGCCCCCCCAAAGCCCACCTGGGACTGAGAAACCTGCCCCGCCAAGCCGACCTGGGACTGAGCCCCCAGCCCCCTGAAGCAACCTGGGACAGAGCCACCTGCCCCATTAAGCCCACCTAGGGCAGAACCACATGCCCCTGAAGCCCACGTGGGACAGAGCCCCCTGCCCCACCAAGCCCACTTGGGACAGAGTCTCATGCCCCACTAAGCCTATTGGGACAGAGCCCCTGCACCCCAAAGTCCACCTGGGATGGAGCGCCAAGCCCACAGAAGGCCACGTGTGATAAAGCCTCCTGGCCCACAAAGCCCACCAGGGACTGAGCCCCTTACCCCGCTAAGTCACCTGGGACAGAGCCCCCTGCCACCCGAAGACCACCTGGGACAGAGACCCTGTCCGCTGAAGCCCACTTGGGACAGACCTCATGCCCCCTGAAGCCCACAAAGGACTGAGTCCGCCGTCCCGCTACGCCCATTGGGGAGAGAGACACCTGCCCCCGATGCCCACCTGGGACTGAGACCCCTGTCCCGCCAAGCTCACCTGGGCCAGAGCTCCCTGCCCTGTCAAGCCAAACTGGGACAGAGACACCTACACCCCAAAGCCCACCTTGAACAGATCCCCCTGGCCCCCTAACCCCACTTGGGACAGAGCCTCTTGCCCTACTAAGCACACCAGGGACAGAGCCTCCTGCCCTGCCAAGCCCAGTTGGGACTGAGCCACTTGCCCTCTAAGCCCACTGGGAACAGAGCTCCCTGCCCCACTAAGGATAGAGCCCTTTTCTCTCCTATGTCCACCTGTGAGAGAGCCCCCTGCCCTGCTCAGGCCACCTGGGACAGAGCCCCTGCCCCGCCAAGCACCCCGAGGACAGAGCCCCCTGCACTCTGAAGCCTAGCTATGACAGAGGCCCCTGGCCCCCGAAGGCCATCTGGGATAGAGCCCCGTGCCGCCTTATGCCCAGTTGGGACAGAGCACCCTGCCCAACTAAGCCCACCTGGGACAGAGCTCCCTGCCCCCCTATGCCCACCGGGGACAGAGACCCCTGCCCCCCAAAGCCCTCCTGGTAGAGCCCCCTGCCCCCCAAAGCCCAACTGGTACAGACCTCCTGCCCCCTGAAGCCCACAAAGGACTGAGCCCCCTGTCCCACTAAGCCCATTTGGGAGACACCTGCCCCCCAAAGCCCAACTTGGACTGAGCCCCCTGCCCCGCCAAGCCTACCTGGGACTGAGCCCCCTGCCCCTGGAAGCCCACCTGGGAAAGAGCCCCAAGCCCACAGAAGGCCACGTGTGACAGTGCATCCTGGCCCATAAAGCCCACCTGCAACATAGCCCCCTGCCCCGCCAAGTCTTTGGGACAGAGCCTCCTGCCACCATAAGCCAAGCTGGGACAAAGCCCATTGCCACCAGAAGCCCACCTGGGACACAGACCCCTGCCCCGCCAAGCCCACCTGGGATAGACCACTTCCTCCTCTATGCCCACCTGGGACAGAGGCCCCTGTCCCCCGAAACCCACATGGGACAGAGCTCCCTGCCCCCTGAAACCCACCTCGGACAGAGCCACCTGCCCCACTAAGCCCTCCTGGGAGAGATCCCACTACTCTTTCAAGACCACCTGGAACACAGGCCCCTGTCTGGCAAGTCACCTGGGACAGAGCCCCCAGCACCAGAAGCCCACATGGGACAGAGACCCTGTCCCCCGAAGCCCACTTGGGACAGACCTCCTGCCCGCTGAAGCCCACCTGGGACTGAGTCCCCTGTCCCGTCAAGCTCAGCTGGGACAGAGACACCTATACCCCAAAGCCCACCTTGAACAGATCCCCCTGGCCCCCTAACCCCACTTGGGACAGAGCCTCTGCCCTACTAAGGACACCAGGGACAGAGCCTCCTGCCCTGCCAAGCCCACCTGGGACTGAGCCACTTGCCCCCCGAAGCCCACTGGGAACAGAGCTCCCTCCATCACCAAACCCACTTGGGACAGAGCCCTCTGCTCTCCTTGTCCACTTGGGAGAGACCCCTGGCCAGGTAAGGCTACATGGGAAAGAGCTTCTGCCCCACCAAACACCCCCAGGAAAGAGCCCCCTGCCCCGCGAAACCCATCTGGACAGAGCCCCTGCCCCGCCAAGCACCACAGGACAGAGCCACTTCCCCTCCAAAGCCCACCTAGGACTGAGCCCCCTACCCTGCTATGCACACTTGGGACAGAGCACCCTGCCCAACTAAGACCACCTGGGACAGAGACCCAGACCCAATGCCCACCGGGGACAGAGACCCCTGCCCCCTGAAGCACTCCTGGTAATGAGCCCCCTGTCCCCCAAAGCCCACCTGGGAATGAGCCACTGTCCCCTGAAGCCCATTAGGGACAGAGTAGCCCGCCCCCAAAACCCACATGGGACAGAGCAGACTGCCCCCCAAAGCCCAACTGGTTCAGACCTCCTGCCCCCTGAAGCCCACAAAGGACTGAGCCCCCTGTCCCGCTATGCCCATTTGGGAGACACCTGCCCCACGAAGCCCAACTGGGACTGAGCCCCCTGCCCCGCCAAGCCGATCTGGGACTGAGACCCCTGCCCTCCGAAGCCAACCTGGGACAGAGTCCCCTGCCAACTAAGCCCACCTAGGACAGAACTCTGAAGCTCACCTGGGACAGAGCCCCTGCCCCGCCAAGCCCACTTGTGACAGGGTCTCCTAACGCACTAAGCCCATTGGGACAGAGCCCCTATACCCCAAAGCCCACCTGGGACGGAGTGCCAAGCCCACAGAAGGCCACATGTGATAGAGCCTCCTGGCCCATAAAGCCCACGTGGGACTGAGCCCCCTGCCCCACCAAGTCACCTGGGACAGAGCCCCTTGCCACCAGAAGCCCACCTGAACAGAGCCCCATGCCCCGTCAAGACCACCTGGGACATAGGCCACTGCCCGCAAGTCACCAGCGACAGAGCCCCTGCCCCTTAAGCCCACCTGGGACAGCGCCCCTGTCCCCCGAAGTCCACCTGGGACAGAGCCCCCTGCCCAGCCAAGACCACCTGGGACAGACCCCTTGACCATCTATGCCCAACTGGGACAGAGCCCCCTGCCCCACGAAACCAACCTGGGACAGAGCTCCCTGCCCTCTGAAACCCACCTGGGACAGAGCTCCCTGCCCCACTAAGCCCTCCTTGGACAGAGCCCCCTGCCTTGTCAAGACCACCTGGAACACAGGCCCCTCTCCGGAAAGTCACATAGGACAGAGCCCCTTGCCCCTCGAAGCCCACCTGGGACAGAGACCCTGTCCCACGAAGCCCACTTGGGACAGACCTCATGCCCCCTGAAGCCCACAAAGGACTGAGCCTCCTGCCCTGTTATGCCCATTTGGGAGAGAGACACCTGACCCCTGCAGCCCACCTGGAACTGAGACCCCTGTCCCGCCAAGCTCACCTGGGACAGAGCTCCCTGCCCTGCCAAGCCAAACTGGGACAGAGACACCTGTCCCCCCAAAACCCACTTTGAACTGATCCCCCTGGCCCCCTAAACCCATTTGGGACAGAGCCTCCTGCCCTACTAAGCACACCAGGGACAGAGCCCCTGCCCTGCCAAGCCCACCTGGGACTGAGCCACTTGCCCCCTGAAGCCCACTGGGAACAGAGCTCCCTGCCTCACTAAGCCTACTTGGGACACAGCCCTATGCTCTCCTTGTCCACCTGTGAGAGAGCCCCCTGCCCTGCTCAGGCCACCTGGGACAGACCCCCTGCCCCACCAAGCACCGCTGGAACAGAGCCCCTTGCCCTGTGAAGCCCATCTGGGAAAGAGCCCCTGCCCTGCCAAGCACCCCTGGGACAGAGCCCCCTGCCCTCCAAAGCCTAGCGATGACAGAGGCCCCTGGCCCCCGAAGCCCACCTGGGATAGAGCCCCCTGCCACCCTATGCCCACTTGGGACAGAGGACCCTGCCCAACTAATACCACCAGGGACAGAGACCCTGCCCCCCTATGCCCACTGGGGACAGAGACCCCTGCCACCTGAAGCTCTCCTGGTACTGTGCCCCCTGCCCCCCAAAGCCCACCTGAGACAGAGCCCCTGTCCCCTGAAGCCCACTTGAGACAGAGCAGCTCACCCCAAAACCCACCTGGGACAGAGCAGCCTGCCCCCCAAAGCCCAACTGGCTCAGACTTCCTGCCCCCTGAAGCCCACAAAGGACTGAGCCCCATGTCCCGATGTGCCCATTTGGTAGAGAGACACCTGCCCCCTGAAGCCCACCTGGGACTGAGCAACCTGCCCCTCCAATCCCACCTGGCTGAGCCCCCTGCCCCACGAGCCAACCTGGGACAGAGCCCCCTGCCCCACTAAGCCCACCAAGGACAGAACCCCAGGCCCCTGAAGCCCACCTGGGACAGAGCCCCCTGCCCAGCCAAGCCCACTTGGGACAGTCTCCTGCCCCACTAAGCCCATTGGGACAGAGATCCCTGCACCCCGAAGCGAACCTGGGACAGAGCCCCAAGCCCACAGAAGGCCACATGTGACACAGCCTCCTGGCCCATAAAGTCCACCTGGGACTGAGCCCCCTGCCCCATTAAGTCATGTGGGACAGAGCCTCCTGCTACCATAAGCCCACCTGGGACAGAGCCCCTTGCCCCCAGAGGCCCACCTGGGACATAGCCCCCTGCCCCGCCAAGCCCACCTGGGACAGAGCCCCTTGCCCCCAGAGGCCCACCTGGGACATAGCCCCCTGCCCAGCCAAGCCCACCTGGGACAGAGCTCGCTGTCCCCCTGAAACCCACTTGGGACTGAGCCCCAAGCCCACAGAAGGCCAAGTGTGATAGAGCTTCCTGCCCCCCGAAAACCACCAGGGACAGAGCTCCCTGCCCCCCTGATACCCACCTGGGAAAGAGCCACCTGCCCCACTAAGCCCTCCTGGGACAGAGCCCCCTACCCTGTCAAGACCAACTGGAACACAGGCGCCTGTCGGGCAAGTCACCTGCGTCAGTGCCCCCTGCCGCCCCCCGAAGACCACCTGGGACAGAGACCCTGTCCCCCGAAGCCCACTTGGGACAAACATCCTGCCCCCTTAAGCCCACAAAGGACTGAGCCCCCTGCTCTGCTATGCCCATTTGGGAGAGAGACCTGCCCCCTGTAGCCCACCTGGGACTGAGCACCCTGCTGCCAAAGCCCACATGGGACAGAGCCCCTTGCCCCTGAAGCGCACCTAGTACAGAGCCCCCTACCCCCGATGCCCACGTGGGACAGACTGTCCCACTAAGCCCACCTGGGTCAGAGGCCCCTGCCCAGCCCAGCCCACCTGGGACAGATTCACTAGCCCCTTGAAACCCACCTGGGACAGAGCCCCCTGGACTGCAAAGCCCACCTGGGACAGAGCCCCCTGCCTCACTAAGCCAACCTGGGACAGAAGCCCCTGCCCCCAGAAGCATAGCTGGGATGAGCCCCTTGCTTCCTGAAGCCCACCTAAAACAGAGCTCGTTGCCCCTCAAAGCCCACATGAGACAGAGCCCCCTCCCCACTAAGCTGACCTGAGACAGAGCTCCATGCCCTGATAAGCCCACCTGGGGCAGAGCCCCATGCCCGACTAAACCCAATGGGACAAAAAACCCTGCACCCCGATGCCCACCTGGGACAGAGCCCTCTGTCCCCCAAAGCCCACCTGGGTCAGAGGCCTCTGCCACGCTAAGGCCACCTGAGACAGAGCCCCCTGCCCACCAAAGCTCACTGGCTACAGAGACCCTGCCCCCCAAAGCCCACTGGGCAGAGCCCCCTGCCCACTGAAGCCCAGCTGGGACAGAGCCCCTTCCCCCATGAAACACACCTAGAACAGAGCCCCTTGCCCCCATGCCTACCTGGGACAGAGCCCCTGCTCCACTGAGCTCACCTGGGACAAGGCCCCCTTCCCCCTGAAGCCCACCTGGGACAGAGCCCCGTGACCCGTGAAGCCCAGCTGGGACAGAGCCCTTTGCCCCCTGAAGCACACCTAGTACAGAGCCCCCTACCACTGAAGCCCACCTGGGACAGAGCCTGCAGGCCCACTAAGCCCACCTAGGACAGAGCCCCCTGCCCTGTCAAGACCACCTGGGATACAGCCCCCTGCCCGGCCAAGTCACCTGGAACAGAGCCCCATGCTCCCTTAAGCCAACCTGGGACAGAGCCCCTGCCCCGCGAAGCCCACTTGGGACAGTCTCCTGCCCCACTAAGCCTACCTGGGACAGAGCCCACTGCCCACCGAAGACCACCTGGGACAGAGCCCCTTGCCCCTGAAGTGCACCTAGTACAGAGCCCTCTACCCCCGATGCCCACGTGGGACAGAGCCCTCTGTCCCACTAAGCCCACCTGGGTCAGAGGCCCCTGCCTCACTAAGCCTAACTGGGACAGAGCCCCCTGCCCCCAGAAGCACAGCTGGGACGAGCCCCTTGCCTCCTAAAGCCCACTTAAAACAGAGCCCCCTGCCCCTCAAAGCCCACATGAGACAGAGCCCCCTCCCCACTTAGCCGACCTGGGACAGAGCCCCATGCCCCGATAAGGCCACCTGGGCAGAGCCCCCAGGCCTACTAAGCCGACCTGAGACAGAGCACCCTGCCTCCCTAAAGCACACCTCAGATAGAGCCCCCAGCCACCTGAAGTTCATCGGGTAAAATGCCCGCTGCTCCCCGAAGCCCACCTGGGACAGAGCTCACTGCCCCGCTAAGCCCACCTGGGACAGAGCCCCCTGACCCTTGAAGCCCACCTTAGACAGAGGCCCCTGCCCCTCAAAGCCTACGTGGGACAGAGCCCCCTTCCCCTGATGCCCACCTGGGACAGAGCCCCCTGACCCGCGAAGCCCAGCTGGGACAGAGCCCCTTGCCCCCTGAAGCACACCTAGTACCGAGCCCCCTATCCCGCCAAGCCCACCTGGTACAGAGCACCCTCCCCACCGAAGCCAACCTAGGTAAGAGCCACCTGCCCCATTAAGCACACCTAGGACAGAGTCTCCTGCTCCCCAAGCCAACCTGCGAAAGAGCCTCCTGCCCCGCCAAGCCCACTTGGGACAGATCCCCCTGCACGCCGAAGCCCACCTGGGACAGAGCCCCCTGCACCCCGAAGCGCACATGGGGACAGAGTCCCCTGCCCCCTGAAGCCCACTTGGGACAGAGCCACCTGCCCCACTAAGCCCACCTGGGACAGAGGAACCTGCCCCGCTAAGCCCAGCTGGGAATGAGCCCCCTGTACCCCGAAGCCCACCTGGTACAGAGTCCCTGCCTCCCTATGCCCACATGGGGCAGAGCCTCCTGCCCATCAAGCCAACCTTGGACAGAACCCCCTGCCCCCCTAAGCCCACCTGGGACAAACCCCCATCCCCCAAATTCTAACTGAGACAGAGCCCCCTGTCCCCCTATGTCCAACTGGGACAGAGCCCCCTACCCCACTAAGCCCCCTGCCTCCCTATGCACACCTGGGACAGAGCCTACTGCCCTGCCAAGCCCACCTTGGACAGAGTCCCCTGCCCCAGAATCCCACCTGAGACAGAGCCCCCTGCCTCCGTAACCCCACTTAGGACAGAGCCTCCTGCCCCACTAAGCCCACCTGGGACAGAGCCCCCTACCCCAACAAGTCCACCTGGGACAGAGCCCCCTGCCCCACTAAGCCCACCTGGGACAAAGTACTCTGCCCCGTTAAGCCCACCTGGGAGAAGGCCCCAGTCCCCCAGGCCTACCTGGGACAGACCCCCTTGCACCCCGAAGCCCACCTAGTACAGAGCCTCCAGCCCCCCTATGCCCACTTGGAACAGAGTTCCTTCCCCACTAAGCCCACCTAGTACAGAACCCCCTGCCCCTTGACACCCACCTGGGACAGAGCCCTCTGCCACCTGAAGCCAACATGGGACAGAGCTCCCTGACCCCCTATGCCTACTTGGGACAGAGCTCCTGTCCAACTAAGCCCACCTGGTACAGAGCCCCCTGACTCGCCAAGCCCAATTGGGATAGAGTCCACTGCCCCCCTAAGCCCAACTGGGACAGAGCCCCCTGTTCCGCCAAGCCCAGCTGAGATAGAGACCCCTGCCCTGCTAAGCCCACCTGGGACAGAGGACCCTGCCCCGCTAAGCCCACTTTGGACAGAGCCCGTTGCCCCCTGAAGCCCACCTGGGAATGAGCCCCCTGCCGCCCGAAACCAACCTGGGACACAGCCCCTTACCCCACCATCCCACCTGGGACACAGCCCCCTGCCCCACTTTGGACTGAGCCCCTTGCCCTGAAGCCCCCTAGGACATAGCTCCCTGTCCCCTGAAACCTGCATGGGACAGAGCCCACTGCACCGCTAAGCCCACCGGGGACAGAGCCCTCTGTCCCCGAAGCCCACCTGGGACAGAGCTCCCTTCCCTGCTAAGTCTACTGGGACAGAGCCCCCTGCCCCCCGAAGCCCACATGGAAAAGAGCCCCCTTCCACCCGAAGCCAACCTGGTACAGAGCCCGCTGCCCCACTAAGCGCACCTGGGACACAGCCCCCTGCACCGCTAAGCCCACCTGGGACAGAGCCCCCTGCCCCCTATGCCCACTTGGGACAGAACTCCTGCCCCACTAGGCCCACCTGGGAGAGAGCCCCCTGACCCGGCAAGACCACCTGGAACACAGCCCCCTGCCCTGCAAAGCCCACAGGGGCAGAACCCCCTGCCACCAGAAGCCCTCCTAGGACAGAGACCCATGCCCCCGAACACCTACCTGGGACAGAGCGCCCTGCACCGCTATGCCCACTTGGGCAAAACTCCTGCCACTCTAAACCCACCTAGGACAGAGCCCCCTACCTCACTAAGCCCATCTGGGACAGAGCCCCCTACCACACTAAGCTCTCCTGGGACAGAGACCCCTGCCCCGCTAAGCCCACCTGGGACAGAGCCCCCTGCTCCCTGAAGCCCACCTGGGACAGAGCCCCCTTACACCCAAAGCCCACCTAGGAAAGAGCCCCTTGCCACGTCAAGCCTACTTGCGACACAGCTGCCTGCCCCGCCAAGCGCACCTGGGACAGAGCCCACTGCCTGCTGAAGCCCACCTGGGACAGAGCCCCCTGCCCCCGAAGCCCACTTGGGACAGGGCCTCCTGCCCCACTAAGCCCACCTGGGACAGAGCCACTTGCCCTACAAAGCACACCTAGGACAGAGCCCGCTGCCCCCCCCCCCAAAGTCCACTTGGGAAAAGCCTCCTGTCCCACTAAGCCCACCTGGACAGACTCCTGTCCCACGAAGCCAGCTTAATACAGAGCCCCTGCCCCACTAAGCCTAACTTGGACAGAGACCCTGCCCCACCAGGCCACCTGGGACAGAGCCCCTGCCCCCCAAATCACACCTGAGACAGAGTTCCCTGTCCCCCAAACACAACTTGGGACACAGCCTCTTGCCCCACTAAGCCCACATGGGACAGAGCCCCCTGCCCCCTATGCCCACCTGGGACAGAGCCCCTCTGCTCCCTATGCCCACCTGGGCTGCTGCTCTGTCAGCTGCACTTTGAAATCCCTGAATGCATCCCTGCTCTTGTTTGCCTGTGGTGTTTCCTGGGGAGCCGGTGCCCTTGTCCACGCCCGGGCCCCTCCCTAGACTCACTTTCCCAGACTCCCTGTAGCTAAGAGTCACCATGAGACAAGTTCCTGCCAGCGGGACAAGGCCGAGCCTGCCGGGGGTTCTGAGGAACACGTTACTGTCTCCACAGAAAAAGCTAGGGCAGGGTTTTATCGCAGAGGGTGGAGTCTCTACTCGGGAAGGCCTGACAGGTTCAAGTCCCTGCTGCTCCACTTCTGATCCTGCTCCTTGCCACGGGCCTGGGAAGAAGTGGATGACGGCCCCAGTGCCCGGGCCCCTGCACTCACACTGGAGACCCGGATGGGGCCCCTACCACCCACATGGGAGACCCGGATGGAGCCCCTGCCACCCACACAGGAGACCTGGATGGAGACCTGGATGGGGTCCCCACACCCACACGGGAGACCTGGATGGGGCCCCTGTCACCCACACTGGAGACCCGCCTGGCCCAGCCCTGGCTCTTGCAGCCCTTTGCAGAGTGAACCCGCAGACAGATCTCTCTCTCTTTCTCCCTCCCTCTCCCTCATTCTGCTTCTTAAAAAACTAAGTATTTCCAGGAACTGGCCACTGCCTGTGTGTCCGTCCCTGCGCATGGGCCCCGGGACAGCGGCTGCCACTCACTCTTGTTATAGACAGGCTCGGAGAGCACGGGGTCCATGTGGCGTATCTGCCCCTGCTGGTCCTGGTACGAGGCCTGGAAGCAGATCCTCACCACATTCATGTCCACCTCCTGGTGATTCTTCAGGGACCCAGCTGTGCAGAGACACAGGGAAGGGGTGGGGGTGGAAAATTCTCCTCTCTGTCTCTGTCTCTCTCTGCCTTTCAAATAAACAAAGTAGCACATGAAAATTTAGCCATCAATTACAATCTGCCAAGAGAATTGGGACATACATCTTCCAAAGGATTCCCTCTCGACCTGCAGAAACAGACGCGAAGGGCGCAGGCTTGGAAGGGCCAGGTGATCGGCCCTCGGTGCACCAAAGCCGCTGGTCCCTCTGTCCAGGGCCGCAAACGCACGTGGGAGGAAGCCCATTCCCCAGCACGTCTGTGGCGCCGCCTGCCTTAGGCCGCAGTGCCTGAAGCGATCCAGCAGCAGTGAGGACGCCAACCGGGCAGGCACAGGAGCGGGAACCGGACGCGGTGGGCGCTGCGGTGTGCACCTGCTCCACAGACGGGCCATCGGAGTGACGGGCGACAGAGCCAGGGCTCCGATCCCTGCCCTCACCCCAAACCCACACTGCTACCCACTGTGTCGGCGCTCCCGGGCTGGGAGCACAGCGTGGACCCACTGAGCCCCCAAATAAACGTGAGCGCAGAGCTGCGGGCCAGCGGCCATGGCAGAGCCCTGGGCGCTAAGTCCGGCGCGGGCTCCGGGCCGGCTTCCAGGCTACTGTGGGCTCGGGGTCGGGGCCTGGACCGAGTTCCCAGCTCCCAGCACTGGGGCAGGGAGCTTGCAGAAACAAGCAGAAACCTGGGCGAGCGGCCAGGGGGCTGGGGCCCGGCAAGGGGCCCTGGTGAGGGGCAGGGTCTCCAGGCAGGGGCGACAGCGCTGGAGGCAGCCAGGGAGGAGGGGCTGCGAGGGAAGGGGTCTCCCTGAGGGCAGTGGGGAGGCAGGAGAGGGGACACGCGTGGGCTCTAAGCGGAAGCGTGGCGGCCACGGGAGCCAGCGGGGCCCAGGCCTCGAGCGTGGACGGCACACGGCGCAGGCGCAGCAACACCTGGAAGCGCCCGCCACGTGGGAGACCCGGATGCAGGAAGAGCTGGGGGCCAACGCGGGGTGTTCCCAGGGGCGAGTTCCCTTTCCCCAGAGATTCCCCTTCTAGAAGTTGCTCAGGGAAGGCGCGGCTGCTCAACCACGTGCTGCACGGCGCTGCTCGCGAGAGCGCGGGGACGCGGAACTAGGAGGCACTGCCAGCAGCGGCCAGGCCCGGGGCATCCTGCGTGGACGGAACCGGTTCCCAGGAGGGGCGCTCCGTCTCTAACTCTGCCTTTCAAAGAAATTAATGCCTATATAATGTTACAAGGATAACGGGTCTCCTTGGGTACCGTGACCCGCGGGCTCGGTTCCGAAGGCCTCGCTTCGGCCGCCCTTCTCCCACCACCCCGAGGCCTTTGTCTTCAGTCCCGGCGCTGCCGGGGCAGGGGCAGGGGCGCCGACCGCCCGGCGCGTCTCACCTCGATGGCGGGCAGCGTCTTGCTGGCCTCGTGCTGCTCTCGCCCAGGATGCTGCCGGCAGAGCGGCCCTCGCACTCGTGGCGGAAGTGCATGCCGCGCTGCTTGGGCCGCTCGGCAATGACCAGGTGCGGCCGCGGGCCGGGGCCCGGGGCGGGCGCCATCCGCCGGCCCAGCGGGCAGCCCCAGGGTGACGGTGCCCAGCGAGGCCGCCCGCGGGACACCAGGCGCGGCAGCCCCTCGCCCGCACCCGGCGCCCCCTCCAGGCCGAAGCTGTTCTCCTTGGTGTGCTCCTCCATGATCTCTGCGGGAAGAGCAGAGGGGCGTGGTGACGCCCGGGGCGCCGGCGCAGGCCCCCAGACCCTCCGCAGCCCACCCCGCTGCGAGGCGCGGGGCAGTCAGCATCACCCGGTGGCCGCGGCGGGCTGGATTCCCTTCTCCTCCGCCCTCCGCGGCCTCTGTCCACTGGGAACCAGGGCAGGGGCCAAGTGGCAGGTGCCCGCCTCCCCCTTGCCGCGTGTCATCGCCACGCCGCTCTGACCACCGTCCCCAGCTCAGACCGCAGCGCCCGCAGCCCTGGTGCTGAACCTGCAGGGGTTTTGTGACGGACATGTCCAGCGCCACCTCCACTGAGCTGTTTCTCTCCCACGCCTCTCCCCAGCCCCACCGTGGCCCCCCGGGATGCAGTCTGTTCCCACCCCCTCTGGCCCTCTCCAGCTCAGAAGCCTCCATGGCTCCCATCTTCCGTGGAGTCCAAGTCGACACCCTCCCCGCAGAAATCCTCCCCAGACTCCGCTGGTCTCAGAAAGACAAAGGGAGGGGCCGGCGCTGTGCGGCAGCAGGTGAAGCCGCTGCCTGTGATGCTGCGTCCCATGTGGGCGCTGGTTGAAGCCCCGGCCGCTCCGCTTCCAATCCAGCTCCCTGCTAATGCGCCTGGGAAAGCCTCAGAAGATGGCCCAAGTGCCTGGGCCCCTGCACCCTGCACCCTGCCTTCGGATCATCGCGTTGCCCCGGCCGCAGTGCATCAGCAGCGGCGGCCATTGGAGGGTGAACCAACGGCAAAGGAAGACCTTTCTCTCTATCTCTCTCTCTCTCTCACTATCCACTCTGCCTGTCAAAAAGAAAAAAAAAATACTGTGGATTCCATGAGTGCAGTTATTTTGTGGAGAGCGAGTATTGAGTAGAATTGTTCTTAATTGTGGAATTCTAAATACCCATGGGGATGGTGATTACTTGGATCCTGGAATAGATTCTGATGGATCCTCATGGCAGAAGCCAGGTGCTTCTCCTGGTCTCCCATGGGGTGCAGGGCCCAAGCACTTGGGCCATCCTCCACTGCACTCCCTGGCCACAGCAGAGAGCTGGCCTGGAAGAGGGGCAACCGGGACAGAATCCGGCGCCCCGACCGGGACTAGAACCCGGTGTGCCGGCACCACTAGGTGGAGGATTAGCCTATTGAGCCGCGGCACTGGCCTATAAATAGGCTTTCAATAGAGATTTAAAGGTACCCAAGGTTTCTTCACTAAGAAATCTATGGGAAAATTCCAGCAAATCCTTCCAATCTATGGCATTACATATGAGTTTGTGTATATTCTAAATTTAGGGGGAGATGGTTAATGGCTATTCTTTGTGTTTACAATGAATAGCATGTCCTTAAGAAGAGTAGCCACTGAAAAAAAAAGCTAACACCAACAGATAAAATTTGAGGGAAATTTACTCCAGTTTGTAGGTAACGAGATCCCTCTTAGATTGTAAGATCAAAGCCTGATGGGTCATCTTGGAAACATCAGAAGCCCCATCCCAAGAAATGTTTGATATAATGCTGGATGAACACTTCTCAGGGCTGGACAGGAGACTAAAAGGACTTTCCTTTCAGAGACTTTATCAGTGAGGTGGACCTCAGCCTTCGTTCCTTGCCCCTTTCTTTCTCTCTTCCATTATCATTCCTTTATTATAATTAAAGACTACCCAAGTCCCAGATCTTGGAATTTTGAAACCATTAGGTTATATAGTTCATCCATAACAACAATTATTCCATGACAAAGTCAATCATATGAACTTCTGCCTGATAATTTTCTGGTGACACTCAAATGTCTAGATAACTCTTTAGCAGAGAATGGAAGTTCATTTATAAAACGACATCATCCTATCTTTACAGCAATGTATCTTACTTAACATCCCGAATTTTTCATTAAAACCCAATTTAAATGTTATCTTCTGTGTGAGGCCTTTTCTAACCTCTCTAAAAAGATTTAGATGCTCTGTGTTATGAAATCCTGTGATATTTTACTAAAATTTATGCCACAACACTCACGTTGTAGCATTTCTCTCAGACTATAATAGAACACAGAAAAGGCTGAACTTATACTTTATTCAACATTATATCCCTGCCATAATTGCCAGCTACCTACCAAACATCTTTTTTCTCATACTCTTGCTGGTATCTCTTGTAGTTAGCAATGATAATGCAACCAGTTAGAAGCTAAAGAAGGTCAAATGATTGTGCTCTGGATAAAGAATATAGATACACATGTAGTATGCTTCTTCCCTTGGCCATACAACCTTGGTCTCTGCATGATTTTTTCCCTCTCTATGATGAGCTTAGTTACATGTTGGGACTATGATAGAAGGAATCTTGATTTCTGAATGACTATGCTATGCATTCTTGGCCACATGTTTTTGGTGTTAAGCTTCTAAGATGTCAGACTGTTTGTCGTATGGCAGTGCAGCCTAGCTTTCTGTATCTGATATTCCAAGGTTGACTGTAGAGAGCTGAAGAAACCTGATCCCTTGATAACAATCTGGAGCTCTCTGGAACACTTGCTGAAAAACAAACTCTCATTTGTAACAGTTTTTCTGTTATTTATAGCTGAATAATATACCTTAGTCTTACTATCTGGGATATTCATGGAATAGTAAGGACCCAAAAAATTACAGAATAAACAAGTTCCTAAGAAGTTAAATATCAATATAATTTCAGAGTTTTAAAATGTATAGATGTAATTAGGAAAGGGTAACATTTTAAATTCATTACAAAGATACTCTAACAAAGAAATTGGTACTCATGCTTTGTATATAGTATGAAAAGACCAATTTCATATCTATTGTAAATATGATTGCATATTAATATTATATCATATAAATTTTATATATTTAATTGGTAAAAAGGAGAGTAAATATTATATAGGATAAGAAATCGGAATGTGGGTTTGGTATAATATAGATTAGGGAAAAATAATCAAAGGAAAACTAAAAAGGAATCAGGGTAGAAATTAAACATGCTAGGGGCCAGCGCTGTGGTGAGGCTGTTAAAGCTGCCACCTTCAGTGTCAGCATCCCATACAGGTGCTGGTTCAAATCCCAGCTGCTCCACTTCCAATTCAGCTCTCTGCTATGGCCTGGGAAAGCCGTAGAAGATGGCCCAAGTCCTTGGGTCCCTGAACCCTTGTGGGAAGACCCCGAGGAAGCTCCTGGCTCCTGGCTTCGGACTGGCGCAGCTCCAGCTGTTGCTGTCAACTGAGGATTGAATCAGCAGATGGATGACCTCCCTCCCTCCCTCTCTCTCTCTCTCTCTCTCTCTCTCTGCCTCTCCTTTTCTCTCTGTGTAACTCTGACTTTCAAATAAATAAAATAAATCTTTTTTTTAAAAAAAGAAGTTAACCATGCTGAATTCCCAAAGTTGGCCTCAAAAATTCAAAGCAAAAATTCTTATGAGAATAGATAGGCACTGTTTAAAGAAATAGCTCTCTTTTGAATATTTCAAACTTCCCACTTCTTTCACTCATCATCTGAGGATTTTTATGTGATAACATAGTTTAGAGAGGAGGGAAGGAGCAGAATACAATTTCTGCCACAGAGGCATCTTTGCTGATATAAACCCATCAGAACAGATAGCAATATAAATAAAAGCTGTACCTCATGAATTAACAAAAACTCCATCAGTACAACTAATGCTGACTTCTCTCTCCTTCCCTCTTTAGCTGCGCAAATATTCACAATAAAGCTGGTCAGTTCCAATGCACCACCACTGCCAGAGACTATTAAAAGATCTGATGTCCATAATGGGTACATAAAGGCTTTCAGCTTTCTTATACACAAGGTTCTTTTTTTGAGAACTTCCAAAAACCTTGGTAAAGGTCCTTGTAAGTCTCTGTATGAAAACAGCCACAGGCCTTTGAATAAAATGTGATTTTTGAGATAGAGACACCAAATCATGGAATATAAACTGCAAGGATTTTTCGCTGAATGGAAAGCAAGGATTTAAATTGACTACAACTTGGAAATATTCATAAGTTTAGTTAAGAGACTAAAGGCAGGGGTCAGCACTGTGGCCCAGTAGGTTAAAGCCCTGGTTTGCAGTGCTGGCCTCCCATATGGGTGCTGCTTTGAGTCCTGGCTGTTCCTTTTCCAATCCAGCTCTCTTCTAAAGCAGTGGAAGATGGACCAAGTGCTTGGGACCCTGCATCCACGTGGGAGACCCAGAAGTTCCTGGCTCCTGGCTTCGGATTGGCTCAGCTCCAGCTGTTGTGTCCATCTGGGGATTGAACCAGCAGATGGAACATTCTCTCTCTCTCTCTCTCTGCTTCTGCCTCTGTATAACCCTGCCTTTCAAATAAATAAATAAATCATTTAAAATTTTGGAACACAGCCAGAGAAGTGCAACGAGAGAAGTTTCTATAAATCAGTGCCTATATCAAGAAATTGGAATGACATCAAATAAATGCTCTAAAATACTTCTCAAGGACCTAGAAAAACAAGAATAATCCAAGACATAAATTAGCAGTAGAGAGAAATAATTAAAATTAGAGAAGGAATATACAAAATTGAAAAAATGATACAGATCAGTGAAATGAAAAGCTGATTTTTTGAAAAAAAAAATGATTCATTATTTTCCCAATTAACTAAACAAGAGGGAAGAGACCCAAATTAATAATTCAGACATAACAAGGAGAAGTTACAACAGATACTACAGAAATAAAAAGAAACATCAGGACTTACTACAATGATATGCCAACAAATTGCAATATCTGGAAGAAATGTGTAGATTTCTGCACAGATGCAATCTATCAAAATTGAGGCATGAAGACATAGAAAACCTAAATAGACAAATAACCAAGATGGAAATTGAATCAGTAATAAAGACCCTCCCAACAAAAAATGACTGAAGAATTTTACCAGACATTTGAAGAACTAAATCCAATTCTTCTCAAGCTACTCAAAACAACTGAAAGAGAGAGAATCCTCCCAAACTCTTTCTATGAAGCCAGCATCACTCTAATTCCTAAACCAGAAGAAGGTATCACAAAGAAAGAGAACTCCAGACCAATATCACTGAGGAACATAGATGCCAAAATCCTCAACAAAATACTTGCCAATTGAATCCAACAACACATCAAAAAGATCATTCACCCAGACCAAGTGGGATTTACTCCTGGTATGCAGGGATGGTTCAACATATACAAATCAATAAATGTGATACTTCATATAAATTGAAGAATAAAAACCATATGATTATCTCAATGAACATAGGGAATGCATTTGATAAATACAACTTTCATGATGAAAACCTAAAGCTAATTGGTTATAGCAGGAACATTCCTTACCAGAACTAGGTAAAATATGACAAACACACAGTCAGCATCATCCTGAATGGGGAAAAGTTGGAAGCATTTGCATTAAGATCTGGAACCAGACAAGGATGTCCACTTTCAACACTGCTATTCAATATAGTTCTGGAAGCTTTAGCCAGAGTCATTAGGCAAGAAAAAGTAATCAATGGGATACAAATTAGAAAGGAGGAAGTCAAATTATCCCTGTTTTCAGATGACATGATCCTATATATAAGGGGAACCCAAAAGACTCCACAGAGACTATTGGAACTCATAAAATAGTTTAGTAAAGCTGCAGGATATCAAATAAACACACAAAATCAATAGACCTTGTAGACACAGACAAAGCCATGGTTGATAAAGAACTTATAAGATCATCCCCATTCATAGTAGCTACAAAAAATCTAAATATCTTAGAATAAATTTAATCAAGGAAGTGAAACATCTCTACAATGAAAATTTCAAAACATTAAACAAATCAGACACTAAACAAATCCGATACTAAAAATGGAAGAATACTCCATGTTCATGAATTGGAATAATTAATATCATCAAAATGTGGATACTACTCAAAGCAATTTACGGATTCAATGCAGTCCCAATCAACACACCAAGAACATTCTTCTCAGAGCTAGAAGTAATGACTCTAAAATTCACATGAAATCATAAAAAAACAGGATATCTAAAGCAATATTAACAAAAATAAAGCTGAAGTCATCATAATACCAGATTTTAGGACATACTACAGGGCAGTTGCTATCAAAACAGCCTGGTAGTGGGCACAAAAATATGCCAAAAAATTGTAAAATCCAGAAGAAATGGATAGATTTCTTGACAGATACAATCTATCAAAATTGAGGCAATGAAGACATGGAAAATCTAAATAAACCAATATCCACGATGGGAATTAAATCAGTAATGAAAACCCTCCCAGCGAAGAAAATCCATGTAGATGAATGGAACAGAACAGAATCCTCATAAATCAATCCATATATCTATAACAAACTAATCTTTGAAAAAAAAAAAGCTAAAATCAATCTCAAAGAAAGGACAGTCTCTTCAACAAGAGAAAATTGGATCTATGCCTGCAGAAATATGAAAAAGCACCCCTACCTTACATCTTAAACAAAAAGCAACTCAACATAGATTGAGTTACTAGAGGAGAACACTGAGGATATTCCTCAAGACACTGTCATAAGCAAAGGCTTATTGAAAAAAAACCCGGAAGCACAGGCAATCAAAGCAAAAATAGACAGATGAGATTACATAAACCTAGGAATCTTTTGTACTGCAAAGGAAACACTCAACAAGGTGAATAGACAACTGGCAGAATAGGAGAAAATATTTGCAAAGTACTATACAGGTTTGGAATTAATATCCAGAATTATAAAGAACTCAAGAAACTTGACAACAGCATCATAAACAACCCAGGTAAAAAATGGGCAAATGACTTGAACAGGCGTTTTTCTAAGAATGAAATTCAAATGGCTTACAGACACCTGGAAAAGGGCTCAGGATCACTAGCCATCTGGGAAATGCAAATCAAAACCACAATGAGATTTCACCTTGCTGTAGTTAGAATGGCTTTCATACAGAAATCAAGAAACAGTAAGTGCTGGTGAGGATGTATGGGAAAAGGTACTCTAATCCACTGTTGGTGGGACTGAAAGCTCGTACATCCATTGTGGATGACAGTATAGAGATTCCTCAGAAAGCTGAAAATAGATCTGAAAATATGACCAAGCCTTCTCACTCCTGGGAATTTACCCAAATGAAATGAAATCAGCATATTAAAAAATTACCTGTATCCTCATGTTTATTGGAGTTCCAGTCACAATAGCCAAGCTAATGAACCCAGATGTCCGTCAAGTGATTATCTGATAAAGAAAATATGGTCTACATACACTGGTGGATTATTACTAAGCCATAAAAATGAATAAAATCCTGGTTTAATAAAATGGATGCAACTGGAAACCATTTTACTTAGTGAAATAAGCCACTTCCCTTAAGACAAATATCATGTTTTCCCCATATGGTTACTAACAGAGTAAAAAATATACTGTATATGAGCAAAACTGATATTTTGAGATTTTATTATTGTCTGTCACGCTTGTCTGTACTATTGAGCGACAGTGATTTTTGTTTTTTGTTTTTTTCTTCTTACTATTTGTTGAATTCTTTACTTAATAGAGAGTTAATTTTATGATTATAAAATAAACTGAAAGTATGTAATTGTAAAAATTTCAAGAATAAGAAAGGAAGAAGGAGAGAAAGTGGGAGTGTCGATGGGAGGGAGGGAATGGTGGTGCCACTATGCTCCTAAATTTGTATATATGAAATACATGAAATTTGTTCACCTTATATAAATAAAAAATTTAAAAAGAGGCAATTATCTGAATATTTGTTAACTAGAATCCATCATTTTATAACCTATTTGCAATGGTATTTCTAATGTATGTTAACCAAGTTTCATATTAATGATAAGGGGTACATCTTGGTTTCCTATTTTGTTCCATTGATCTCTTTGTGCAATAATACTGAAATTGTCCTGTGACTGGTTTCTGGTATCTTGAAATTTGCTAATAAAATTTTCCAATCTTCTTTTTCAGAAGATTTTTGTTTTGACCATATTTTTTTGTTCAATAATTAATTATTTAGTATGCATGTGTGAGACACAGGTGATATAGAAATGGACAAAGTAAAATTCCTACTTCTATGTGTTTTACATTCTAGTTGAGATTAAAGACCAAAAACAAAATTCAAAAAGGACAATTTGGCAAGGGATGATAAGAACTATGAAAGCAAATGTGCAATTGTAAGAGATATAACATGAAAACTAAGAATTAATAGACATTCAATCCTCCATATAGTCTTTTAATGTTTCCAGTTGCATAAAAGTTCTGTTGTAATTTAAAAAAGATACATAAAAATTGTACATATTTATGAAGTTCCATATGATGCTTTGCTGCATGTATTCAATGTATAATGTTAAAATCAGGATAAACCTATCTCTTCAAACATTTGCCATTTGTTGGGACTGGAATTGTGGCATAGTGGGTAAATCTGCCACCTGCAAGGCCTACACCCCATTTGTATGCCAGTTCCTGTTCAGCTGCTTTGCTTCTAATCCAGCTCTCTGTTGATGGCCTGAGAAAAGCAGCAGAAGATAGCCCTGGTGTTTGGGTCACCCATGCCACCCACATGGAGTCCTGTATGGAGTTCCTGACTCCTGGGGTGGTCAGCCTGGCACAGCCCTGGCAGTTGCAGCCAACTGGAAAGTGAACCAACTTATTGAAGATCTCCATCTCTCAGTCTCTCCTTCTCTCTCCATAACTCTGACTTTCAAATACAGGAATCAATCTTTTAAAAACCCAAAAATCCTAAACCCCCCAAAAAAGCATTTATCATTTCTTTAGGCTGAACTCACTAGAATTTGTTTCTTTTTTTTTCAAAAGTTATACAGTACATTATAATTATTTATAGTCACTTTGTTGTGCAATAGAACACCAGAAATTCTTGCTTCTACCTAATCATAACTTAGTATCTGTTATTAAACTCTTCTCGTCCCTTCTTAACACTGATTATCCTCAGCCTATGGTGACTACCATTCTATTCTCAACTTCTTTTTTTAAATTTGTATTAGAGACAAAGTTAGTCAAGGAGAGGGAGAGACAGAGAGAGAGGTCTTCCATCTGCTGGTTCACCCCTCAAATGGCCACAACAGCCAGAGCTGGGCCAATCCAAAGCCAGAATCCAGGAGCTTCTTCTGGGTTTCCCACAATGATGCAAAGGCCCAAGAACTTGGGCCATCCTCCACTGCTTTCCCAGGCTATAGCAGGGAGTTGGATTGGGAGAGGAGCAGCCAGGACATGTACCAGCACCCATATTGGATGCTTGCAATGCAGCTGGAGGCTTGGCCCACTATGCCACAACACCAGCCCCAGTGCACTCAAGTTTTATGAGTCTAACATTTGTGATACTTATTTTGCTTAACATAGTGATCTCCAGTTCCATTCATATCAGCACAAATGACTAAATTTCATCATTTTACGGCTGAGTCATATTTTATTGTATGAATATATCACATGTGCTGGTAGATACTTAGGCTGTTTTGATTCCTTAGCAATTATGAAGAAAGCTGCAATAAACATGGGGTGCAGATGTCTCTTCACCACACTAATTTTCATTCCTTTCAGATATATACCAGGTACTCTGATTGCTGGATCAGATGGTAGTTCTATTTTTAATTTGTTCTGTCACCTCCATACTATTTTTCACAGAGACCACACTAATTTATATCCTTATAAGTGTTCTTTTTTCTCCACATCATCCCCAGCATTTGTTATTTCTTGTCATTTTGGAGACAGCCATCAGAACTGGAGTGAAGTGATATCTCATTGTGGTCTTTATTAGCATTTCTCTAAAGATTAGTGATGCTGAGAATTTTCTTATGTACATTGGCTGTTTGTATGTTTTGCTTGAAAATGGCTATTTAGATCTATTCCTTATTTTAAATTTGGATTTTTTTTGCTATTGAATTGTGTTCTTTATTGAAATATGATTGACTTATGAATTGATTTTGGGAGATTTGATATGTGATTATTAATATCTTCTCTGTTACAAACATTGTAGGATCAATTTTACTTCTGAAAAAGATGGAGCAATAGAGACTTCATATAAATTTATACCTAAAACAATTTTAAAGATGAAAAATTGTGAAAGAATGTTTTCAAGACATTGGACATCAAGCAGCAAAGGAAAATGGTCCCCGAGAGACAGTAAATAAAGTAGTTTAAGAATACACCCACAATTGTTACTTTGTGACAATTCTCGGGCTTCCAGATGACAGAGCGAAACTGAGGTGACAGGAGGGAGACTTTTCTGGAAGACAATGGCAACTCATGTCTACAGGACAGTGCATTGGAGAATTGAGCCACACAAAGGAAAAACTCCAGAGATTGGCAGAAGCACTTGGGTACTAACAGTACTGATCAATACCCATGACCCTGAAAAATCTTTGAATATAGAATTAGATTGAAGAGTACCGCACTTACAATGGGCTACTAGTAGTGTCAGCTTCCACTAGCAAGAAGGAAAGAGCTTTAAGTCCACAGATCACAGGGCCAGTCCCAGAAAGGTCTTGCCTCAGTGATATTGTGTAGTTACACCCAGACAAAAATCACATCATCTTCCTGTCTGAAAGGCTCTACATACAAGCTCTAAAAGTGTTAAACTTTTTTTATATAACTTAACTGTGCCCCGGAAGAAAGTTCCTGTTTTAGATTTTATAGGAATAAAAAAAATCAGTATCCAACAAGGTAAATTTCATCACATATGGAATTCACTAAAAAAAATTCTTAGCATGCAAAGAAGAAAACTATGAGATTTAATGAGGAGAAAATCAGTCAACACTGCCACAGATGTTATAACTAGCCGAGAGGATATTAAAGCAGTTATTATAACTCTATTCCATATGTTCTCTACTTGGAAGAAACATTGAATATGTTAAATAGAGATGTGGAAGGTATCAGAGACAGCATTCGTCTGTCTCCCACATTGAATTCTTAGAGGTAAAACTGCACTGCCTGTAATGAAAAATACACTGGGTTGAATTAAAAGAATAACAACAGAATAGATATCACAGAAGGTAAGATTAAAAACTTGAAGAGTTAGCAGCAGAAAGAGTCCTAAATGAAACATAAAATGGCAATAAACACAATTATCAGTGACTTACAAGGTGATCTCGTACATCCTAATGTATCTAATTGAGTTTCTGATGAAAGGTGGGGAACAGATTGAAGCCACTGCTTAAATATATAAATTTGATTAAAATTACAAACACAGAGAGCCAAGAATCACTGTGGTTCTTTTCTTCTTACGCTTTTTCTTGTTTTTCATTTTTATATATTCTATCTGGTAAACAGACTTTATGCATTTCATATACACAAATTTAGAAACAGTGATTCTTCCCCATTATCCTCCCTCCCACCCATAGTCCAACCCTTCTTCCTCCCCCATCTCCTATTCCCACTCACAATTTTTACAAAGGTCTATTTTCAGCTTACTTTATACTCATAAGAGTAACCCTACAGTAAGTAAAAATTAGGCAAATAGTGTGAGTGAAAAAAAAAAAAAACACTGTGACTCAACAGCAGAGACAAGGGCTATGCTTAGTTAATTTTATGATTATAAAATAAATGGAAAGTGTGTCATTGTAAAAATTAAAAAGAAAGAATAAGAAAGGAAGGAGGAGAAAGAGCGGGAGCATGAGTGGGAGGGAATGTAAGGTGGGTAGTATCACTATGCTCCTAAATCTGTGAAATACATGAAATTTGTCCACCTTAAAAACTTAAAAAAAATTTTTTTAAAAGATTCAAGACTTTCCCCCTAAGATAAAAAAATAAGGCAAAAATGTCTACCCATAGCATTTACTTTTAACCTTGTTCAAGAGGCTCTGTCCTTTGCAATTAGGGAAAATAAGTGAAAGCTTATCTATATTTGAAATGGAGAAATAAAATAGTCTTTACTAGCAGACCCTATAATTGTCTTGAAAATAGGATGTAGTCTTTACAAAGCAACTGGAACAAATAAGCAAATTTAGAAAGTTTGCAGGACACAAGATCACTATAGAAAAACAATTTAAAAAATCAGAAATTGAACTAAAAATAAGCACAACCATTTGCAGTAACATTAGAAAAAAGAATTTAGGTATAAATCTTATTAAAGAAATACCAAAACTGTACTCTGATAACTATAAGACATTTCTGAGAAAAAATAATAAAAACTTAAATCAGTGGAGAGATATACTGAATTCATGGGTGGAAATTTTCAATGTTATTTTTTTTTTATTTTTATTTTTTTTGACAGGCAGAGTGGACAGTGAGAGAGAGAGACAGAGAGAAAGGTCTTCCTTTGCCGTTGGTTCACCCTCCAATGGCTGCCGCGGCCGGCGCGCTGCGGCCGGCGCACCGCGCTGATCCCATGGCAGGAGCCAGGAGCCAGGTGCTTTTCCTGGTCTCCCATGGGGTGCAGGGCCCAAGCACCTGGGCCATCCTCCACTGCACTCCCGGGCCACAGCAGAGGGCTGGCCTGGAAGAGGGGCAACCGGGACAGAATCCGGCGCCCCGACCGGGACTAGAACCCGGTGTGCCGGCGCCACAAGGCGGAGGATTAGCCTAGTGAGCCGCGGCGCCGGCCTTCAATGTTATTGAAATGTCAATTCCCCCTACATTGATCTATGGATTCAAAGCATTCCTAAAAAATTCCAGAAAGCTTTATAAAAATGAAAGTTAATGGGATGGATTCTAAAATTTATATGCAAATGCAGAGGATCTGAAACAGATAAAACTCTGAAAGAACAAAGTTAAAAGACTAACAGTATCTGAACTCAAAAGTTTTATAAAAGCACAGCAAAATGACAGACAACTAGATCAGTGATACAAATAGAGAATCTAGAAACAGACCTCATACACACAGACAAATGATTTTCATCAAAGATGTAAAAGTAACTCAATGGAAAATGCTTGAACAATTTAATATTCATGATCAATAATAACAAGATTTTTAAAATCAATATCCCACATCTATAAAAGTCAACTAGTGACTTGGAGTTAGGTAAAGATTTCTTAGACACAACCAAAAACATGATACATAAATTAGAAAGTTGAAAAAGTGAATTTTATTAAAATTAAAATAATGATTATAAATGACAAACTGGATTTTATTAAAAATAGTTATTATTTAAAATGTTTTATTAAAATAATTATTATTTAAATGATACTGTCAAGAAAATTATAAATAAGTAAACAAAAACAAGCCATAGACTGGGAAAAATATTTGAAAAACATCTAACTGATGAAGCCCTTATATCCAGAATATAAAAAGAACTGACTTCACAGGAAAACAAGTCAGTTAAAAAGATGAGCAAATTATTTGAACAAACAATTCACCAAAAAACATGCAGATGACAAATAAGCCTGTGAAGATTCTCAATATAATTTGTCATTAGGTAAATGGAAATTAAAACACTGTAAGACACTATTATTCATCTAAAATTAAAAGCCTGGCCACTCCAGTAACAGTGAGTATGTGCAGCAACTCAACCAACATTCTCATACATAGTTAGTCGGAAAATAAAATGGTAAAACTACAACAGAAACCTGCTTGGCAGCTTCATAAAAGTTAAATATTTAGCTATTATATAATACAGCTATGACCTCCTAGAACTCGAGACATGAAAAGATGTCCATAAAAAATTTTACATGCATTTCCATGAGGATTATATCATGTACAAAACTGGAAACAAAACCCAAAATATCCATCAACAGAAGAATGGATAAGCAAATTATCATATTCGTGTGGTGGATACTACTTGGAAATTAAGTGGCATTGAATATATTGTTCTGTGACCTGGCTAAGTTTGCTTAGGAGTTCTGGCAGCTTTTTATAAACTGCATCCGATTTTCTCACAGACAATTATGGAGCCTGAAAGTAAGGAGAATTTCAATTCTGCACTTGTAATCTGGATGGTTTTATTACTTTTTTTCTGCCTGATATTCAAAATAATTATGCTAATTTCACTAGACAAAAAATAGCCATATACTGTAGACTTTGTTTTTTATAAAATTCTAGAAAGTGCAAATGCATCCAAAGGAAAAGAACACAAATCAGTCATTTTCTGGAGAGTAAGGGATGGCAGAAGCAGGAGGCATTGGGAAGGATTAAAAATGAGTATGAGACTGCTGGCTGCAGAGATTCAGTTTATATAAGGACATACACAGGCTGAAAGTGAAAGGATTAGAAAAATATATCTCATGCAAATGGGAACCAAAAGGGAACAGAGGTGACCATATTTATATTTGAAAAAAAATACAATTTAATTTAAAAATGGTCACAAGAGACAAAGAAATAAACAATGTAAGCAAAAAAGGGCCATTTCATTAGGGATTATAAATACATATTCAGAGATAAGAGCAAAGGATACAAATAAAAGGAATAAAAGGAAAACATTTGCAGAACTGAAGGAAGAAATTAAGTAACAAACTAATAGTATAACTTAGTCCTTTATTTTCAAAAACGAATTGATAAACTGGAGAGAAGGTCAATAAAAAATAGAATGAAAGATAGCAAGTATTGATGAGGATTGAGACAAAAGTCCTTATAGAGTGTTGGTGAAAATGTAAATTAGCACAGCTATTATGAAAAACTGGATGAAGCTTTCTCAAAATACTAAAATTAGAGTTACACTGAGATCCACAATTTAATTTCCAGATATTAACCCAAAAGGTACGAAACCATTATGTCAAAGAATATCTGTGTTCCCATGTTCATCACAGTATTATTTGCTACAGCCAAGTTATGGAATCAACCTAAGTGGTTGTGTAACATATGAGTGGCTAAAGAAAATGTGGCTTCTAAAAATAATAGAATACTATCCAATCTCTCTCTCTCTTTCTCTCACACACACACACACACACACACACACGCAGAGCCATGACAAAATGCCATCATTTGCAGAAAATGACTGAAATTGGAGGTTATAATATTAAGTGAAGTAGGCACAGGGAGACAAATACTGCATGTCTTCGTAACATATGCAGAATCTAAAAAATCGAACTCATACGAGCGAAGAGCAGAATAGTAGAGAATTATGGGATTCTGGGTAGGGATTAGGGGAATAGGAAGATGATGGTCAGGGGTTACAAAGCTTCAATTAGACAGCGGAACTGTTGTCAAACAGATATAGAATTGTAATTTTGCGAGATGAGAAAGTCCTAGAGATTTATTGCACAAGGTGCATGTAGCTACTTCTGTATTACACATTTAAATCATTAATTTGGTAAATTTTATATCATGGCTTTTACCACAATAGAAAAAAAGGGACACAAGGAGACTTTCAGGGTCATGTGCATGATTTTTTTCATAGATGTCATCATATATCAAATCTTATGTTTTTTAAATATGTGCATTTATTTGTATCTAACTGTATCTCAATAAAGGTATTAAAAATAAGCAGTAACAAAATAAAAATAAACAGTATACCCTCATTTTTGTTCAGCTTTGATCTGCTATTTCCCATAGAACTACTTGATTTATGTTCTTGGTCATCTTAATGGGTTCTTAGCATTTCAGGTTGTTAGTATTTCTAACATGGAGTTGAATATATCTATAATGTGCCTAAAACTCTAAATAGCCAAAGCAATCTTAAATAAGAAAACTCAAGTCAGAGGCATCACAATATCACTCCATCCCACTAGCCAGCCCTGTCTGTAAGGAAACTATGGTGTTCCCAGAGCTGCTGTCTGTGTGTTCCTCCCAGCCAAATTCAATGTTGGTGGGGAAGGTGGGTTTTTCTCTCTGGTTAGGTCTGTGGGAGATAGGACAGCAGCTACCTGCCTGTGTCCAAAAATGGCCTGAGTCCTTCCCCCACTTGACTGCAGGTTTCTGCTATAGCAGGGAAGGGGAGAGGTAGAGAGATGCACTGCCTTTTTTTTTTTCCTGCCTCTGGGTGCTTGGTTGCCTGCTGTCTTAGAGTGTCCCTGTGGCACTCTAAAAGCAGTTCACCAAGCTCTCCCTCCTACTGCATCAGCAGTGCCGTGGGCCCATGGATTCCTCTCTCACCTGGCTCATCAGGGTCCACATCTTCCTCCCTGGATCCACGCTTTTGTTATCTTCTATTGTGTATTTGCTCTTTTGATGCAGGTCTGGAACATTCCTATTTCTTTCACAGGGTCTTCTTCTGTGGATCTCCCACAGCTTTATCCTAACAGTGTACCTTCTCCCTCTTTTTAAATATTAACTTCATTCCACATAAATCAGACCTTTCTGTTGCTTTTCCACCATCTTGAAACTCCTCAATTTCCTTTATAATCACAGGTTTAACGCACCACTAACCATAGTGTTCAACGAGTGAAAAGTAGAAAGACTTCTGGGTTGAACTCTATTTAGAGGAGCATTAAGTCTTTGACTATAGAGTAAATTAAAAATATGTTATCTCCAAAATTAAAAAAACAAAACTTTTAATCTATGAACATGGGATATCTTTCCAACTTTCAGCTTTAATTTCTTATAGCTACATTTTGAAGTTTCTAGTGTAGAAGCTTTTAGTCCCCTCAGTTAAATTCAATCCTTAAATATTTTATTAGTTTTTATGCTATTGTAAAGGAAATTACTTTCTTAAGTGCCTTTTTAAATAGTGATGCTTTAATGTTGACTGGAAGTCCTCTAACTTTATTGAATTTATTTATTAGGTATTTTTTCAGGCTTTAATCAAGTATAATTGAGAAATAAAATTGTATATATTTATATTGTATTAGATATAGCTTGCATTATATGTGCATGTATAAATGCACATATTATAAATCAATATAAATGTAATTAGCATATTAATCACTTTAAATACTTTTTTGTGTGTTGTAAGAAGTTAAAAAAACCTTTCCTATGCTGAATATTTTCTCCCATTTTATAAAAAAGTTTATTTATTTGAAAAGCAATGTGACACATTACCTCAGACTTACCCCTAAGGGTAAAGCTAAAAACTTGCTATGGAACATCAAAATCTCATTAAGTTGGCAGGTACCAATGCTATCTTACTATTTAAAGTGATCAGTTTAAGTTCATAACTGATCATAAAGATAGGATTAAGTATCAAAGGATTACATAAATAAGACCAAGCATCTGCTAATAACAATTGATAGAATTAAAAGGGGGAGAATGACCCAACATGGGAAGCAGGACACACAGCAGACTCATAGCATGACAAATGTCCTAAACAGCACCCTGGCCTCAGAATCAGCCCTTAAGGCATTCAGATCTGGCTAAAAAGCCCATGAGAGCATTTCAGGCATGGAAGCCAAGACACTGTGCCAAAAATTGACTTAAATGAAAGATCTCTGTGAGTGAGATCCTGGTGGAAACAAGGGGCCATCAAAGGAGGAGGTACCTTTCTCTGAAGGGAGGAGAGAACTTCCACTTTGACTATGGTCTTGTCTAAATATGGTCGGACTTTGTGAACTCAAGAGGCTTCCATAGCCTTGGCTTCTCATGACAAGAGCCTCAAGTGATCACTGACATCATAAATAAGAGTGTCAATTGTTAAATCAACAACAGGGGTCACTGTGCACTTACTCCCCCATGTGGGACCCCTGTTCTTAATGTGTTGTACCATGAGAATTAACAATAAAACTTGTCTTCAAACAGTATTTTATACTTTGTGTGTCTGTGTGGGTGCAAATTGTTGAAATCTTTACTTAATATACAGAAGATCAACTCTATACTAAGATAATTAAAAATGAATCTTAATGAAGATTGGGATGGGAGAGGGATTAGGAGGTGGGATGGTCTGGGGGTAGGGGGGTGTTTATGGGGGAAGAACTGCTATAATCCCGAAGTTGTACTTATGAAATTAATATTTATTAAATAAGAGGTTTCTGAAAAAAAAGAAAAAGCACTGTGACACACAAACACAGAGAAACACACATACACACACACACACAGATTTGAGAGTGAAAGCAAGAGCAAGTGCAAGAACAAGAGAAAGAAACAGAGATGTATGTCTCCCATTCAGTGGTTTATCCTTAAATGCCTGTAGCAGCTGGACTAGCCAGGTTTGTTTTGGTATGGTGATTCTGGTTTTGTTTGAGAGAATCCCTTCCACTTCAATTTTCTGAAATAGTTTCAGAAGAATTTGTGCTTATATTTCCTTGAGTACAGGGAAGTCATGAGAGTCCTGGGACTTTCTTTTGACAATCATGTTATGTTGGCACTTTGAATAAATTGGTACACTGCCTTCTGCCCTCCAGTGCTGCTGATGTTAAATTTGCTTATAATCTCCCAGAGAATTATTTGTGTGTAATGGAGTGCAGCAGCCTCCCTGCTTCAAGATTCTTCGGTCATTGCCCTTAAAAAAAATTGATTGTTGCCAGCACCGTGGCTCACGAGGCTAATCCTCTACCTGTGGCACCAGCACCCCGGGTTCTAGTCCCGGTCAGGGCGCCGGATTCTGTCCCAGTTGCTCTTCTTCCAATCCAGCTCTCTGCTGTGGCCCAGGAGTGCAGTGGAGGATGGCCCAGGTCCTTGGGCCCTGCACCTGCATGGAAGACCAGCAGGAAGCACCTGGATCCTGGCTTTGGATTGGTGCAGCACGCCAGCCACAATGCGCAGGCCATAGTGGCCACTTGGGGGGTGAAACAATGGAAAAAGGAAGACCTTTCTGTCTCTCTCTCACTGTCTCACTGTCTAACTCTGCCTGTCAAAAAAAATTGATTGTAATATGTCTCAGTGAGGATCTTTGAATTCACCTAACTGAAGTTTTTGGTGAGCTTGATGTTTGTTATAGTCATGTATTTCATCAAACTGGGAGATTTTTAGCCATTACTGTCCATGTCTTTTTTGATCCTTCCTCTTTCCCCTCTCCTTTTGTTGACTCACAAAACGATCCCACCTGACGGTGTCACACATGATTTTTAGGCTCTGTTCTCTTGAATCTTTTCTGCTTCTTAGGTTTGCTTATTTTCTTCGTTCTATCTTCAATTTTGCTGATTCTTTCTTTCATCTGTTCAGATCTGCTTCTGGATCCCTCTAGAGAACTTTTCATTCCTGTTTTTGTTGTTTTCAGCTCTTAGAATTTTTTCCTTCTGTTTCCTTTCTCTTTAATGATATTCTTATTTTGTTCATAGTTTTCCTTACTTTCTCCACTTTTTTAATTCTTTGCACATTTTATTCACTATTAAAGTCTTCATCTACTATATCTGCCATCAAGCCCTATTCAGGTACAGTGTCAGTTGATTTTTTTCTTTTCGATGGACCACACATTTCTATTTCTTTATATACCTTTGAATTTTTATTGACAAGTGGAGATTTGATTCTAATATTATAGTAACTCTGGAAAGCAGATTTTCCCTATTCCCCAAGATGTGCTATTTTTGTTCATTTTTCTTGATTATTTATAATAAGCTTTCACTGTGCTTTTAGCAGCTTGAGATGTTAACTTAAGACCTGCTTGGGTCTTTTCTGAGCTCTTCTTTGAGCATGCAGTCACTTTCACATTTTCCCCATGTAAGCAGTTGTTTTTCAATATTCTAATCTCCTTTAAAGCATGGCTCACAAAAAGGAAAATGAGAACAATGGAGAAAAAATATGTTGTCCTTTTGAGTTTACTGGATATTTCAGCTGTGGGGGGGGGACTTAGCACAATGTGGGTAGGTGCAAGAAAAATGCCTTCCAATTTTTGAAGATACTTCTCTCGCCAGATGTAGCACTCAGTGATCACAGCACAGATCCTGATAGTTGAAGGAGAAGGCTTGGTTTTGTCCAGGCATTTCCTGGATGCTTCCTGCAAGCTGCTCCAAGAGCGTGAGCACAGCTGCTGCCAAGGAGCTGACAGTGGGGGATGGGGAATTTGTGGTGTTCCTGCACTGAAAGCTGAAATTTGCTGAAATTAAGCACAATGTACCGTCCAACCATTTCACCATATTTGCAAACACTTAACAGAGTATAGAATTTTAAGTATTTGAAGTATTTACAACTGACAATATAATTGTTTTATAGGTTGAGAGATTCTTAGAGCTTTCTACTCATCATCTTCTTATAATGTTCTCCCTCAGCTTTTAAAAGAAAACTTTAATGAATGTAAATTTCATAGGTACGACTTTAGGAATGTGGAGATTCCTCCCCCTGTACTTGCCCTCCCACCCCCACTCTTCTCCCACCTCCTTCTCCCTCTCCCATCCCATTCTTCATTAAGATTCATTTTTAATTAACTTTATATACAAAAGGCATACTAAGTAAAATTTCAACAATTAGCACACACACCCACACACAAAATACTGTTTGAGAACAAATTTTGCAGGTAATTCTCATAGTACAACTCATTAAGAACAGAGGTCCTACATGGGGAGTCAGTACACAGTGATTCCTGTTGTTGATTTCACAATTGACACTCTTATTTATGACATCAGTGATTACCAAAGGCTTTTGACATGAGTTGACAAGGCTATGGAAGCCTTCTGAGTCCACAAACTCCATCTGTATTTAATCAGGGCCATAAGCAAAATGGAAGTTCTCTCCTGCTTTCAGAGAATATTACATCCTTCTTTGATGGCCCCTTATTTGCACTGGTGTCTCACAGAGATTCTTCATATAGGCTTGCTCTCTCTTTTCTTTTTCCACTTGGCTTTCCATGCCTGAAATGCTGGACGAATTGTCAAGTTTCCCAATACACACACTCACACTTTTACATCCAGTATTCCAACTACAGATTTACTAACTTTACTTTATGTAAAATAGCTTGTACCATTTACTTTCACCCTCGGACACCATGGTAAAGACTCTGTTGATGGAAATTCAAGAGAAACTTTCAGGACGACTTCTCTCACTCCTTAGCTCTATCTATTGATTCCATGCAATATCCTACTTTGTTACGTAACACTAAAATCACCAAGCGCACACTTAGTCACACAAACCCAGAGCAGGAACTCCGATTTCTAAATCTACCCAATGACATATAGGCAGATTTCCAATTCATTATAAACCAACACTCTTTGACATCCACAAGTTACAACTATGTACTTGTTTTGACTGGAAACAAAAGGGCCAAACCATACTACCTACAGTAAAGCTTCCCCCTCACCCCCAAAGAAACATAAAAATACATTATTCTTCTTCCAGACCATGCATTTTACACGTCCAAACATCCTCTTGATGCTGTTAGGAACTTTACCCTTGAAGACTGACATGTATTTCTAGTTAAAAGGTATAACCACCCCATTGCTACCCTAGCAATGCACCCCAATTCCAGGCATCCCTGCAAACCTAATCCTCTTGATGTTAGCTTCCCACCAAAACTCATTCAGTTTGGGGTAAAGGCAAACATCCTTCCCCAATTACATATCAAACATGTGAAAACTGGACAGGATGTGGCTTAAAAGCTTTTGTTTTGGCTTCTGTAACAGAATAGCATGTGCTGCAGTACAACACTGCTGAGCTTCTGTGTTCCCTCTTAAGAGAGCTCCCAGCAGAGTGCTTGCCCTGTTCCCCAGTGACACCTGTCAGCCAGTCTCAGGGAGTCCCAGCGTCACTCAGCTGCTTCAGCACCGCTCTCTGAACAGCTTCTGCCACAGAGTGGTGCAGTCTTAACAGGTCTCTGGCACACCAAGCCCATTGCTAAAATAAGGGAACCGCGAGTGAACTATGGTCTTTCCTGTCAAGAAAGCCAAATCATTAGGTATTAATTAATGGCAGGACAAAAGCCCCACAAATGTCGACCCGAAACTTCATTAATTGGCCATCACCGGACACAAATTGAGAAGATCTGACACACTCTGTATTATAGGCAGACAGAGCATGGCCTGGTGCTGAGTTTTGTGAAAATTCAATTAACTCAACCATCTAGTAGATGCATAAAGACAGAGGGAGAACGCTATTAGGTGTATTAGAATTGGTGCTGTGTAATCATGTTAATTTGTGGTTTGCGAAGAATACCATGTAATCACTAACACATAGCAGGTTATCAGTAAGTTATACAGATGTTTTAGGTCACAGACATTATTTTACGAATGGCATAAATGAAACGCTACCTTAGAAGGGTAGTGAAATTTTTCAGCCGATTTCGCCAACCTGATCCTACCAGGCACCCCTGAAGCAAGCAAGCTTCAATGGCCTAACAGGAAAAGGTGTGGGAAACCGGCTGCGACGCTGATCTTCCCAAGGCCTTCTCCAGGGCCTTCCACGCACCACTCCGTAATTTTATTCAATGAAACTTTAGTGTTCTCACACCCAGAGAGACTCACAAGGTGCACACTGCACCCATCTGCGGGACATGGAGTCCCCCACAAACTCCCACCAGCTCTGTGGGCGACCGTCCTCCGCCTGCCCGCTCTCCACACGCACCAAGCCGCGACCATCTCCACACTCCAGGCGCCCAGGCCCAGTCCTGTCCGACCTGTCATCCTTCCCAGGAAAAAGCCCCCAAGGGGCGGCCCAGCACCAGCGCCTCCTCGCCACAGCCAACTTCAAGCAACCACACGCAGAGTAGGCCACCGACACTTTCCGGGGCCACGCAGTGAAGCAACCCCCAAAAAGCTAAATTAAAAATGTTTCAGGCCGCCCCAACCGAGGCGCAAACTTGGGCTTTCCACCGGCAGTAGAGCCCAAGACGCGGCCAGGAAGCTTGGGAGCTGCGAAGCCTGCCTTGCAACGGGGCCGCCCCCGTCCCGCCGCCGTGGAAGCCCCGCGCGCCCCTCGCCCGCGGAGCACGCGCCCGGGCGCCAGCAACTTACCGCACCGCTTGCACAGCACCCGGCCGACCCCTTTCTTGAGGTTCCGGAAGAGGCTCGGAAGGCGGCCGGCGCGCGGCGGCTGCTGCTGCTGTCGGTCTCCGGTTCCATGAAGAAGATGTAGCTGCTGTCCTCCTTGAGCCTCCCGCAGGACGGGGAAGCTGGGTGGCCCCAGGTCCCCAGGCGCACCGTGAGCAGAGTCCTTCTTCAAGCCCGGCTTTCACCGCCCACACCTGGTGCACCTTCACCAGACAGGGCGCCTCCTCCTCCGCAGGCTCGCCGGGGCTGGGCACCGGGGTCGTGGGCCGGGAGGGCAGGGTCCCGTGGGCGGCGGACAGCGGGTCCTCGGCGGGCAGCCCCAGCGCCCCCGGCCGGCGGCTGGCTGCTGGCGCTCGCCGCCCCACGCCCCTGCCTGGCCGGCCGCCGCCGCCGCGTTCCTGTCGAGCGCCCCCTGCTGCCGCCGCGGCGGGCGCACCTTTCCCTGGATCACCGCGGCGGCGCGCTGAGCCGGCTCCTGCACCGAGCCCGCGCTGGGCGGGGACGAGTAGCACACCGAGCCCCCGCGGGAGCCGAGTCGTCGCCGGCCGCCGCCCCCGGCGCCAGGGCCGCGGTCCCCAGCAGCACCAGCAGGGGTGGCGAGCAGGCGGCAGGGCCTGGACTCCCAGAGCAGCACCCAAAAATAATTGTGTGTTAATTACAGAGTTCAACCAATAGTATTACGTAGAACACAAAAAATACTAAAAGGGATAAAGTATTAAGTTGTTCATCAACAGGACAAAGGCTGGTCAACTCACTGTTTCTCATAGTGTCCACTTTACTTCAACGGGTTTCTTTTTTCGTGCTCAGTTAATTGTTACCGATCAGGGAGAACATAAGATATTTGTCCCTTTGGGACTGGCTTATTTCACTCAGCATGATGTTTTCCAAATTCCTCCATTTTACTGCAAATGACAGGATTTCATTGTTTTTTACTGCTGTATAGTATTCTATAGAGTACATGTCCCAAAATTTCTTTATCCAGTTTGCTGTGGATGGGCATTTGGGTAGATTCCAAGTCTTAGCTATTGTGAATGGAGCTACAATAAACAATGCAGTACAGACAGCTCTTTTATTTGCCAATTTAATTTCCTTTGGGAAAATTCCAAGAAGTGGGATGGCTGGGTTGTATGGTAGGGTTATATTCAGGTTTCTGAGGAATCTCCAGACTGACTTACATTCTGGCTTTACCAGTTTGCATTCTCACCAAAAGTAGGTTAGTGTCCCTTTTTCCCCACATCCTCGCCAGCATCTGTTGTTGGTAGATTTCTCTATGTGAGCCATTCTAACTGGGGTGAGGTGAAACCTCATTGTGGTTTTGATTTGCATTTCCCTGATGACTAGTGATCCCAAACATTTTTTCATGTGACTGTTGCCCATTTGGATTTCCTCTTTTGAAAAACGTCTATTTAGGTCCTTGGCCCATCTCTTGAGTGGGTTGTTTGTTTTGTTGTTGTGGAGTTTCTTGATCTCTTTGTAGATTCTGGTTATTAACCCTTTATCTGTTGCATAGTTTGCAAATATTTTTTTCCCATTCTGTTGGTTGCCTCTTCACTCTCCTGACTGTTTCTTTTGCAGTACAGAAAGTTCTCAATTTGATGCAATCCCAAATGTTAATTTTGGCTTTGACTGCCTGTGCTTCCAGGGTCTTTTCCAAGAAGTCGTTGCCAGTACCTATATCTTTCAGGGTTTCTCCAATGTTCTCTAAAAATTTGATAGTGTCGGGTCATACATTTACGACTTTAATCCATGTTGAGTGGATTTTTGTGTAAGGTGAAAGGTAGGGGTCTTGCTTGTTTAACATGTGATGGACTGAGGAAACAGATGAATAAACCCATTGACTTAAAACTTCATAGGTAATCAACAAATGGTAGTTACATTTCCAATGGGTAATACCTTGAATATACTATCTTTGGTATGTTAAACAAATGATTCCTATTCTCAAGAGAATATTTTTTTTGATCAAATAAACAAACATAGTAAAAACAGTGTTGGGGCTAAGATCTCTGTTTATTTCTTAACGGTTAGTTTCTGAATGATATTTAAAGAACATAGATCTTAGTAAAAAAAAAAAAAAAGGAATGGAATGGGGCTGGCACTGTGGCACAGCAGGTTAACACCCTGGCCTGAAGCACCAGCATCGCATATGGGTGCTGGTTTGAGTCCTGGCTGCTCCATTTCTGATCCAGCTCTCTGCTATGGCCTGGGAAAGCAGTAGAAGAGGACACAAGTCCTTGGGTCCCTGCACCTGCATGGGAGAACCGGAGGGCCAGCTCCGGCCATTGTGGCCAGTTGAGGAATGAACCATGAGATGGATGACCTCTCTCTCTCTCTGCCTCTCCTCTCTCTGTGTAACTCTGACTTTCAAATTAACAACAACAAAAACATTTTAAAAATCTATTTTTTTTTAAAAAAAGGAATGGGAATAGGAGAAGGAGGAGGAAGAAGGGTGGGAGTCCAGATGAGATGGTGGGTAGGGTTGGAAGAATCACTATATTCCTAAAGTTGTATTTATGAAATGCATGAAGTTTGTATAATTTAAATAAAAGGTTTTCTGTTAAAAAATAGTTTCCTAAGAAACTATGTTCCACTGGGACAAAAATCCTTGTTTTCTTGAACAAGATCAAAACCTAATGAAAATTACCTGTTAAACATCTCTCTCCAAGATGGCTACATTGGGGGGAATTGTTTCTTAATAATTGGATCCATGCCAACCCACATTTAGATTTCAACTTCACCAAAGTTGCTTTTGTCTACTCTAACCCATGCAGTTTATTTGGGCAGGAGATTCAGGAGGCAAGTCATCAGAAACAGGTTTGCTTTGAGTACGCTGTAGCACTATACTTGGGAAATTTGAAAACACAACCTTGCAGATAGCACAATCCTTCTGTAAAATTCTCAAATTATTCAACTTTGGATTCAAACAGAGCATGCCACGTAGCAGTTGTTCAAATATTATAAAATAATAGATATTTGGGGGAATACAGGTCATCCATCCATTCTTACGTAACATCACTAACTTAAATTTCCTGATCATCTAAGAACACACAGCAACAAAATTTAGAGAACTCATATACGCATTGAAAACTGTAATGTCCACTTTTGCTATTTAAAAATAAAAATTCTAACAATGTTCTCAATTCCTCACAAAAACTTTTTTCATTTTACTTTTCTTTGTAACAAATTGCTTGAGTCAGTTAAAAGGCTATTGTTTACTGAATTTCACTATCATTTACTAACATAAAGCTCGTCAAAATATCCATTCAGAAAGAGCCATTTAGAAAGCAACAGACACTTTCCGGGGCCACGCAGTGAAGCAACCCCCAAAAAGCTAAATTAAAAAAAGATTCAGGCCGCCCCAACCGAGGCGCAAACTTGGGCTTTTCACCGGCAGTAGAGCCCAAGACGCGGCCAGGAAGCCTGGGAACCGCCAAGCCCCCCTTACAACGGGGCCGCCTCCGTCCCGCCGCCGTGGAAGCCCCGCGCGCCCCTCGCCCGCGGAGCACGCGCCCGGGCGCCAGCAACTTACCGCACCGCTTGCACAGCACCCGGCCGACCCCTTTCTTGAGGTTCCGGAAGAGGCTCGGAAGGCGGCCGGCGCGCGGCGGCTGCTGCTGCTGTCTGTCTCCGGCTGCCTGAAGAAGATGTAGCTGCTGTCCTCCTTGAGCCTCCCGCAGGACGGGGAAGCTGGGCGGCCCCAGGTCCCCAGGCGCACCGTGAGCAGAGTCCTTCTTCAAGCCCGGCTGTCACCGCCCACACCTGGTGCACCTTCACCAGACAGGGCGCCTCCTCCTCCGCAGGCTCGCCGGGGCTGGGCACCGGGGTCGTGGGCCGGGAGGGCAGGGTCCCGTGGGCGGCGGACAGCGGGTCCTCGGCGGGCAGCCCCAGCGCCCCCGGCCGGCGGCTGGCTGCTGGCGCTCGCCGCCCCACGCCCCTGCCTGGCCGGCCGCCGCCACCGCCGCGTTCCTGTCGAGCGCCCCCTGCTGCCGCCGCGGCGGGCGCACCTTTCCCTGGATCACCGCGGCGGCGCGCTGAGCCGGCTCCTGCACCGAGCCCGCGCTGGGCGGGGACGAGTAGCACACCGAGCCCCCGCGGGAGCCGAGTCGTCGCCGGCCGCCGCCCCCGGCGCCAGGGCCGCGGTCCCCAGCAGCAGTACGAGCAGCATTGGCGGCGGCTGCGGAGGCGGCGGCGAGCGGGCGGCGGGGCCCGGACTCCTGGAGCTGCGTGGTGCGAGTCGCCATCTCATGGTGTGAGGTGCGTGCAGGCTGCCGGCTGTCGGGTGGGACTCTTCCTCGCTCTCTGGCGCTGCCTCCTTTTCCTTCTCCTCCTCCCCGCTCCCCCACCCTTCTCCTCTTATTTATTTATTGGGGGGGGGTGAGGGTAGGAAAGTTGTTTATGGGAGGAGGTGGGGAAGAAGTGGGTGGAACCACAGAAAGGTGAAGAGTTATAAGGAGAGGAAAAAAAAAAAAAAGCAAAATTAAGAAAAAAAGCCGCTGCCGCCGCCTCGGCTGCAGGGAGCGATAGGTTCCGCGCCGCCGCGCCCGAGCCGCGCTGTCGGGGCTGCTGTCGCCGGAGGACGACGCGGAGGTGGCGGAGCTGCTCGGCGGGTTACCGTCCTTTGTGTGAAGTGATGCTGCTGGGGCTGCGAGCGAGCGGCGCGGGAGCGCGCGAGGGAGAGCGCCCTTGAGGCGGGGCTGCGTGCCTGGAAGTCGCTGGGTGCCTGGGCGCTGCCCTGCGCCTCGCCGCCCCGTTTACCTGTGGTGCAGGCTCGCGTCGCGCCTCCCTGCCCCTTGCTGCTTCGGAAGCCCGGCCCGCCGGTCGCTCCCGCTGGGTCTGCCCTTTCCCTCGCGGTCTGCGCGGCCGCTGCTGCTGGTGCAATGGGAGGACGAGATGGCGAACAGGCTGCAGTGCGAGTGGGCTGCGGAGATTCACTGGGGCTGGGAGGTGACGCTTCAGGAGCAGGGACCTGTTAGCGAGTGCAGGACAGCACCGACGCGGGTGACAGGCAGGCCGGGCTGCGGTGCGCTCAGCCAGGCACGCGGGACACGCTGACAAGTTTCAGGTGAACCGGTGTCTTGACAGTCAGAAGGAAGCAACATGCTGTGGTAGATCAGCAATTAAACTAACTCATCACACCTTTTTTCTTGTGTGACGCCTCTGACTCCGTGCCTCAGTCACTCCAGGCTTCGTGACACCTGTGATTTCTTTCCTCCAAACTCCTGTTCCCCGAGATTTCATAACAAATGTGCTACTGCTGAGAGGACCTTAGCTTGAAGAAAAGATTTGCTTGGTCAGGCCACGTTGTATGAAGTTTACGACACTTTAACACTTAAATGCAAATCCAAAAGATTTGATATGAGGTAAGGTCATCTTCATTCATTTCCAGAATTTTTTTGATTTCTCTTACAACACACTGTTCATTTAGAAGCATGTTGTTCAGTCTCCAGGTGTTTGCATACATTCTTGAGATTCTTGAGTTGTCGGTTTTGAGCTTAAATCCATTGTGATCTGAGAAGGTGGATGGTATGGTTTTGATTTTTTTGAATTTGCTGAGACTTGCTTTATGGCCTAGTGTATGGTCTATCCTAGAGAGAGTCCCTGCACCACTGAGAAGACTGTGTATTCTGCAACTGTGGGGTGAAAAGTTCTATTGATATCAGTTAGGTCCATTTGGTCTGTAGTGTCAATTAGCTCTGTTGTTTCCTTGATTTTCTATCTGTTAGATCTACCCATTGATGAAAGTGGGATGTTGAAGTCCCCCATTACTATGCATCAAAGTCTATGTCTCCCTTTAGATCTGTTAACAGTTCTTTTAAATAGCTACTCTCTCTAATGGGGTGCATATACATTTATTATAGTCATATCTTCCTGTTGTATTGATCCTTTAATCATTACATAGTGTCTTTCTTTGTCTCTTTTAACAGTTTTGTGTTAAAGCCTATTTTGTCTGATATTAGGATGGCTACACAGCCCTTTTTTCCCAGTATCATGGAATATCTTTTTCCACCCTTTCATTTTCAGTGTACTTGTATCTTTGTTGGTTAGGTGTTTCTTGTAATAAATAGATGGTCTGGTTTTTTAATCCATTCAGCCAGTCTGTATCTCTTAACTGGAGAGTTGAGGCCTTTTACATTCAGGTAACTATTGATAAGTAACTACTTGATCCTGTCATTTTTCTGTGAATATTCCTATTGTTTACTTTGGATTTCTTTTGTAATTTTACTGGTTTTCACTGTGTTTGTAGTCTTTCTTGATGATGACTTTCTTGATGTGTTTCTGTGCGTAGCACAGCCTTATGAATCTTTTGTAAGGTTGAATGCATGGTGACAAATTATTTCAATTTCTGTTTGTTATAGAAGGTCTTTATTTCACCTTCATTCATAGATGAGAGCTTTGCAGGGTACAGTATTCTAGGTTGACAGTTTCTTTCTCTTCCTATTTGGACTATATTTTGACATCATCTTCTAGCCTGTGGGGTTTCTGATGAGAAGTCAGTTGTGAGTCTAATTGGAGATCCTCTGATAGTAATCTGGCATTTTTATCATGCACACTTTAGAATCTTTTCTTTATGCTTAACTGTGAAAAGTCTAAGTACAATGTGTCATGGTGAGGTGAAGATCTCTTCTCATTATCTGTTAGGAGTTCTGTGTGCTTCCTGTACTTGGACATTTGTTTCTTCAAGTTATGGAATTTTTCTGTAATTATTTTACTGAGTAGGTCTTCTAGTCCTTTCTCTTTTCCACACCTTTAGAAACTCCTAAGACCCATATGCTGGACATTCTTCCAAGATTTGTCTTCTAACTCAGATACTCTTTCTTCTGTCTCATCAATTCTGTTGTTGCAAATGGAAACCAAAATTTTTTTTTTTTTTTATTTTTTTTTATTTTTTAACAGGCATAGTGGACAGTGAGAGAGAGAGAGACAGAGAGAAAGGTCTTCCTTTGCCGTTGGTTCACCCTCCAATGGCCGCCGCGGCCGGCACACTGCAGCCGGCGCACCGCGCTGATCCGATGGCAGGAGCCAGGAGCCAGGTGCTTTTACTGGTCTCCCATGGGGTGCAGGGCCCAAGCACCTGGGCCATCCTCCACTGCACTCCCTGGCCACAGCAGAGAGCTGGCCTGGAAGAGGGACAACCGGGACAGAATCCGGCGCCCCGACTGGAACTAGAACCCGGTGTGCCGGCGCCACTTAGGCGGAGGATTAGCCTAGTGAGCCACGGCGCCGGCCGAAACCAAAATTGAGTAGGAATAGCTATACTCATATCACATAAAATGGACTTTAAATCCAAAAGTAAAAAGATAGAAAAGGAAGTTCGATTGATAAAAGGTCAATTCTCCAAGAAGATGTAACAGTAATAAACATAAACAATACCAACACAAGAACACTCAGACACATACAGCAAATACTATTAGACTTAAAGAGAGAGATTGACACCAATACAAAAACAGTGGTTGACTTCAACACCCATCTGCTAGTAAAGAATAGGTGTTCCAGACACAAGATGAACAAAGATACATCAGACTGGAACCATATTATTGAGCAAATGGACCTGACAGAAATTTGCAGGACATTTCTCCCAACAGGTACAGAATAACATTTCTCTCATTAGCACATGGAAAATTTTTTATGACAGATCAATATATTAAGCCACAACTCAAGTGTCAGTAAACTAAAAAAATGGAAATCATATCTTGTATCTTCTCATATCACAAAGAATGAAATTAGAAGTCAACAAAAAGGAACAATAGAACATTTAGGAATATAATGAAATTAGTTGCATGCTACTAAGTGATCCATAGATCATAACAGAAATTAAACGGGAAATCTAAATATTTCCTGAAATAAATGCAAATGAAAACACAACATATCAAAACCTGTGTGACACTGCAAAAGCAGAAATTAAGAGGGACATTTAGAGCATTAAGAGGTTATATTAAAAAAGAGAAATGTCTCAAATAAATTATCCAACAATGTATCTTGAAGACAGTAAAACAAGAATAAATCTAATTTAAAATTAGCAGCACATGAGAAATAATAAGATCAGAAAATAAATAAAATTGGAAGGATCAAGAAAAATAGCTGGTTTTGGAGGAGATAAAACAATATATCAGATGAACAAAAAATTAAAGAGAAAAAAATAAATTAGAGTTGAAAAAGAGACATTACAAGCAACACCACTTAAATGCAGTCTGTGTTAGCCTAACTAGTATTCCTTTATATGTAACTCAATGCTTTTATATTTTTTGCACTTAAGAATCTCTCCTTGTCCTTAACTTTTGACAATTAGACTACAAAATGCCTTGGAGAAAGTAATTTTTGGTTTACTCTGCATGCGATCCTTTGTGTTTCCTGTATCTGGATATCCACATGCCTTTCATACACAGGGAAATTTCAACTTTTTTATGTAGCAGTTTCTAAATGCCTTTTTCCTTCTCTTTTCCCTCAGAAATTCCTATAAAGCACATATTTTGTGATTTAATGGTACCCCATATTTCAAGTAAGTTTTTTTTTCATTTTATTTATATGTGACTGTGTTATTTGAAAAGCCTTTGTACTTCTTTTCTTTGTTTTATGTATTCTGCTGTCAAAATCATTATATTTTTATTTCATTAATTGAAGTTTTCAGCTTCAAAATTTCTATTCAGACTTTTTAATGATTTCTATCTTCATAGTAAATTTTTTATTCATGTCACCCAACACCCCTCCCCATTTTTTAAACTATCTGTATTTCCTACTATCATGTTGAATTTTCTTAGGATCATTACTTTGAATTCTATTTCTGGCATTTTATAGAATTTTTTGTAAAAGCAGATATTATGTATTTGTAAGTCACTATGGAATAGGTATACAAACAGAGGTTATGCAGTGTTAGTATGCTGTTTCATACATACCTGTATGTAGGTATGAAAACATACTATGTATGTTTTACTTCCTCTATATTTTCCTTTAAATGTTGATTATATCACCTAAGATTTTTTAACATGGAAAATATTTATTTTTAACTAACTTGTACATATTTATGGCCTATAGATTAACATTTAATTATATGTATACAAGCCATACTGATCAAATCAAATTAATCATTTTTGCCAATGAAATTTAAAGATTATTTGAAATTTGGAAAATCACATAACTCTACTCAACTAAAATGGATCCATCAGATGAAAAATTGGATCTAAATTTATCCCAGCAATCAGAGTATGAGATGTGGATTCTGTGACCCAAAAGTCATTGAGTGAGTAATCAAATTAAAAATAATGAGATTGATTGCATTATTTTTACCTGAATTTTGAAAAGTATATTAATATTGAAAGAGAATTTAAGGGGCTTTGGGACTATTCAAAATGCATTCCTTAAACAATTGTTAAAAGTGTTTGAAATTCTCCTCCTTCCTTTTAGGGAAGGGATTATCAACTGCTAAAAGCTGATGTCCTTTGGAAGAAAAAATCATCTCAAATCTACAAGACCATATCTGCCTCTTAGTAGGTCAACCCATGTCCATGTTTGCTACATTCTGCTGTTTTTCCACAAATATTATTTATTGAAATGTGAATATGTTGTCCTACCATTCACTCTAATTCAAACACTTTACCATCTCCCCATTTCTCTGAATGTAATGGTCACACACATACCATGAGGGAAAAGGGAGGATGAAGAAAGGTGAGGAAATGGAGCAGTAAACGCCAAGTAACCCATTTCAGGGTTTTATTGGATGTGGGCACTTCAGTCCAGTCATCTTCTATGCATTGGCCATCTGAATGACATCACCACAGCAAGAGACTAAAAATGCGGGATTCAAGTATGAGTGCTGTGTGGAAAAAGTCTTTAAGGTATTCTGTGGTGGCTCTAACATTCTGACAGAGAAATTAGATGGCAGAAAGACAGATGTGAGATCCTGGGGTACAGGGTGCAATTTCCAATGTATTAAGTGGTATACCAAAAATTTTCTTTGTAATAACAAAGTCTAATCATTTCCTTTGCCTGTCTGCTATTTTTCTATTGCATCCTTTCTGTGGGAACATAGTGGGCCACAGGATGTGTTTCCAACATATCCTGACTTCACCCAGGTGATGAAGTTAAATGTAGTAAGAAAAATAAATAGCAAGAGTTTTAAAAAATATTCTTTTTAATGATTTCTTGATTTCTAAAGCTGAAATGGTGTATTTAAGAATGGTCCAGAATGAAAATGCACTATATATTTTTCTAAAAATAAATTGGAAGGAAAGATTTTAAATGTTTTCATCACAGAGAATGATCACTATTTCAGAAAATATATATGCTTACCCTAATTGGACATCACACAATGTATAAATGTACCTAAATGTCACAGAGTATCATATAGATATGCATATTTTGATTTTAGTTAAAAATAAAAAATATTACTCAGATAATTAATGTTCCACTCCTACCCCAACCATGTCTTAAGAATATAATTTCCTTTTGATACATATTTGTTTTAAACATTTCTAAATTTAATTAGGTAATAGTTTTTATTTTTAAGAGGAATTTTAGATTTGAAAAATTGAGGAGCATATGTTAAGGGTTGCCATATGTTCTCTCTTGTTCTTGTTGTTCCCACTATGTGTATTATTAATAGTTGTATGGTAACTTGTTTCAATTGATAAACCTATGTTAGTACACTACTACTGAATAAAGTCCATAGTTTACATTAGGGTACACTCGTGATGTTGCAAAGTTCTGTATCTTTTGATAACCACATCCCTGCAAGTATCTGCCTTTATGGTATCCTCTGTACTCCACCTATCCTTTCCTACGCCTGACTAGGCCTGGAAATTGCTGATCTTTTCACTGTATCTCCAGTTTTGCCTTTTTCATTTTAAAGATTTATTTATTTGAAAGGCAGAGTTATAGAGAGAGGAGAGAGAGAGAAGAGAGAAGAGAGAAGAGAGAAGAGAGAGAGAGAGAGAAAGAGAATCCATTGGTTCATTCCCCAAATGACTGGGACTGGGCCAAGCTGAAGACAGAAGCCAGGAGCCAGGAACATCATCCAGTTTTCACCCAGTTCTGCCATATGGGTGGAAGGGACCCAAGCATGTGAGCTGTCTTCTGATTTTTCCCAGGTGCATTAGCGGGGTGCTGGATGGGAAAGTGGATCAGCCAGGACTGGAACCTGGGCCCATATAGCATACCAGTGATGCCAGAGGCAACTTAGCCCACCACACCACAATGCCAGCTCCTGCTTTTTCAAAATGTCCTTAAGTTTGTTCTCTCTGTAGACTTTCTTTTTATATTTCTCACACTATGTCTTGCTGATTCCCTTACTTTTTATTTGTTGAGATGGTCTTTGTTCTTTGTGTTTGAAGTATTCTTTCACTGAATAACCAAATTATACATTGGTGGATTTTTGTTGTTGTGGTTGCTCCTATTCTTCAAATGTTTTACTCTACTCTCTTATTGGTTGCATGTTTTCTGAATAATTGTCTGGTGTAACTGATATTCTTATTCCTCTGTAGGTAATGTGTTTTCTTTCATCATGCATTTGTTTTATTCTCTGTAGTTTGACTATAGTATTCATAGATGTAGACTTCTTGGTATTCTTTCCATTTGATATTCTGTGAGCTTCCTATACCTATGGTTTCATGTTCATCAGAAATTTTGGGAAATATACATGTACACATAACCTTATGTATTTCCTATTTCTTAAAAGATAGAAGTGGAATTGCAGAGTCCAAGGGTACACATATTTGCTAGATTTTGCAAAGTTGCCTTGCTGAAATATACCATAATCAGAGTAGAAGGATACCTATTATCGTATCTTCTTATAAACATTGACTGCCACAAAATATTTTAAAATGTGTGATTAAATTACATCTTAAATTCTATTTAAATGGTTTTAATACACATCCACTTGCTTACTGTGATACATTTTACTTAAATTGGCTAGTGTTAATTGATTGTGAATTGCTTAATCCTATCCTTTGCTAGTTTACTGAGGTTGTTTGTCCTTTTCTTGCTTTGTAAAATCTCTTTATCTGCTAATAATGTTTTGTATATTTTGTCTTTAAATATTCTCATCAAAACTAGCATTTATCTTTCAGGTTATTTATGTTTTTTTTCTTATCAGATTTATTTATAATGATGCATTTTCTGAAGTTTTTAACATTTTGTTATCTGATATATACACTTCTCCTTTGGGAATTTTGGTACTATGCAAGCTTATGAAATATTCCTGACACTGAGCTAATTAACATATACTATTAGTTTCTCTGTAATATTTTAAAATTTTACTTAGACTATTATTCTGCATACAGCATAAAGTGTTCAACCATATTATTTTTCTTCAAATGCACTTATGGAAAACTGTCCCCTAATTTATATTAAAAGAAATTAATGTTATCTTAATACATACTAAATACATATTTTCTCAATTTTTACCTATATTTCTATGCTATTTCTTTTTTAGCTTTTACATGTTTCTAAGCTTTTCAATTGATCTAATCAATTTGTGTTCTTGTTATATTATTGTATAACACCGTTTTAGTTTTCATACTTTCATATATTTTGATACCTGACATCACAAGTTCTCCCTTCTGTATTGAACTTTGAATTTTTTTAATTTCATAGAAAGATTTTATTTATAGAAATAATACATTATATTTCACCTGGTTCAGTGTAACTACAAATTGTATTTTATATATGATTCTGTGTAATAAAGAGCCAATTAAAATCCCTGTCTAGGGTGGTAGATGGTTCCAATATTATTTTGGTCTGGAAACTTTTGGGCCATTTACAGAGGAGAGTAATAATAGCAATTACTGGTTTTTCACATGATGTGGTGTTTATCTAACAGACTTCAAGTCAGCACCTTTGGTTTTCAATTCACCATAAGCATCATTCTCTTGAATTAGCTGTTTGGAAATTTTTGAAGCATGTGATTTGATCTAGGTATTTAGAAGAGAATATGGATGGTTTCTTTAAGGAAAATATGACCCCCCCCCCTTTTTTTCAATTTAAGGCTAATGCTGAAAATATGAAAAAAAAACAGTATGGAAAAAGCAGCAAAATTACTTACCAAATAAGTGTTACTGAAAGTGTGCACATTTTGTCCTAAATGCATTCAGGAGGAACAATGATATTTAAGTTTATTCATTTACATGCTTGTTCATCCACATGTGAAGCTGCATAGATATATGTGTCTCATAGACCAATTCCTAACATCTGTCTCTTTCAACAATATCTGACCATTAGGGAGCTACAACTCCTTTGTAGTTGCTGAGGAAACAATGACAGAGCTCAAGCCAGGAATCAATTGAACTAAGGAGACTGTTTCATATCTTCATTTTCTGGGAAGAGAACAGGTGTTTAATAATTTACATAAATTATGCGAAATCTAAAGCATTTACAGTAACTAAACACTTAGCAACAGACATGAATGAGAGGTGAATTGGCTGATGATGTTTGGTATTGCAGCGGTGCCAGCTAGCACTGCTGTTGTTACAGTTTTTAAGAATTTCCATCGTAAACAGTTCTTCAGGGATTTATATTTTAGTCATAAAATCTGCCTCAGATTTTTTATTTTATTTTTTTAACTTTGAAATTTAAATAATTTTTTTATATTTACTTATTCAAGTAAATTTTATCTAGGTTGTAAAATTTATTACAGCTTACTTTTATATCTTCTTCAACAACATTCTATTGATATTCTAATTGAATGTCATTGAATTCATAGATTTATTTGGAGGGGAAGTGACACCTTTATAATATTGAAAATCCTCATCCAGGAACATGGAAAATGGAATCAAAAGATAAATTTAGTTTGATGCAAAAATTGAAATTAATGTACAGTTTTTCATAATATATGTTTCATGAACTTTTTGAAGACTTCTCCTATTTACATGCATTCAGTCCTTCTTTAAGTGTGTCAGCTAGGTTTCATATTTTTTTGAAAAATCTCATAGTGAAGCTATATGTGATGGTATAAAACTGGAAGATTAGAGGTTGTCCAAAGGGTTTCTGCTGGTTACACCTTCCCCTTGAAAATTTGCAAGGGAACTATGTCATCAGGCATTAAGCAAGTAAAAATCAGGTCAGATCAGTGCTGGGCACTCATGCACACTGTGTGAAAAAGCTGGGCCAAATGTGAATTTATATGTTTTCTCCATTATGAGTTCCTCATTTCTTGGGTCCAAAAGCAAATTCATTCAACTTCCAATGTATATGTACTGAGCATTGCTTTAGGACCTAAGTATATAGAAGGTCATAAAAAGAGGACCAAAAACTCTACATTATCCACACGGAGCCTACATTCTTGTTGGATTGAAGCTTTCCTTATTACCTCCCTCTGTCTGTGAGTGAAATATAGAAAGCCAACAGCAAGGACAGCTTTACCTAATTTGATACTTGGAATGAAAGATAGAAGATAAGAGATTATAAAAGTAGTCATGCCACTAGCAGTCATAGACAGATGACTCTTGGGCAGGAAGCCGGGTTTGCACACACACACAGGGTATATAAGGTATAAATCGTGTGTAGATATCATCCAATGAATGCCTGCTTTGTTGTTGGCACCCTACTAATGACATTTTACATTGTACTTCATCTTCAGAGATAGAAACTATCCTCCTTTTATGGAGGAAGAATCAGAGACTCAGAGATTAAAACAATACATCAAAGCTTATATTGCTTCAAATGTTCTATATGCTCTTTTCTTCCTGTTACTCTAACTAATCAGTTATTAGTTCATCCACCATTTAGTGAGCTTTATTGAATATCATTTCTGGCTTGTAATGTGTCAGGTACTGCAGATAAAGGTGGTAGATAAAATAGTCTCTTCCCTTAGGAGCTGTAATAGTGGCAACAGTGAAATACAAACAAAAATTATAATGTGCCAGATTGGTTCAAGGATAGCTGCACAGAGAGGCCCTGCACTTGCCTCCACCACAGAAGAGAACCAGAACATCAAAGGAAGGACTACATTTCTAGGAGATTGAGAGAGAATTTCAGTAAAGGTGTGATAGGAACCCTGAATGGCAGAGACTTCACAAGCCAGCAGAGAGAGAGAGAGAGGGAATAAAGTACATCACACTTTCTACCCTGGCTGGGAGGTCAGGGGGAGGCCATTTTGCTGGGAAAAGATAAGGGAAAAGCTTTATGATCCCTCCCCCCATCATTTTCACATACTGACAGTCCTCACACAGAATTTCACAGTCCTCACTGGCCTAATAGCTTGACTGGGGTCCAAGCAACTGCTTTTCTCCAAAAAAGATACCCACATTGGCTACCCCCACCCCTACAGCTCCAGACCTGTGCAGCTGTGGTACAGTTGCTTTCAAACTCCATTTTGCCTTAACGAACTGCAAGAAACCCCAGTGCTACCAGAAGCTCCCAGGAGCTGCAACCAGGGTTCCTCACAGGGCAGAGAAAGAGGACCTTTTGCATCCTGAAGCTGCAGGAGCGATGCTTACTTACCCACCATGATCTAGGGGAGATTCTACTGCTTCTTGGAGCTTGGTACCAGCAGCAACCTATACACAAGCCACAAAGACCAGACCCAAGGAACCCCCCCCCCCCCGCCACATCTCCTAGAACAGGGTGCTGGGTGGCCAGGGCACAAACCCCAGCATCAGCATTGCAAGCTCTGTGGGAATTGGGGGATATCTTTTCTCTGTACTGAAGCTCTGGAACAGTGACTGTTGGTGCTACAATCTATGGAGTAACTTAAACCCAAATGTGGGATAAGGAGGATTCTGTAGATGTTCCTGTGCTTCAAGTTGGCAGCTACAGAACCAAAATCCCCAGGAAAACCTGTTCTCACCTGTGGGACCTGGGGAAGGATTCTGCTGCATTCTGAAGCTCTGGAACCATGAGTCTTGATTTAATAAGTTACAGGGACACCTGTGCTCTCCTGTGGGACCAGAGGAAGGTCCTATCTATATTTCTCTCTCTCCAGGCTTGCACCTGAACCTGCTAATGAACAATCCCAGTATAACCTGAAATAACCATGTAATACCTTAGTAAGGTACCTTCTGAGTACAGCTCTGGTACTGTGACTGTTGTTTTATTCTACGGTAACCTGAGTTCCCTCTGAAGTACCTAAGGACCCCAGTGCATTCTGCAGATCTGGGTATTGACTATTACATGAGTCCTGGGACCTGGGAAAGGCCCTCACTGAAACCCGTTGATCTAGGGTTGCAGCTGCTATTGCACAACCCCCAGCACAACCTGTGGTCAACCTGTAGGGTGTAGTAAGTTATCCCTCAATGTCTTCAGCTCAGGGACTGCGACTGTTGGGTCAATATTCCACATAGTCACTGCAGATCGATCCATGGGAACTGGGAGAACTCTATCTGAATTCTAGTGCCCCAGACGCATGCTTGTCAGTGTGTAACCCCAGGCATACACTGAATGTCAAATGTGAGACCTGGTTAAGATATCCACTGCATTCTGCAGCCCTAGGACTGTGATTCTTGACTCTCTGAATCCTGGAAACAACTATCCTTGACCTTGTGGACCTGGAGAAGCCTCTTTCTCCATTTCGATGCTACAGGTCCATGGCTACCAGTGTACAATCCCCAGCATAGCCTATGATTTTCCCATGGTAACTCAGCAAGGTATCCTTCTTGTCCTGCAGCTCCAGGCTGTGACTATTGGCACTACATTCCTCAGAGTTACCAGGACCCATATCACAGGACCTTGGGAAGACCCTACATGGATTCAACTATTCCAGGCTCACAAGTACCCACGTACATCCCCATACATAAGGATTTTCTCATATCACCCAGGGCTGGAACTGGGAATGTTGATGCTATAAGCCCTGCAATCAACAAGACCTGCAGGAAAGAATCTAGGGAGGGTCCCATCCATATTACACAGTTCCAGGGCCATAGCTATTGGTGCCAGAAGCCCCAATGTTACTCAGGCTTGTCTGATGGGGTGCCAGGAATATAGCTACTGCCATCACAAACTCCAACATGATTGACAACTCTTTGTGGCTTGAAAGTACACACCTTTGGAAGTCCATGTCCACTTTAAAGTCAGACTACTACCTCCACGAGCTGCTACAGACTATAAACTAGACAACTATGGCTCCCATAGATAATGCTTAAACTGATTACAGCTAAAGAAATCACTAAATGTTTACGCTTCTGAGCTCATATGAAACCAAAGCAAAAGCAACAACCTAACTGAAACTGCCTTTCATCTAAACAAAACAGTTTTTCTCATGAAAGCTGCTCCATGGCCAGCGCTGTGGCTCAGTAGGCTAATCCAATGCCTGAGGCGCCAGCACACCGGGTTCTACTCCTGGTCAGGGCACCGGATTCTGTCCCAGTGGCTCCTCTTCCAGTCCAGCTCTCTGCTGTGGCCAGGGAGTGCAGTGGAGGATGGCCCAAGTGCCTGGGCTCTGCACCTGCATGGGAGACCAGGAGAAGCACCTGGCTCCTGGCTTCAGATCAGTGTGGTGCGCCGGCCACAGTGGCCATTGGGCAGTGACCAATGGAAAAAGAAGACCTTTCTCTCTCTCTCTCTCTCTCTCACTGTCCACTCTGCCTGTCAAAAAAAAAAAAAAAGCTGCTCCATGAAGATGAAAGAACTGTTAAACCTGATGCAAAGATGACAACACAGGGACACTGGGAATGTGAAAAAAGCAAGGGAACATGGCAACTTGCAAAGAATTCAGGAGTTTTTCAGAAATAGAACCTTGAGTTGAGAAAAAATGGTAAAGTGCCTTAAGAGGAATTCAAATAATGATCCTGAGGAAACTTAGTGTAGTGAGGGAGAATACAGATAAACAATTCAAATAAAGGAAGAAAACAATGCATAACATTGATGAGAAATTCAGCTAAGAGAGATCATTCAAAAGAACTAATACAGTTTGGAGCTAAAACTTTCAATCAATGAAATAAATAATACAACTGAGAGTTTCAGAAACAGAATAGACCAAGCAGAAGTGAAGAATTTCTGCTATTGAGGACAAGGTTTTTGAAATAACCAAGTCAGAGAAAAACAATTTTTAAAATGAATGAAGAAATGAGATGCCATTTAGTGATCAAATATTTTTAACAAATTTAAAAATAATGACCTCATACCATGTGTCTTCTAGACCACAAAAGCATAAAACTATAAATAACACAAGAGGAACAATATAAAACTTACAAATATGTGAAAATTGAGCAATATGTTCCTGAATGACTGATGGATTACTAAAGAAACCATTATATGTAGTGAAATAAGTCAGTCCCCAAAAGACAAATACCAAATGTTCTTCATAATCTGTGGTAACTAATAAAGTACCTAAAAGGTATAGGAGTGAAATAGAGACTTTGAGCGCTTGTCTCAACTGTTGAGAAACAGTTTTTTTTTTCTACATACTATTTGTTGAACTCTTTACTTAGTATAAGGTTAATCTTATCTCAGAACCAGGTGGCTTTGCAACTCAATTTTTAAAAGATTTATTTTTTTATTTGAAGGGAGAGATGGAGAGGGAGACACACACACACAGAGAAGGAGAGAGAGAGATAGAGAGAGAGATTGAGAGATCTTCCATTAATTGGTTCCCTCCCCAAATGGCTGCAAAGTTCAGAGCTGGGCTGATCCAAAGCCAGAAACTAGGAGTTTCTTTTGGATCTCCCACATGGGTGGCAGGAGCCCAGGGACTTGGGTCATCTTCTGCTGCATTCCCATGCACATTAGCAGGGAGCTGGATTGGAACTGGAGCATCCAGGCCTCAAATTTGTGCCCATATGGGGTGCTGGAATTATAGGCAGAGGCTTTACACACTACACCACAATGCTGTCCCCTGTAACTCAAAAATTTATGAAACACTTAAAGAGGTGCTGCCTCCAATACTGCTCAAACTTTAAAATAATGAAAAGGCTGAAACTTCACCAAATTATTTTTTGAGGCCAGCATTACTCTGATACCCAACAAAATAAATAAAATTATATAAATAAAAGCACAGCATAAAAAGGAAACTAAAATGGACATCGCGTTCTGGTCCTGGTTGCTCCTCTTCCTGTCCAGCTCTCTGCTGTGGCCCGAGAGGGCAGTGGAGGATGGCCCAAGTGCTTGGGCCCCTGCACCTGCATAGGAGACTGGGAAGAGGCACCTGGCTCCTGGTTTCGGATCAGCGTAGCTCCGGCTGTTGAGGCCACTTGGGGAGTGAACCAATGGAGGGAAGACCTTTCTCTCTCTCTCTCTCTCTCTCTCTTTCTCTCTCTCTCCCTCTCTCTCTCTCTCACTGTCTGTAACTCTACCTGTCAAATAAATAAACAAGTAAATATTTAAACAATTAAAAATAAAAAAGGAAACTAAAGACCAATATCCTTGATGATCATAGATGCAAAAGTTCTCAACAAGATATTAGCAGCCAAATATAGCCTTACATCACAAAGATTATGTATTAAGATAAAGTGGGATTTCTTCCTATGATGCAAAGATATTTTGACATTCAGAAACCAATCAATGTATAAAAGGCAGGCATTTTGGCTCAATAAGTTAAAGTACAACTTGGAATTTCCACGTCATATATCAAAGTGCTGATTTAAATTGTGAATGCTCTGCTTCCAGTAAAACTTCCTGCTAATGCAGCATGGGCGGGAGCAGATGGTGGCTCAAGGGCTTGAACTCCTGCCACTGACATGGTAGACTTGGATGGAATTCTAGACTGGTTTCAGCTTTGTCCAGCCACATCTTTGCATGCATTTGAGGGAGTGAACCAGTAAGTGGGAGGCAACAGTCTTTCTCTTTGTAATTCTGCCTTTCAAGTAGATGGAAACAAATATATAAATATCAAATGGAGGAATTTGGAAAACATCATGCTGAGTGAATTAAGCCAGTCCCAAAGGGACAAATATCATATGTTCTCCCTGATCGGCAACAACTAACTGAGCACCAAAGGGGAAACTTGTTGAAATGAAATGGACACTATGAGAAACAGTGACTTGATCAGCTCTTGTCCTGACGGTTGATGTACAATGTAATACTTTATCCATTTTAGTATTTTTTTTGTTCTAGTACCATTGGTTAAACTCTGTAATTAACACACAATTATTCTTAGGTGTTTAAATTTTAACTGAAAAGTGATCCCTGTTAGGAATTTGGAAAACATTATGCTGAGTGAAATACACCAATCCCAAAGGGACAAATACCACTTGTTCTCCTTGATAGGTGACAACTAACTGAGCACCAAAAAGGAAACCTGTTAAAGTGAAATGAACACTATGAGAAACGGTGACTTGATCAGCCCTCACCCTGACTATTGATGAGCAACTTGATATGTTATCCCTCTTAGTATTTTTTGTTTGTTCTACTTAATACTTTTGGTTGAATACTGTAATCAATACACAATTCTTCTTAAGTGCTGAAACTTAACTGAAAAATGATCACTGTTAAATATAAGAGTGGGAATAAGAGAGGGAAGAGATGTGCAATTCGGGACATGCTCAAGCTGACTTACCTCGAACGGTAAAGTTAGAAACATACCAGGGGATTCCAATTCAATCCCATCAAGGTGGCATGTACCAATGCCATCTCACTAGTCCCAGTGATCAATTTCTGTTCACAATTGATCATAATGACAGGACTAAGAACCAAAGGGATCACATAAGCAAGAATAGTGTCTGCAAATATTAGCTGATAGAATAAAAAAGGGAGAGAATGATCCAACATGGGAAGTGAGATACACAGCAGACCCATAGAATGGCAGATGTCCTAAACAGCACTCTGGCCTCAGAATCAACCCTTAAGGCATACGGATCCAGCTGAAAAGCCCATGAGAGTATTTCAGGCATGGAAAGCCAAGACACTCTGGGGGAAAACAAGAACCTAAATGAAAGATCTCCACGAGTGAGATTCCAGTGGAAAGAACGGGTCATCAAAGAAGGAGGTACCTTTCTGTGAAGGGAGGAGAGAACTTCCACTTTGACCATGGCCTTGTCTAAAAATTATCAGAATCAGTGAACTCAGGGGGCTTCCATAGCCTTGGTAGCTCATGACAAGATCCTAGGTTGATTACTGATGCCATAAACAAGAGTGTCAATTTGTTAAGTCAACAACAGGAGTCACTGTGCACTTACTCCTCATGTAGGATCTTTGTCCTTAGTGTGCAGTACATTGAGATTTAATGCTATAACTACTACTCAAACAGTATTTTTCACTTTATGTTTCTATGTGGGAGCAAACTGTTGAAATCTTTACTTAATGTATGCTAAACTGATCTTCTGTATATAAAGAGAAATGAAAATGAATCTTGATGTGAATGGAAGGGGAGAGAGAGTGGGAAAGGGGAGGGTTGCGGGTGGGAGGGACGATTTTGGGTGGGGTGAAGCCATTGTAATCCATAAGCTGTACTTTGGAAATTTATATTCATTAAATAAAAGTTTAAAAAAAAACAGTGCTTGGCACACACTTGACATTGCATATTGCTTTGGATTTATTAATGGATTTTAATGTTCACATTTTGAAGTTGATCAACACTTTATTTAAATAGCACATTTGTGAGAAATCTGCTTTTTTTAAAAACAGTTGTCCTATATCTAAGCCTATATCACCCATTTTATGTGTCTTCATATGTGTGGGTAGAGTTGGGATGACTTTAGACAAACAATGGTAAAAATTTGATTCTTTTTATTAATTGAAAATGGCCAATTTGATTCCAACATAAATTGCATTTTCTACTAATTCTTTCTGCTTGAGCACCTGGTCAATAATCTGTGGTATTATTAAGGGTCAAAATATGTATGTCTGAATAAGAATTAAGTTATTAACTCAGTTCTCTTTGGATAGCAAACATTACATTTGTTTATATATTAATAGTTGCCTCTTAACTGATGCTTGGTGCTTCTAAAACTTTGACTTTTACTTATTTCTCCTGATATCAAGATTTTAGAAGAGAAGTCTAAATTTGTTTTTAATACAAGGTACACCTTTCGTTGGTAGGCAGTTACTTTTTTCTGCATCATGTGAATTTCTCCAAGTAATTCATATAGAATTCACAAAGAATCAAGTGTTAATAAAAAAAAAAGAATATTGGCTTTCCCTCACAATATGGATTATTTCTCATGATATCGTTACCAAAATTAGGGACATTCCAGGCATATAATACATGAAGTAAAAGGATTCCTCCATTCATTTCTGTTTTTTTTAAGACTTATTTATTTATTTGTAAGTCAGAGTTAGAGAGAGAGAGAGAGAGAGAGAGAGAGAGAGAGATCTTCCATCCACTGCTTAAGCCCTCAGATACCTGTAACAGCTAGCTTTGGGCCAAGCTGAAGCCAGGCCCTAAGGGCTTCATTTGATCTCCCACAAAACACTTGGGCAATCTTCCACTGCATTCCCAGATGCATTAGCAAGAAGCTGGATCAGAAGTGGAACCACCAGGACAGGAACCGGCACCCATAAGGGATGCTGACATCACTGTACCACAATGCCAGATCTGGCTTCCATTTTTTCTTAGGACTTTATTTACTAATTTAATTGAAAGGCAGAATAGAGAGAGAGAGGACAAGACAAAGAGAGAGGCCTTCCATTCACTGGTGCATTCCCAAATGGCTACAACAGCCAGGTGTCTGGGTCAGGCCAAAACCAGTAGCCAGGAACTCCATCCTAATCTCACACTTGGGTGGCAGATGCCCAAGCACTTGGGCTACCAAGGCCTTCCTTCTCAGACACAGTATCAGAAGAGGAGCAGCTGGGACTCGACCTGCCACTCGGACACAGGATACCAGTATTCCAAGTGGCACCTAAACACAACGCACCACGGTCTCCTCAGTTTGAAAATATTTTATGTACATCAAACTCTGAAGCAGAGGTACTAAGGATATTATTTTCACAGTGTAAAACTACAGATGCTTTGAGGAAGACAGAAATATAAAAGAAAATGTTAAATATACAATAGCAATGTATTGTAAAGCCAAATTCAAAGACTTTCAGAAAATGAGAGGAAAGGACTACTTTCCCAGTAGAAGTTTTATTGATGTATTAAATAGTGGTCACTATCTCTGATTTATGGAAAGTGGTTCTCAAATGTTTATAGAGTCTGAGAGAAGTTTTCTGAACAATTCGAGTTTCTACTTTCCTGCACAGGCTTCTCAGTTCTTTGTTCTCACTGTCTTAGCTTGAAAAATCATGTTTATTCTGAAAGTGAACTTTCCTGGTCTAAGTAAAAAATTTGCCAATATTATCTTGATTATAAGACATATAAAAGACACAAGTTAAAAATACTAAGTTTTAAAGGCATTTTATCAATATCTGCTCATTTTTAGAATATCACAACCCAGCCAGCAAAGCTGAAGTAAATTATTCAAATTAAAAAGCAATGTAATTGTCTGTTTTAAAAAATGTATTTCTAAACCTGAATTTTACTCTACTAAAAGCATCTACTAAAATCCTTCTCTTGAGTCTTAGGTCTTGGAAGATAATTTGTTTAAAGATCTCACCATGTGGAATTGTCCAATATGAAGAATGGTGCTGAGTACTACAGTTCACATAGAGATGTTGTCATGTGTCTATTCATCTGGAAGACCTGCTACTGGCTGATCCGTTTTCTGTTTACTAACATGGACTAGCAAGAACCAAGTGAGCTGATAAATAGAGAAAATCTGGGGGTGCAGAATCTTAAAGAGCTGACTTAATCTTGCAGTGTGCACTAAAGCTTTCTGCTCTAGAAAATTTAGGCCCCTAAATCTGGGAAGACACATTGGGAATAATAGGTAAAAAATAAAGAAAAGTAAGCCATTTGTGATACCTTAAAGTGTAGATAGAATAATTACAGAAATTGCTTTAACTATGTTCAACTATATTATTTTTTTAAGTAGCAAATAAATTAGATCTTTATAAATTCAGTGACAACAAACAACTATAATTGTAAGAGAATATAAAAGTTTTCAAGTATGGCATGTATGAAAATGGAAACTGGGTAAGTTGCATTCTAGTACAGAATTATCTATATTTTCGATATTATACCTGCAGTATTTGTCATTGTAGTTTTAGTTGATAATCATTCTAACTTTCATCTTTAAAAGAAATACTTGCAATTCATCAATAAATCATTTTCATCTGCAAGTATGTAGCATTGGCATGAATAATAGCTATAGCAATATTTAAATGTTTTATGCTTCTAAAATACTAAGAATGATTTCCTTAAAAGATAACATATTTCTTAATTTACCCTGATTCACATATATTACTGTTTTTAAATTCTTCCTAGTATTTTTCCAAATTGGTAATTTTTAACTTTTTATTAACCAATAACAAAATATGTCAAAAATATTTTCTTGTGATAAAGTGAAAAATATCATCATGTAATATATACAGGGTATGTGTGTGTGTATTAACATTTACATTTATAATTTCACCCTTGAAATTGATGGCCTAAAAGTAAAATGGGAGAATCATCTAGATCTAAAGATATAGACAAGTGCAATTTAATATAATTTTGCTTAACCTATAGCCCTATAGAAAGACTGTTAACCAGTTAAAACAAAATTCTTAAAGAAAGAAAATAACTATGCCTGTATTTGTGAAATAAGACAATTCTTTTAAAGCATTCAATAATAATTTAATTTGTTTACTACTGTTATTCATTGAATTAAATGTATCCATATTTAAGTACATTCTTTGAAGCAATAAATCTCAGTAATTCATAATATGACCTTATTTGTAAAAGATGGTTCTTATAGAGATTCCCAAGTTAAAATGCAACAATTCAATGGACTTTAATCCCATGATCAGTGCCCTTATGAAAAGGGAAAGAGTTTGGGGACATGTATACACACAGAGAGATTTTACATGTAAAGAGAGATGGGGAGAAGATAGCTCTCGATAAACCAAGCAGAAAGCCCTAAACTGGATCCTTCTCTTATTACCCTAAAAAGAAAACTGCCAGTATCTTGATTTCAAAGTTCTGGCTATAGCAGCAAATTTTCTGTTACTTAAGGCAGTCAAGTTGTGTTACTTTTCAATATAACTCAAACATATAAATGCAATCTGTGGAATATGTGCATTTAAAATAATGCAAACGTTGTTACTTCTTTGGGACAGTGTAAATGCAAAATATAATCCTTCATATCTTTTAGGAATTTTGATTCAGAATGTCAGCACAATAAAATTCACTGGCAGTGTTTAAAGTAATAATATATGTATATATACTAAAATCACACAAATAGACCAATTAAGAAGATGTCACTTGGCCGGCGCCGCGGCTCACTAGGCTAATCCTCCGCCTAGCGGCGCCGGCACACCGGGTTCTAGTCCCGGTCGGGGCGCCGGATTCTGTCCCGGTTGCCCCTCTTCCAGGCCAGCCCTCTTCTGTGGCCCGGGAGTGCAGTGGAGGATGGCCCAGGTGCTTGGGCCCTGCACCCCATGGGAGACCAGGAAAAGCACCTGGCTCCTGGCTCCTGCCATCGGATCAGTACGGTGCGCCGGCCGCAGCGCGCCGGCCGCGGCGGCCATTGGAGGGTGAACCAATGGCAAAGGAAGACCTTTCCTCTCTGTCTCTCTCTCTCACTGTCCACTCTGCCTGTCAAAAAAAATAAAATAAAAAAAAAGAAGATGTCACTCAAGATGATCTTTTTCTTATTTTTTAAATATTTATGTATTTGTCTTATTTGAAAAGCAGATAGATAGAGATTTTTCATCTGTTTTTTTCACTTCCTAAATGCCCACAACAGTCAGGGAGGGTACAGGCTCAATGCTAGGCCTGTAACTGCATCCAAGTTTTCCATGTAGGTGGCAGGGATCCAAGTACTTGAGTCATCAGCTGCCACCTCCAAGGGTGCACATTGACAGGAAGTTGGCATTGGGAGTGGAGTTGTGACTCAAACCAAGGTACTCTGATGTGGAATGTGAGCATCCCAAGTGGCATCTTAAATTTTACACTAAATGCTCGCCTGGGGCCATACTTTTCAAAATTTAATTGTGAAATTAACTATCACTTTTGTTTAATGAAATCAAATACTTCAGAAGTGAAAATACCTGCCTGCTTTCTATAGATTTTCAAAGTGATCTTTTCAGAGGCATATGGTGTTTTCGCCTACTGAGTTTCACAACTCAGTAAATAAGGCAGATCTATTTTAATAGGAAAAATTACTGGAAAGCTGTTAGCTGTTAAGGTAACTTTATCATCATTGTGCATGCTAGAATAAATTAACAAATCCATTTTAATATATATTAGTCACCAATAAAATGAAATATATGCATATATTTAATGTTCAGGTCCAAGAAACTACACACTGATAATTTAGCATTATACCATAGAAAGAAGGACAAATTTTATTTTTAACAAATAGTTTTCTTAAGTCAAAACAAAAATGATAGTAGAGTTTAAGAAAAAAGGAAAAATTAGTTGAATCTTAAACAGTCTGAGATTATTTTTACCTAAATGTCACATCTATCCTGTTATTTATTTGACCTCTGTGGGATGACTGTATGAGAGTGGGAAGACACCAAACTGATTTTCTTACACCTGTTTCTTACCTGTAGAATATGACAAATCAAGCAGTTACTTTCCAAATTAAAGGGACAAGCTGTGACCCAGACCAAATTGGGCTCCTATTCAGAGGGTTGGGTATGGCAGAACTAATATTTTGTGTTCCTGCATGAAACATTTTAAGAATCATGCTTGCAATCATTTATTATTTAAACACTGATTCAAACATATTAAGCTTATTTATGACTTTATTTAATCTACCCTTTTAAAATTAAATATTCATCCTCTAAATATTAAACTTAACTGATTTAGGAACAAAAGCAAATCATAAAACATAACAAAAATACAGATGCAAATAAAAACAAATCTTATGATTTACATTAAAATTCATATAAAGTATGATGTTAATATCTTTTTGTTTTGTTTTGTTTTGTTTTTTTTTGTTTGTTTTTTTTTTTGACAGGCAGAGTGGACAGTGAGAAGGAGAGACAGAGAGAAAGGTCTTCCTTTTCTATTGGTTCACCCTCCAATGGCCACTGTGGCCGGCGCACCACACTGATCTGAAGCCAGGAGCCAGGTGCTTCTCCCGGTCTCCCATGCGGGTGCAGGGCCCAAGGACTTGGGCCATCCTCCACTGCACTGCCAGGCCGCAGCATAGAGCTGGACTGGAAGAGGAGTGACCGGGACAGGATCTGGCGCCCGGACCAGGACTAGAACCCTGTGTGCCAGTATCGCAGGTGGAGGATTAGCCTATTGAGCCTTGGCGCTGGCCTGATGTTAATATCTTTACTTTTCATTGTAAAAGCTATTGTGACTACCTTAAATATGACGGATTTTAGTTATTCAAAATGTTAAATTGATAGGATTCTGCCTTATGCTAGATGTAATCAACCTTGAAAAATACACATAATTCTGAGATTAAATTCAGAGTAAATTATTTGTATAGTTTTTGATATTATACATTTCTGCTTTTAATTTAATTTTCTAATCCGAGGCAATATTTTCTCTATATTTTGTAATCCAGGTCCTCCAAATAACTTTTTAAAAATAACTTTTTAGCAGCATGATTCTAAGATGACACAGTGAGAAATACAGAAATCTTTCTTCTCACTTTGACAACAATTGTACAGGCAGAATTAGCCTGGTGTGACTACTTCAGAACTCAAGACTGTGAAGAGCTTTCACTTCCCAAGGTAAAGATCACCAGTAAATTAGAATTAACTTTGCTCAAACCTGGCACAGCAGTTGTTATCATTCCCTCCCTCACATCTGGTGGCACGGAACCAGGCACGTGCTCCTAGAGAGGTTACATGGTGACAAAGATCTTGTCTTTCAAACAGTGGGGTTTGTGTTCTCTCATTTCTGCTCCTGATCACAGAGGTTCGAAGAGACTCGGAGCAATTTTTGCCCACATACAGCTCTTTTTTTTTTTTTTTTTGACAGGCAGAGTGGACAGTGAGAGAGAGAGACAGAGAGAAAGGTCTTCCTTTTGCCGTTGGTTCACCCTCCAATGGCCGCCGCGGCCGGCGCGCTGCGGCCGGCGCACCGCGCTGATCCGATGGCAGGAGCCAGGAGCCAGGTGCTTTTCCTGGTCTCCCATGGGGTGCAGGGCCCAAGCACCTGCGCCATCCTCCACTGCACTCCCTGGCCACAGCAGAGGGCTGGCCTGGAAGAGGGGCAACCGGGACAGAATCCGGCGCCCCGACCGGGACTAGAACCCGGTGTGCCGGCGCCGCTAGGCGGAGGATTAGCCTAGTGAGCCGCGGCGCCGGCCCCACATACAGCTCTTTTCCTTCCCTATGGTGAACTCTTCCTCTGTGGCTAAAGTGCAGAGGAGTTAAAGTGCTAATGCCTTTGCTTCCTTGATTTTACTCATTTTCTTTTTTTTAGAGCTAATCATTAAGGATGATGACTTGCAAAATGAATGACTGTACAAGGAATATTAAAAACTAACCATGCATGCATATAGAAATGCAGCATCAGAGAAAACCTAAGGCATTACATTTACACCTTTAGCTCATCTTTGGCATAGAGACAGACTACAAATATCAGAAACTAAAATTAAAAAATAGAAATCCCCAGGGAATGATTATATTTCAGAAGTCACCACATTATTTGATTCAGATTTCCAAAAAATCACAAGACATATAAAGAAATGGAAAAATATTCATCATTTACAAGACAAACAAAAATAAAAATAAAAAAGAAGCTTTCTCTCTGTCTCTATCTCTCTCACTGTCCACTCTGCCTGTCAAAAATAAGTAAATAAATAAAAAAGAAGCTATCCATGAATAAGACCAATGGCAGACAGTACACAAAGACTTTAAAAATGCTCAAAAAACTCAAGGAAAACAGGAAAAATGTCAAGAATCTAATGTATGAATATGCATGAATATGTATAGAAATATGAATAAAGGTAGAGTCCAAAGGAAGTCATAAAGAATTCTATAGTTCAAAATTACACTAACCATATAACCAAATGGCTAGAAAGATTTAGAGGGTTATTTGAGTAGGCTGAAGAAAACGTCATATAAGTTTAAGACAAAAAGATTGAAATGGTTAATTTGTGGGATGGAGTGAGAGTGAAGAAAGGTTAGAGATCTGAGGACTCTGCCAAGCAGACCCACACATGTATTGAGGGAGAGAACAAGAGAGAGGAGCAGAGAGATTTTTGAAGAAATAATGGACAGAAATTTCCCAGTGAAAGACATGAGTGTCAACACTGGCAAAGCACAACACATTCTAACATGGCTCTTTGGACCACTTGGGGGGTGAACGAGCAGGTCAATGATTCTCTCTCTCTCTTTCTGTCTCTCATTCTGGCTCTATTGCTCTGCCTTTCAAATCAATTAATCAGTCAATCAAAAAATGGCAGAAAAAAGCATAGATTTTTATTGCTTTATTGTGACTAAATGGAAAATATCCTGGGTGAGACTAAACTTACAACTTGGATAAAATCTCTATGATTCACTGTTATTATTAATATTGTTAAAAGCTAAGAGTAGTGAACTCTTTCCCTGCACCCAAAACTGCTATGAGTTTTTCAGACATTAGTTTACTTAACTTTATAACAATAAATAAATAAATCCATATCAACATTTCAATCAAGTTGTTGAAAGACAAAGAAATTATCTTGAAAATAGCAGCAGTTTAGTGACATTACAATAAGATTATCAACACATTTCTTATTTGAAGATGAGAATACAGTGGACTAAGGTTAACAAGTGCTAAAAGAAAAACTTTCAGTCTACAATCTTGTATGTATAAAATTATTATTCAATAATGATGGACAAATTAGCACATTATTAGATAAATCTGTTTTAGGCAGAGGGTGGCACTGTGTCATAATGGGGAATGCCACCACCTGCAGTGCCAGCATTTCATATGGGCACTGGTTCCAGTCTCAGCTGCTCCACTTCCAATCCAGCTCTCTGCTATGGCCTGAGAAAGCAGTAAAAGATGGCCCAAGTCCTTGGGCCCCTGCACCCACATGGGAGACCCAGAAGAAGCTCCTGGCTTCTGGCTTCAGATTGGCACAGCTCGGCCATTGCGGCTATTTGGGGAGTGAACCAGTGGATGGAAGTCCCTGCTCTCTCTTTATCTACCTCTGCTTCTCTGTAGTTGGGCCTGTCTAATAAATTAATAAATCTTAAAAAAATACTTGAGGGAGTATGTCACCACCAATTGTGTGAAATCCTAAAGGGAACCCTGTAGGTAGAAGTAGAGGGATACTGGAAACTCAATGCCATAAGAATAAATAAATATATCAATAGAGAAAAACATATGGGCAGTCATAAAAGCTAGTTTATTATAAAAAGACTCATAACTTAATTTTCTGTCTACATAAAAAGACTAATGCACTAAAATTTATTAACAAATACACAAAATATAATTCTGTTACATCAAAACTTGAAAAGGGTAGGTAGAATTGTAAATGAGGAGAGCTTTAGTGCAGTAATAAAAATAAGTTGGTAAAAACTCACATTAGAGTGTTTATAACTTTAAAATGTTAATTGAAATTTTCATAGTAACAACAGAGGAAAAGAATATACATAGAAAGAAATGAGAAAGCTTTTTGAATGTTTTTCTGCAAAAATAAATCAACTAGAAACAAAAGAGAGATTAAGAAAAGCTATATAGGTTGGGGCAGATGTTGCGACACAACAGGTTAAGCTGCTATTTGTGAGTCCAAGTTCCAGTTACCCTGCTTTTGATCCAGATTTCTGCTGATGTGTTCTCAGAGGCAGTGAATGATGGATGGGCAAGTGCCTGAGCCCCTGCAACTCATACAGGAGACCCTGATGGAGTTCCTGGTTCTGGGTTTCAGCCTGCCCAGTTCTGGCTATTGTAGGGATTTGAAGAATGAACCAGTGGATAAACAATCAATCAATCTCTCTCTCTCTCTCTCTCTCTCTCTCTCTCTCTCTTTCTGTGTGTGTATGTGTTTGACTCTTCCTTTAAAATACATGTCCTCTTTTTATAAACTTTTATTTAATAAATATAAATTTCCAATGTACAACTTTTGGATTACAGTGGCTTTTCCCCCCCATAACCTCCCTCCCACCCACAACCATCCGATCTCCCACTCCCTCTCCCATCCCATTCACATCAATTCATTTTGAATTATCTTTATAACAGAAGATCACTTTAGTATATACTAAGTAAAGATTTCAACAGTTTGCACCCACACAGAAACGCAAAGTGTAAAGTACTGTTTGAGTACTAGTTATAACGTTAATTCACATAGTACAATACATTAAGGACAGAGATCCTACATGGGGAGTAAGTGCACAGTGACTCCTGTTGTTGATTTAACAATTGAGACTCTTGTTGATGGCATCAGTAATCACCCTAGGCTCTTGTCATGAGCTTCCATAGCTATGCAAGCCTCTTGAGTTTGCCAACTCTGATCCTAATTTGACAAGGCCATAGTCAAAGTGGAAGTTCTCTCCTCCCTTCAGAGAAATGTACCTCCTTCTTTGATGGTCCATTCTTTCCGCTGGGATCTCACTCACAGAGATCTTTCATTTAGGTCATTTTTTTTTTTTTTGCAACAGTGTCTTGCCTTTCCATGCCTGAAATACTGTCATGGGCTTTTCAGCCAGATCCGAATGCCTTAAGGGCTGATTCTGAGGCCAGAGTGCTGTTTAGGGTGTCGGCCATTTTATGAGTCTACTATGAAAATACATGTCTTCTTTTGTAGCTATGGGAGAATTTTCCATTATAGATTATATTTTCAGCCACAAATTGAGTCTTGATAGATTTTTAAAGTTAATTTCAAATCCTGACTCTACCATTGTCTTCTCTCCTTCCATGAATAACTTTCTTTAATGTCTAAACATTTGTTTTCCATATGTAAAATGGAGAGAAAAGTCCTATTTATTTATAGAGTTGGTATGAAGTTAAACAAACTAATATATGTAAAACTCATAGAAGCTTTAAGTGCAGGAAAAGTGCTCACAACTCTTAGCTTCTAATAGTGTAAATAATAATAGTACATAATAGATATTTTAACCAAGTACTAGGTTGAAACTCATCCAGTATATTTTCCATTTAGTCACAATAAAACAGTAAAAATCTACACTTTTTTCTGCATTGTTAAGATTGATTAATCAATTTGAAATGCAGAGCAATTGAGACAGACTAAGAGAAAAAGAAAGAAAGAGAGAGAGAGAGAAAGAGAGAGAGAGAGAGAAAAGATGTGTTCCTTCTGCTGTTTCACTCCTCAAATGGCTGCAATGGCAGGAGCTGTGTTGATCTTAAGCCAGGAACCAGGAGCTTCTTCTGGGTCTCCCATGTATGTGCAGGGGCCCAAGGACTTGGGCCATCTTCCGCTGCTCTCCCAGGCCATAGCAGAGAGCTGAATTAGAAGTGGAGCACCAGGACTCAAACCAGAACCCACATGGAATACTGGCAGCACTAACAGTGGCTTCACCCTAGGCTACACAGCAGCACCAGACCCTTCTTTGCTTATTTTAAAAATAAACCTCTTAATGGAACAGAAACATATCTTGCCACACTAAAAAGACGGAGGAAGAAATGGCCAACTAGTAGCATGTTAGTCTATAATTCAATATATGAAATGCATCCCCACTCTAATTGGGTTTCTCTGCATGATTCCTGATTCCTTGGACCAAAATATAATCCGAGGTAAGAAATATCTAAAGAAAAATTTATCTAGGAAATTGTATACATTGCTCTTTGCACTAAGAATCTACATTTTCTTTAATTTCAGTTCTTAATCTCATCAAAGCAATACATGCACATGATCAATAACAAAATATTCACCAAGACATCATTTATTAATTGGGTTATTGTCTCTTTGTAACACTATTTTCACAAAGTTACTGCTTCAAACAAGGCACTTAATTACCGCAGGCTTTCTGTGGATCAGGAGTCAGGTTGCAGCTTCCCTGGATGTTCTACTTCAGTGTCGTACAAGGCTGGTGTGAAATTTTTCTCAGGTTCTAGTCTCCTCTGATGACTTCACCAAGGAATGACCCTCTTCTGATCTCATTTATTATTGACCACATTTACTTTCTCATAGACTTTTGGACTAATGGCCATGTCTTACTAGCCTTGCTGGGATGGTCTCATCTTCTTGTCTCTGGAGTGCATGCTCCCATGTAGACAGATTTAATATAAAGTAACATTAACATTCCATCACCTTTGCTTTATTGGTTGTAAGCCTGCCTCAAATCCTGCCCACACTCAGGGGAGATCACTCAAAGCCGTGAATGCAAGGAGATATAACCCCCTGTAGTATTTCCCCCACACATAGTTTAAAATCAGCCCTCAAATCCCCGTATCAATCTAGTTTTGATATCTGTGAACCAATAACTTCCTGCTCTTTTATCTGTTCCTGATATTTTTCAGAAAAGTTTACTTCCATATATTTAAGGAATAGGTCCATAAGACTTAATTCTTAAAACTATCAATTTTAGAAAAATTTTAATCACCTGCAACAGAATACAAGCTTTTATCCATGTGATATATTGTACTGCAACACCAATCCATTACACACATTCACATTCAGAAACACTTGTGTAGTATGTGAATATAGAATCTATAGATTTAAATAGCTACTTTATTGTCCTGTTTATTATTTTTCATTATATTATAGTTTGTTGTTTTATATAGAATATCATTCATTGTTTACAAAAAGAATTCATAAATTTCTTTCCATCTCTAATGTATAGCATCCAATTATCTATCATTTTGGAGCAACTGACTTTCCCTGAATTTGTTAATTGACTTGTTTTTCATTTTGTTAGTCTCTTATAAACTTAATCAAAATTCAATCACAAATACTCTCTTCATGCAGTTATCTAAATCTCGTTTTACTGCATTGAAATATAAAAGGTATTTCTCAATGTCAGGTTCTTGGAGTACTTAGTATCATCTAAAATTGTCTTCGGAGGAATATAATTTATTTTTGTTCCACAATTGTCATCCAAGAGTTTTCTTTAACTTTTATTCCAGAGAAGTTTTTGACATTTCTCTTGAAACTCTGGTTCCTATGACCTCCTGTTTATACCTTAATTTTGTTAGAGCTTTATTGAGAAAGGATTCATTAAAGTAAAACTTATGAGATCCCATATGCTTTCTATCCTAACTAAATGGTAATATGGCTGAACACAGAATTCTAGGTTAACAGTCACCTTCTAATTTTTTCAAACATTTCTCCATTATTTCACTGATTTTATTGCTACCTTTTACAAGCTAAACAACTTTTTGGTCCCTATTCATTTCAAGTATCCTTTCTTATTTGGTACTTTAGTGTTTTTTAGCTTAAAATTCTGAAAATTTTTGATGATACACATTGGGATAGTTCGATTTTAATAACTGTTTCTGGTACTTCACTGAGTGCTTTCAAACTGGAAATACACACTTCGCAATTCCATGAGATATACTGAAGTATTTGTTCAATGCTTTTCATTTTTTTGTTTTATTTTTTCCTTTTCTGATTTCTAGTATCTTATTGCTATACTCCACACCCAAATTCCAATGGTTAAAATATTTTCCTCTAATTTTCCACATGTATCAATGAGTGATTTAAGGGAGATTTTCTCAGGTTTATTTATTTATTTATTTTTGACAGGCAGAGTGGACAGTCAGAGAGAGAGACAAGAAGAAAGGTCTTCCTTTTCCACTGGTTCACCCTCCAATGGCTGCTGTGGCCGGCGCACCACGCTGATCTGAAGCCAGGAGCCAGGTTCTTCTCCTGGTCTCCCATGCGGGTGCAGGGCCCAAGGACTTGGGCCATCCTCTACTGCACTCCTGGGCCACAGCAGAGAGCTTGCCTGGAAGAGGAGCAACCAGGACAGAATCCGGCACCCTGACCGGGACTAGAACCCAGAGTGCCCTGCCGCAGGTGGAGGATTAGCCTATTGAGCTGCAGCACAGTCCCAGTTTAATTTGTAATTCTATAGTGATTCCAAATTTTGTTAATAAGATTTTGAAGACTGAAATTGCTTTAGGAGTTTATATTTATTTCCTTTTTTCATGTATATACTTTGTATCAGTTCTAAGTTATTAATGATACTGGGGCTGGTATTGTGGCTCAGTAGGTTAACCCTCCACTTGCAGCACTGGCATCCCATAAAGGTGCCAGTTCTAGTCTCAGCTGCTCCACTTCCAATCCACCTCTGCTGTGGCCTGGGAAGGCAGTAGAAGATGACCCAAGTGGTTGGCCCCCTCAGCTTCTTGGGAGATGTGGAGGAAGCTCCTGGCTCCTGGCTTCCGATCAGCCCAGCTCCAGCTGTTGAAGTCATTTGGAGAATCTCTCCCTCTCACTGTCTGTGTCACTCTCAAATAAATAAATGAAATCTTCAAAAAATGATTCTAAGGATAAATATTTCCATTCTCCCTCAGGAATTTTATTCCCCAACTAGATGTCTATTTTCCAGTAAGCTTTTGGTTATGATCTTTTACACTTAGAAGTTTTACTCAGTCTCTGGCTATTTTTGGATATCATCTCACATTAAGGAGGGTAACACTAAAAGCTGAATGGAAACTACACAGAGAGGATTGTTTTACTGACTGTGAATTTCACTGTGGGATGAACTGATTGGAACTTTTCTGATGAGAACCACTGATGACATTATCTTTGAATCTTTATCCTTTGATCGGTCCAAATCCCTAGATACAAATTTTCTAGACTCTTCACAAAGAGTATTAGTCAACTGACTCAGACCAAAAGCAGAAAGAACCAAGGAGGTCTCATTATTTAAGAAATTCAATTTCTCTGCTAGCACCGCAGCTCACTAGGCTAATTCTCCACCTGCTGCACCAGTACTCCAGGTTCTAGTCCCAGTTGGGGCGCTGTTCCTGTCTCAGTTGCTCTTCTTCCAGTCCAGCTCTCTGCTGTGGCCCGGGATGGCAGTGGAGGATGGCCCAAGTGCTTGGGCTCCTGCACCCGCATGGGATACCAGGAAAAGCACCTGGCTCCTAGCTTCAGATCAGTGCAATGAGCTAGCCGTAGTGGCCATTGCGGGGTGGTGAACCAACGGAAGGAAGACCTTTCTCTCTGTCTCTCTCTCTCACTGTCTAACTCTGCCTATCCAAAAAAAAAAAAAAATTCAATTTCTCTTCACTTCTCTGTTTTACTGTAGGGACATGAATACTATCTCTAGGAAAGGGTATCTTCTAAGGTATCTCTAGGAAAGAAAATGTTTTGTTTTTCCACCTATACAGGATAAATTTCTAGTCTCTATAGTCTTTTGGTGAATGTTGATGTACGTATTTGGGGGAAAGTGCAGTTGTCTCACTCTCCAGAGAAGGACAAGGATTCTTCAGGAAGTTCAAGGATGATTCTGACAGTGTTAAAAAACTTTCTCCTGACTCCCCTATTTGGATGGTGCATTTTGCTGTGGGATTCAGTTTTGCCCATGAATGGGATAATGTACAATGTTTCTGGTCTGCTGATTCAGAGATGCCTGTTGGCTGTTGTGCTTTATGGTTTCCAGACTGTGCTTCCTCTCCCTTTCCTCCATTTCACTTGATTATTTTGTGTAGAAATTAAAATGCTGTGTTATCCTTACAGTGGAAAGTTAGAAGAACTGGAATAAAAGGGGTATATTTAACTTTTTTATTAAATTGCACTAATTTGAGAGAGAGTGAGAGAGAGATCTTCCATTTGCTGGTTCACTTCCCAAAGGCTTGCAAGAGCTGGGGCTGGATCAGTCCAAAGCCAGGACCCTGGAAATCAATCTGTGCTCACACACGGGTGGTAGGAACCCAAGTACTTGAGCCATCATCATTTGCTACCTCTTAGAGTTCTTATTTTCAGGAAACTGAAATTGGAGGCAGAGGCAGGACTTGAACCCAGGCACTCTGATATGGATACAGGGGACCCAAGCAACATCTTAAACACTGTTTCAAATGCTCCCCCTTAAATGGTAAACATTTACCATGCCACCTTTCATCTGAGTTTTGGGGAATCTTTTTATCCAGTAAAGAGACTATTGTTTTTTTTTTCAGGAAATTAATTTAAAAAAAAATGATGTGGTGTACAACAATAGGTAATCATGAAAATAATTTGCACAATGATAGCTGGAATTGTTTTGTGGCTACTTTAAGAAATCACCACCAATCAAGGGGCTGAAAAGAACAAAAACAGCTTCCCTCGCTGTGCTGGAGGTCAGGACCTCAATACTGAGGTCTTGGGATAGATGAATCTGCGAAGCTCTGGGAAAGCATCTGTTCCATGCCACTCTCCTAGACCCTGAGGGCTGTGAGCTAGACATGGGATTTCTCGGTTTGCAGCTATACCACTGCAATCTCTTTCTCCATTTTTAAAGCAGCTTCTCTTTTCCTCTGTGCTTTACCTGATCTATCGGCCCCCAGTCAGTTTTTTCCAAATAAAGTGACATTCACAGAATCCAAGTATTTGTATTTGGAGATAAATATAAACACCCCCATCTAATAATCTAAATATTTGACTCAATAGATTATGATAGCACTATTTTTAAAATATAAATTAGGTGCTTTTTTCCCCCTCAAATTTAAGCCTCTTTTCAAGTGAAGGACATAAAGTTGGGCATTTTTAAAAAAAAAACTATGTTTAGTATGTCATTTGGTATGCACATATAATGTACAATTTGTCTAGTGCTTTCAAATTTTAATTTTATACTAACAGATAGAAAAAGAACAGATGAACAAACTAAGCTACAAAACTGAATTTCCTACTCACTAATGCAGAACAAAATAAGAGTGTTACTAGACCAAGCATCTTGGGACAGATATTCATTGTGTGAGCAGTTTGGCAACACATAATATGAGGTATGAACTGACATAGTGCTGTACTTACCAGAAATGGTTCACAGAGCACATACTGCTAAGACTTGACATACCTAAAATAAGTAAAAATGTATTCCTTCAAAAAGGCAAAAACAAGCTCAAGTTCTATGTGATTTGTTGATTCAATAACTTAAATTCCTCTAATGCTATTAGAAGATAATTGGGATTGATCAGTGACTGTGGAAGTTTGTTTCTTTTTAGAAATATGAAATAATCTGCAGTGAGACATTGAGTAAAACTTGAGACTGTTGATACTTGTTTCCTGCGGTACATGAGTACGTGCTATAGAGTGAAATATTAATTAGTGTTATGGAGAGAAGAGACCAAATACACGCAGAACTGGACTCCAAAGTCAAGGACTTGGCCTATAAAAAGGCCGATACTGATCTGGACAAGGGAGACAGGGGCAGATTATATTGGTGTTCCCTTCAAGATCAAACTCTCTAGTTGATGAGCTTACAGAAGAGACTGGAAAACCTGAAGACAAAGTGCAATGTGCAAATAATGCCCTGAAAGCAGATTGGGAAAATGTAAACAAAATATGTAGAATGATACCCAGCAGCATTTACAGATATGGCTGAGGAGAACATCCACTATTATGAACACTGCCTTGCTACATGGGAGTCATTCCTTGCATCACAGGCTGACCTCCACTTAGAAGACGACTCTGAAGTTAAACTTTAACCCTATTGAGGACTTCCGCTTGATCTTTGGGGACTGCATCTATCAACCAAACTTATTTTTTCTAGATCAGCTGTGTGCTTAACCAAGTGAATGAGAAATGTTTCACACTATCTGGAAAACCAACAACTTGAAAACTCAGGTATTCCAGGTATTGATGTGAATTCAGAGACATGTACATCTATCTATATAGATATGTCTGTATAGAGAGATTTAGTTTAGTTTTAATTATGTTCTTAAATTTGTGTACCAAAAATTGCATATAGAAAATTTTTTCCTTAACTACTTGACCGTGAAACATGACATTTTAAATATGATCGAAAGATTCAGTTTTAATAAAAGTTTAATATGAAAGCTATATATATAAAATATAAATAAATAAATAAATATATGTATATATATAATAGTTGAGTAATTACAGTTTTGTGGCCAGGATGATGTTTTTGTGAGCCATGTTAACATCAGTCATTATTCAACTTTTATTTCCTCTTAAATAGAAGGAAAGCTTTTGGTAATTGTTGTTCAAGCATTCAGATCTGATTAGAATATTTTGGAAGTCTACACATAAAAATAGTAAACAGCCACATGTTTAAATTAAAAAAAAACTGGATCAAATAAAATAAAAGATGGCAGAATATTCCAGTAAATTCAAATTAATATTTCTTAAACTTTGGAAGAAAAATTGAGGAAATAAAATATCATGTAATGTCTACTGTTTTGTTCTGAACAATATATGCATTAAATACAAATCTCCGCTGGTGCTGAGGCCCACTAGGCTAATCCTCCGCCTGTGTCACCGGCACCCGGGGTTCTAGTTCTGGTCAGAGCGCTGGTCCTGTCCCAGTTGCTCCTCTTCCAGTCCAGCTCTCTGCTGTGGCCCGGGAGTGCAGTGGAGGATGGCCCAGGTCCTTGGGCCCTGCACCCACATGGGAGACCAGGAGGAAGCACCTGGCTCCTGGCTTCAGATCGGTGCAGCACACCAGCTGCAACACACCAGCATTAGTGGCCACTTGGGGGGTGAACCAACAGGAAAAGGAAAACCTTTCTCTCTGTTTCTCTCTCTCACTGTCTAAGTCTGCCTGTCCAAAAAAAAAAAAAAAATACAAATCTCCCATTTTCTTACTCAGACCAGTGAATGTATTTTAAGTAGCAAAAAAGGTGTTAAACCATACAGTTAAAAATCCAAAGTTATATATTTTTATCTCAATCATACTAATTTACATTTAGTAATCAGAAGAAAAAATTCAAAATAATGTCATATTTTCAAATTTTCATTCAATAAAAGAGCATAATTATGGTGCTAACATTGTAGCACAGCAGTTTAAGTTACTGCTTGTGACACCAACATCCCATATCAGTAATGGTTTTAATTCTAGTTTCTTACTAATGCTTCTGGGAAGGTAGTAGATGATGGCCCAATACCTGGACACCTGCCACCTGTGTGGGAGCCCAGGACAGTGCTCCTAACTCTTGGTTTTAGTGTGGCACAGCCCTGGCTGTTGCAGTCATTTGGGGAGTGAACCAGTGTATGGAACATTTCTCTCTTTCTCTCTCTCACCAAGTACTGGAACAACAGCTAAGATATGTGGGATAACTTAAATCACAGATATACATAGCTTGTACTTGATGATTTCACCTCCAAATCTATAATCTTGAGAAATATTTTCACATATGTGTAGAGACGTGTCTATGAGTGTTTACTATAGCATCATTTGTAAAACGCTTAGAAAGCAGTAATTTAAACATTAACCAATAGAAAAATGAAAAAATAAATTATCAGAGCCATAATAAGTGAATAAGTAAAACATCACTTCACAAAAAAACATAGACTTCAAGGTTAACCTGCAGCCAGCTCTGTGGTGTAATAGGCAAGCCTCCACCTGCGGCACCTGCAGCCCATATGGGTGCCGGTTCAAGTCCCGGCTGCTCCACTTCTATCCAGCTCTCTGCTTATGGCCTGAGAAAGCAGTCAAAGATGGCTCAAGTACTTGAGCCACTACACCCATGCAGGGGGCATGGAAGAAAATCCTGGCTCCTAACTTCAGACCAGCTCAACTCTGACCAGTGTGGCCAAATGGAAAGTGAACCAGTGGATAGAAGACCTTTCTCTCTGTCTCCCCCTCTATCTGTAACTCTGCTTAGGTAAATAACTTTTTTAAAAAAGGAAAAAAAAAGGCTAGCCTGAATTTGACTAGAAAAATTGAAAAAAGATATTTAAAGAATAATATTGTTTATAAAAAGTTCACACATTAAAAGCGAAGCAATATATGTGCCTACACCTGTAAAAAAAAAATTGAAAACATACCTAGGAATGACAAACACAAAGTTAATGAAATCAGAAACAGTTGGCAGATATAGAAAAAGGCACAAAAAAGACCTTGGTAAGTAGAGATAATAGTGTAAAATAAATAAATTTTGAAGCAAATAGAATCAATCATAAAGGATCGAGAAACTTGGTTTTTAAATGGATTTTTTTTCCTTGTATGATTTTGTGTACTTAACTATTTGAAATTAAACTAATAATGATTAGGAAAATGATAATAGTAATAGCCATCATAAAATTAATGAAACAATAGAGATAAATTGCTGTAGACTTTTAGAAGTCTTGCATATGTCATAACTTCTACCACGAGACACAAAACCATTTATACTTGAGATAGACACTTTCTTAATTCTTTATGTGGAAATAGTGATAACTTTTATATTGAAAATATACTTGGCAGTATATCGGATTTGCCCCACTACAGCATTTTAAATGTACTCAGACCAGAATCTAATAACAATATGGAAAGCCGGCGCCCTGGCTCAATAGGCTAATCCTCCACCTAGCGGCGCCTGCACACCGGGTTCTAGTCCTGGTCTGGGCACCAGATTCTGTCCTGGTTGCCCCTCTTCCAGTCCAGCTCTCTGCCGTGGCCCGGGAGTGCAGTGGAGGATGGCCCAAGTGCTTGGGCCCTGCATCCCATGGGAGACCAGAAGCACCTGGCTCCTGGCTTCGAATCAGTGCAATGCACCAGCCGCAGCGGCCATTGGAGAGTGAACCAACAGCAAAGGAAGACCTTTCTCTCTGTCTCTCTCTCTCTCACTTTCCACTCTGCCTGTAAAAAAAAAAAAAAGAAATAAAGAAAAATTATAAAAAAATAACAATATGGAGAAAAATATCCTGCTATGTAATTTTCTATGAACTGTTCACTTTTTTTTTTGCCTACAAATGTAGTTTACCATTGAGTGAAATCCTGTCCCATGTATTTTGAAATGAGAAACACAAATGAAAGGCAAAATCCTCCTAAGTACCACCGACATTATGGTAGAACTTACAGCTGCAGTAGCCTGGAGGAAGATACTGGGCATCCTGTGATCTCCAGTTTAAAATGTTCTCCTTGAGGACTGGAGCACAGGTTCAGGAGGGAGAAACACATTTTCCCCTCCTTGTTTTCCTTTCTGCTGAGCTATCTTGTCTTTGCATGATTTATCTTGTGCTCTTACAGGCCTCCTGCTATTGGGCTTAGATGTTTTTGTGTTTAATGCATCTCAGCTGTGATTTTGTTCTGTGTGGCAAGCATTTGATTCTTGCATTACTTGTGAGGTCTTAATTTTACACTCCTGGGTTGTTCACTTTATAATCTCTTCCTCTGAGTTTCCTTCCATTAGCAAATTGCCTTCTTTATTGCATTTACTTATTAAAAATTTTAATGTATAAAACCTGTAAAATTGTACATATTTATGGTGTACCACGTAATGTTTTGATACATGTATACGCTGTGAATGTCTAAGAAGTATAAACACATGGGTATTTTCTCCATGAAGAAAAATTAAATGTAAACAATCTTGAGCTAAGATTGCAGGGAACAATAGGAGAAGAGCCTACAGCCCAATCATCATTAGCAACAGCCATTCAACTTCCAGGAAATTTGTGCAGTGTCATCTCACTAATCATGGAACATAGGTAGTCATACTACTATCCACATCTGCGTGACCTCTCATATCCATTATGGTTCTTTGAAACCGTCTTCCTAGTTCTTCACCTTGCAGCTTGCAGAGGATAAGTGCATCTCAAATAAAAGATGTCACCAACTCTTGACTAATTTGGAGAAGAGACATTTGTTTACCTCAAACAATATAGAAAATAAGGCACAGGCATCACACCAATTTTTTTTAATCATCATTAAAAGGAAAGCAAGATAAAAATCATGGAAAGTCTTATTATTCCACTTATCTTCAAGGAAAACCTTTGATCCGTACATTTTTGTATCATGTGCATACATTCATGGATCTATAGATATATATAAATATGTATTATAATTTTCTAGACTGTGACACATGGTCAGACACGTAAGGTATACCAATTGGATGCTCCAAAAGAATCAAGAAAAGAAAGTGGTGTTTGGCAAAAGTCGTGCTCTTATCAAATGAAAAAAATTATCATGAAGACACAAAAGGATACCTGTTAACATAAAAATAGAATGTAAGTGTACATGTATACCCAATTTTCTATCTCACAGAGTCATATAATTACAAGAATGAAAGTTTAATAGAAATAAGACTCAGCATCTTATGAAATGAGCTATATTTCATATCCTTGCCTAAATTTACTGTTAATTTATTCTATAATTTTAGGAAAATCTTGTTCTGTTCTGTGATTATTTTTCTGTCTAGAAAATCAAGTTTGGACTGAATCAGAAGCTAAACACAATTGCCTAAGAGTTCCAGGAACAACCGTGGTCCAAATGAATGACATAAGGAAAATCACTACTTTCCCTCTAAGCCCAGTTTATTTGAATATTGAACAGAAGAAAAGTAACAGAAAAGTTCTCTGTCTTATTTGTTTAAATTGTGTAATCCCCTAGCTACATTTTCCACTCTGTAAACTTTTAGAGTTTGACAAAGACAAGCTATCTGTACTGTAAATATTCTTGTTCCCTCTTCCACACTATGGAGTTGCGGGAGCTGCCCAGGAAGGGACATAATTCTCCAGTCCCTCTTACATCTAAATGGGATGTGAATCTCGTGTCGGCTGAAAGGGTGTGAGGAGAATGGATATGCCTCATCTCCAGCTGATGAAATTACATAGTTACAGAAGCACCATAAACCTATGCAATTTATATTATTTTATTTTCTCTCCATTAGGTGGTCATTGATGATCTTGAAGTATAAGAAGATATGAAATACAAGACAAGAAGATGGGTTCCCAATTCACTGTTTGTAAGAGCATACCCAGTAAAACAAGAAAGACAAATCAAATTATGTTGCATGAAGTCATTGAACATTTTCATGTCGTTTTTCTAGAAATTTTACCTACTATAATTAAGACAAAAATAAAGAAGGATGAGAGAAAATCTCTGTACTTTGGACATCTTAAGTGTGCCAGTCTGGAGATGAATAGCAGAAAGACACTTGAATTATGCTTTAGACATCACAGTGAAGATGGGAATAACCATGAGACAAGATGTGTATTTTCAGTTGTTCACACTGGAGTAGAGTTCCTGTCATCGTGAGGTTGTTTTCTATTTTGTATATTTTAATTGCCTGAGCAACTACAGGAACATAGAACAGGCCACCCATAAGTGTTACTTTGAATAAAAAATGAAAAAGAAGCTTATATAAGCTCCATGTTGCTGAGAATTGTAGCAATTTATTTTCATTCACTAATGCAGATCCTCTGTTGTCAGATCTTTTTTTTTGATTTTTAAGAGAAGCTGTAAATGTACATATATGTTGGTTCAAAATAATCAGTAACACTGCATAGGCAGGAAATCATTTCTCTGTGTTGGATCAGACCCCTGGTAGCCAGTCTATCATCCTCCATGGTTCTCAAACCTGAATGAACAGAATGCTCTAAAGAATCCCTTTTGAAGCTTTCTGGTTTTATATTTATTTTTTTCAAAAACAGTTGTCTCTCCTTGAAACCTGTTCATTAGGACTTGTAGGAGGGAATAATGTATATACATATGTTTAACATTTTATTTATTTATATATTTGAAAGGCAGAGTGATAGAGAGAGGTAGACAGATAGACACACACACACACACACACACGCCCAAAGAGAAAGAGAGGGGGAGAGAGAGAGAAACCTTTTATCTTCTGATGGTCACAATAGCCAGGTCTAGGCCAGGATAAGACAGGAGCAAGAAATTCCATCCTGGTTTCCCACAAGGGCAGCAGGGAGTCAAGTACTTAGGTAATCTTCCGGTGCTTTCCCAGGCATATCAGCAAGGAGCTGGATCAGAGTGGAGGAGCCAAGACTAGAATTAGCACAAAAATATGGGACAATGGAGTTCCACCAGTGGCTTAAATTGTTGTAGCATGACAGCCCAAGACATTTTTTAAAATTTTTTATTTTTCTAACTTTTATTTAATAAATATTAATTTCCAAAGTACAACTCTTGGATTATAGCGGCTCCCCCCCATAACTACCCTCCCACGCACAACCATCACATCTCCCACTCCCTCTGCCATCCTATTCTTCATCGAGATTCATTTTCATTTATTTTTATATACAGAAGATCAACTTAGTATATACTAAGTAAAGATTTCAACAGTTTGCACCCACACAGACACACAAAGTGTAAAGTACTGTTTGAGTATTAGTTATGCCATGAATTCACATAGTACAACACATTTAGGACAGAGATCCTACATGGGGAGTAAGTGCACAGTGACTCCTGTTGTTGACTTAACAAATTGACACTCTTGTTTATGGCGTCAGCACTCACCCTAAGCTCCTGTCATGAGCTGCCAAGGCTATGCAAGCCTCTTGAGTTCGCCAACTCTGATCCTCATTTGACAAGGCCATAGTCAAAGTGGAAGTTCCCTCCTCCCTTCAGAGAAAGGTACCTCCTTCTTTGATGGCCCGTTCTTTCCGCTGGGATCCCACTCACAGAGGGCTTTCATTTAGGTCATTTTTTTTTTTTTTGCCAGAGTGTCTTGGCTTTCCATGCCTTAAATACTCTCATGTGCTTTTTAACTGGATCTGAATGCCTTTAGGGCTGATTTTGAGGCCAGAGGTCTGTTTAGGACATCTGCCATTCTATGAATCCGCTGTGTATTCTGCTTCCCATGTTGTATCATTCTCTCCTTTTTAATTCTACCAGTATTAGCAGACACTAGTCTTGTTTATGTGATCCCTTTGACTCTTAATCCTATCATTATGATCAATTGTGAACTGAAACTGATTACTTTGACTAGTGAGATGGCATTGGTACATGCCACCCTGATGGAATTGAATTGGAATCCCCTGGCACGTTTCTAACTCTACCATTTGGGGCAAGTCTGATTGAGCATGTACCGAACTGTACATCTCCTTCCTCTCTTATTTCCATTCTTATATTTAACAATGATCACTTTTCAGTTACATTTAAACACCTAAGAATAATTGTGTGTTAATTAAAGAGTTCAACCAATAGTATTAAGTAGAACAAAAAATACTAAAGGAATAAAGTAGTAAGTTGTTCCTCGAGAGTCAGAACAAGGGCTGAACAAGTCATTGTTTCTCATAGTGTCCATTTCACTTCAACGGGTTTCCTTTTAGGTGCTCAGTTAGTTGCAACTAATAAGGGAGAACATAGGATATTTGTCCCTTTGGGACTGGCTTATTTCACTCAGCGTGATGTTTTCCAGATTGCTCCATTTTGTTGCAAGTGGCCAGATTTCATTTTTTTTTACTGCTGTATATTATTCTACAGAGTGAATATCCCATAATTTCTTTATCCTGTCTTCTGTTTTCAGGCATTTAGGTTGAATCCATGTCTTAGCTATTGTAATTGAGCTGCAACAAACACTGAGGTGCAGACAGCTTTTTTATTTGCCAATTTAATTTCCTTTGGGTAAATTCCAAGGAGTGATTTGGCTGGGTTCTTTGGTAGGGTTATATTCAGGTTTCTGAGGACTCTCCAAACTGATTTCCATGGTGGCTTGACCAGTTCGCATACCCACCAACAGTGGGTTAGTGTCCCTTTTTCCCCACATCCTCACCAGCATCTGTTGTTGGTAGATTTCTCTATGTGAGCCATTCTAACTGGGGTGAGGTGAAACCTCATTGTGGTTTTGATTTGCATTTTCCTGATGGCTAGTGATCCTGAATGTTTTTTTCATGTGTCTGTTGGCCATTTGGATTTCCTCTTTTGAAAAATGTCTATTGAGGTCCTTTGCCCATCTCTTAAGTGGGTTGTTTGTTTTGATGTTGTGGAGTTTCTTGAAATCTTTGTAGATTCTGTTTATTAATCCTTTATCAGTTGCATGGTTTACAAATATTTTTCCCATTCTGTTGGTTGCCTCTTCACTTTCCTGTTTCTTTTGCATTACAGAAACTTCTCAATTTGATGTAATCCCAATTGATAATTTGGCTTTGACTGTTTCATCTTGGCCCAGTGCAGGCTGTTGTGACCATTTGGGAAGTGTACCAGAAGATGAAAGGCATCTCTCTCTCTCTCTTACAAATAAATTACATGTAATTTAAACAACACAGAAGAATAACTATATTAAGCAAAGCACACAGAACTTCTTCCTCTCTTTAGGTATGTGTCCTAATTACAAGAGACAAAGTGATATTAGTAAAAAGCAGTAATCTAAGTTTGTTTCTTAAAATTATTAAGTCAGTTTGGTCTTCACATATGATGTTTTATGAAGCATCATCCAGCTATATTAGGAGTAGGATCCAGATATCCTGAATTCTCATATCCTGGAATTATCACTTACTTTAGGATTTCAGCCCTACCCCCTTTACCATGAACTCTAATATCATTATGAATATCAAGTAACCAATGCTGTCAGGAATTATCTCACTGAAAATGAAACCATCCAGTATAGAAAGTCCTTGGAGCACCTTTTTGATAAGAAAACATCTGAGGCCGGCACCGCGGCTCAATAGGCTAATCCTCTGCCTAGCGGCGCCGGCACACCAGGTTCTAGTCCTGGTTGGGGCAACGGATTCTGTCCCGGTTGCCCCTCTTCCAGGCCAGCTCTCTGCTGTGGCCCCGGAAGGCAGTGGAGGATGGCCCAAGTGCTTGGGCCCTGCACCCACATGGGAGACCAGGAGAAGCACCTGGCTCCTGCCTTCAGATCAGCATGGTGCACCAGCCATGGCGGCCATTGGAGGATGAACCAACGGCAAAAGGAAGACCTCTCTCTGTCTCTCTCTCTCAATATCCACTCTGCCTGTCAAAAAAAAAAAAAGAAAAGAAAAGAAAACATCTGAGGGGCTGGCGCCGTGGCTCACTTAGTTAATCCTGACCACCTGCCACACCGGCATCCCATGTGGGCACCAGGTTCTAGTCCTGGTTGCTCCTCTTCCAGTCCAGCTCTCTGCCGTGGCCCGGGAGGGCAATGGAGGATGGCCCAAGTGCTTGGGTCCCTGCACCTGCATGGGAGACCAGGAAGAAGTACATGGCTCCTGGCTTCAGATTGGCGCAGTGCCGGCGATAGCAGCCATTTGGAGAATGAAACAACAGAAGGAAGACCTTTGTCTCTCTCTCTCACTGTCTATAACTCTACCTATCAAATAAATTTTAAAAAATTTTGATTATTTATTTGGTGTTTTTGTTTTTGTGCACTTTGCCTTGCTTTCTTTCCTTTTCTCTCCTGCCTAACACAGTGCCAGTCAAACACACAGTAATTCAGAGCTTTACTGCACCTATCTCATATTAGATATGTGATTTTAAAATTTTTACTTAATAACTTTTGTTCAAGAAGCAGAGAGACAAAGCAAGAGCAAGAGAGAGGGAGAGCTCCCATCCACTGGTTAACTCTTCACAACATAGCTGGCACTGAATAAGTCCAAATCAAGAATCAAGAATGCCATCCAGGTCTCCCACTCAGGTGGTAGGGACCCAATCACTTGAAGCATCACCACTGCCTCCCATGATTTGTATGAGCAGGAAGCTGTATTACAAAGTGGAGCCAGGACTCAAACCTAGGAACTCTGGTGTAGAATACAGGTGTCCCAACTGACATCTGAACCATTATGGAAAACACATGTCCCTGGCTTTTTATAGACATGTATCAATATCTGAAATGTTATAAGAATCATAAAGTTTGTCCCATGTTCTCCAGATTGATAATTTTGCCATTTAAATGTTAACCACTATGCAGTATGCATCAGAACATCAATTCCACTTTAGCATCTGCTTTATGATAGAAAAATGAAAGCAGTAGGGTAAAGAAGCAAATCTATAGGGGAACAGCATGTACTGTCAGACAGTTCCCATGTGTTCATTTTCACTAAATTTATATTCCCCAGGATAACTAGGCATCATAGGTCAAAATTTACACATACCTGTTTTGTTTGCTACTGTTTTTGGTTTTTAATGTTTCTAGAAATTTCTTTTTTAAGATTTATTTTTTATGTGAAAGGAAGTATGAATGACAGAGAAGGAGAGAAACACAGAAAGAGGAAGAAACACACAGAGCAAGAAAAAGACATAAGTAAAACAGAAGGGGAAGGAGGGTTGATCTTTAATCATCTGGTTCACCCCCAAAATGATTCCAAACACTGGGGTGGGGCCAGCAGAAGCCAGGAGTCTGAACTCCATCTTGGTTACCTACTCGAGTGGCCATCATCCGCTGTGTCTCCAGATGCATTATCTGAAAGTTGGATTGGAAGCAGAGCATACAGGACTTGAACACTCCATTATAGGTTGCTGATGTCACATGTGGTACCTTAGCCTGCTGTGCAATGCTTGCATTTGTTGTAGGTACTCAATCTATAAATTCTCTAAAAACCATGTAAATCTTAGTTGTCCATCTGTTGTGTCTCCCTGGCACAGCTTCATAAGTTATATCCTCTTACATTTAGCACATTATCAGTTTCTCAGTTATATCCTTAAGTTGTGTCAGGAGCTGTGGAATTACCATTTGTTAACATATTTCAGGTATTTACCTCTTCATTGGTTGCAAATTAATCTGATCAGGAACTAACTGATCAAAGATAATAGAAATTTCTCTAGTGTTGGCAAGAGGCAAGATTTTTCACTGGCTTCTGTAGAGTGGGTGCTGAATTGTCTCTAGAATTTAGAATTATAGATCTGGGAAGTTATTGGATTTTACACAGTTCTTACCCGCATATCTATTTACTTAAAAATAAACATTCAACTTATTTGAGTCCCAGTCCTTTTCAGAATATCCTTGAGAAAATGACACTATTCAGTTATCTGGGCTGGGTTGGACCCAGTCAAAATGAAGAATATTTTTTAAATTATTTATTTATTTATTTATTTGAAAGGTAGAGGTACAGACAGTGAGAGGGAGAGACACAGAGAAAGGTCTTCCTTCCACTGGTTCACTCCACAAATGGCCGCAATGGCCAGAGTTGGGCCAGTCTGAAGTCAGGAGCCAGGAGCTTCTTCCATGTGAGTGCAGGGGCCCAAGGATTTGGGTCATCTTCCACTGTTTTCCCAGGCCCTTGCATAGGGCTGGATCGGAAGTGGAGCAGCTGGGACTAGAAGAGGCACCCATATGGGATGCTGGTGCCACAGGCAGATGATGAACCTACTAGTAGGTTTAAAAAAAAAAAACAACACTGTGTCCTTTCAGTATCCCCAGAGGAATGTCTTTCTTTAAATATATATATATATATATATATGTATATTTAACTTTTATTTAATGAATATAAATTTCCAAAGTACAGCTTATGGATTACAATGGCTCCCCCCCAATAACTTCCCTCCCACCCGCAACCCTCCCCTTTCCCTCTCCCCTTCCATTCACATCGAGATTCATTTTCAATTCTCTTTATATACAGATCAGTTTAGCATATATTACGTAAAGATTTCAACAGTTTGCACCCACATAGAAACACAAAGTGAAAAATACTGTTTGAGTACTAGTTATAGCATTAAATCACAATGTACAGCACAGTAAGGACGGAGATCTTACATGAGGAGTAAGTGCACATTGACTCCTGTTGTTGACTTAACAAATTGACACTCTTGTTTATGGCATCAGTAATCACCCTAGGCTCTTGTCATGAGTTGCCAAGGCTATGGAAGCCTTTTGAGTTCACCAACTCTGATCATATTTAGACAAGGTCGTAGTCAAAGTGGAAGTTCCCTCCTCCCTTCAGAGAAAGGTACCTCCTTCTTTGATGACCTGTTCTTTTCACTGAGATCTCACTTGCGGAGATCTTTCATTTAGGGTTTGTTTTTGGTTTTTTTTTTTTTTTTTTTTTTTTGCCAGAGTGTTTTGGCTTTCCATGCCCGTAATACTCTCATGGGCTTTTCAGTCTGATCCTGTGCCTTAAGGGCTGATTCTGAGGCCAGAGTGCTGTTTTGGACACTTGCCATTCTATGGGTCTGCTGTATATCTCGCTTCCCATGTTGGATCATTCTCTCCCTTTTTGATTCTATCAGCTAGTATTTGCAGACACTAGTCTTGTTTATGTGCTCCCTTTGGCTCTTAGTCCTATCATTATGATCAATTGTGAACAGAAATTAAATATATTTTAACAGAATATTTTTCAAATATGAATAATTCTCTTGAGAAAATGGTGAAATGCACTGTCTTCATGAACCCATATATACAGTGAACCCTCAATTCATTTAATTGTTAGGATAGAAATTATTTCTACATAACCCAATATATTCAATATGGTTTTGCTCAAATACCAAGAAGAGTATTAAAAAAGAACAAAGTGAAGTCACTTATTCTACCATATAGTATGCCTAATTAAAAATCATAATAAGTAAGATAAATTATTGGAGTGTTAGGAATAGAGATCAAACATAGACTATATGAACAGAAGCCAGAATCCATAAACTGAAGTAAGAAATATATAAAAATTAGATTTGGTGCATAAATATGATATAAATCAATGACACTTATATTTTCACCACACTGTTGGAATAATTTGCCATTTATATGACAAGAAGTAAAACTAATTGCACACAGTCCTAGGTATACTAAATATTGAAACATCAATGGTAAATCTTCAAATTAACAGGAAAGTATTTGTACAAATATCACTACTCTAGTATATACAAACAAAATACTCAAGACAAAGGCATAAGACTTTAACTGAATATTTTGTTTGATAATTAAATTGTGCAAAACAAAATACATGTAAAAGACAAGACATAGACTAACATAAGATAATTTCAGTTATTTAATGTTGAAATCTTAAAATCTTAAGAAATCACTTGGCAGAATAAACAATCTATTAGAAAAATTGGAACAAATAATTCATAGAGTAAGAAACCTAACATTTAACAAAAATCAGTCATAGTTGTCAACAATGAAGTGCAAATTAAAACAAAAATTAAATAGCATTACCTATATACCACTCTGCATGGCAAAAGATGAAACTATTTTTGGAAATGTTACAATATGAATGTTACATGTATGTAAAATTATCTACTTTCTAGGGTGATCAATTTTAACAGTTTACCAAGCTGGAACAGTGGTAAGTTCTAGCCAAACCAATAGTAGTCGGTCACTTTAGTCAGGGTATACCCTGAAAGTAACGTTAATATTTGGTATTACACAAATTATATTACTTATAAAAGAAAAAAAGAAAATAGCGAATGTCCAGCAAGAAGAGAAGGGTTAAGCTGTAATATACTTATAAAACCAAGTACGAAACAAAGGCCAATGACACTATCGAGAGAAGTGGTTTCCACACTTTGGTTGTGTAAAAAAACCAACACAGATAATAAAGAGCACAAAGATGCAGATTTATCACAGTAGGACTTTCTGGTCTTTGAGATTTTTTCCCAGTGTCCTTGGTGCTCCTGATGCCCCACAGTGTGAGGACCGCTGAACTGGGATGTACCTGTCAGAGAAGGTAAATTGTGAAACCTAACATGGGGTGAGAGTAGTAGGCTTCCGAGTGAAATATAAAGTGGGATTTAATACATATAAACCCTTAAATATTAGAAGACTAGATTATATGTAGTAATATACATTTATATGTGTCTATTAAACATTAATATATGTAAGGGATTTAGAAGCATTAAATTCATGTTTGTAATTTTCTTAATAGACTAAAATAGAACTCAGAGGCTTTTTAAATAAGGCTCCAAGTTTACCTCAACTATCTTGTATTTTTTAAGCAGTTGAGCTGGAGTGAACATAGTACAATGTTAATAGTCATTGTACTTGAAAACTGGATACTTGTGTATTTGAAATATTTCATGAAGTAATTTTAGTAATAAAAAGATGTAAATTATTATACCAATTTTGTGAAGATATATCTAATAATTTATGTATTCCTTAAGTGGCATAGCCATAGATTATTATCCACTGCTACTTTTATATAAATTAATTACTGAAAATTTCTTTGGGCTATGATTAAGGTAAGACAATATAATATTCAGTGATGTTTATTACCTTCTGTTTAATTTCTACTTTTTATCTAACTTACAATTAACACAATAAGTTGATAGCTTATGACTAACTAGAGTTATCAGTCACAGTTTTTAAGCTAGTTTAGATGACTAAAAATGACATAATTTGTGATTTCCTATATTTTTGTAGATAGTATGATAAATACAGGTTATAAAATATATTAATAATTGTGTTTATTTTCATAATAATTTTAATACTGAAAGACTATACATGCACCGTATCTCAAATATGAAGGAATATATACATCCTGAATGACCTGTAATCATCACTTTATTTTGATTAATATTCTACCATTGTAACAAAAAGAAAATTGAAGAGTGTATGCTCACTTGCATGTATAATTATACAACATATTGGAAAATAGTCAATTGTTGTGGTTTGAAAGTAAGTGAAACATGTAGAATATGTATTAATTCTACTCTTTTAACTAGTAGATTTCTCTAACAAGCATCATCAATTATAGAAAGACTGACAAAAGTCATTGCAAACTAGACTTCCTTGAGTCCATTGGAGTAGTCTGGCTACAGCCTAGTGGGCACACCTTAGAAAGTCCCCATCAATAAAAGACATAAAGATAAAAGTCTCCATCAATTATTCTAAAAGGTCATTTTTAGATGAGGTGTTGCAAGTTGATGTCAAAGATGACTTCATTTCACTATCAGCCTGATAGAAAATGAAACTTCAATGATAAGGAGTTGTATTACCTGTTGCAAATTGTGCTGTTTTTAACCCTTCAGAAATAACTGTCAATATGCCTAAAAACTGTCACAACAACTTGAGGGCCCAAACAGGAAAACTGACAATGTCAGAGAGAAAAGAAGTTTGTGTTTGGTTAGTTGGTTTTGGCTTTGGCTTTGGCTTTAATTTGACTTTGGCTTGGGTTTGGGTTCTGTGCTTATTTGTGTTGCAGATATCAAAGTTTATTACCTGTGAATGGTTCTGGATTTCACATCCAGGTTGGCCTTGATTTTTTGTGAAAGAGCCTTATTAGAAAGAAGCAGAGGTAGAAAGAGAAGACCAAGTTTGGAGGAAAGAAGTGATGAAAAGAGCTAGCAAGAACTTCGGGCTCAACGTCTTTGTCTTATCCCTCACTCCCTTTTGCAAGGAACCCCAGAAGGGGAGGGGGAGACAGAGAAGGCACTGAATGAATCCAGCCAGAGCACAGCATTTTCAGTGTAATAACCAGGAAGAAATTCTGGAAAAATTGTGTAATGCTGTTTTACAATGTGAAACAGAGCAAGATGTGATTTTTTTCAGAATTTACCAGTGAACTGATTAAGGCTGGTAGATGGTCTTGGATGAGTTACTTTGAAAGAAATGTAGTAATAAAGGCACAAAAATGCTTCTTGAGTAATATTTATAAGATTCTAAGATCAAAAATTTATAAAAGCTGTCATTTAGCCTTAAAGTTAAATGGAATAAAAAGCTACTTATTAAATTCAAGGCGATGCCACTTACAGTTTTATCTTTTTTTTATTTTTAATCTTAGTATAGTGGGGAGAGTTTAGTCCTGGGCTGAAATCTGAAGCTCTGAAGTTTGGTTGTGGTTCAGGGGGCTTCATATGGAAAAAGAGCTGGAACTTAAAGAGTAGAGCATCCTGGAAAATACAGTGGGTTAGAAGCAGTTTGACTTCAGAGGAAGAATGAGTGATCTGGCTAATAACATCATCTGTATACCCCTTTAGCCGCTTTTGTATCTACATTCATGGAGTTCTCAACTGAGACCAGTGCAACTCTGGCCTCCAGGAGAGAGTTGCCAATGTCTGGAGACCACTTTTCATAACTGGAGAGATGGGGACACAGAGCAGAGGACAGGGATGTTACCAAACATCTTACAACACCCAAAGCAGTCTTTCACAACACAAAAATATCCACCCTGTAATGTTAGTGATGATGAGAGTAACAAACCCTGATACATAAGGAAAAAAAGTATGTTATATAAGCCATAACGCTATATAAAGTATTAGGTATGTACAGCTCTTTTAAAGCTACATATAAATGAACATTGGATGCGGCATTCTGTGAAAAAAAATCTAATCTGATGCCTACTAAGTTGTTTATTTTTCCCTTAAATAATTGTATAGCTCAATGGAAAAGTTTTAGTAATTCACTAAATATTAAGAGAGCTTGTGTGAAGTGATATTCAGGTTTTAACAGTGTGAAATATGTCTTCAATTTAACATTTCGAAGAATGTATCAATTAATTCTAACTCCACTATAAATAATTATTGAACTCTTTAAAAAAGGACATTTATTGAACATGTTTAATGCTGAGTCCTCTGTGTTCAGCAAGAACACAAGGTAGCTTGGCAATTTGCTGAGCAAGTCTCTTATTAGTTCCTTATTATAGGAAATATTTAGAGCTTTAGGACTCTATTTCATGTAAAATAAAACCCCTCAAAATATACTCCAGAAGTGAGAAAGCCACAGATCTGTATAAATCAGTATGATAAAAAGTATACTCATAGCTGAATTGTCATATCATGTGAGAAATACTTAAATGAATTATTTAGGCGTAGACTATCAGTTCTTTTTTTTTATAAGTCATTCTTTTATTTGTGAAAACATCTTTCCTCTTTAAGAAAACTTACCTCATTAAACTCATTTTGATAGTGACAAATAAATTACACTTTTATACTAACCTTAAAAAACTAGGTTATTTTATCCAAAAGGATAATTTCAAACAAAAACAAACTGGTGATTTTTTTTTACCTTAAAATAACTTCGGTATTTCTGAACTCCATGCTGAAGAACAAAGAGGCCAACAGATGCACTTGTCACCACACAGTTAAGCTTTCTAAACACAGTGTCTCTTTAGCACAGGATCAACAATCAGTTTACCGCTGGAAGAAACCCAAATGCTATATATTTCAATTCTTGCAGAGTCAGCTTGGAGTTCTCTGAGAAGCAAAATATACTTGGTATCACATATGTGACATCAAATACACAGGAGACCATCAGCCTGAGGCCGTCCCCATTCTTTGAGACCCTCTGTGACAAGCCACAACTACTTCAGCACCTACACCTTCTTTAGGACTACATTCTTCTAAGAGCTGGGTTTCAAACTAACAGCTGAGCTCTGGCCAATCACAGGCAGACAACTGATGATATCGTAACCAAATAAGGCAAGAACCTAGGGCTACCAATCACGTTATGTCTGCACTTCACTTCCCCGGACTGCAGGCCATGCTGCAGAAAGGAGTTCTCTGCCCACTTTGGGTTTTGAGCACTGCCCAATTCACGAACTGCTCTTGGCTCAAACTCTGTCCTTATGAATAAAACGCACAAGCACTGTAGATACCAGGAATCCAAACCTGCCGGTGACCCACGTCTTTTTTCACAGATGTTGCAGGCTTCTATCACCTGTTTCTTTTCCCATCATTTATTTCATTATTTCTTTTTCTCTCTTTTTTTTTTTTTTAAACTTGCTGGACTGTCCAAAACTTCAATCTTGCCTTTTCCACCTTCCAATTTAGGAAGCTTAATGTTATCTTCAGTGACTTCACAAGGCACGCTGTCACCCTCGTCCTCAGAGGAGGAACTCCTCGGAACTGTCTCCCGAACTCTCTTCTGAATGGTCCTCTTCCTTCCAATCCAACTGATTCATCTCAAACAAGGCCACATCCTTTTGTATAACTTTTCCCAGAGTCCCATCAATATTTTCAATGTTGAAACGACCAGGTAGTGCAGCTGCCATTTCTTTTCTTAGCTTTTCATTTGCCTGGGCCATCTGTGGGAGAAAGCTCTGGACTTGCTGCAATACTGGATTCAGGCTTCAGTTTGGCTCCTGATTATATGCATCCTGGGAGGCAGCAGGTGATGGATCAAGTACTTGGGTCCCTTACACCCACCTGGGGAACCCAGATTGTGTACCAGGTTCCTGGCTCTGTCCTGGCCCAGCCCCAGCTATCGTGGGCATTTGGAGGATGAACCAGCAGATGGGAGATTTTTGTCTCTCTGCCTTTCAACTAAACAAATTTTAAAATTAAAAACAAAACCTAATATGGAAAACAATTAACCAAAATGTCAACCTAGACCTCAACATTCAACAAAAAGCATCTTTCAAAACTGAAAGCAGGGGCTGGTGCTGTGGCGTAGCAGGTAAAGCCACCTCCTGCAGCACTGGCATCCCACATGGGTGTCGGGTCAATAGACTGTCAGTTCTTTACTGAATTATCTCTTGTATTTCCCTGATGATTGAGGAAAAGTATACTGAAGAAGTCTAACTGAAAATAAAGTATTCAGCATGGAAAAGTAAAGGTAAGAAGAGGACAAATAAGCGTGCACTCTTGGGAATGCTAGAAAGTAAATTGTATTTGAGAAAATTGTGGAAAATGAGTAAGTCCTTAAAATACTTTTAGTGACATAATTCTTGTATATGACTACATAGCTCTTAAAAATAAATAGATATCTTCTTGGTTCTGCATGCTGCCCTAAATTTAATAAATTCAAAGACTTGGCTGGTGCCGCGGCTTACTAGGCTAATCCTCTGCCTTGCAGGGCCAGCACACCGGGTTCTAGTCTGGGTCGGGGCACCGGATTCTGTCCCAGTAGCCCCTCTTCCAGGCCATCTCTCTGCTGTGGCCAGGGAGTGCAGTGGAGGATGGTCCAAGTACTTGGGCCCTGCACCCCATGGGAGACCAGGATAAGTACCAGGCTCCTGCCATCGGATCAGTGCGGTGCGCTGGCCACAGCGCGCCAGCCACGGCGGCCATTGGAGGGTGAACCAACGGAAAAGGAAGACCTTTCTCTCTGTCTCTCTCTCTCACTGTCCTCTCTGCCTGTCCAAATAAATAAATAAATAAATACAAAGGCAGCGAGTTTAGTAACCTACAGGATAACTCAAAGACAACATCAGAAATGATCATGTCTGTAGGTCCAAGGAGTTCAAGCTCAGGAAAGCAGTCAAACATTCTTGGGACTATCTCTTGATCTCTCTTCCACATTTCCCTTGTCAGTATGGGAGATACACATGTTGGGAGGATACATTTACTAGAGTAGTTAGAAAGAAAAAATTAGAAAACTTTTGTTTGTTTAAAGTCACTCTTATATGAGAAATATTCTATCTTTACTTTCTTTTCAATGATGTAAATTTTCTGAGTTAAAACATATATCCACTTCTCCAACTTAATATATGCATTGTCTTCTTTATTAGTGCAACGTAAGCTTTTCAAATTATAATTTATGTGCTCTTGAAATTTTTGGCAGAATCCTCAGTTGGAAAGAGTTATAAAAACCTCCTGGGAACTCTGGATTTAGTAACAGTACAAGGACTGGGGTAACATTTAAATAACACTAGGAAATCTTCTGAAAAATTAAAAAAGTGGGAGTGCTTCTTTCTACCCTTTCTGTCTTAATCGTGTTATCTAACATGCATAACTGTGTGAGCCAAGAGTTAAAATGGCATGTTATTTCCCTTGATACATCCAGAAAAAAAATCAGCTGCTTCCATTAAACAATTTAGATTGAATTTCTTTACCTTTTATTGAGTTTGGATCACAGCTGCTTTTCCTAATGATATTAGATTTATAGTCCATTTTTTTATAAATGTATTATCTTTAAGTGTTTTGATCCAAGTTAATAAAATAGAATTGGAGATTTAAGCTAAAGAAGAATGGTACACTAAACGTGGTTTCCATTGATGTTTAAACATCAATGGAAGAGATGAGTTGCTTAAATAGACTTCCAGAATTTATCAATAAATAGCATAAAAACAATGATTCTCAGCACTAGCTGCAAACTAGTCAGCCAAGGAGCATTTAAACTGTCTTCCAAACCCTTTAAATCAGTACGTTTGGTAGTAGACTTTATGCATCAGTGCATTTTTAGTGTTTGAATATGTCAGCCATTTGAGATGTAATGGTATAGAACAGATTTCCAAATATGTGCTCTATATAGAGTGGGAGTGCTTCAAAAAGTTTAAGGAAAATGCATAGTATGAAATATTATATATGGATTTCAAAAAATTCACTGAAAACCTTTGAGATCCATTTTACATAAACTTGAAGTATCATCATATGCTTACTGAATGAACACCACATGGGGTGCTGACGTCAACCCATATATGCTGTATCAAAGTCTGAGTTTCAAGAGTCACATCGCCAGTATGTTGGTATAGGAACCTCCGATCGCTTCTCAGCCTTTTGGCTAAGATCAAATGTGGTATAGGAACATCGACGTGATGAAGGAAGCAAACCCCAAATCCTTTTTCTCCCTTGGAAATACTGGTTTAACAAGAACACACACAAACCAAATTTCTTTTCTGAGAACTCCAGAAACCAAATAAGATCTTGCAGCAGCCCAGGTGAACACATCACCTAGAAGTACTTTATCCAAATGGGTAGAAAGTTTGTTATATTTTCTCATTATAGCCCCTTCATCTAACAAGCATAGCATGCTATTTTTGGAGAAAAACTTCCAAGAAATGGAAAGAAAACCTAACAACCTTACAGGATATCATTAAGTGGATCAGTATTTGCAATAAGACACTTTGAGAAGGAGGAGAAAGGTGTAGAGAGCTCATTTGAAGAAATCAAGTCTATAAAATCTCTAGACTTGAAGAAGGAAATGAAGATAAAAATTCAAGAAATTTCATAAACTCTATCCAGGTAAAACCCAAAAGACTACAACAAGTCTCACTTCAATCAAGCTGGCAAAAATCACAGACAAAATGAGGATCTTTAAAACAGCAAGAGAAAAGTGACTCATAATATACAAAGGAGCTTTCATAATATTCTCACTTTGAATGTATCAAAATGCTTAACAATAAAAAACCTGACAACCAAGAATACTATAATCCAGCAAAACTATTCATAAAAATAGTGAACAAGTTAATATTTTTCCAAATAAATTCATGTAAATCCTAGGGAATTCATTGCCAGTAGACCTGCCCTATAGGAAATGCTAAAGGGAGACTATGAAGATAGAATGAAATTATTTGAGATAGTAACAAAAATGCTTGTGAATATACAAGACTTGAAGCCCTGGCACTGTTGCACAGTGGGTAAAGCTGCTGCCTGCAGTGCTGCCATCCTATTTGGGTTGAGACACAGCTGCTCTTCTTTTGATCCAGTTCTCTGCTATGGCCTGAGAAAGCAGTAGAAGATGGCCCAAGCACTTGAGCCCCTGAATCCATGTGGGAGACCCAGAAGAAACACCTGGCTCCTGGCTTTGGATCAGCCCAGCTCTAGCTATTGCGGCCATTTGGAGAGTGAACCAGCAGATGGAAGATCTCTCTCTCTGCCTCTGCCTCTCTAACTCTGCCTTTAAATAAATAAATAAATAAATATTTTTTTTAAAAAAATCAAGGCTCTCTAATAAAGATATATATACAGACAAATATAGAATCTTGTAGTGTTGTAATGTTAGTGAATGCATCACTTTTAATTCTAGTATAGAATTTAAAGGACAAAAGCATAAAAATGATAAATATGTTAATGGATATATCAAATAAAGAGATGTAATATGTGACATCAAGAGAAAAAAAAGGCACAGAAATGTAGACTTTTTGTACATGATTGAAATTGTTTTCAGTTTAGGTACAAGTTGAAAATATTTTATGCAAATCACACAACAACCAAGAAAATATCTATGAAAGATATACAAAAATAAATTATAAATCAAAGCATGCCAATACAAAACTCAAAAGAAGACAAGAAGACCAGTGAAGATGTGCAAGTAAAGATATACCAGTGAAGATGTTGATGTAAATATATGGGAAACAAAATGGCACAAGTGGTAATTTTCAGCAATTATTTTAAATGTAAATGGATTATATCCTCTAATCCAAAGACATAGATTGTAGACTGGATAAAAATAACAGGATCCAACTATATGCTATGTATGATCGATTCATGCTAGATTGATATGCATAGATTAAAAGTGAAAGAAGGAAAATGTATTCCCTGCAGACAGGAACCTGAAGAAAGCAAGAGTGGCCATACTTACCTGATATAAAATAAACTTTAAGGGGTAGCTGTTGTGGTGCATTGTGTTAAGGCACCACGTGGGATACCCACATCCCATATCATAGACTGATTCAAATCCTGGCTTCTCTGCTTCTGATCCAAAGTCCTACCAATACAGCTGGGAGGCAGAGATGATGGCCTAGGTATGTGAGTTACTGCAACCCACATGGGAAACCTGGATAGAGATCCTGGCTTCTGGCTTTGCCATGGCTTATTGGGCATTTCAGTAGTGAAGCAGCAAAGGGAGAACTCCCTACTCTCTGAAACTTCCTCTCTCTCTGTCACACTGTTACTCACATAAATAGATATACCTTTAAAAACAGGCTTTAAGACAAATTTTCACAAGGTATAGGAAGGATACTACATAATTATAAAAAGCCAATTTACTAAATACATAGAATAATTATAAAAATGTGCACACTGCACATTATTGCTACCAAATATATTCAGCAAACAGTGGAAAAATTGAGGGGGAAATAGACAGCAACAAAATACTAATAAGAGACTTCAGTATTCATTTATACTTGCAGGCAGATCCACCAGTCAGAAAACCAACAAGGAAAGAGGATTTGAACAATAGTACATTGGACCTAACAAACTTTGACAGAACACTCACACAAAAACATTGGAATACACCTCTTCAAGTGTATATAGAATATTCTTTAGGATAGAAAAAAAATCACTAACCAGATCTTTGCAAATTTGAGTTGAATGAAATCAGACCAGGCATTTCCACATCCACAATAGAATGAAACTAGAAATTAATCATGAGAAAAACTTATAAATATCATGAATATAATTAAGTAGCATGATTTTAAATAAAAAGGCAGAAGTACAAAATCACAAGGGAACTTAGGAAATACTTGGAGAGGCTGACATTCTAGCATAGCAGGTAAAACCACTTCCTGCAATGCCAGCATCTCATTTGGGAACTGGTTCCAGTCCTGTATGCTCTTCTTCCAATTCAGCTCCCTGCTAATGGCCTGGAAAAATCAGCAGAAGATGGCCCAAATACTTGGGCCCCTGCCACCCACATGGGAGAATACCCAACTGAAACTTCTAACTCCTGGCTTTGGCCTGGCTCAGCCTCAGACTCTGGGGCCATCTGGGAAGTGACCCATTGGACAGAAGATCTCTCCCTCCCTCTCTCTCTCTGCATGACTCTGATGTTCAAATAAATAAATAAATCTTAAAGAAAAAAGCTTTAATATGAAACAAATACAACAAATACAAAAATTATAAAAGGTAGCAATAGCAAATGAAAAAGGAAGCTTATATGTAAATGTTTACATTAAAAATGAAGATCTCAAGTGCTTGGTAATAAGAATAGAATTAAAATGATGGAATGTCCAACATGGGTGGCAGTCCACACAACAGACTCACAGAATGACAATTACTTTAAGTAACACTCTGACCTCAGAACCAGCCCTTAAGGCATTCAGATGTGGCACGGCAAGATCCTCAGGTGATCACTAATGTCATAAATAAGAGTGTTACTTGTGAAATTGAGAACAGAAATCATTGTACACTTATTCCCCATGTAGGACCTCTGTCCTTAATAAGTTGTACTATGAGAATTAACTACTAAACATGTTCTCAAACAGTACTTTATATACTGTGTGGGGGGGTGGTGCAAACTGTTGAAATCTTTACTTATCATACAATTGATCTTTGTATATAAAAGTAATTAAAAATGAATCTTAATGAAGAATGAGATGGGAGAGGGAGTAAGAGGTGGGACAGGAGTCAGGGTGGGAGGGTGGGTATGGGGAGAAGAACCACTATATTCCTAAAATTGTACCTATGAAATTTGCATCATTAAATAAAATCTCTAAAAAAATGAAAATCTCAAATCAACAGCTGAAAATTCATCTCAAGGAACTAGAAAAAGAACAAGTTATAACTCAAACTTAGCAAAGGAATGAAATGATAATGATTACACCAGACATTTAAAAAAAAAAAAACAGAGAAAATGGAAAAAAGTAAACAATACAAATAGCATTGCCTAATAGAGCACCAAAATTGACACTTCAGTAGATTAAGGGAAAAAAGAACACTCAATGAAAGTCAGAAGTGGAAGAGGATTGCAAGTGATGCCACACAAAAGAAAAACAGTTATGACAGATTACCTAGAACAAGTATATGCTGGGAAGTTGTATAACCTAGAAGAATAGATAAATGAATCATAAATCTATAAGATTTAATCCTAAAACATGAACAGCAGGAACTTATCTGTAATCGATAAGAAGACTAAATCTGTTACAGAATCCTTGCAACAGAGAAAAGTCCCAAGACTAAATGACTTCATTGGATAGTTCTACAAAACGTTTAAAGAACACTTTACAGGAATCTTCTTAAAATGCTTCCAACAACATGCAGAGAAGAAGGAAACATTTAAGATTTGTTTTATGAGATCAGCATTACCCTGACATCAAAGCTCGACAAAGATTCTACAATAAAACTACAGACTATCATAGCTGATGAATGTTGTTGTGAAAATCCTCAACAAGGACATTAAATTCTAGCTACTCTCCTTCTGATCCAATTTCCTGCTGATGTGCCTAGAAAGGCAGAAGAGGGTAGTCCAATTACTTGGTTCCTTTCCACCCATGTGAGAAACCCAGATGGAATTCCTGACTCCTGTGTTTCACCTGGTCTTGCCAGGGCTACTGTGGGCATTTGGGGAGTGTCCCAGTGGATGGGAGCTGTGTGTTTGTGTGTGTGTGTGTGTGAGAGAGAGAGAGAGAGAGAGAGAGATTCCCACTCCTTCTCCCACTCCCTCTCTCTTGCCTTTCAAGTAAATAGACTTCGTAAATTACAAATAAATAAGGCTGTCACTCCAGAGCCTTTGCACAGGGTGTTCCCTCACCCGCCTGCCTCCTCACTTGCCTCACCCCTGCCGCCTTCTGTCCCAAGCTCCCCAATGACTTCTTGCCAAGATTCCCCTTTGTCCCCATCCACGCTGCGTCTGCACTGGGCATACAGTAGGCGCTCAGCAGATGCTGGCTGGGAGACATTGAGGGTGGCAGTTGGTTCCCGGGGAAGCGGCCCCCCACAACTGTGGCCTTGTGTGCCTGGCCTCTGCCCTGGGCCAGCTTCTGCTCCCTGCCCTGCAGCAGGTGCTCAGCAGACCTGCACCTGCCACTTCTGTGGCTGCCAGCAGGGTGAGGGAGGGGCTGTGAGTGACCTTGAGGTGTCCCTGGGCCCCCTCCCCCAGCCCCCATCTCTGTGGCCCCCCCTAGAATGCTGCCCTGGGGTGGAGGGGTAGAGAGAGCATGGGCGAGTGTGGCAGGCACAGGTTACAGCCTGCCAGCCAGTGGGGCGGTTGTACCTGGTTACCAAGGTTATGGCCATGTTGCCATGGAGACGGACCACCTGGGAGACAAGGCTGTGGAAGGGCTGGAGGTAGGGGCTCCCAGCGGGGTCCCCAGGGAGGCCAGCAGGAGCCTTGCTTAAGTAGCCCCCATCCTGTGGCTCTCTGTCTCCAGCGTGGCTGGGGGGCCAGGTGCGAGGGTCCGAGCCATGGAGGGAGGCTGTGGGGGGGCGAGTGAGAACCCCTGGAACCAGGGGGGAGCTGCTGGCTGCTGAATCGCAAACATCGCAGTGAGGGGCTCTGCTGGCCATGCACTGTGTGCCTGCCCTCCCCCCTCTCACCCGAGAGGCAGGAGTGACAGCTGAGCCCGTGGCTGCAGGAGCCAGTGCTGTGGTCAGCGAGTGACCCCCCAGGGCCCCCACACTATCATTGCCACCGCAGGCTGGGCAGATGGGGGGCCCCGGGGGAGCCTCGGGGACAGCCCAGGGCTGAGGTTGGCAGACGGAGCCACGGAGGGTTGGAGGCATTCCCGAGTGGTCGGGCATGTCGTGAGGGCCTGGAGACCGAAGCCCACAGCCCTGGCCTGCGTTTTGAATGGGGTTCCTTCCTTGGCCACCACGCAGGAAGTCTGGGGCACAAAGTTCTTATTATGGTAAATTGCAGACGCCAACAATGCAGAGAGGCACACGCGATGCCCCCCACTCTTCCCGGGCCCCCGGGCGCCTGTGGCCCAGCGGCTAAGCTTCCATCCCGGACGCCCACATCCCACGTCGGAGGTCTGGGGTCAAGCCCCCCACCAGGGTCCACTTCCACCGCAGCTCCCTGCTCTGCACACTCGGGGAGGCAGCAGGGACAGCTCCGGGGACTATCTCTCTGCCAGCCACGTGGGAGCTGGAAGGAGCTCCTGGCTTCCGTATGGGACCGCCAGCACCTTGTGCAAAGGCCAGGAGACAGGAACAGGCCCAGCGCTCGCGGGGGTCAGCAGTGAGCCCCTGTGGCCGGGACAGAGCAGCGAGCGGGGAGAAGAGTCCAAGGACCGGAACGCGCAGGATGTGGGTGGTGCTGAGCCCCTTGTGGGAGGGGCGGCCAGGAAGCAGGTGGGTGTTCCTGGGTTCCCCTCAGCCCCAGTTGCTGGATTTCAGGGTGAATGGTATAGGATGTCTCCGCCGGTCTTCCTCCTGTGTGCCGAGGGCCCAATGGGCTGGGACCTGCCCCGCCTTGGCCACACTTTCTCTTCCTGTCCTACCTGGAAGGTTTAGGTTCCCTTGGCTCCTGGCAGGACTGGTGTTGTTTGCTCCTTGGAAGCTTCCGGATCAGTTCTGGGGGTGGAGAGCTCTGAAGGTGACACCAGCATTTGGATGGGGAAAGTTGGGGGGGGGGGCGCAAGGCGGCCCTGCAGGTGCATCGGGTACTGGACAGGCGACAGGGACTCGGGGGTGGCACCTGTGAGCATCCATGCCCCAGCCATTGCCTGCACCATCTGATCACTGCCCTGGCTCTCTGGGCACCGATGTTTCACACCTGTCACAGTCCAGCCCCGGGACGGCACTGGACACCTGGAGGCCTTCATTACTGGGTGAATCCTGACCCCTTCAGCGCAGAGGAAGGCAGGGTGGGCGGGCAGTGGCCGGATGAGCGTGCCGTGGAGCTGACCTGGGTCCTGGGTGGAGGCAGGGCCTGGATCCTCTGCAGACGGACACACTTGGGTCCTGCTTGGAGGAGACCCGGCTGCCGGGGAGCTGGGTGTGGCCGTGCTGAGGGAGGTCTGGAGCCCCCGGCGCCCCAGGTCTCTCCCTGGGCAGTCCCCAGCTCCAGGTAACCCCCAAGGCCTCTGGTCACATCCACAGCGTGGCTGAGTCTAGGCAGGAGCAGGCCCCTCGCCGTGGCCATTGAGGGGACAGCGCATGCCCCGGGGCTGGGTGGAGGCGCTCCTTCCTTCTCTCCACCCCCTCCCACCTGGCTCTGGGCCTCCTTTCTGCACCCACAAGGTGGGGATGGCCTTGGAGCCCCGGGATGGGGGCGGGTGGGGAGCTGCGCCCTGGCTGCTCACCCTCTGACGGGCCTGAGGGGTGCACAGGAACCAAAGCTACTCCCGGACAGGGTGGGGGTGAGGCTGCCCCTCAGCGAGGTCAGGATCCTGGCCACCTCCAGGGCCCACTGTGGGGTGGCATCCTGGGGTTCTCCCGTGGCTCCGGGGTTCCACTGGGGCCTCCGACGATGTCTCCCAGAGAGGGCCCTCTGTGGACAGGACGTGGAAACCGTGGGCCGTGACCGTGGGCACGTGTGGCAGGGCTGGACCCTGCTCCATCACCCTAAGCTCCTGGTCCAGGGGCAGAGGCCTGCGCTAACTTGGGCAGGGAGCTGGTAGGGCGGGACCCGGGCAGGGGTCAGCGGAAGGCCTCTGGCAGACATGGTGGGCGGGTTGGCGCGGCGCGGCCGGCCGGGATTTATAGCAGCCGCGCTGCCCCAGTTGCTGTGCCTGCCCTGCTGTCTCTAGCCCCCTTGTGAAATATTAAACTTTCCATGGAATACTGAAGGCAAAATATGAAATATTAAACTTGTTCTCTTAAAATATTAACGTACCTCCTGGGCTGGGCAAGGATCCGTCCGATTGTTCTCCCACACTGTGCTTGGCACCTCAAAGGATCCCACACCAATCAGGGCATGGTGCTGCCTCGGGTCTCCCTGGCTCCTCACAGGCCCCTCACTCAGCACCCACCCCCCCGGGGGCAGGAAGCAGCCAAGGGCGGGCGCAGTGCAGCCCAGGCTTGTGACTGGCGCACCTCTTAAACCCCTGGTTGAAGTCCCTGCTCCATGGGAACACTGGTGGTGGCCCCAAACCCACGTGGAGACCCGGATGGAGCCCGGCCTAGCCCTGGCTGCTGTGGGCACTTGGGGAGTGAACAGTGGATGATCTCACTTGGGCACTCAGGGCCCTGGCATGGAGGGCGCTGGTGGAGGCCTCACTGCACCAGGAGAGCCCCCCCCCGTTGCCACCCCCAGCTCATTCTGGAGGCCAAAGCGAGCACTGGGAGGTGCCTGTAGGAACCCAGCTCTGCAAGACCCACCTGGTGGGACATGGAGGTGGCTGACCACAGGTGCCTGGCCCGCTGTAGGCCCCTCCCCCCTGAGCCCCCAAGGCGTCCTGTTTTCTTAAAGACTGGTTTATTTATCTTTAAGGCAGAGTTACAGAGAGACAGAGAGAGGGAGAGGTCTTCTATCCACTGGTTCATTCCCCAGATGGCCACAGTGGCCGGAGCTGTGCTGATTAGGAGCCAGGAGCTCCATCCGGATCTCCCACATGGGTGCAGGGGCCCAAGGACTTGGCCCATCTTCCACTGCTTTCCCAGGCCACAGCAGAGAGCTGGATCAGAAGTGGAGCAGCTGGGACTCGAACCGGCGCCCATATGAGATGCAGACACCACAGGCAGCGGCTTCACCCGCTGTGCCCCAGTGCCAGCCCCAACGTGCTGTCTTCTAATCTGGGCCTGAAAGCAAAGCTCATAGAGCAGAGCCAGGCAGCAAGAGGCGGGGCGGGCCGAGCCAATGCCTTGTGGACAGCAATGGCAGGGAGGACTCTTTGCGGGGTCACGGCAAGAGTGTGGGGCAGCGGGAGAGGAGCTGGAGGTGAGGAAACGGGGGGGGCTCCCCTCTTCTGCTGTCCCGGCCCCCAGATGTGCCCTCAGTGCAAGGCTTTGGTTCCGAGATGGCCTCTGATAGGGAGCCTAGGCCAGATGGCTGGGAGCTCCGGGTGGGCTGGGAGCAGGTGCAGGGTGGGCTGGGAGCTAATTCCGCAGCCCTGGTGCAGCTGGTGCCCGCGGGCTGCAGATCCCAGTAAGTCCGGTGAGCCAGGGGCCTGGACTCCAGTTCAGCGCTCACCTCCTGTGTGGCCCAGCCCCCCATGAAAGAGGGTGCGAGGGGGCGGGCGAACGGGGTGGGGTCCCAGGGCCAGGAGCTGAGAAAGCTAGAGGTGGGCGGGCAGTGGGGCTGGGGCAGGGCTGAGCGGGGGCGGGGCTGAGCCCGTGGGCAGTGGAGCGGAGGTGGGGCTGAACTGGGGAGAAAGAAAAAAATATATATATGTAAAAACAAAACAAATAAAAAAAAACAAGCTAAGATTCAACTGGCTAAATAGTTCAGTAATAGGACCATTAAAGTGCAAATTATAGTTGGGCTCTTTGCTAGTAAAACTGATTTGCTTTGGAGAGATTTTTAATGATGTTAAGGAATGTTACATAGATAATGAAAATAAAATTAAAGGGCAATGCAAAAGTACAAATGCACATATTTATAACAGTGATGGTTATATATATATAACAGTGATGGTTTATTTATAATAGGGATGGTTTCTAAAACCATCCCTATCTACAGTGCCAGTCATTTCAAAGCAGAGGACATGATCACATCAGAAAATTGTGAAGGACATTTCCTCAGGAAAAAAAAAAATTATATGCTCATTTAAAACAAAGTTCTAATATATTTTTCTTATAAGTTGCAACTAAAACAGTTGAAATTTCATTTCTCTATGGTAGTGTTCTTGCTCTGAGTCAAAGACTGTCAAATATTAAGAATTTATACTGGCCGGTGCCGCGGCTCACTAGGCTAATCCTCCACCTTGCGGCGCCGGCATACCGGGTTCTAGTCCTGGTAGGGGCGCCGGATTCTGTCCCGGTTGCCCCTCTTCCAGGCCAGCTCTCTGCTATGGCCAGGGAGTGCAGTGGAGGATGGCCCAAGTGCTTGGGCCCTGCACCCCATGGGAGACCAGGATAAGCACCTGACTCCTGTCTTCCAAACAGCACGCGCGGCCGCAGCAGCCATTGGAGGGTGAACCAATGGCAAAGGAAGACCTTTCTCTCTGTCTCTCTCTCTCACTGTCCACTCTGCCTGTCAAAAAAATAAAAAAATAAAAAAGAATTTATACTAATTTATAATAACACAAAATAATTTTGTTCAAGTACAGAAAGGGGTATTTAATTCCACACGTGTTTTTTTTTTTTAATTTTTTTTGACAGGCAGAGTGGACAGTGAGAGAGAGAGACAGAGAGAAAGGTCTTCCTTTTGCCGTTGGTTCACCCTCCAATGGCTGCCCTGGCTGGCGCGTGGCGCTGATTTGATGGCAGGAGCCAGGTACTTATCCTGGTCTCCCATGGGGTGCAGGGCCCAAGTACTTGGGCCATCCTCCGCTGCACTCCCTGGCCGCAGCAGAGAGCTGGTCTGGAAGAGGGGCAACCGGGACAGAATCCGGCGCCCCGACCAAGACTAGAACCCGGTATGCCGGCGCCGCAAGGTGGAGGATTAGCCTAGTGAGCCGCAGCGCCGGCCCGTTTTGTTCTTTTTTAAGGGAACATAACTATAAACCATTTCTACTAAACTATTGCTCAAATGTATTAATGTGAAAACGTGAATAGGATTGATTGATTCATTCATTTATCTATTCAAAAGCAACATATTAAAGACCAGTGGTATGCAGTGGTAAAAAGTAACAGAAGATACTCATGTAGTCCATGCATTAATGAGGAAAAATCATTCGGGGAAAGTAGCCATTGAATATGTAGTTTAGAAAGAACTGGATCTAATATGAAACCGTCAAGGACAGTGTCTCTCCCTTGATTAACATTAACTGCTTCCCTTAGCTAACTTACATGCTAACGTCCCATAATAGTTATTTGCCAGCTTGTTCCATAGTAACCAGCTATCCCATAATAGTTTTTTTTTCCAGGTTTCTGCTGATCTGACCTTTAGGAAAGTCACTTACAGAGCTGGTCATAACTATCCAAAAACAAGATAGCAACTATAGCCTGCATGGGTAGACCCAGACTGACTGAGAGCCACTTTAGGGTGCACGATAATACTAGAGGACACACCCATGATGTAGTTTTGCAGCCTTCTTCAAACATGCAATGTATGTGGAAGGCCATCCCTGGAACTTTCCTGCTCCTGTAGCCTTTACTTATGCTTTTCCAACACCCAGTTTCACTCAGTCATGCCTTTGTTTACCCTAACCTTATGGATCCCCAAGCCCCATTTTTGGATGAGGAAATCAATCAGGGTCATGTTATGTTCCTGATTTCCTACTTGAATATTTTGAAGTCAACTTTCTTTTTTTTCCCCAAAAATATGACTTTTTATGTGTGTCTTTTCTGAGGGCATGCAAAATGGGATATATGTGTCCCTGCCACACCAGTAGCAAATTAGTACATCTGCAATTTAAAAAGAGAATAATTTAAGTTACTCCTTTTTTCCCCCAACAATGGCAGGATTTATCTCAAGATTTGAGTCCTTTGTTGTAGAGTATAGATATTACCAGTAATTTACTAATCACCATTATGAGTTATTTAAATTCCGTGATCCCTTCATCGGCAGAGTATTTATACAATGATAACTGTGTAAAAGGTTATACTTAGCCACGGTGGAGGAAAGGGACATTATCACTCATTGAAATTACCATTTAGAAGCCCTAGATGAAATGGAGTGTTGTACAGAGGTTGAATGAGCATCATTAATAGGGTAAAAATTGCCAGAATCAAATGTCAGGGGGCTGGGATTGTGGCATAGATGCCTAAGCTGCTGCTTGTGATGCTGGCATCCCATACCAAAGCTCTGGTTTAGGTTCCAGTTGCTCAGCTCCCCATCCTGTTCCCTGATATGTGCCTGGGAAAGTGGAAAAAGATGGTCCAGGTGTTTGGGCTTCTCCCATCCATGTGGGAGAGCAGCATGGAGTTCATGGTTCCTGGCTTTGGCCTGAGCCAGTCCCAGCTATGTGGCCATTTGGGGAGTTAGCCAGGGGATGGAAGATCCTCTCTCTCCCTTTCTCTAATTTCTACTTCTTCCTCAATTTGTCACAAATAAACTTTTTTTGAACTTTTTTAATGAGGGAAATATAATTTTGTTTATTTTGATCATAAAATGCAAACTACAGCATGAGAAATTTACACATAGGATAACTGTCAGTAATCTTCCTTAATATTTTTCCTGTTGTCTTGGATTTCCTTGGTTACTGTTTTTTTTTTCTTCATAATAATTAAGAGAGACTTATTAGTTCATAGTTCTAGAGACTCAGGAGCTCTGCTAAGGGCCTTGCAATGACAGAAGCATTTGAAACAGAGGTTACATGGCAAGAGGAAGCAAAAGAAAGAGCAGACAAGCCATTAGAACAAGCAATTCGGGCCAGCGCCGCAGCTCACTAGGCTAATCCTCCGCCTTGTGGCACCGGCACACCAGGTTCTAGTCCCAGTCAGGGCGCCGGATTCTGTCCGGGTTGCCCCTCTTCCAGGCCAGCTCTCTGCTATGGCCCAGGAGTGCAGTGGAGGATGGCCCAAGTCCTTGGGCCCTGCACCCGCATGGGAGACCAGGAGAAGCACCTGGCTCCTGCCTTCAGATCAGCGAGATGCGCCGGCCGTAGCTCGCCGGCCATGGAGGCCATTGGAGGATGAACCAACGGCAAAAGGAAGACCTTTCTCTCTGTCTCTCTCTCTCTCACTGTCCACTCTGCCTGTCAAAAAAAAAAAAAAAGGGCAATTCTTGAAAGAACTAGCCTACCCAGTCTGCAAGATCAGCATTAACGATTTCCAATGTCAATGCCCCCTGACCTACTAAACATCCATCAGGCCCCATCTCTTAAAGATTCTGCAATCTCAACACTACCAAACTGGAGATTAGGCTCCCAGCACTTGAAATTCTGGGAGAAAGTTCCAAACTAAACCCAAACCATGACATACTCTCTATGGGTTTTGTTATTTGTTTTTGTTTTTGTGTTTTTTTTTTTAACTTTGGGGATTCATAAATTGACAAGTGCTGGCTTTTTAACTGTAAGGACTGATATAAATTGTCAGAAGCCCAAGCTATGTTTAAAACTGCTATCATGAAAAGCAGTTGTAATGCCACCCTCTCTTGAATTCACATCCTATGGTTTTTCAGCATCAAAACTTTGTTTCCTGGGGCCTTCGCTGTGGTGCAGTGGGTTGACGCTCTGGCCTGGTGTGCCGGCATCCCAAATGGGCTCTGGTGCTAGTCCTGGTTGCTCCTGTTCCAATCCAGCTCTCTGCTGTGGCCTGGAAAAGCAGAAGATGGCCCAAGTGCTTGGGCTCCTGCACTCACGTGGGAGGCCTGGAAGAAGCTCCTGGCTCCTTGCTTCGGATAGGCCCAGCTTTGGCCATTGCAGCCAACTGGGCAGTGAAGACCTCTCTCTCTCTGCCACTCCTCTCTCTCAGTAACTCTTTAAAATAAATAAATAAAACTTAAAAAAAAAATAAAACTTTCTTCCCTTTCCTTTCAGAGGAAAAATGTCCACTGTTTAAAATTTATTTTTAATTGTGGACTAACACATGATACTTGGTCATTTTGCAGTGATACATACACACATTTCAGTGTATGTACAGTATAGCCTGATCATATAAAGCTGTCATCCTACTCATTTGTTTTTATCTTTTCTTTATACTTGCAGTCTACCAAATTACCTATTATAGTTCTTTCCACAGGAAAGGATACACTGTGAATTATAGCCACCTCCACTGGGCTGCAAAAACACCAGAATGCATTATACTCACCCTAATTTATTTCTCCTTTTTTAATGAAAGGCAGCTGTTTGGATAAAGTAGCCTTAGCTGATGGTTCTTTTCTTTCATGCCTTGAGAAATAACCTGGCTTCTAAGGTTTCAGATGAAAAATCTGCTGTTAATCTTAGCGGGGTTAACTTAAAAGTAACCTCGTGCTTTCGTGTTGCAAATTTTAGATTCACTTACTGTGTCTTGCACTAGTAAGACTTTGATTATAATTCTTTGTGGTGGTGCAGATCTCTTCTGGTCATGTGTATTTGAGTTCCTTTGGCCCAGGACTCCTATACTTGAATGTCCATATCTTGCTGTGAACTGGTGAGGTTTTCAGCTATTACGTCATTGAATACATTTTTTTTGCCTTTATTTTTCTCTCCTTCCTGCTACAGCTCTAATGTGGCCATTTGTGATGTATTTCTCAACTAACTCCAAGGAAAAATCAACTGGGCTCATGCTTTCAATGTAGTTAACACAATGATTTCTGATTTCACTCAAGAGAGCTCCTCCAGTACCAAAGAGCATTACTGGCCAGGACTTTAAACATTGTTTGACTCAAAGGGCATCCCATTATTGGCTGCAGTTGCAAGTTTGGACAGCATCAGAACTGTGCAAACAAAAGAGAAAATGTGTCTGATATTGAGCAGATATCTAATAGCAGAAGAAAGAGAGGAAAGAGCCATCAGGATAAAAATTCACATGCTAATTAAGTAAAAACTAAAGGTTTCTAGGATGTATGTGGATCTGAATCTAACATAGTAACCAATATTTAATCAATTCAAGCAAAGAAGACTGGAATGTGTAACTTGAGCAGAAGAGGTGATTAGCCAGGTTAAGTAGAATGAAGCAACCAAAAGCAAGTCTCCCCTCAGGTGTGGTGCCGTCCACTCTCTCACATGAACTCATCAGGCCTCTCACCCCCCTTCTTCACTCTCTCCTTTCTCCCTCTCATCCTCTCTAATCCCTCTTAAATATTTTTGTATCTATCTATCTACCTACCTACCTACCTACCTATCTAATCTTTCCATCAATCCTGCTTATCTAAGCACAGAATAAAGGAAAAATTGATATCTTCAGTAAAACCAACACATAAAACAAAGACAAGAAAATGCCTCTGAAAATCCTAAAGCTGCATTTTACCAGTTAAAATGCAAAAGCAGAGACAGTACTTCTTGCTTCATATTCTCAGGTGTTTAACTCCAGGGAAGGGGCTCTGTTGTGTTTTGGACCATCCTAACACTTACCACTTATGCAGGTAGTTCCTTCCTTCCTTCCCTCCCTCCTTCCTTCCTTCCTAACTTCCAACTTCCTTCCTCCATCTCTCCCTTCTTTCTTTCTTTTCTTTCTTTTTCTTTTCTCTCTTTCTTTCTTTCTTGACAGAGGAGAGATTGAAAGATATATATATATATATCATATATATGTATGTATATCTTATATATATATGTATATCATATATATATGTATGTAAACCAGTGGGTAGAAGATATATATATATATATATATATATATATATATTTTACACACACACACACACACACACTCACATAGGGTGTCATATTCCACCACTTGAAGGCAAAGGTCACGCAGCAGATGTTGGCGCAGGCGCAGAAGTCACCCACGTGGGTCAGGCAGCAAAGTCGTCAATGAAGCTGTACTTGAAGCCCAGAGGCTCCAGCAGGCAGCACAGATCCTGCTCCAGGCAGCAGCTGCCCTTGATCTGGGGCCTAAAAGGCTTGGGGCCCCCCAGGTTCTTGTCCATCACAATCATCTGCAGCAGGTCGGGGAAGTATGGCCTTGCCAAGAGCTTCCGGCTCCGGTGCTCGGCGGGCACGTGGGTCGGCTGCTCAAGGCATAAGAGCTGAGGCGCCTCGACGATGTCCTCTCCCACCAGGCCCAGCTTCGACATCAGGATGGTGCGGGTCAGGCGAAGGCACTGCTCCACGTAGTCGTTCTGCTCCCTCAGGCTCTCATCAGCGAGCAGCTGATTGATGGTGTGGGCCTCCCTTCCATTAGAGAGGAGCTGGTCCCCTGTAACACCCTCAAACAGCACCGCATCCCCGTAGCCTTCCTTCTGCTTCTCCTTGAAGAGGTTGTAGAAGGAGCTGGGGTTGGCCAGGAGCAGCAGGAAGCCCTTCTTGTTCCTGCTCTTGTCGTCCGTGGGGGCGAAGCACAGGAACTCATCCACGTGGTACGACATCAGTAGTCAGAGAAGAGTTCCACTGGCACCTGGACCTGCTGGGCATAGAGGAAGTCCCAGAGGGCCTTGCTCATGGCCCGGCCCTCCACGCTGGGGTAGAAGCTGCTGCCAATGAGGACCCTGCCAGGGGGTACTCTTTCTCCTGCACCTTGATGGGCGCGGACACCATCAAGTTCCCAACGGAATCCATGCTGGGCACCCTGTGGTCCTCGGTGCACTGGAACACGTAGCCAATGCCAGGGTAGAAGATAGTAGAAGATATCTACCAGTGGCCACAAATGGCCACAAAAAAAGCCCAGGTTCCAGAACTTCATTCAGGTCTCCCACTTGGGTGGCAAAGGCCTATGTACTTGAGTCATCTATGGCCTTCCCTAGGCACCTTAGCAGGAAGCTGGATCAGAAACAGAACAATCAGGACTTCAAACCAGCACTCTGATATGGGATGCCAGTGTTGCAAGCAGTGGTTTAACCCTCTGTATCACAAACCTGGCCCTTGAATTCTGTCTCTTAGTGGTAAAAAGAGGATTGTATATATAGCTCCATGAGAACTATTTTTAACAGGAAAGGATGTTTCTTCCAAGAAAAGTTTGTTGGAAAATAAAAATGACTTTGTACTCCTTGCCTCTTTTGTCTTTGGTACCGGAAGTTAGTCAGTTTAGTCAATTTTCTCTTATTACAGGGGTCTAATTTATTACAATCATTAAATGTGTTTTTGTACTGTGGGAAGGAAGAAGCGCGTATACACATGCACACACACGAAGCTGTTCAGTGTATCACAGAGGAGAAAGATGGCAGATACTTTGAGAAACTAAGCTGGGAAGAGTATCAAACTCGTGGTTCATGGAGATCTGCCAGAACTGTTCAAACTACTATACATTTAACATGTGTGAGAAGTACTGTAATGTAGGTAACTCAGACTTTGTCTTCCTCCTAATTCATGGACAGCTTTGACAACTTTTTTACTTTCTAATTGATCGTCAGCACTGTATTTTGTGAAGACCTCAATGTCAACATTTAGGTAAATGAAATATCAATACTACTGCAAGTTGGTTAATAAATGTGTAACTTAGACACTTTTATAATAATCACATTAGACAGAAACCGCAATCCAGAGGGTTTTTAATGGGTCTAATAGAGGCCCATGGACTCAGGGGAGCAGAAGGCTATAGGCCAAAGAGTTTCAACCACCTGAGAAGAAAACTAATGGTCCATTAAAGCACACCCTGGAGTGCTTGATTGTTGTCATTGGACTTAGAATATATGCCTTTGTTTTAAAATATGACACTGATTTGATGACATTTTACCATGTAGGCTGCGTTTCCCCTCCTGAGGATCAGTACTTTAAAAGTTCAAACAGAGATTAGGCTGTAGCAGAAGCAAATTAAACCTTTAGTTTCACAAAGAAACAAGACTCATCATCACAATTATTTTACAGGGCTATGCAGTTATTCTATTATCCAGTTATTTTACAAAGTAATTTTTTGGATAGTAGGTATTTGGATGGAAAAAAATAGAAGATGAAAGCAATCCTAAGAATGTTGATGCTTGGAATAATTTCTCATGGATTGACCTCAGATTCTTAGATTAACACATGTTCAAGTATCTCCTAATTCCTTTTCTTTCATGATGAAAATTTTAGCATATAAATTAATTCATAAAATTTATGTGTGATAACATGTATGTGGAAAATTATAAAACTGGCAACATTTTTTCAAGGAAATTGGGTTCATGAAAGATCAGCTTCTGTCTTGTGCATATAACCTTTGATAAACAATTGCCCCTTTCTCAGCATTTGGTAACTTTAGGATCCTCCTAAATCAAATGAGTTTTAGTAACTTGTCTGCATATTAGCAGAGATAAACCTTTCATGACAGTACAATAAGAATTAATAATCAACCTATATTTAATACATATTGATAGAAAAGCTCACAGGACAGTAAAACAGATCCTGAAAAAGATACTTTGAAAACTAAGGTAGGTATAACATTGAGACCTGATAATCTTGGACAGTGGGTTTATACATCATTATATCATTTCATACTTAGTTCTATGAAGAAATTGTTCCATAGTTTTTAGCAATTAGATAGATATATTATTATCCAAGAGAGATGTCTCAAAATGCAACAGCAAATAATAAATGCAATGAAGAATTAAACCATGTTATTATATGTATTAATTAGCCAATCAATACGAGGAATCATTTGCTGGAGAGTAATTTGGAGACTTGGTATATAAGCCTCAGTGTGTTCACATTTATTGTTTCTACTGATGTGTGTGTGTTTGTGCACTCATGTTTTAGAATCATTAAACAGTAGATGAGTCTTCTAAGTAACCATGAATCAAAAACACATAAATGCCCATAGACCCAAGCTTGAATGATAGCTATGGTTCATCTGTTTTAGCTGTAGCATATACTATTAAGAAAAGTGCACCTGTCAGCCCTGTGTATTGAGTTCTATCTGGGTATCTACGTATGTATGTAACATAGTCTTGCTTTTTTTAAAATATTTTATTTATTTATTTGACAGAGTTATAGACAGTAAGAGAGAGAGAGAGAGAGAGAGAGAGACAGAGAGAAAGGTCTTCCTTCCATTGTTTCACCCCCCAAATGGCCGCTATGGCCAGCGCTGTGCCGATCCAAAGCCAGGAGCAAGGTGTTTCTTCCTGGTCTTCCATGTGGGTTCAGGGGCCCAAGGACTTGGGCCATCCTCCAGTTCCTTCCCAGGCCACAGCAGAGAGCTGGAATGGAAGAGGAGCAACCGGGACTAGAACCCAGTGCCCATATGGGCACTGCTGGCAGAGGATTAGCCAAGTAAGCCATGGTGCTGGCCCAATATATATAATTTAAAAGTCCCAAAGAAAGGAACATACTCTGGGTCAGGCACTTATCAATAGGCATAAAGGATGGAGAAGTGATGGTATTTCTTTCCATTGGGTTACATTGATATGTGTAAGGTCAAATATTGCAGGATATGAATTCATTATGTATGAAATAACATTTAGGTTTTATTGCTACCTTTGTCCAAGCTATTAACCTGCCCAAGTTGCATTTAGGAAATGAAAATAATGCATACTTCATAGATATTTCAGAAAAATTAAACCAATTTTTTGGAAAGATATAAATAATTATGAAAATACAGTGGATCATTGTGATGTAGACAGGGAGGTAGTTAGCAAAGAGGTATTCAGAATTCCCAGCACCTGTGTTGTAGCCTCACATGTACTGCAGCCCTGTGAACATTGCCAATACTGTTAGACTGTAATTGTTTCTAAATGACACTGAAATATCTTGTTTGAGTCATCAAAAATGTTCACTCACCTGGGAACTTGGAATACAGGCCTGATTAAGCAGAAAAGAAATGCTTTGAAGATGTACCCTCTAGGGAAAGGCTGTAGAATTAAACTCATGTTTTAGTGGAAACAGACCAACTCATACAAAAGTTGATCTTTTCTATATTTGACTAAATTACTAACAACTCAATGATTTCATAGGTTGGTATTCTGAAGCTGCTTCCACCTAGGGCTTCTAGCCTTTCTCTAATTTATCCTGAGGCTATTAGACATATATTCTAATGATACTAGGAACAGGTTCTATCTTTAGAGTATTAGCATATAACACACACAGTGCAGTGGCTGGGATGTTAAAATTCTCTCTAGTTCCCTATGTATTCACACTATGGAGCTGAGAAACCTGAGAGACAAAGTTTGGTAACTTTTCTGAAGTCCCCAGTTAGTATGACATGAGATTTAGAGTTAGATAGACATAAATGTAAGCCTCAGCTTTGAACATTCTGTCTCAATACACAAGGCTATTCCCTTTGGCTAATGCATCTCATTTGTGTTCTGAGTATTTGCAATGAAATGTTTTTCACCATCAATGGTAAATATAGACATTATATCTCCAGTGAAGTTTGAAGGCACCATTGCATCTGGGATGCAACAGTGCTGTCCTAACTACTAATGCTTCAGTGCATGGGCAGTGACATGAGTAAGAAAGTCAACATTCCATCCCTGGAAGTAGTCTCTGACTCTGTCCAACAGAAACACTGTTTGATTTTGCTCTTAGAATGATTATAAATATGCTATTTTTTGTTTTTTCATTTGAGGTCCTATTTGTAAGGAACTTATAATGAAGTCTACCAGAGATAATCTGGAAGAAGATATGAGCAAAAAGGCAAAGAAGTTAAGTGTATATGCATCTCCCAAGACACCAACCTGTAATCAAATTAGACAAGAAAAAGGCTCAAGTTCAGATGAATCAATTCATTCTTGATTTCTCCTGTAAATATCATGTCTACCAGCATACTTCATCTATTTTCTTCATTATATATAAGGATTTATTTGTTCATTTATTTATTGGAAAGAGTTACAAGGAGAGACAGAGAGTAGAGCTCTTCCATCCACTGGTTCACTTTCCAAATGGCCTCAGTAGCTGGGACTGGACCATGCTGAAGCCAGGAGCCCTGCAGGAACTTCTTCCAAGTCTCTCATGTCGATAGCATGGGTCCAAGCACTTGGGCCATCTTCCACTGCTTTTCCCATGCCATTACCAGGGAGAGCTGACACAGAAGTGGAGCATCTAGGACAGAAACTGTCACCCATATGGAATGCTGTCATTGCAGGCTGTAATTGTACCTGCAATGCCACAGTACTGGCCCCCATCAGTTTTATTTCTTTTTTTAAAAGATTTATTTATTTATTTGACAGAGTTATACAGAGAGAAGAGGAGAAGAGGAGAGAGAGGTCTTCTATCCACTGGCTCACTCCTCAGTTGGCTGTAACGGCCAGAGTTGTGCCGATCTGAAGCCAGGAACCAGGAGCTTCTGCTGGGTCTTCCCACTTGGGTGCAGGGGCCAAAACGCTTGGGCCTTCTTCCACTGTTTTCCCAGGCCATAACAGGGAGCTAGATTGGAAGTGGAGCAGCCAGGACTAGAATCAGTGCCCATATGGGATGCCGGCACTGCAGGCAGTGGCTTTACCCGCTATGCCACAGTGCCAGCCCCAGTTTTCTTAACTTCAGGTTCATCTTCTTATGTTTTCAACAATGTATCCTGTTGTAATAGCTAAATATGAAGAGGATATAGTCATTGATGTTCAACTCACTGAATTAGCTAATAATTCTCTTTTATTTTATAACCAAGATATCAATCAAGGCAAACCTAAAGGATCTGTAAATTTACTACTGAGGATCTAAGATTGTAGAATTTTTCTCTAAGTTTCTGAAATATAAAAAGGTCAATTAAATACTTAATGACTTAATGGCCTCAATGGCAATTATAAACTTATGACTTAATTGTCAAGTAATAAATCTGTTGTTTTAATGCTATTGTCATCATCTGGACTATGGAGAAAAGATAACCAATCCTATGATTATTGATTTTTTAAGTGATGCATTATACGATGCTTGTATGTATACGTGCATATATGTACATGTGTTTGAGGAAATGGAGACGGGATCTGATTTTTTTAATGTTTATTTTTATGTATTTGAAAGGCAAAGCAACACAGAAAGAGAAACATAGAGAAAACAATCTGTTGGTTCACAGTCCAAATGCTGGCAATAGGCAGGTATAGATCAAGTCAAAGCCAGAATCCAGAAAGTCTATCTGGGTCTCCCATGTGGGAGGCAAGAGCCCAATAACTTGAGGCATTTTCTGATATTTCAGGGGTGCATTAGCAGGAAGCTGTATTGGAAGCAGAAAAGCTGGGATTTAATCAGGTCTCTGATAGGGGATGTAGGTATTCGAAGTGGCAGCTCAACTCACTTTACCATAATGTACACACGAGGAAAGTGACTATGAAAAATAACTTAAAGATGGGATTTTGAGGTTCAGTAGACTTAGATTCTCCTCGCTGTGAACTTGATAGAATCTCAACATTGCCATTTATAAAGAAGCCTAAAAATAGTTAATTCTTGCCCAGATGTCTATCAACGACTAGCTCCATCATTTTGGGAAGATTATGTCACTTTTCCCAGCTGTATGATACATAAACATACCTGACCTAAAGAGTTACTGGAAATCTGACACATTTCAAAGTAAATAATTTAGGGACAGGTCTTTCATCTACTAGTTAAGATGCTTGTGTCCCATATTGAAGCACTTTGATTTGATATCTGGCTCTGGGTCCTGACTCTGGCATCTTGCTAATGTACAGCCTTGGAGGAAGATTATTTACTCCAGTAAATGAGTCCATGACGCCCATGGACATGAGAGACCTGCATTGAGACCTCAGCTCCATACTTTGGCCCAGCCCAGTCACAGATATTAAAGTATCAGCAGATGGAATCTCTCTCTCTCTCCCCCTTTCTTCTTCTTCCTCTTCCCCCCTCTTCACTTCCTCCTCTCTCAAATAAATAAACAATTATTGTTATAAAAATTGATCACTTGGCGCACCTCTGGCCGGGCCGGCTTCCCTGGGTGCTTGGTGCTGAGCACTAGGGAGCGCTTCTGAGCGGCAGTGGAGGACGGCGTGCCCTCCATGGCCCGGCCCCGTGACGGGCTCCGCGGAGCGGCTCCTCTAAGAGCCCCGAGGCCGCAAGGCCAAGCCGCGGCAAGGCCTCCGCCCGCTGACCGGTCTCCAGGTCGGCCATGCGGAAGCTGCGGGCCGCTCTCACCCTGACGCTGGGTGCGGGGCTGGGCGCCGCCGCCAAGAGCTGGCGGCAGCGGCGGGCGGACGCGCGGCCGGCGCCCGGGCTGCTGGGCCGGCTGCCCGTGCTGCCCGTGGCCGCGGCGGCTGAGCTGCCCGCCCTCCCTTGGGGCGCGGGGGGCGCTCGGCGGGCGAGCTGGCCAAGTACGGGCTGCCTAGGGTGGCGCAGCTCAAGAGCCGCGAGTCGTACCTGCTGTGCTAGGACGCGCGCACCCGCGGCGCGCTCTGGGTGGTGGAGCAGCTGCGGCCGGAGCGGCTGCGGGGCGCCGGCGACCGGCGCTGGTGCGACTTCTGCGAGGACGACTCGGTGCACGCTTACCACCGCGCCACCAGTGCCGACTACCGCGGCAGCGGCTTCGACCGCGGACACCTCGCCGCCGCCGCCAACCACCGCTGGAGCCAGAAGGCGTGGACGACACCTTCTACCTGAGCAACGTGGCGCCCCCGGTGCCCCACCTCAACCAGAACGCCAGGAACAACCTGGAGAAGTACAGCCGCAGCTTGACCCGCACCGACCAGACCGTCTACGTGTGCACCGGGCGGCTCTTCCTGCCCAGGACGGAGGCCGACGGGAAGGCCTATGTGAACTACCAGGTGATCGGCAAGAACCACGTGGCGGTGCCCACGCACTTCTTCAAGGTGCTCATCCTGGAGGCGGCGGGCGGGCAGGTCGAGCTGCGCTCCCACGGGATGCCCAACGCGCCCGTGGACGAGGCCATCCCGCTGGAGCGCCTCCTGGTGCCCATCGAGAGCATCGAGCGGGCCTCGGGGCTGCTCTTCGTGCCCAACAGCCTGGCGCGGACCGGCTGCCTCAAGGCCATCACTGCAGGCGGCGAGTGAGGGCGGCGGCCCCGAGGGACCGTGCTGGGGGCGGGGCACAGTAAAGGCGGCTGCTTTTGGAGCCCAGTCCTAGCTGTGTGGGCGCCGGGTGACCCGCTGCTGCCCCGCCACCGTCCGGGACCCGGCAGGGCGGCCAGGGAGCTGAGGATGGCTTCCTGGAAGACAAGTGTGGCCATGGCCGGGGCCCTGGTCGAGGACCGGATCCGCGAAGCTGTAGCTGCTTACTCCAAGAGCTGGGCCGGGGCGGTGGACTGGGGGTCCGTACTGGGGCTGTCCCTCTGCTCCGTTAGCACCCGAGCCCACAAGGCTGCAGGCAGCTCACGGAGGTCCCCCGCCTGGCAGCGCGGGCCAGCAGGAGCGCCCAGGCCCCCGACTCTGGGCTCTGAGCAAGCCTGCGGCGGTGAGTGGCAGCCTGGGGCAGGGGGCTGCAGCATCCCCCTCCATCGGCCCTAACCCTGCCAGACAGCTAGGCTGGAGGTGGCATGAGTGCGGGCTCACCTCAGTGAGGATTGTGCGGCTGCCCTGGCCGGGGCAAGTGTTGACGTACAGAGTGCTCTGGGTTCAGCCACCTCCAGGTTGGGGTCGGCACCCACCGCGGCTTCCAGCCCTTGGAGGTCGCCGAACACCACGAGGGCGTGCCTGGCACCCAGAGGCAGAGGTCACGGGGCGGGCGTTCACCCAGTGTCGGCTTGGCTCCCTGCCCTCATCCCCTCCACCCCCGCAGTCCGGCAGCCCCTACTGGAAGCTGGGCAGCTAGGCAGAGGCCACCTCGGAGCCTCGCTCTGCTGTCCCAATGGTCAGGTCGTAGCCGTCCTGGAAGGGGGCCTCGGCAAACACAGCACCTGGGGGCGAGGCCGGCTCGGGGGGGGGGGGTCCCGCTCCCCGCAAGCCGCAGCCTGTTGGCTGTGTGTATGCTGGCGGAAGGGGCGGAGGGGGACTCGCTCAGGTGGAGCAGGAGCCGCACGCCGGCCTCCGCCCTCCTGAAAAGTCCAGGGCTGGGCTTGGCTGGGCAGGAGGCCCGAGAGCACGGGGTAGAGCCATGCGTGTCTGGCCCTTTGGCCCCATTCCCAACCCCACAGCAGACACTATAAATCCATCACGATGCTCTCCCCCTGGAGGTCCTGGGTGGTGGTCCGGACGCACGCGCAGGCTGGCAGGACCCCCGTCTTACTGAAGCAGGAGGCCAGGCAGACAGTGTAGCCCCAGTAGAGGCCGGCTTTGGTGCTAGGGTCCTGCGCTGACACCATCTTCCGGCGGTAGGTCTTGCATTCTGGAGGGGAAACGGAGGCTGAGAGCGCCGGGTGGGGGATCCGGAAGCTGGGAGGAGGGGGCTTGGAGCTCCCGGGGCCAGGAAGTCCCAGGTACCTGGGAGCTGCTTCTGGCTCAGCCGCAGGGTCACCTGGCATCCGGGCTCCAGGTTCCTATCTTCACCTCCTGGGGAGAAACCGTAAGACGTGCTTATGCCTCCTGTGACCAGCAGGGGTCGGCACGTCTCCAGACGCTTGCTAGGGGAACAGGAAACCCAGGGGCTGCCGACGGACCCTGGGGTCCAGGTCAACCTAGTGCCCTCCCAAGATGAAACGGGCCGGACCTGCTCACAGACAGCTCGTCCGTCAGAGGTGGACCGGGGCCTGGAAGAGGAACCCCACTTGGTACCCCGTGTCTGGGCCAGTCACCTCCCCTTGCTGAGCTGCAGGCTCCTGGCCTGGCAGGAAGTGAGTGCCGGGGAGGGTAGCAGCTGTTGCTACTTCTTCCCTTCCTCCTCCACCAGGGTCTGCTGGCCCAGAGGCTGCGAGCCGCTGATTTCTGCTGGGTTCTGAGCACCCTCCCTAGACCGTGTGAACAGGTGGGGCTTGGTGCCCCAGGACCCCTGGGTGACAGGGAACTGGTTCTGGCAACATCAGTGGTGAGCCCAAGGACTGGCCTTCACTGACCTGCTTGCAGCCGGTCCAGCTGCCTGTGTGCCTTGCGGGGGGTGGTGGGGGGAAGCAGCAGATGGCCCAGCTGCCTGGGCCCCAGCACCCATGTGGGAGACTGGGTGGGGTTCCTGGCCCAGTCCCCGCTGACACGCCCTCTGGGGTGTGACCAGTGGGTGCAAGAGCTGCCTCTGTGCCTTCCCAATAAACAGATCAATCTTTTCTGGCCTTCTCCCCAGAGTCCCCTTTAGGGGAACTCACAGGCAGGATCCGAGCTCTCTGGTCCCACCATGCGCCCCCGGCCTACCTTCTTCATGCTGCAGTTGATGAAGGAGCCGTGGCCTGGCAAGGTGGGCTGGTCCACCACGATGCCCTCATGGAACTCGGCCTCCTCATCCTGCCCATGTGGTGGGAGCCGTCCAGGGGGTTCAGGAGCCCGGGGGGGGGGAGGGCAGGAGTTGGGCGGTGCCAAAGCACAGAGCAACGGTGGGGACCCTGGGTCAAGTCCCAGCTCCGCTCAGGCCTGGCCTCCCAGTGGGCAAGGGTGACTTCCCAGCCAGTGGCTGGGAGCGGGCGTGGGAAATGGGGGTCAGGTGTACCTGCAAACTGCAGCTCCTGGTGCTTGGGGAAGAATGCCTCTCTCAGGTACCTGGCAAGGAAGGCAGATGGCAGGAGGTTCCTGGGGTGGCCACCTCCTGGACCCCACAGTCCCCTCCCCACGCTCAGGGAAGTTGCTGTCTTACTGTGGACACTCCAGGTATTGGAGGATGTGGGCCAGCTGGACGCACCCTGCCCCTTCTTGCCCACTCCCCTGAACTCCCCTCTATGGTCCTGGAGGGGAGGAAGACTGAGGCTTGGGGTGAAGCTGCCACTGTGACGCTGTGCCCCACGTCGAGCCCCACTGCTAAAGCCCCTGGGAAGGCAGTGGAGGATGGTGCAAGTGCTTGGGCCCCTGTCATCCATGTGGGAGACCCGGCTGGAGTCCCAGGCTCCTTGCTAAGGCCTGGCCCAGCTCTTGCTGCTGTGGCCCTCTGGGGTGTGAACCAGGGCACAGAAGAGCTGTCTCCCTCTCTCTCTCTCAGCCTAAGGGCTACCCCCTTAAGAGCGCCTCCCACTGCATCTGACCTCTGCTGTCAGGGCCCCTGCCAGGCTGCTCCGGCAGAGCCAGGCAGGACAGTGGGGGCAGGGGTTAGCCGCTGCCCCCACTGGGAGCCCTGCTCCTTCCTGGACTGCCTGCCCGCAGGGTGGCTGCTCACTTGGTATCTTGGCCCTCCTCATCAAACACCATGACCTTGTCCACGCAGAAGATGGTGCAGCCCCTGGCAATCTGGCCAGCCAGGTAGGTGTAGAGCTCAGGCACCTGGGCGTTGTCCAGGATGGAGCCCGGCAAGGCCACACTCAGGGTGTAGGGCCGTCCTGGGCAAGAGACAGTGCCCTTGGTCAGCCTGGGGCCAAGGTTCACCCTGATGCACCCCACCCCAGAGGGCCTAGGGAGAGCAGCAAGGGCCTCAGTCTGCCTGGGGAGAAGTGGACAGAGTGGCCTGCAAGGCCCCTCTGGGTGAGGCAGGAAGGCACTTGGCCCAGCAGTTGTGTGGCAGTGACTAGGTCAGGTCCTGCGTGTGCGCAGTGTGTATCCGCCAGCTCATCCCGGTCCTCTGCCTGCACTTGGCCCAGCAGTTACACGGCATTGACCGGGTCAGGTGAAGGTCAGGTGCATCCCCCAGCTCACCGAGGTCCTCTGCCTGTGTGGCTGCTTCCTCCTCCTGGCACTGAGCCGCCGCCTCCTGGGCGCTGCTGCTCCAGCTTCTTCATCGTCTTCAGATCTTTCCACTTCTCTTTCTCCTCTTTCTCTGGATGAGAGGACATCTTGATTCAGGGGAGGGAGGAGGCCCCGTGGGTCGGCCTGGGTTCTGGGGTGCCATTGGGTGAGCAGCCAGAGCCTCCCCAGCTGGGGTCTGGTGGGACCCAGTGGGGACACAGCCGCTTCTTTCCCCAGGGGCCGGCTGGGCACTGCTGGAGAGGTATGGGGAAAGGCGAGCTGGCTCTGTCCCCACCCCAGCCCTAACTTACTCTGGTGCTTCCATTTCCACCACTCAACTGAGCCGTGTTCGCCCTACAGCAGGGGTGGGCGTGGGTTAGGAGTGTGAGGCTGGGGCAAGCCTGGGACCCCGCATTCTGCAGAGAGCCAAGGCGGGCGTCCTGCTCACGTGTGCCCTGGGAGAAGCAGGGAGTGGCTCAAGGGCTTGGGCTCCTCCGCCCACTGGGAGATCGGGATGGAGCTTCAGGCCCCTGGCTTTGGCCTGGCCTCAGCCCTGGATGTTGTGGGCATTATTTCTAATACATGAAAATAATAAACCAACAAGCATTAAAAAATAGAGCACTTAACTTAACTTTAAACTTGGTCAATAAATAGTTGTTAGGACTGTCTTCTCTGTTTCTTGAAGGACAACAGCATTGACCCTTTGCTGACCATTTTGCTTTATCCCTAAATACCTACATGAAGCTTCTATTATAGTGCTTTGTGTTGAACCACACTTGAGCATTATGTTTTCTTCCTTCCTGTCCAAAAATCAGTTGTGGAATACAAAGCCTGTTAAATCAGTAGGCTTAGGATGTCAGGAAAGCAGGTGAGAGTTGGATCCAGGAAGCTGAGCTGTTAACCCATCATATTATCTTCGTGGCACTGCTGATTATGCTGCATGACAGTATTATCTGGGAAGCTGTAACCTCCCACAAAATGTGTGGTATTCCATCTCAGGTCAGAAAAGAGATATAATTATATGAAAATCCTCTTTGAGGCTGCTTGCTTCATATTATTTTGTCCTTTCTTATAAGAAGTATCCTAGCTCTGGGAAACTGACTATCCTAGATAGGTTGGGGGGATAACTTTTGAAAAGCTTATCTGTGCTGTACGTATAGGCATGAGAAAAAGTATGTTGAAAAGAATTACTTGGCTGGCGCCATGGCTCAATAGGCTAATCCTCCACCTTGCGGCGCCGGCACACTGGGTTCTAGTCCGGTCAGGGCACTGGATTCTTTCCTGGTTGTCCCTCTTCCAGGCCAGCTCTCTTGCTGTGGTCCAGGAAAGCAGTGGAGGATGGCCCAAGTGCTTGGGCCCTGCACCCCATGGGAGACCAGGAGAAGCACCTGGCTCCTGATTTGGATTAGCGCGGTGTGCCGGCCGCAGAGCGCCAGCCGTGGCGGCAACTGGAGAGTGAACCAACGGCAAAAGGAAGACTTTCTCTCTGTCTATCTCTCTCACTATCCACTCTGCCTGTCAAAAAAAAAAAAAAAAAAGAGAGAGAGAGAATTACTTACAAGGAACATAGATAAGATCATACATGTTCACTTTGGAAGAACACAGATAAAGATAATTATAATAATATTATAGTAATGAGTTAATTATTATATTAATTGGCAGGTTAATGGAATGACAATATAGATTTTAAATTTCTACATTTAAACTAACAGCAAAATATTAGATTATATTAAGAATTTTCTCAAATTAATGAATCTGTTTTTAAAAATCACAGTTTGGGGCTGGCGCCATGGCTCACTTGGTTAATCCTCTACCTGTGGCACCGGCATCCCATATGGGCACCGGGTTCTTTTCCCGGTTACTCCTCTCCCAGTCTAGCTCTCTTCTGTGGCCCAGGAGGGCAGTGGAGAATGGCCCAAGTGCTTAGGCTCCTACACCTGCATAGGAGACCAGGAAGAACCACCTGGCTCCTGGCTTTGGATAAGTGCAGCACGCCGGCCATTGTGGCCATTTGTGGAGTGAACCAATGGAAGGAAGACCTTTCTGTCTCTCTCTCTCACTGTCTATAACTCTACCTGTCAAAAAAAAAATCACAGTTTGTTTTACACCATGAAGGATTTCAGATTGAATATTTCCTCCCCTTTGACCAATATCTTACGAAAACTTAACTAAGTAAGTATAGAAGACATCAAATATATCTAATAATTTAAGAGTTGTTTAAACTAGTCAGTGGAGACATGATATTGTGTTTGTTTTTATTTCTATCACAGCATAATGTGCAGACATCATATCTTTCTTATTTTATATTTGTTGCATTTTGCATTACTTTTGAGGTTAAGTCATCCCTACATAAGCATGCAATAAGACAGTCCAATACACAATAGCATTTATTCTTCTCCTTTCAGTTGGCTTTCCAAAGACCAAAACCTTGAGTGCGTAAATTTTGTGCTAATTGTGTTGAGCATTGGCATTCTTAATGTGAAGATTATGAGCTGTGTAGTTCCAGAGACTAAATTTCAACATTGTCTCCAGTTGTAGAGATTTAGAAAAGCCAGTACTTCCTCCAGCATGTCTTCCATGTATGCAGTGTGTGATACTGGTGCTGCAGGAATTCTACCATAGTTATGGCCAGTTGAGGTCAAAGATTCTTAAGATGGAAAGACTTTATTTACAATAAGGATAGATTGGGGGCTGGCGCTGTGGCATAGCTGGTAAAGCTGCTGCCTTCAGTGCTGGTATCCTATGTGGGTGCTGGTTCAAGATCCGGCTGCTCCACTTCTGATCCAGCTCTCTGCTGTGGCCCAGGAAAACAGTAGAAGATGACTCAAGTTCTTGGGCCCCTGCAGCCACGTGGGAGACCTGGAAGAAACTCCTGGCCCCTGGCTTCGGATCAGCTAAGCTCTGGCCATTGCGGCCGATTAGGGAGTGAATCAGCAGATGGAAGACATCTCTCTCTCTCTCTCTCTCTCTCTCTCTCTCTCTCACTCTCTCTCTCTCTGCCTCTCCTTCTCTATGTAACTCTGACTTTCAAATAAATATTTTTTTTAAAAAAAAGGGTAGATTGACAGATCAATGAATAGATTGAGAGATTGATTCAAATGTTCCATTTTGATAACATAAAAACACAAAGTTTTCCAGTGTAGGTTAAACATTTAATAACAACTGTGGATGGGGCTTAGACCTATTTATTTGATGAAAATAATGATGCACCTAAATAATTGTGCTAACTCTTCAGTGTTAGAAGCTCTTGTACTCAGGATCATTCTACACAATACATCTACAAGGGACTGAGTGCATGTTTGTGCCTTCTAGTAATATTTTGATGTACTAAGAAATATATATTTGGTACACATCTCTACTTCCTAAAACAGAGCTCTTAAAACCCTCATAATTTCTTGAATGATAAGTTATAGGAGCATCTATTGTGATAACATTCGGTATTTGCTACTGATTCCTACCACAAGAGTTTCCAAAATCCTTAAATTTTCTGAATGATAGGATTTTTTTTTCATATTCATAATACGCCCATTTCAACCATAGTTAGTTTATGCTCTTGGTAACATCCAGGTACACTAGGAATGCTGTACCTCAATTTCATGGGTTCAGAGGCTCAGTATTCATCCACAGTACTTCATCTGATTGTTCATTAGCTCATTTGTATTATAATTCATAATACACTGAATAATTTAGCTGAAATGTTTTTTTTTCCTTGAGTTCTAACAAATTATTTAACTTGAAGAGGGCATGAGATAAAGACACAAAGATAATAGTTTCTGTCACACACCAGAACAGTCTGTGGTAGGTTTTCTGCAGGAGTTAGAGAAGTGTGGCTAACACTCCGTGTGAGCTCTGTTGCTTGCCTCTGCCACTGAAATGCGAGAAGCTCGCAAATGCTTACTTCCCAGCAACTGCTGCCACTGCCAGACTCCATGGAGAGGAGGCATTGCAGGCATCTTCACACCCTTAGGGACTGACAGGAGTGATGGCCAGCAGGAGAGGTGGTGTGCATGCTGGGCTCATATCCACAGGTGACTGTCCCAGGCCCACATGGTCAATGTCAGTGATAGGAAGTTCCTTCCCCACCCTGAGATTCTGCTGCTGCTCGGGTTAGTAATGTGTAAGTTAACTTTACGTTTTTCTGCCTGCCTCTATTGTATTTTTTGTTAACTGATTTGAATATTTTTTTAACTTTTATTTAATGAATATAAATTTCCAAAGTACGATTTATGAATTACAGTGGCTTCCCCCACATACCGTCACTCCCACCCACTACCCTCCCCTTTCCCACTCCCTCTCCCCTTCCATTCACATCCAGATTCATTTTCAATTATCTTAATATACAGAAGATCAGCTTAGTATACATTAAGTAAGGATTTCAACAGTTTGCTCCCACACAGAAACATAAAGTGAAAAATAATAGATGATTTTTTTAAATGATGATGAAATCAGATCAGACCTATTGTCATGTTTAATCCCAGTGAGAGTCAAGTTGGGAGTTGATAATTTCTTTTTTTTTTTAACAGAGGATCAGTTTAGTATACATTAAGTAAAGATTTCAACAGTTTGCACCCCCATAGAAACACAAAGTGAAATATATTGTTTGAGTACTCGTTATAGCATTAAATCTCAATACACAGCACATTAAGGACAGAGATCCTACATGAGGAGTAAGGGCACAGTGACTCCTGTTGTTGACTTTACCAATTGACACTCCTGTCTATGGCATCAGTAGTCTCCCTATGCTCCAGTCATGAGTTTCCAAGGCTATGGAAGCCCTCTGAGTTCTCCAATTCTTATCTTGTTTAGACAAGGTCATAGTCAAAGTGGAGGTTCTCTCCTCCCTTCAGAGAAAGGTACCTCCTTCTTTGAAGACCTGTTCTTTCCACTGGGATCTCACTCGCAGAGATCTTTTGCCAGAGTGTCTTGGCTTTCCATGCCTGAAATACTCTCATGGGCTTTTCAGCCAGATCCGGATGCCTTTAGGGCTGATTCTGAGGCCAGAGTGCTATTTAGGACACCTGCCATTCTATGAGTCTGCTGAGTATCTCACTTCCCATGTTGGATCACTCTCCCCTTTATTTATTCCATCGGTTAGTGTTAGCAGGTACTAGACTTGTTTATGTGCTCCCTTTGACTCTTAGTCCTTTCATTATGATCAATTGTGAACTGAAATTGATCACTTGGAATAGTGAGATGGCATTGGTACATGCCACCTTGATGGGATTGAATTGGAATCCCCTGGTATGTTTTTAACTCTACCATTTGGGGTAAGTCAGCTTGAGCATGTCCCAAATTATACATCTCTTCCCTCTCTTATTCCCACTCTTATGTTTAACAGGGATCACATTTCAGTTAATTTTTAACACTTAAGAATAACTGTGTATTAATTACAGAATTAAACCAGTCATATTAAGTAGAACAGACAAAAAAAATACTAAGAGGGATAATGTATTAAGTTGTTCATTAACAGTCAGGGCTATGCTGATCAAGTCACCATTTCTCATAGTGTCCATTTCACTTCAGGAGGTTTCCTTTTTGGTGTTCAGTCAGTTGTCACCGATCAGGGAGAACATATGGTATTTGTCCCTTTGGGACTGGCTTATTTCACTCAGCATGATGTGTTCCAGATTCCTCCATTTTGTTGCAAATGACTGGATTTCGTTGTTTCTTACTGCAGTATAGTATTCTAAAGAGTACATATCCCATAATTTCTTTATCCAGTCTACCGTTGATGGGCATTTAGGTCGGTTCCAGGTCTTAGCTATTGTGAATTGAGCTACAATAAACATTAAGGTGCAGACCGCTTTTTTGTTTGCCAATTTAAATTCCTTTGGGTAAATTCCAAGGAGTGGGATGGCTGGGTCGAACGGTAGGGTTATATTCAGGTTTCTGAGGGATCTCCAGACTGACTTCCATAGTGGCTTGACCAGTTTGCATTCCCACCAACAGTGGGTTAGTGTCCCTTTTTCCCCACATCCTCGCCAGCATCTGTTGTTGGTAGATTTCTGAATGTGAGCCATTCTAACCGGGGTGAGGTGAAACCTCATTGTGGTTTTGATTTGCATTTCCCTGATTGCTAATGACCTTGAACATTTTTTCATGTGCCTGTTGGCCATTTGGATTTCCTCTTTTGAAAAATGTCTATTGAGGTCCTTGGCCCATCTTTTAATTGGGTTGTTGGTTTTGTTTTTGTGGAGTTTCTTGATCTCTTTTTAGATTCTGGTTATTAACCCTTTATCTGTTGCATAGTTTGCAAATATTTTTTCCCATTCTGTCGGTTGTCTCTTCACTCTCCTGACTGTTTCTTTTGCAGTACAGAAACTTCTCAATTTGATGCAATCCCAATAGTTAATTTTGGCTTTGACTGCCTGTGCCTCCCAGGTCTTTTCCAGAAACTCTTTGCCTGTGCCAATATCTTGAAGGGTTTCTCCAATGTTCTCTAGTAACTTGATGGTGTCAGGTCGTAGATTTAGGTCTTTAATCCATGTTGAGTGGATTTTTGTGTAAGGCGTAAGGTAGGGGTCTTGCTTCATGCTTCTGCACGTGGAAATCCAATTTTCCCAGCACCATTTATTGAATAGACTGTCCTTGCTCCAGGAATTAGTTTTAGATCCTTGATCAAATATAAGTTGGCTGTAGGTGTTTGGGTTGATTTCTGGTGTTTCAATTCTGTTCCATTGGTCTATCCATCTGTTTCTGTACCAGTACCATGCTGTTTTGATTACAACTGCCCTGTAGTATGTCCTGAAATCTGGTATTGTGATGCCTCCGGCTTTGTTTTTGTTGTACAAGATTGCTTTAGCTATTCGAGGTCTCTTGTGCCTCCATATAAATTTCAGCACCAATTTTTCCAGATCTGAGAAGAAGGTCTTCGGTATCTTGATTGGTATTGCATTGAATTTATAAATTGCTTTTGGGAGAATGGACATTTTGATGATATTGATTCTTCCAGTCCATGAGCATGGAAGATTTTTCCATTTCTTGGTATCCTCTTCTACTTCTTTCTTTAAGGTTTTGCAATTTTCATCGGAGAGATCTTTAACGTCCTTGGTTAAGTTTATTCCAAGGTATTTGATTGTTTTTGTAGCTATTGTGAATGGGATTGATCTTAGAAGTTCTTCCTCAGCCATGGCATTGTCTGTGTATACAAAGGCTGTTGATTTTTGTGCATTGATTTTATACCCTGCTACTTTGCCAAAATCTTCTATGAGTTCCAATAGTCTCTTAGTAGAGTTCTTTGGGTCCCCTAAATAAAGAATCATGTCATCTGCAAAGAGGGATAGTTTGAGTTCTTCCTTCCCAATTTGTATCCCTTTAATTTCTTTTTCTTGCCTAATAGCTCTGGCTAGAAGCTCCAGAACTATATTGAATAGTAGTGGTGAGAGTGGACATCCCTGTCTGGTACCAGATCTCAGTGGAAATGCTTCCAACTTTTCCCCATTCAATAGGATGTTGGCTGTGGGTTTTTCATAGATTGCTTTGATTGCATTGAGGAATGTTCCTTCCAAACCCAGTTTGCTTAGAGTTTTCATCATGAACGGGTGTTGTATTTTATCAAATGCTTTCTCGGCATCTATTGAGAGAATCATATGGTTTTTCTTCTGCAGTCTGTTAATGTGGTGTATCACATTGATTGTCTTGCGCACATTAAACCATCCCTGCATACCAGGGATAAATCCCACTTGGTCTGGGTGGATGATCTTTCTGATGTGTTGTTGCATTCTATTGGTGAGAATTTTATTGAGGATTTTTGCATCTATGTTCATCAGGGATATTGGTCTGTAATTCTCTTTCAGTGCTGCATCTTTTTCCGGCTTAGGAATTAAGGTGATGCTGGCTTCATAGAAAGAATTTGGGAGGATTCCCTCTTCTTCGATTGTTCTGAATAGTTTGAGAAGAATTGGAGTTATTTCTTCTTTAAATGTCTGGTAGAATTCAGCAGTGAATCCATCTGGTCCTGGGCTTTTATTTGTTGGGAGGGCCTTTATTACTGTTTCAATTTCTGTCTCAGTTATGGGTCTGTTTAGGTTTTCGATGTCTTCCTGGTTCAATTTATGTAGGTTGCATGTGTCCAGGAATCTATCCATTTCTGATAGGTTTCCCTGTTTGCTGGCATACAAGTCCTTGTAGTAATTTCTGATGATTCTTTTTATTGCTGTGGTGTCTGTTGTTACGTTTGCTTTTTCATCTCTGATTTTATTGATTTGGGTCTTTTCTCTTCTTTTTTTAGTTAGTTGGGCCAATGGGGTGTCAATTTTGTTTATTTTTTCAAAAAACCAGCTCCTCGTTTGGCTGATTTTTTGGAATGTTTTTCTTGATTCAATCCTGTTGATTTCTTCTCTGATTTTAATTATTTCTCTTCTCCTACTAGATTTGGGTCTGGTTTGCTGTAGGTTTTCTAGATCCTTGAGGTGAATTGAAAGCTCATCTATTTGGTGCCTTTCCAATTTCTTGATGTAGGCACCTATTGATATAAACTTTCCTCTTAACACTGCTTTTGCTGCGTCCCATAAGTTTTGGTATGTTGTGCTGTTATCCTCATTTACTTCCAGAAAGTTTTTGATTTCTCTTTTGATTTCTTCTATGACCCATTGTTCATTCAGGAGCATGTTGTTCAATCTGCACGTGTTTGCGTATGCTCTAGGGATTCCTGAGTTTCTAATTTCCAACTTCATTCCTTTATGGTCTGAGAAGCTGCATGGTATGATTCTAATTCTTTTGAATTTGCTGAGACTTGCTTTATGGCCTAGTATGTGGTCAATCCTAGAGAAGGTTCCATGTACTGCTGAGAAGAATGTAAAATTTTTAGCTCTAGGATTGAAAGTTCTGTAGATATCTGTTAGATCCATTTGGGCTATAGTGTCGTTTAAATCTACTGTCTCCTTGTTGATCTTCTGTCCTATTGATCTGTCTATTTCTGAGAGTGGAGTATTGAATTCCCCCAGTACTATTGTATTGGGGTCTAAGTCTCCCTTTAAGTCTGTTAACAAATCTTTTAGATAAACTGGTGCCCTGTAGTTAGGTGCATATACATTGATAATTTTTATATCTTCCTGTTGAATTGATCCCTTAATCATTATGTAGTGTCCCTCTTTGTCTCTCTTAATGGTTTTTGTGGTAAAGTTTATGTTGTCCGATATTAAGATGGCTACGCCCACTCTTTTTTCATTTCTGTTGGCATGGTATATCTTTTTCCAGCCTTTCACTTTCAGTCTGTATGGATCTTTGTTGGAAAGATGTGTTTCTTGTAAGCAGCAAATAGATGGGTTTTGTTCCTTAACCCAATCAGCCAATCGGTGTCTTTTAACTGGACAGTTCAGGCCATTCACGTTCAATGTGACTAATGAAAAGTGGTAACTTTGCCCTGCCATTTGCCAAAGATAAGCTCTAATATATGCTTTGAATTCCCTGTGATCTTTTGCTGTGAGCTTTCCTTCGTTGGTTTCCTTCCTTTACCTTCTTTCATATTGATGACCGTGTTTCTTTGTTTCTGTGTGTAACACATCTTTAAGCATCTTTTACAGGGCTGGAAGAGTGGCAACAAATTCTTTCAATTTCTGTTTTCTATGAAAAGTCTTTATTTCACCTTCATTCACAAATGATAGCTTTGCAGGATATAATATTCTGGGCTGGCAGTTTTTCTCTCTTAGTACCTGGGCTATGTCTCGCCATAGGGTTTTTGATGAGAAGTCAGCTGTGAGTCTGATTGGAGATCCTCTGAGAGTAATCTGATGTTTCTCTCTTGCACATTTTAGGATCTTTTCTTTATGTTTCACTGTGGAGAGTTTAATTACAATGTGTCGTGGTGAGGATCTCTTTTGGTCATTTTTATTAGGGGTTCTGTGAGCTTCCTGTACTAGGATTTCTCTGTCCTTCTCCAAACCTGGGAATTTTTCTGCTAATATCTCACTAAAAAGGCCTTCTAATCCTTTCTCCCTCTCCATGCCTTCAGGAACTCCTAGAACCCGAATGTTGGGTTTTTTAATAGTATCCTGAAGATTCCCGACAATATGTTTTAGATTTCTAATTTCCTCTTCTTTTCTTTGGTCTGACTGTATCCTTTCCTGTTCTCTGTCTTCTAAGTCCGATATTCTCTCTTCTGCTTCACCCATTCTGTTTGTAAGGCTCTCTATTGTGTTTTTCATTTGATCTATTGAATTCTTCACTTCAGTCACTATCCCAGTTTCCTGTTGTACTAGTTGTTTCGTTTCATTTTGATTCCTCCTTAATATTTCATTTTCACGAGAGAGATTTTCTATCTTGTCCATTAAGGATTTCTGTAGTTCAAGAATTTGTTTTTGAGAACTTCTTAATGTTCTTATCAATTTTTTGAGATCTGCTTCTTGCATTTCTTCTATGTCATCATCCTCATAATCTTGAATTGGGGTGTCTTTTTCATTTGAGGGCTTCATGGTCACTTCCTTGTTTTTATTACCTTGGTTTTTGCGTTTGTTATTTGGCATATTGGAGATATTTGGTTTCTTCACTGTGGTGCTTTTTCTTGTTATACTATGACTCTAGATTAAGTGGACTATCTGTTTTTGATGGAGCCTTAGGGCTTGAGATGGGTGTGGCCTGAGAGCTCTGTTTGGTGTGCCAAAGGTGACACTCCCAGGTTAGGCGTGGTAAACCTCTCTCTCTCTCTCTCTTTCTTTTTTTTGATTCAAAAGGGAAGTTATTCTACACAGCTGAACGAAGTTGGAGGTAGTTAGCAGGCAAATGATATACCCACAGGAGCCAGAGATCAGAAGCTCTTTCCCAAGGACCACACAGGTAATCTGTTCGGCCCTCAGAGTGGGCTCAAATTCTCCTTCAGTCTCCCACTGGGTTGCCAAAGTTACGGAATTGTAGTGTCTCTGGAGAGTGCTCACGTGAATTCCGTGAGTTCTCTCCCCCACCGTCTCTTTTTTCACAGTCTCAGTTCAGTAGCACCACAAATTTACTAGGTCCTAATCTCCTGTTAATTTGCCCCGCCCAGAATCAGGTTTTTCTGCTAGGCTCAGGGCCGGTGCAGACCTGAGGTCACTCTGCTTATGACGTATGTCCAAGATGGTGCCTGCTCTTTGTCTTGCTCGCCCTTGAGAGGTGAGCGGAGAGAGAAACCCGTGTCCGTACCAGTCACCTTTTTTTTTTCCTCTCTCTATCTTCCAGTTAGCCTGGTGAAGTTCCCCCCCCCGGGGGTCGTTCCCTCTAGTCTCCTCTCTCCACTTGCCTGCCGGTGTCTCGGGCTATTGAGGTTCGGCTCACCTCGCGTTCCAGCGCTGGTGTGTTGAGTCTGCCACTGGTGTCCCGAACTGTGGGCTCCCACGCTCTCCACGCAGGTCCGCTCCCCTTCCTGTGCCAATGTGTGGACTCGGAGCCCTGGACGTCCCAAGTCTCCCCGCTGTTGTCTGTGTGGCACGCACTCCCCTTCGAGCACTGGCGCGCAGAGCCTGCGGCTTGCGCAGCTCGGTCCCGCGGCTCGGCTTCCGCGCGGTGGGCGACCTTGTTCTCCCAGTAGGTCCTCCGATTCACGGCCACTCAATCCAGAAGAGTTTCCTCTGCAATATTTTCCTGGTTCTTTTTTCTGAGGCTACCGTAACTCCCCTTTTATTAAACTAAGTTTTCCCGGACTATCGGTGCGCGCCCTCACTATTCCGCCATCTTGGCTCCGCCCCCCCGATTTGAATATTTTTGTAATAATGTGTATTATTCCTAGTTATTAAAAGTAAAATGAACCTTTAATAACATAAGTTCTTTTTTTTAAAAAAAAGATTTATTTATTTATTTGAAAGTCAGAGTTACACAGAAAGAAGGAGAGGCAGAAAGCGAGAGAGGTCTTCCATTGGCTGGTTCACAGAGAGCTGAATTGGAAGTGGAGCAGCTGGGATTCGAACTGGCGTCCATGTGGGATGCGGGCATTACAGGTGACAGCTTTACCTTTTACACCACAGCGTCGGCCCCTGTAAGTTCTGAAGTGTTATTTCTCTGGCCCACTCAGCTCACTTGCCACTCCTCCTCAACCTGAGTTCTATTGGATTTTCCACACCTCTGACCCCTCACACTTGCCTCTTATTTCCAGTGTTTTACTTTTTTGTCAGATTTGGCAACTGATCCCTCACCTTAATTTTAGACCTTTGACTCACCTCCTAGAATGTAATTATTTTCTTACAACTAGTAAACTTCTGACTCTATCAATCAGTCATCATCCTGAGGGATTTATTAGAAATGGAAACTCTATGGCCACACCCCATACCTAATGTAATAGGCTGTGGACTCTACCTGTGAGACTGCACTGTCGGAGAGAGCGGGGCAAAGGTGTTCTTCCATAAGAAGCACCACGACTGGCTTTGGTGAACATGTCCCCTTTATTCACAGCTATGTACACTTTTAAAGGGCAGGCAGAGGGGCTTAACTAACTCAGTGGAACACTAACTCTACAGAACAGACCAACACTGGTGCCAATATGCCTTTTTGATCAGCTTGAAGGTCATGTAGATAGAGTAGCTTTCCAGTTGGGCCCGGGCCACTCCCAGGAGCAGTTTACCAGATTGGCAGAAGGTGGGGTTGGGGAAAATGTGCCCTCTGCCCACAGCAGTCAGGCTAACTGCATGAGCTAGGCAGGCAGCCTTGTGGGATCGCCCACAAGACCCAAGAAATTCTGGGCATGAGGCTCAACCTTCTTGGTTTTATCAATCCCTCCAGTTGATACTAATAAGAATCACTAAGCTCTACAAAGTCTCTCACTTTAACCAACCTCAGACCTTAATCCAAATTATTAGGGTACTTTAAAGAGTTTATGGAAAATGGGATGAGAAGTGAAGTTACTTTGGGGTGGGTATTTAGTATAGCAATATTAAGATGCCACTTGGAATTTCCACATCCCATATCAAAGTGCCTGGGTTTGAGTTCCAGCCCTACTTCCTATTCTATCTCCCTGCTAATAAATACTTCAAAAGACAATGATGGGCCGACACCGTGGCTCACTAGGCTAATCCTCCACCTTGCGGCGCTGGCACACTGGGTACTAGTCCCAGTCGGGGCACCGGATTCTGTCCCGGTTGCCCCTCTTCCAGGCCAGTTCTCTGCTGTGGCCAGGGAGTGCAGTGGAGGATGGCCCAAGTGCTTGGGCCCTGCACCCCATGGGAGACCAGGATAAGTACCTGGCTCCGGCCATCGGGTCAGCTCGGTGCGCCGGCAGCAGCGCACTGGCTGCAGCGGCCATTGGAGGGTGAACCAACGGCAAAGGAAGACCTTTCTTTCTGTCCCTCTCTCACTGTCCACTCTGCCTGTCAAAAAATTTTTAAAAAAAGACAATGATGATAGCTCAAATACTTGGGTGCCTGCCATGCACATAAAAGACCCAGATTAAATTCCTGGCTCCAGATTAAATTCCTGGCTCCTGGCTTCAGCCTGTTCCAGTCCACTGTTGTGGACATTTAGTTGGTGAACCATAGTGAATCTCTCTCTCTCTCTCTCTCTCTCTCTCTCTCTCTCTCTCTCCACCCTCTCTCTTTTTCTCTCTCTCTTACTGTCATATTTTCCCTTTGTAATATAAAATGAAAATAAGTGGGTAATTTTTAAAATTAAGCTTATTTTGGTGAAAAATGACTTCATAATCCGTGCATAGTTTTTTGATAATTTGCATTTTTCTTTAACTTTTTGAAGATCCCTCACATTTTGTTAATGCACCAGTACTGGTGTTTCATCTGGAGGGACCTTAGGAGCAGATAGAATGCAGACAGATGTTACTACATTGAATCATGTGCTTTTGACATAAGAAAAAAGAATAAGCGTTGCTGCAATTTTTAACTGGAAACTATATTCAAGAGAAATTATAATGTACATGTATCTTAAAATGAGCATATTTTCCCATTCAGGGATTAGAAATAAAAGAGCATTGGAAATGTAGGACTAAGAATGAAAGACAGAGGGTGTGAAGGGAAGAATAGGAGAAAAATTAAAGCAACTTGATTTAATAAGTCACATGGTTTGGTTGACTTCAAGAACAATCGTATAGAAAAAGGAAAGAGTTTTTCAACTTTTTTAACATAAAGGATGTTAGCTGGTAGAAAGATTAGACTTATTTCTCTGATTTTCCTAATTATAAATTGACCTCAATAGTCACAAAATACAAGGAGATAAGTTCTAGCATATCCCAAGAGAAGCTGTGATTTCACTCAAGAGGGACTCAGCAGCTGAGGATGATTAGAAGTGACCTGTCACTAGAACTGTAGAGCAGGAAAACACTCATGAATGTACTGGGGAGTACTCAGAAACAGAGGTGAGGCAGTGTGTATTTCATTCCAGTTGTAAGATAGATCCGTTCCTGGACAAAACAACTCAGTGTTTAAGAACCATAGAAAGTAGTTCTTTTTCTAAAGGTAGTTTTGGTTAATAAAAAATCTTGGAATCCATGGATGTCTTCTGATTTTATAATTATAAAACAGGTGTTTGAAGTTGATAAATAAGTTTTCTACAATATCAGTTTGCATTCAAAGCATGTCAATACAGACAGAACAATCCAAAGCATGGCATACCTAAAAACAAATGATCAGAAAACAGACATCTTTGTTCCAGGTGATAACTAGGTAAATGAGAGAGGCAGAGGATGAAATAGTCAAGAAAAAAAGAAGGAATGAAGATTACCAAGACTGAGATGAGGAACATGAGGAGATGAGTGCATTGACATGAAAACTCTAAGACATAATCTCATCATGATAATAGTTCAGCTGTCAGCTACATATTTAATTGTGTAAGTTAGCATCAGTGCAGACTCAACTGACCTGTAAATAGTGAATGGCCATGGTGGTCTCTTTGCATGGTAAAGTCAGAAAGTTGGTTTGCCCAAGAGATAACAAAACCATTGGAATTTAGATTTCATAGGAATATTCTTTAATTATCACAAAATTTCAAACACTTTCCAAATGCTACTATTATGGTTTGTAAAAAGAGAAAGCTACGAAGTACCCTCTCCAAAACCTTTCTGAAAAGTATTCTTGTGATGAATGTGAAGGGGATTTTGTGGTTCAAAGAAGTGTCATAGAAGTGCATTTCTTATGATTGAGTGACTGTGTGACACTAAGCAAGTGCATTTACACTTGTCAGACATGAAATTCATCGGCAAAATGGGACAATTCCTTCTGTAAGTAATTGATAAAAGTATATCTAGTTGGTGTGTAGCTGAGTAGAAAACTGACAAAAGTGGAAGTGCAGAGTTCTCTGCCTCACAGAGCCTGACCCGATTTGCCATATGAGAATGGACGGATTTAGTGTTTTGAACTCATAGGAATGTTCAGAAGAGGTGAATATGTGGAAATAAATACATATGTTTTTATCCCTACTGTGATATGTAGTTGTCTGGAAAATTCTGTATTGCCCTCCATTGACAAACTTATTTTAAGAAACAAAATTATGACCACAAGGGGATTTTTTTTTTGACAGGCAGAGTGGACAGTGAGAGAGAGAGACAGAGAGAAAGGTCTTCCTTTGCCGTTGGTTCACCCTCCAATGGCCGCCGCGGCTGGCGCACTGCGGCCGGCGCACCGCGCTGATCCGATGGCAGGAGCCAGGAGCCAGGTGCTTTTCCTGGTCTCCCATGGGGTGCAGGGCCCAAGCACCTGGGCCATCCTCCACTGCACTCCCTGGCCACAGCAGAGGGCTGGCCTGGAAGAGGGGCAACCGGGACAGAATCCGGCGCCCCGACCGGGACTAGAACCCGGTGTGCCGGCGCCGCTAGGCGGAGGATTAGCCTAGTGAGCCGCGGCGCCGGCCCGACCACAAGGGGATTTGATGAACAAAAAAAAATGTCATTCTAACTGGGATTAGGAGAAACCTCATTGTGGTTTTTATTTGCAATTCCCTGACAGCTAGTTATCCAAATTCAGGACTTCTATTCTCATTTCTATAATATTCCAATAACCTTCACTGAGTATCAGTGTTACAAATGAGCCTCTGATCATACCACACACACACATGTGCATACTTACAGAGAAAGAAAGAACATCTCATACCATTCTATGTCACATACACAATTTCTGACTTTCCTGAAAATACCCGATGGTGATCATTAATTATGAAATAAATTTAAGCTTCTCTTGTAACTTAGGACTAACAATTCCAAACAATACCCACCCAGTATTACATTTTGCTGTTTTGCAAATTCTCAAATTTTCATTCATTTCCTTCTTAAACTTTCTACAATCAAGAATTTTCTATTTTAAATCTCTCTATTAAAATCACATATTTTGGGGGCCAGTATTGTGGCACAGAAGGTTAAGTTGCTTCATGTGATGCTAGTATCCCAAATGAGTTCTGGTTCAAGTCTTGGCTGCTCCACTTCTGATCCAGCTCTCCCACAGAGAACTTGCAGGGGAATAGATAAGCAGGGGTCTGTGGTCAACAGCTCCACTGAAGCTACCATTGCTAGGAGGAATCTGCTTTCTATCACTCTCTCCAGTCTCCTTCTCCGCCTGGGATCACCTGCAATATAAATTATCCACACACAAATTGCCATTTCAGGATCTCATATCTTTTCTCCAATCCAGGGTCCAATCAAGGATCACATGTTCTATTTGAGTATGTTTTTAGCTAAAATATCCTTTTTTCTATACTTTTTGTTTTCTTCATGGAATTGACAACTTTTAATAGCGAGGACTTGTTTTCTTAGAATGTTGCATGATCTCATTGGTTTTATTTTTCTCCTTGTGATTACTTTCATGTTAAAAAAAAAACTACAAAACTTAGTGTTGTATAATTCCCACTTAATTATGGGAGGGATAATTTTCAAGTGCTTGAAGATTCAGATCTACTTGACCTCTGTATTAGAAGCCACTTCTTTTTGTTTATTCTAGAAGTGGCCATACCCTGGGAGAACTCTGAGGTTTTATAGCATGTATTCTTTTTTTTACACAGCTTCCTATACACACCTTAGCAGTCTACAAGATTGATAGGCCTAGGGAAATTTCTAATTATGTTTGAATCACATTTGCAATTTTCAAATGACTTTCAAAATGTTGGTGGTTTTCAACTCACTTAATGAAGTTATAAATGACCTCAATATAAGGATATAGTTTAATAACTCTTCTCCTAAGTACACTAATTGACATGTCATTCATGTATTTATCCTTCACTTAATAATCTATAAGAGTAAATAAATAAGCTTCACCACAGCTGAAGTCATTTAACCACGGAAGATTAAATAAATATATTTTTATACATACACATGCATAAAAGTACATATATGCCTATAAATACATATCCTCACATAAATTTTTGTGAATTTTGATGCTTATTGAGAATAAAATAATCTTCTTTTTAAATTATGAAAACTGGTATGTTATTTCAGTAATTGAGTATTAATTTTTTTTTACATTTTCATCTTAGAACTATAGTCCATTCACAGTCATTTTTTAAATTTGGAAACTGTTCACTTTCTTGGTTAGTTTCTCCCCTTCAGAGCACACACACAATTCAAGTTATTGCACCAGGATTTTTTTTGAACATATCATACAGAGAATTGAACCTGAAATCCATGTGGTGAAGAAAATAAACTTACCCTGTATCCTATCTTTTGCAATGACTGGATATCTTATTGATATCCCACTCTTTGCTCACCTGCATGGCTAACCAAACATTATGCTAACCAAACATTACCTGCATTGGGAATATTCCCCCACCCCCATCTGTAATAGTACAACAAAACCTGCCACTCAAAATATCTGTACAAGAGCTTATCTATTTCAAGTTGTAAAGGGGATTGTATAGGGAAACAAAAGAGGGAGAGAATTCTTGTAACAGAAACATTATTTTATTATATTTCCCCATCAAGTATTTTATCCTGTGCTACTTGAACTTTGAAAGGAATGTTATTCTTCAGTACTCTCCAAAATTCCATCCTTTCTAATCTATCAGAGATAAATCTGGCTAAACAGAGTTTCATGGTGGTTGCTAATCTATAACATCAGCTACCCTGATGCCTTAACTTTTCAACGCAGTCCAGCAGTATTTCAGTAACACAAGATCTTTCAGTCCTTGCAGGTTAGCCATGACCAGCCTCTAAATCCTACACTGCACTGCAATGCCTGTCTTTCACTGTTCTGTGCTGCCTCTGGGTCACCCAGCTTCTATCCATTTTCTGGGTTTTACTCCATATACCACTTATATTATGGGTGACATGTATTGGTGTGCTGAGGTATGTGAGACAACCAAGATTGGTTGTCACCAATTCATTGGCAAAGTTTTACTTTGTTAAGGAAGGATGGGGAGAAGAAAAGGGAAGGGAAAGGAAAGGCATGAAGTTTCACTTCACAGAGGAAAGGCTGTCAAGGGCTACGCCTAAGGAAACAGCAACAGCTAGCAGGCTCGAAAGGTGCTTATATATTCGAGCTATGGCTGCATGGACTGGAGCACACAACAGTGGTATCCTTCAGATTTTGTGGTTGCATGGATCAGTCAGGATGAAGCTATCTGAGTCAGTAGAGTGAAGCGGGTGTTGTTCTGAGAATAACCAATGAAATGTGAAGAGTTCCTGTAAAAGAGGCCTTAAACAAAAACAAACAGAAAGCCACTTAATTGAATGTACATTTTATTCTGAGCTGAAGAGGGAGAAGTGGGTCTTTTCCCTAAACAGTGGGCTTCTGCCTTTTCAATTTGGACTCTGTGTCTCCTCCTCCATTTTTCTTATTCTGTTTCTTTATCAAAGACTTAAACTCCATGTGATTTTTTTTTTAGTTATCACTAAATGGACTACCAGATTCGCCAATCTATTTTCTTGTATGTTTGTGTTTTTTTTTTCTTTTTTCTTTTCTTCTGAACCTTCACTCTCTTAACTATGGTAGAAGAAATTCAGAGATGTGGAGCTCCCACCACCCCAAAATATCCTTAGGAGTGACAGAAAATCATAGCTTATATCTATATAATCATTTATAAACATCTCTAGGTAACATATATACCAACCATATTTTCAGATACTGTACAATATTCCTAGGATAAAAGAAACAGAAGCACTTAAATTTTAGTTCTACAAAGTCAGGTAATGTGTTGGATTCTACTTTTTAAAAGCAGCTCTATGACATCTGTAAGCCTTAGATTTTCATCACCATTTAGACTGACGAAAAGATTAAACAACTGGTACAAGGACACGAGCCCAACTGAGTATGCAAGATCTTCTGACGAGGTCAGAGTGCCCATCAGAAGGTCTTATCTCCAGACTACAGTAAGTCAAGAGAGATGTTTCTATCACACACTGTTTATAAGCATGAACTGACTAGTCCTTTCAGGTGTGAGTTCATTTTTTGTGGTTCCTGAAAACACGACTATCAAACCTCACAGTTAATTATATATAGACCATTAGAACTTTAGTGAAAATCATTAATTTATTCAGAATTCTTAGCATCCCATATACAATGCATAACTATAACAATGTTGGACAAATACTGAATGTTAGTTGGGAAGCATTTACATATTCTGTTTAAGAATATTATTTTATGAAAGCATGTCACATGTCTACCTGAAGATACCTTGACAGTTTTTCATGTAAATTGCTGATTTCCTGGAAATTTTATAGTCAGGGACCAGAATCACTGCTTTAGGGAAATAATTGTTTCACAGTCAGCCACATGTGCTTGTGAATGTGCACGTGATATTCTTATCTTACAGAAAGCAATATCCCACACTTTAATCATTCATGCATTCAGTCATTAATGCATTCCTTATTATATTTATCATATATTTGCTAAGTGCTTACTATGTACTAGGCTTTCATTTTGCTGAAAACTTAGAGAAGATTTTTGTATAAAGTTCTAGGGATTTTTAATCTTTCATATAATATCTTTTTTAAAAGATCTATTTACTAATTCGAAAGAGGTACAGAGAGAGAGAAGGAGAGGCAGAGAGAGAGAGAAAGAGAGAGAGATCTTCCATCCACTGGTTCACTCCCCAATTGGCCACAATGGCTGGAACTGTGCTGATATGAAGCTAGGAGCCAGAAGCTTCTTCCAGGTCTCTCACATGAGGGCAGGGGCCCAAGGACTTGGGCCATCTTCTACTGCTTTCTCAGGCCACAGCAGAGAGCTGGATCAGAAGTGGAGCAACAGGGACTCAAACCCAGATCCCATATGGGATGCCAGCACTGCAGGCAGCAGCTTTACCTGCAATGCCACAGCACCGGCCCCCATATAATGTCTTATACATTTGAGAAGGAGACACAGTTTTCCTGTTTTCAAACTGAAGAATTTACTTCTTCCTTTTGACTGTTCCCTCTTACAGTTTAGGAGGTGGAAAGATCTACAAAGATATATCTACTGTGTATTTTACCTATTCAGTCAGTCAACAAAATTTACTTTGTAGGTCATGGTGACAATGGGGAAGGGTAAGTATAAGAAAAATGAAACGTGAAAACCAGACAGTTGTGCTACCCTGGAAAAGTACTGTTGCAAAAGGTATGTATGGCATTCTGCTTGGAACCTCTGACTCTTATATGACAAAAAGTAGAGCATTTTGAAACTTGAAATGGAGAGATTATATTGGATTGTCATGGCAATACCTAACAGTGTAAATGTACTTATGAAAAAGAAACGAAGAGAAATTTGGTATAGGAGAAGACTCTGTGAAGGCACAGTAGAGAAAGAACTGAAAGGTTAACCTGGAAAAACAGAGTGAAGTAACCGCAAGCCAGTAAATGCTTGCAGCCACCAGCATGTGGAAGGGGGTAAGCAAGGATTCTCCTCTACAGCCTGCAGGCAACTGTGGATGTGAGTTCTGCCGGCACCTTTATTTGGATCCACTAACACTAATTTCAGATTCCTGGAATCCAGACTTGTAAGAGAATAAATGTGTGATATTTAAGTGACAAATTTAAGAAAGTTTATTGCAGCAGATTCAGGAAGCTAAAACAGCAGTATAAATGAATCTGTGGTAGATAGATTGCTTTTTAAAATAAGAAACTGAAAAAAATATGTTCATAGTTGAATATAAAACATAGTGGTTTGATAACTTTGATAGTTCAAAAATTCTCTGAGCATCACTTTCTTGAACTTTGAAGTGGTGGTAAAGTAGTTTCTTTCTTTCCTCCTAGCCATGATAGAGATTAGATGTGCTCCCTCTTAGAAAATAGAGAACTTTTAATTCCCTACCAATATGTTGTGTTTTAAAATACAATAAGAAAATGTAAAGTATAGCAAAATAAGTAGATGAAGAGATATTTCCCAATGAAGAGATAATTTGTTACAATTCCAAAAAGGAGGGGGCTCACCTCACCATGGAGGTAGGAACATGGGGAAGCACTGAGGTTTGGTGGCAGAGGGAGAGGGAGGAGGTGTGGGTAACAGCTTTGTTACAGTTTCTGCAGGAAGGAACCAGTAAGGTAGGAAAAGCAGGTTTGGGAATAGCTAGTTTGAATAATGTCTGTGGACACTGGGGGCACAGAGATTGTCATTGTTGTCTGGTACCTGTCCTTGAGTGATTACGGAAGTAGGATAGTGCCCAAGAGTGGAAGGCTGATACAGTGGATTGCTAGGAAATGTCTGAAATATTGGATAGCTTGTATCTGGCAAATTTGCCCCTACCAGGGGCAAACCTTCCTGAGAAGGGAAGGAGGGACAAGGGATGCAGATGCATGAGGCAAGGTGATGCAGGCCTATTATTAGGTTGTCCATAACAAGGCTTATTTAGCATATGCATGTAGCATATGCTACATTTTAAAGCACCAAATTTACAGAAGCTAGACGTTTTCTTATTATAACATACTAAAGATTTGCCAGTGCATTCAAGAAAACTTCAACAAGTTACACATGAATTTAACACAAAAATTATTTAAAAAATATAAGCAAATCCAATCCCCTAATACATAAAAATGATGAACCTTAGGGCTGGCACTGTGGCTCAGCGGGTTAATGTCCTGGCCTGAAGCTCCAGCATCCCATATGGGTACCAGTTCTGTTCCCAGCTGCTACTCTTCCAGTCATGGCCTTGGATAGCAGTAGAAGATGGCCCAAATGCTTGCATGAGAGACCTGAAAGAAGCTCCAGGCTCCTGGCTTCGGATAGGCGCAGCTCCGACCATTGCGACCATCTGGGGAGTGAACCAGTGGATGGAAGACAACTCTTTCAAATAAATAAAATAAATCTTTAAAAAATAAGAAGAACCTTGACCAAGTGAGTTTTGTTCTAGAAAGAAGTGGGTTAATACTAAAAAGCAATGGCGGGTGCTCCAAAATGGCGGAATAGGGAGGGAGCGCACTGATAGTCTGGGAAAAGATAGTTTAATAAAAGTGGAGATTCTGTAGTCTCAGGGAAGAGTTAGAGAAAAAACTTCAGAGGAAACTCTTCCAGATCTAGTAGGACATGCTGGAACTATGTGGAGGCACAGGCACCCATGGCTCGGGACCCCAGCCACTGAGTCTACTCACCAGTGCTGGAAAGGGAGGTGAGGCAAAACTGCAGTAGTCCGAGACACTGGTGGAAAAGCAGCAGAAAGAGCCTAGAGGGAATGAGGCTTGAATCCCTGTGGGAGAAAGTTCATCAGGCTAACTAGAGGAGAGAAAAAACAATAAAAGGGACCGGTGTGGATACAATTCTCTATCTCCACTCACCTTACAAAAGTGGGGAAAACAATACAGCAGGTGCCATTTTGGACATACGTAACAGCTGTGCCAGCTCAGGGCTGTGCCCGCCCTCAGCCAAGCAGAAAAACCTGACTCTGGTGGGGAGAAATAATAGGAGCTTAAGACCTAGTGAATGTGTGGAGCTTATGAACTGGGACTGTGAAAAAAAAAAAAACTAAGGGTGTGTGGGAGAACTCACAGAGTGCCTGGATGTGAGTACTCTCAGTGGGAGACACCACAAACTCGGTAGGCTTGGCAACCCGGTGGGAAACATTGCAGGGGAATCTGAGCTTACATTGAGGACTGCACAGATGCTTTATGTGGTCCTTGGGACAGAGCAGACGAACATTATACTCACTGGGGCTAGCGCTCAGGCACTGATTGCCTTCAAGGAGAATAGCTCAGCAATTTGGAAAACTTCCCTTCTGAATAAAAAAAGAGAGAAAGAGAGCTCTATTTACCATGCCGAACCTGGGTGTGTCACTTTTGACACACCCTTAAACCTGAAGAACTGAACAGAGCTCTCTAGCCACACCCACCACAAGCCTCTAGAGATTCACCAAAAGCACTTAATCTAGAGTCATAGTATAACAAAAAAAAGCCACCACAGCGAGGAAAAGGAAAAGAAAAATAAATCAAAGAATATCTCCACAATGTATATACACAATGCCAAACAATAAACGAAGAAACTGAGAAAACAAGAACAATGAAGACATTATGATGCCCCCAAATGAACATGACACTCCAATACAAGATTATGAAGATGATGATATGGAAGAAATACAAGATACGGATTTCAAAAAATTTATGATAAGAACATTTAGAAGTTCTCAAAAACAAATTCATGAACTACAGAAATCCTTACTGGACAGGATAGAAAATCTCTCTCATGAAAATGAAATCTTAAGGAGGAATCAAAATGAAATGAGGAATTTAGCAGAACATGAAATTGTGATATTGAAAAGAAATCAAAATGAAATAAAGAATTCAATGGAACAAATGGCAAACACATTTGAGAGCCTTAAAAAAAGAATCAATGAGATAGAAGAGAGAATATCGGACTTAGACGACAGACCACAGGAAAGTATACTGTCAAACCAAAGTAAAGAAGAGGAAATTAGAAATTTAAAAAATATTGTTGGGAATCTACAGTATACTATTAAAAAACCCAACATTCGGGTTCTAGAAGTTCCTGAAGGCATGGAGAGAGAGAGAGAGAGAAAGGATTAGAAGGCCTTTTTAGTGAGATACTAGCAGAAAACTTCCCGGGTTTGGAGAAGGACAGAGACATCCTAGTACAGGAAGCTCATAGAACCCCTAATAAACATGAACAAAAGAGATCCTCACCATGACACATTGTAATCAAACTCACCGCAGTGAAAAATAAAGAAAAGATTCCAAAATGTACAAGAGGGAAACGTCAGATTACTCTCAGAGGATCTGCAATTAGACTCACAGCTGACTTCTCATCAAAAACCCTATGGCGAGACATAGCCCAGGTACTAAGAGAGAAAATCTGCCAGCCCAGAATATTATATCCTGCAAAGCTCTCATTCGTGAATGAAGGTGAAATAAAGACCTTTCATAGCAAACAGAAATTGAAAGAATTTGTCGCCACTCGTCCAGCCCTGCAAAAAATGCTTAAAGATGTGTTACACACAGAAACACAGAAACACTGACATCAATACGAAAGAAGGTAAAGGAAGAAAACCTCACAGTAAAAGATCACAGGAAGTTCAAATCATGTATTAGAAAATACCTTTGGGAAAATAGCAGGGCAAAGTTACTACTTCAATAGTCACATTGAATGTTAATGGCCTCAACTCTCCAGTAAAAAGACACAGACTGGCCGAATGGATTAAGGAACAATCCAAAACCACCTTAACAAACTGCGGAAGAAAAACCATGTGATTATCTCAATAGATGCAGAGAAAGCATTCGATAAAATACAACACCCTTTCATGATGAAAACTCTAAGAAAATTGGGTATACAAGGAGCATTCCTCAATAAAATCAAAGTAATTTATGAAAAACCCACGGCCAGCATCCTATTGAATGGGGGAAAGTTGGAGGCATTTCCACTGAGATCTGGTACCAGACAGGGATGTCCACTCTCACCAATGCTATTCAATATAGTTCTGGAGCTTCTAGCCAGAGCTATTAGGCAAGAAAAAGAAATTAAAGGGATACAAATTGGGAAGGAAGAACTTAAACTATCCCTCTTTGCAGATGATATGATTCTTTATTTAGGGGATCTAAATAACTTTACTAAGAGATTATTGGAACTCATAGAAGAGTTTGGCAAAGTAGCAGGATATAAAATCAATGCTCAAAAAAAACAGTCTTTGTATACACAGGCAATGACATGGCTGGGAAAGAATTGCTGGGATCAATCCCATTCACAATAGCCACAAAAACAATCAAACACCTTGGAATAAACTTAACTAAGGACATGAAAGATCTCTATGATGAGAATTACAAAATCTTAAAGAAAGAAATAGAAGACGATACCAAAAAATGGAAAAGTCTTCCATGCTCATGGATTGGAAGAATCAATATCATCAAAATGTCCATTCTCCCAAAAGCAATTTATAGATTCAATGAGATACCAATCAAAATACCAAAGACATTCTTCTCAGATCTGGAAAAAATGATGCTGAAATTCATATGGAGACAGAAGAGACGTTGAATAGCTAAAGCAATCTTGCACAACAAAAACGAAGCAGGAGGCATCACAATACCAGATTTCAGGACATACTACAGGGCAGTTGTAATCAAAACAGCATGGTACTGGTACAGAAACAGATGGATAGACCATTGGAACAGAACAAAAGCACCAGAAATCAATCCAAACAGCCAACTTATATTTGATCAAGGATCTAAAACCAATTCCTGGAGTAAGCGCAGTCTATTCAATAAATAGTGCTGGGAAAACTGGATTTCCATGTGCAGAATCATGAAGCAAGACGCCTACCTTTCACCTTACACAAAAATCCACTCAACATGGATTAAAGACGTAAATGGCCTCAGAATCAGCCCTTAAGGCTTTCGGATCCAGCTGAAAAGCCCATGAGAGTATTTCAGGCATGGAAAGCTAAGACAGTCTGGCAAAAAAAAAAAATGACCTAAATGAAAGATCTCTGCAAGTGAGATCCCAGTGGAAAGAACAGGTCATCAAAGCAGGAGGTACTTTTCTCTGAAGGGAGGAGAGAACTTCCACTTTGACCATGGCCTTGTCTAAAAATTATCAGAGTCAGTGAATTCAAAAGGCTTCCATAGCCTTGGCAACTCATGACAAGAGCCTAGGGTGATTACTGACGCCATAAACAAGAGTGTCAATTTGTTAAGTCAACAACAGGAGTCACTGTGCACTTACTCCTCATGTAGGATCTTTGTCCTTAGTGTGCTGTACATTGATATTTAATGCTATAACTAGTACTCCAACAGTATTTTTCACTTTCTGTTTCTGTGTGGGTGCAAAATTTGAAATCTTTACTTAATATATACTAAGCTGATCTTCTGTATATAAAGAGAATTGAAAATGAATTGATGTGAATGGAAGGGGAGAGGGAGCAGGAGAGGGGAGGGTTGCGGGTGGGAGGGGAGTTATGGGGGTGAAATCCATTGTAATCCATTAACTGTACTTCGGAAATTTATATTCACTAAATAAACACATTATTATACAGCAGTAAAAAAAGAAGGAAATCCGGCCATGTAATATTTTTAACACAGAATTTTATTCATTATTGAAATTATTTTTAATTTACATTTTATTTAGTTTTTGTGGAATAAATAGTAAATTTGTAGGAACTTATTTGCTATATGGCAGTGCATTTTTCATATAGGGATGGTTTCAGGATTCCTAGCACCTCATCCATATACAATTATAGGTGCAGCAGTTATTGCTAACAATGCAAGGCTGTATTTAAGGATCAGATGTCACTCTGATCATGAGGTGAAAGAGACGCACATGCATATAATTAACAACAAAAAGAGAATAATAGGGCCGGCGCCGTGGCTCAATAGGCTAATCCTCCACCTTGCGGCGCCGGCACACCGGGTTCTAGTCCCGGTCGGGGCGCCGGATTCTGTCCCGGTTGCCCCTCTTCCAGGCCAGCTCTCTGCTATGGCCAGGGAGTGCAGTGGAGGATGGCCCAGGTGCTTGGGCCCTGCACCCCATGGGAGACCAGGAAAAGCACCTGGCTCCTGGCTCCTGCCATCGGATCAGCGCGGTGCGCCGGCTGCAGCGGTGGCCATTGGAGGGTGAACCAACGGCAAAAGGAAGACCTTTCTCTCTCTGTCTCTCTCTCTCACTGTCCACTCTGCCTGTCAAAAAAAAAAAAGAGAATAATAAGTATTCTAACAGAGATCTAGGCTAATCATTATGAATACAGTGAGACAACAACCTATGAATTTTTACTAAAACTAAATGGCTTGTTGGAGAATGATTATTTTAAATTAAATATGGTTGTGTTCTTTTCTTAATTTTTCATATCATAAACACTTCATTTTGGATGAATTATTACTTCTCATTAATATCTGTAACCATAAGTTGTAGATTACATGGTTTCTTACCTCTTCCAACGGTAGGGAGTATCTGGTGTATGGCCTGTGAAATTACTGGTCTGGCTCTCGTAAGGCAACTACAGACAGAATTTGAAATTCAACAAAGCAATAGCAGGCTAATTTTTAATGTTTAAAGCTTTTTTTAAGAATAACTATTTATTTGAAAGTCAGACTTACGGGGCAGGGGAAGAGAGAAAGATAGAAAGACAGAATTTGATCTCCCAGCCACTGGTTCACTCCCCACATGACCATAAAGGCCAGGGCTGGGCCAGACCAAAGCCAGGAGCCAGGTGCTTCTTCTGAGTTTCCCAAATAGGGGCAGGGGCCCAAGCACATGGCCATCTTTCCTTTTTTCCTAAGCCATTAGCAGGGAGCTGGATCAGAAGTGGAGCAGCTGGGACATTAACAGGCATATACACGGATGCCGAAGTTGCAGGCAGTGGCCTTATCTGCTACACCGCAGTGCTAACCCCAGTGGGCTAATTTTTAAGTTGATAATTTTGTATGGCCCACAAGGAATGTTATAAATGTCCAAAGAAAACAGTTCTTAACACCTGCAGGACAGGTAAATTGTTATGTGCCTGGCACTGCTATAGGTGAAATTATTCATATCATTTGCTTTAATCTTCATTGTTTTCTTGAGTCAAGCAGTTATCCTTGTTTGACAGAAGAGAAAAACTGAGGCTAAGGAATGTTAATGTATCTCCCCTGGACCCCACAGTCATAATTATGGAATGCCAGGAATCATTATTCACACTGAGGCTTGCCCCATAGGAAAGACCATGTGTTTTTACCATATTCTCAATATGTAATTCTTAAAGAGAATTAGAGCTTCAAAAAGTGAGTTTTGAATATGTAGATCGTGTATATATATCACATTTTATATATCATGTTTTAATATGTTAGTGTTCAATAAAGTGATAGATTTTCTGTGCTAATGTGGCAATGCTATGACGTAGGAAGGGACATTTGTACATCATTTCATACTTTCTTTTTGCCAATAGTTTTATTCCCTTCGCACCTTCCCATTAAATCTTTTCCCAGATTTATTACCTAGGAGAAAAACTTATGCAAGTCCCAATTCTCTTAAATGCCTGTGGTAGCAATAATGAGAGAAAATGAACTCCCCTAAAAAGTTACTGGCACAGAATTAGGCACACAGTGATACTGGGGCCACATTGTTCAGTTGTTTTCTTTCTTTCTTTCTTTTTTATTTATTTATTTATTTTTTTTTTGGCAGGCAGAGTTACACAGAGAGAAAGGTATTCCTTCCGTTGGTTCATTCCCCAAATGGCCGCTACGGCTGGTGCACTGCACCGATCTGAAGCCAGGAGCCAGGTGCTTCCTCCTGGTCTCCCATGTGGGTGCAGGGCCCAAGCACTTGGGCCATCCTCCACTGCCTTCCTAGGCCACAGCAGAGAGCTGGACTGGAAGAGGAGCAACTGGAACAGAACCGGCACCCCGACTGGGACTAGAACCCGGAGTGCCATGCTGCAGGAGGAGGATTAGCCTAGTGAGCCATGGCGCTGGCTGTTCAGTTGTTTTCTTGTGCACGTCTGATCTTCTCCCCTTTGGTAGTGGTCTTTCTCTCTCCCTGCCCCCACTGAGCTTGTCACCACTGACCACTGCTAGGTGTAGGGTAAGAGCTTCAAAAATGGGTGCTCCACTGACAGGGACAAAACCAGGGGCTGAGCTAATCTCACAGTATAATGTCAGCTCCTGAGTAAGTGAGTGTGGTCTGTGCGATTAATGTATTTATATATTCAACTTGTATTAGCAATATCCTTCCTGCTATCTTCCCCATGTCTCTCAAGCTTCAGGCATGCATTTGCAGAAAGCATTCTCTAAAGTGTGCTTGTTAATGAAAACAAGCAAGAGGAGGCATGTGCTAGGATAAAGGTGTTAGGGAGTTATTTATCTGAAAATATTTAAACAATGCTTGTAAGTGTTCTGCCTCATGCATACACAGTTTGTAGATAAAAAACAATCAACAGTTTCTTAGTGGCAACAGACAAGATTGAAAAATGACATATTCATGAGGCAATAACTTTATCACACCCACCTGGGCTAGTTTTTGTTGTTATATTTCTTAGAAATGTAACTCACAATGTAGTTAAGAAATGCTATTCAAGGTTATAATTGATGTTTTATTTCACAGAAATACATTGTGCAAAGCACTCAGCAGTGATTCCTATTAACCAAAATAACCCAAGCTGAAAAACATTAGTGCAAGAAATTATAAGCACCTGTTTTTTAGTTACTAGGAAGAGAGACAAAACATTTTCTTGGATGACTTTTCTATCTTTACAAACCCAGGAGATGGAAGTGGAGGTAGAGTCAATTAGGATGATTCAGTTTTTCCATGCACACCACCCTAGAAAGGATACTGCTGATCAGGTCCACTTAGGTTTAGCTTTATTATGTCCACAATCCCGACAAGATACTTGAGGCAGTGCTTATTAGCAAGAGGGTTTGTATGAAACTTACTTGATTCACACACTTTGTGGAGGATTATGAAGCTGTCCAATAATACCATGACCTTGTTTGCCTTGTGAAACTTTCAGACCTTACACAGAAATTTGGCCTGTCTCCAAGTAGCCAGTCTTCCTCAATGGAGCACATGTTTTGTTGGCTCACTTCTCTGGGATCTTCCTCTATACTATACATTCCACAATGCCTTGAGCTATTTCTTTTGAAACTTTAGCTTTTGGCCTCTAGAGAATCGTGGTTTATGTTGATAGAAAAAATTGTAGGGAGTTTAATATTCTTGTGGATCCTTTTAGATCACTTTTTGTTACCAGGGTTTTGCTAGACCCTCCCTTCTGGGTTAATGTGGGGGCTATCCTTGATTCTGTGGTGGCTTCCTACACAGCTATGTTATCTGTTTGGTGGCTCCTCTGACTGAGCACGTGGTGTAATGGTGGGAGTGGGTGGTAATATTTAAATCTCATGGGTAGCCAATAACTTTTGACAGGGAAAGATTTTTCTGAAACTATCACATGGAAAACTAACTCCTTCAGGAAAAACTTGTGATTTATCCTAGTACATGGAAATAGCTTCTTTACTTTTAAGCATTCATAGTACACTATGCTACCAGGATCAAAAAACTGTTGACCATTTTTGCATTTTAAGCATTATCAGTTCAATCATTATCTACTGTATGAGTTACTCTTTATATTCAAATTATTGTATATAATCTTATTTTTTCAGACAATTTTAAGTCTATGATTCTAAAGTCTTTTTCTTTTTTTTATAATGTCTCTCTCCTCTAGTTTCACTTTTAAAATTCAGTAGTGGACCAAGATGGATTCCTGACCCAAAGCCACTAAATGCATTGATAATGGACAAATTCTCTTTCTAGGAATTCTAGACCAGCCAATTGGCAGTGACCAAAGACTCTCTATATAGCCACGAAGAATTCAGGCTAGTGGCTGTGTTGGAACTATGGCTTAACATTGGTCAAATTCTAACTCAAAATAATTATATGAACCAAAGGGCCTGGTACGATGATTAGTACATTATTAAAAACAATTTAGGCACAAGAAAGTGGAGAACAAAAAGCAACAATAAATATTCCCTCATATTTTCCAATATTTGATAATTTAACATATTTCCCTGTCTCAATATCTCACTGACTTTTCTTCTCTCTAATAACAGTTGTGAGTTTAAGAGGCTAAAATCACTTGGGTAAGATACTTGAATTTTCTGCAAGCAAGTAGCATATGCTCATTCCTAGAAAACTTATTAAGAGGTCTCAGGTAAGCTAGTTTTTCAATATGCTTAGAATGAAACTGAATTTGGGATAGTGCCTGTCAAGGCATTCTAAAGCAATTTTGCTAACCTCATCTATTTGTGTTCAAGAGAAACAACAACACAAATGCAACACAAAAAGCCGTGTGAACCCTTTGAAAGAGCAAGGAATAGTTCTTAGAAAAAGCAATACCAGACTAGTTTTAAAGAAGGTCACTCTCATTTAACAACTAGTCATTGATTTGGTGTCTTGTTCGTAAGGGCAGAAGGTAAAATCTAAAGGAGTTCGGAAGGTTTCTATTCCTCAACGAATGTGAGGGTGGTATTTCTGGAGGCTCTGTACTTAGGTATGGTTAGATTAACTGGAGATAATAAAACTGAAGCCAAGTGGGACGCCTCAAAGGACTAATGATCTATTTCATAGGGGAAGGTAATGGCCATCATTTATTGTCTGCCAATATGTGCTGAGAATGGTGTTAGGAAACAACACTATTTCTGTCCTTATCAAAATCCTACAACATAGGTAGTCCTATTTCTATTTATAGACCAGGAAATTAAAGCTTAGAGAGATTTTCTCATTATTTGCTAGTAAATGAAATGAAAACCCAGTGTATTTCACGATGCTTCCATCAATAATATTCAGTGATTCCCCTTTAGGAGGATGTCTACACTATTTAGATCGGCCTTAGAAGCCCTTAGCCTATATGAACTCAGATTCTGAATGTGGACCTATCTTATCCTCCTCTGCTATCCTATGCTGTGCTCCCTCCTTTGCCTTCCTCTCCTCCCCTCCTCCCCACCCCTCCCTCCCCCCTCTCCTCCTCTCCCCTTCCTTCTTCTTCCTTCTCCTCCCCTTCTCTCCTGTCTTCTCTCCTCCCCTCTCCTCCCCTTACCTCTCCTCCCCTCCCCTCTCCTCTCCCTTCCCCTCCCCTCCCCTCCCCTCCACTTCCCTCTCCACTAGGAAGCCACTGTGTCCTGACCTGTCACTCTGCTTTTCTCTTTCCTCTTCCCTCCACCAGCCATCACCACAAGCTTCACCACCATCTTGGTGAAACATTCCTCATGTGCTTCATTCTTTTAAATTCTGTTGTTTTCCAAGTTTACATTTCTTACATGTCTCAACATATGATTGCCAATTGTAATATATATTACATATGTATACTAATATTCTCACATGTTATATATATTACATATAATACATATATACTGTATATATATATATATATATACTGTACCACTAGAGTTTATATCTATGAAAGAAAGGAGTCTATCTTAAATACCTTTTCTTATACATGACTGCATAAAAAGTTTATTCAATGAATAATTTAAGTAGTAGATTCTCATCAAGTGTGATCATTGGTAATAATATTGGTAATAATAATAATAGATGCATATAATAATAATCCATTATGTGTAGTGGTAATAAGAAGAAGTGGTAATAATAATAATACCATGTTGAGCATTTGTTATACATATGACATCATGTTAGGCACTTTATGTGAATTATTTTTCATTCCATAATATCCTGCTTGGGAGAAAGCAGTTGAAGTATCTGGCCTGTAACCCAGTCTTCCCAAATTGCTTGATGAAGCCTCCTGAAGAGAAAGAGAAGGGAAGTGGCCCAGTATACTCTTATGTAACAAAATGGACCTCCAGGTAAATAAATTAATGATATGTTGTAGGAAGATATTCATAATCTAAGGGTGCCTTGAGTGAGTTATCCCTGGTTTGGGATTGCTTATGGTAAACCAACAAATATGGATTTCTGTGGCATGGTTTTCTGATAAATGTGGTATAAAATGCAGACATTTCATAATTTAAATGATCTCTAGTATGCGGAATGATTTTAGAGATTTCATCTGTTTTTCTGGACCAGAGAGCACATGTCCAAACCAGCAAGGAAGAACCCAGTGAACCAGAAAATTCTTTTAACCTCTCCTTGCTCTGCTTGGGCGTCTTAATCATTTTAATCACCTGGAACCTGGGAATGAATTTGCAACATTATATCAGAAAGAGGAATTAAGGAAGAAGGTAAAGGTTGCTTATCAGCTGTCCTTGATGTAAGGAGAGTGCACTGTGTTATCCAGATGTGTTCAATGTAATTAGAACAGTCCTTAAAAGGGCAGTGGAGAGGGCAAAGAGTCAGTGTCAGAGTGTCACGGGAGGAGGCGGACTTGACTGTCATGGCTGCTTCGAAGACAGAAAGGGCCGCATGCCAAGGAATGCAGTCAGCTGCTAGAAACTAGAAAGATCAAGAAAACTCCTCCTTGGAGCTTTAGAAGGAGTGAAGCTCTGACCACTCTGATTTTAATCTGATGAGACTCACATCCTACTTCTCATCTCCAGAACTGTAAGATAAATTTGTGTTGTTTTTAGCTCCCTAGTTTGTGGCAGTTCATTACACTATATTATAACAGCAATGAAAAACTAATACACAGGATTTATCCTGGGTAGCTCCTTTTGTGAAATAACTTGCTGAAGTTGCCATGACCATTGAGAGCCCCAGCTTTTGTTTAAACCCAGGTTGATTTGATCCAAAGTTGGTTATTCTGCTCTGTTTCGGGAACTCTGCTTTTAGTTGAGGATGTTGAGTTTTCCCTTTGATGGTAGCTAAAGTTTTTAGTTTTCTTTTTTTTTTTTTTTTTTTTTTTTTTTTTTTTGACAGGCAGAGTGGACAGTGAGAGAGAGAGACAGAGAGAAAGGTCTTCCTTTTTGCCGTTGGTTCACCCTCCAATGGCTGCCGCGGCCGGCGCGCTGCGGCCAGCGCACCGCGCTGATCCGATGGCAGGAGCCAGGAGCCAGGTGCTTTTCCTGGTCTCCCATGGGGTGCAGGGCCCAAGTACTTGGGCCATCCTCCACTGCACTCCCTGACCACAGCAGAGGGCTGGCCTGGAAGAGGGGCAACCGGGACAGAATCCAGTGCCCCGACCGGGACTAGAACCCGGTGTGCCGGCGCCGCTAGGTGGAGGATTAGCCTAGTGAGCCGCGGCGCCGGCCAAGTTTTTAGTTTTCTGTTTTTTTCTTTCTTCTGTTACATTCTGATTTGTTTGATTCCTAGTAGGAGAAATAGTTTCCACCTAACTGCCATGCCTAGTGAAAGTTTTCTTTGGGTTTTGGATGCAGCTTACAATTTGGAAGTAAGGTAACTCTAAATATTAATATAAATTGTTGGAATACAGCAAGTCTAACTCAGGAGTCATATAAATTAAAAATATTTGCAAATCTTCTCACTAGTCAAAATTTTTAACCTGCCTAACTAAATGAAAGTAGTGTAAGTTATACAAACTTACAAATGGCTTTAGATAGTATCTTGAATGTCAAGAGCAACTTCTGTTTATGAGATTAGATAAAAAGGACTTGGAGTAAAAAAAAAAAAAAAACTTCTACCTTGTAGATTCAATCATGTACTTGTGTGATCCTTGAATTGCTATCTCTGTAAACTTTAATTTCCTAATTTTTTAGAGGGGGATAATATAACTAAGTGAGGTTCAAATGAGAATTCATGTGGAGCATGATCCATTAAACAATTTACAAATATAAGGTATAGTAATTATTATTGTTTGGAGATTTGCATGAGTCTATTTGAATGCAATTCACTTGCTATATGAAAAGCTTGGTTGATTATTATACCCCTAAGGAATCACTACTGTCAATTTTGTTCAATTACTGGCTGATCAAGGAAAAATTATGAATCAATTTCAATAATACATGTTATTATTAGCTTTCCCAAACTAATTTAGAACACAGAGGTCCCTCAATGTTCAGAACTCATAACATTTATTGTTTATAATAATGGATTTCACACTTGGCAACACATCAAAATCACAGGAGGAAATAAGAAAAAAATCCTGGATCCCATGCTGAGATACTGAGGTTCCATATGTTATGAAATTTTTATTATGTTTTTAAAAATACCTGATGATTCAAATGACTTTTCAGATTTGGCTAATGCTGGTTTATGCCAGTCTTCTGATATCCTTTGGTCATATTTAAGTTGTACTGATAGACAATTTTTCATGTTTTAAAAAATATTCTCAGTGATGCTGTGAGCTTTGTGTCTCTACATGAAGTAGTTTGCATGGAATATTATTGCTGAAGATGTTTACACAGGGAAAAATACTGGATTATTCACGGGCTACAAGTGGTGGTTTGTACTTCAATAATTTGGAGAGATAATAGCACACTTTAAATTATTCATGACACAGGCATAGACATCTTAGAGCTTGAAGAAACCATAGAAATTATGCGGTTCATTTGGTTTTTATTTCAGATATTGAACCTTAGGCCAAGAGGAATTAACAGGCCCATCTAAGTAGACTCTACTAGTTACCTAGTACTAGAATTCCTAGATCTTTTTTTTTTTCAGTTCATGATAATTGTAGAAGGAAAATTGAAATTCACAAATAGTCACATTCATAATCTTGAAGGAGCTCAATTGTCTGTTTTACTTGAATACCTAAGTGGCAAAATACTGAGTGTACTTGAGAAAATTTCCTCTTGAACAGCATCTGGCAGGTGTCTTGAGGAACATCCTCTAAATTCAAAAAGTTGGGGAGAAATCATCTGAATTGACAGGAGTACTTGTCCTTCAATTTTTTGTGTTCTCCCAGCATGGCAGTTACTGCAATATTGACTGCCCCCTACAAGACTAATGGGAGTAAAACTAAAGTTAACAACTGGATGCTAAAATGCATAATAAAGACCATATACAGATACAAAAGAGAATTTTAAATAACTTTTCTACTTGAGGTTTCATGTATCCAGTAGAGGAAGAAAATCTTACATCAGTTTGTTTAAAAATAATTATTTATTTAAAAGGCTGAGAGAAAAAGGGAAAGAGAGAAAGGGAAAGAAAGAGAAATCTTTTGTCTGATGATTTACACCTAAATTGCCACAACAGTCAGGTATACCAAGAATTCCATCCTGTCTCCCACATGGGTGGCAGGAGCCCAAGTACCTGGGACATCATCTGCTTTCTTCCCAGGCACATTGGCAGAAATGGTGCAACCAGGACTTGAATTGGTACTGGATATTAGACTGGCATTGCAAACCACTGTGTTACAACACTAGCTCCTTTAGGTCAGTTTTGCGAAATGGACTGGTTATGTTTCTTTTCTTTTTTTTTTTTTTTTGACAGGCAGAGTGGACAGTGAGAGAGAGAAAGGTCTTCCTTTTGCAGTTGGTTCACTCTCCAGTGGCCGCTGTGGCCGGCACATCTTGCTGATCTGAAGCCAGGAGCCAGGTGCTTCTCCTGGTCTCCCATGCGGGTGCAGGGCCCAAGCACTTGGGCCGTCCTCCACTGCACTCCCTGGTCACAGCAGAGAGCTGGCCTGGAAGAGGAGCAACCAGGACAGAATCCGGCACCCCCGACCGGGACTAGAACCCGGTATGCCGGCACTGCAGGCGGAGGATTAGCCTATTGAGCCACGGCGCCGGCTGGACTGGTTATGTTTCAGGAATGACACTTGTAGAAGAAATTTCCACGTATTTCAGATTTGCCTTTTGTCTGCTCCTGAGGTAGTATAAGTTACCTCTTTGTTTTCCCTACCATACTCAGCCATTTTTTTCCAGCATGGATCGTATCTTATTCATCTTTGACCTTCTAGCATCAACCTCATGGTTGACTTTGAAGGAAGAAGACAAACTTGAAGAGCAGGGCTAAGCAGTATTTTTCTAACTTCAAATCTTTTTTATCTCCAACTGTATTCCATTGAAAATATTTTTATACTTTATATATAAGTTGGTATCTTTTCATTTTTATCAAATTATATTTGATTTGTCCTTTGGGAATGAAATATGTAATAATCAAGAGATTGCAATGTTTTCAGTTAAATTAGATTGTTATTTGGAAGAGATCATATTAAAAATCAGACTGCTCAAATCAAAGTAATAATTAGGATGGGATAAATTTCACTGTTTTAATCGATACTAGGCACTGTCCCACATAGTGAAGATAAATCGTAACAAAAGAGATCTGAGTTCATGCCCTTTTCAAGAGGAAGATGGAATATAGACAAGCATCTACTTGGAAAGTGCTAGGGAAAATAACATGGAGTAACAGGATAATTGATGACAGGAAAAAAGATTCATTAGTTAAATGTCATTTTCTCAGAGAAGTCCTTGTGACAACTTATCTCAGCTGAAAATGTGATCAGCATAAATAATTTGAGGGGCAATGTATGCAGTTAAAAAAGTTGAGCCCTCATTTTTAAATCTATAATAACCATTTAAAAAATAGAAAATATTTCAGAGCTTATTTAGTATGAGTCGTCTCATTATCACTAGTGAGGAAACAGGCCCAGTCAGGAAAAAGACTACTCAGATTACATAACTTTTTGGTGACCTGTAACTAACTAGAACCTGATTCTCAGCCCCTTGTCCATTGTTTTCTCCATAATAACAAGATCTTCACAATCTGTTTTGCATGTGACCAAGTGTATTGAGCATCATGTGTTTTCTTAGCACAGGTTGATACGGCGAGTTCTCTCTTGATGTTTCCTTGAGTTGATGCTAGTTATTAGCACCATGGAGCTCCTACATTCTGAAGCATTGAAAAATATCCTTGATTTATTCTATCCTTATAGAACTGATAATTACATATTGCAGTCCATTCCTGTTGTTTTTCGGAGACATCTAGTATTGATTTAAAAAAGTGAGATAGTAGAACTCTGCAAGGGTAATCAGTCAACCATCAGTTCATCTGGTTCATATTTTGTCAATTACACATGCTCTAAAAATTATTAATTAATGAGACAACAGGAGAGGGAGAGGGAGAGCGAGAGTGGCAGACAGGCTTGGAGAGACATTTTTTTTTCTGCTGCTTCACTCCCAAATGCCTGCAACAACCAGGCCTGGCCCAGGCAGATGTCAGGAGTCTGTAACTCCACCTGAGTTTGCCACATTAATGGAAGGGAGCCAAGTATCTGGCCATCACACACTACCTTCCAGAGTACATATTAGTAGGAAGCTTGAATTGGAAGTAGTGGGTCAGCTGGCGGCCTCATGAACATGTAGATCATCCCCACCTCCTCTGCGCTCTGATAGGCTCTGGAAACAGAGGGGGCGGAGAGGAAGCAGGGCTGGGCAGGGCGAGGCGCGGGCGCCTCAGCTCCTGATACCAGCTTCCAGCCTATGCAGAGCCTGGGAAGCTCAAGTAGGTGGATTCCTGCTACTCAAGTGGGAGATCTAGAGTGATTTCTGGGCTCCCAGCTTCAGCTGTTGTGGGCATTTGGGGAGTAGACCCACAGATGGGAGGTTTCTCTCTCTCCCTCTCCTGCTCTCTCTAATAAAATAAAAATCTAAAGAGAAATAAAACCTGAAAAATTCCCAAATTTGGTCAAAGCTTCAAGAGGCTGGATACAATTTCAAACAGAATAAACCAAAGACAACCATGTCAAGAAACAGCATAATTAATCTGAAAACTGAAGCCAAAGAAAAAATTTTGAAAGCAACCAGAGTAAAGATCACATATTTATAAAGGAACACCCAAGTGAATACTGTGGATTTCTCTTCTAAAACCATGGAGGACTAGAAGAAGTTGCAAAACATGTTCTAGTGTGGAATGGAAAGAACTATCAACAGTGAACTGAAAATATCTTTCAGTAATCATGGGAAAATAAAGAAAACAGGGGCCCGGCGCCATGGCTCACTTGGCTAATCATCCGCCTGCAGCGCCGGCACCCCGGGTTCTAGTCCCGGTCTGGGTGTCAGATTCTGTCCTGGTCGCTCCTCTTCCTGTCCACCTCTCTGCTGTGGCCTGGGCAGGCAGTGGAGGATGGTCCAGTTCCTTGGGCCCTGCAGCCACATGGGAGACCAGGAGGAAACACCTGGCTCCTGGTTTTGGATTGGCTGCAACGAGATACAGGTAGATTGAAAATAAAAGGTTAAGGAAAGATAGGCCATGCAAACTATTCATCAAAAAAGCAGGAGTGGCTGTGTTTATAGCAGATAAAAAATGCTTCAGAGCCAAGAAAATTATCAGATTCAAAGGGAGATACTACATAATGACAAAAGGATCAAGTTATTAGAAAGACATAATGATGCTGAAAATAAATATGTCAAACACAGAACCTCAAAAAAAATGAAACAAAAAACTGATAGAGTTGCAAGGGGACAAAGTGAACTTCAGAATTATAGTTGAGGCTTCCAAAAACCCACTGTTAGTGACTGACAGGACTATTGGTCCCCAAATCAGCAAGGATACAGGGTGAACTGTGAACAGGATTTAACTGAAATATATAAAGAACACTCAACCTGACAGTAGCAGAATATACTTTTGATTTTCAAGCATCCATGGAACATTCCCCATAATCTGGATAATAAAACAAACCTCAAAAATGTAAAAGAATTGAGTGATGGAGTATATTTTATGAGCATAATATGATCAAATGGGGGATCAGTGACCAACAGACAACAGAAGTATCCGGATATTTGGAAACCTGACAGTAAACTTCAGAATAATCCAGAGAGAAGATCCCAGAGGAAATATGAAAACAGAACCAAATAAGAATGGACACATAACATACTCAATTATGTGGGATGCAGTTAAAGTAATATGAATATGATGCCAGTTCTCAAATTAACCTATAGATTCAATGCCATTCCGTTCAAAATACCTGTAGGTTTTTTTTTTTTTTGTGGGGGGGTAGAAATGAATAAGTGTTTCCAAGAGTTTGATGGGGAAGCAAAAGATCTGGAATAACCAGCATGATTTTTAAAAGAGCCAAATAGAGTCCAGAACTGGAGCCACACGTGAATGGTCAATTGGTTTTGACAAAGGTGCCAAGATGGGAAAAGGCCAAGTTCCCACAAATGGTGCTGCATCACCTGATGTCCACAGGACAAACACGGCCATGAGCCCTTACCTCACGGCCTCACACATGGTAACTCCTTGCTTTTCGCAGGCCATTAACAGGGAGCTGGTTGGGAAGTGGAGCAGCCAGGACACAAATTGGCACCCATTTGGGATGCCAGTGTCACAGCTGGTGGGTTTACCTGCTACACCACAATTCTGACCCCAGGGGAAAATATCTTACAAACAATGATGTGTGGAGAAAGCAAGTTCCAAAAGGATATGTACAGCAGGGTATATTAAAACCATATACTGCCAGATTTTGCTTAGGAATAATAAGGGAGTGGAAAAGGCAGAGACGAGAAAGATGCCCCCCAAAGTGGATTGGCAGCTACCTCCATGCTTGGAAAGAAGGAAAGGAGAGTGTGTGCATGGGGGAACACTTAATGTATTTCTTTGAAAAAAAGAAAGTTATGTAAAGCAGATATAGGTTATGTAAATAATGTTTAAATGGTAAATACACACGTGCCTGTTTTACTATTTTCTGTGTATAAATATACAGATATAAGTGAACCATTTCATAATTTAAAAATTGCTCTAAAAAAGAAATTTTCTTACACTTCCAACTATCAAATTTGTACTGCATTCTTCTCTTGAAATGGCGAACAGAGAAAATGAAAATACTTACTTGGCTTAGAATATGACTTCAGATGTTCAAATTCGCGTTCATCATTGATATTTTGCAATGAGCCATGCTTAATTTGCTGAGGCACATCTTTTTCAAGAGACCAGATAGATGCTGATTCACGAATTGTCTTCTGCTCGTTTTTTCACGTTGTGGTGGAAATATCTGAGCTTCCACTATCCCAAATGTAAAGAACTCATATAATAAACATTGAATTATAGGTTTTCTCATTGTAGACCTAGTATTTTTGAAGATCCACTTTTCAGCTTTCTAAGTCAGGAACAATTTAAGAGATACAGTATTAGATAATTCAATATATGTAATTCAGTTACATAGCTCAAATTCAGTTGTCAGTATTTCAAAAGCTATCATTTTATATCAGTCCTCACCATATACAAGTACACAAAGTATATTTTTTCTACTAGAAAAAAACTCTTAAAAACTGATGTTTATAAGGTTATCTAACATAAAAAATATAACATGCTTATAAAATATACAATATGGTTTAAAGTCATTGGCCCATACTCCTGAGCATACAGTTCAAGGCACTATGAAAGAAGGTAACCCATCTTGGAGTAACACTACAGTCTCTAAAAATTCTGATTGAATACGAGTCAGATTGTTAAAAATTTAAACACAGGGGCCAGCATTCTGGCATAGTAGGTTGGACCACAGCCTGCAGCACTGACATCCCATATGGACACTGGTTCATGTCCTGGCTGCTCCTCTTCTGATCCTGCTCTGTGCTTGGGGCCTGAGAAGGCAGCATAGGATGGCTCAAGTCTTTGGGCCCCTGCACCTGCATGGAGACCTAGAGAAGGCTCCTGGCCCCTGGCTTCATATAGGCCCAGCTCTGGCCATCACAGCCATTTTGGGAGTGAATGAGCAGATGGAAGAGCTTTCTCTCTTTCTCTCTCTCTGTAACTCTACCTCGCAAATAAATAGAATGCTTCCAGCAGAGTCCCTATCTGCTTGTATGCAACCATTTCAGGTTCTGCTTGTTAGAACAGAACAATGAGGCTAAACTTTGCCAGAGAGCTTACAGCCCAGCATGTGTGTAGGAAAAAAAATCTTCAGTAACTACGTTCTCATGCTGCTACATAACATTAGAATATCCAATCAAATGTATGCAGGTAACCATATAGGGGAGACAAAGAGGCTAAAACCATACATAAGGAAAAACTCTTCTTTGTTCTGAGGTCAGGATTTTGGGTAAGAAATTCCACCTGATGAAAGGCTACTTCCTGTTAAGTGGCCTTGGTGTCTTGTTTCAGTACGTAAATCCTGCTATAGTGGCTTAACTTGCTGAGCTACACGGCCCATACCACTAAGCATTTCTCTTTTTTTTCTTTTTAAAGATTTTATTTATTTATTCGAAAGTCAGAGTTACACAGAGAGAGAAGGAGAGGCCGAGAGAGAGAGAGAGAGAGAGAGAGAGAGAGAGAGAGAGAAGTCTTCCATCTGCTGGTTCACTCCCCAGTTGGACGTAACGGCTGGAGCTGAGCCAATCTGAAGCCAGGAGCCAGGAGCTTCTTCTGGGTCTCCCATGTGGGTGCAGGGGCCCAAGGACTTGGGCCATCTTCTACTGCTTTCCCATGGCATAGCAGAGAGCTGGTTAGGAAGAGGAGCAGCCGGGACTTGAACTGGCACCCATACGGAATGCTGGCACTGCAGGTGGTAGCTTTACCCACTATGGCACAGTGCTGGCCCACCACTACTTCAGTTCTAATGAAGACTGTGATTGACCACTTGGGCACTCTTGTGGGCTCTTTTTTTGCCTTGCTCATGCTGAAGGAAACCAGCTCCCCCATCTTAAGGAAACCCAGTGGAGGGGGCTACATGAGTAAGGCTGGAAGTGGATCTTTTGAGGCTTTGCAAAACACCATGTGAATGAGCTTGGAAGAAGTTTCTTCCCCATTTAATGCTGAAATGACTACAGTTTCTGCCAGCCTCAGTTTCATAAATGACCCCAAGCAGAACCACCTTGGCTGAGAGACTCCTGGATTCCTGACTTGCAAACATTGTGAGATAGCACATGTTCTGTTTTCAGTCTTTTGAGTTGGTGTTGCAAAGCAGTTGATAATGAATGCACTGAGCTTTGCCATTTGTCTGCCCAGGCCATGTACATTCGGAGTCTCTGTCTTCTTACATTTATCATGAGGATAACACCATTTACACCTGGGAGTTTTTACCCAGATGGGAGATAACACATGGGGAGCACCGAGTCCAATGTCTTATACCAAAAGGTCTGGTTAAACCCCAGCTGAGCTATCATAATTTTCATAAGAATACTGCTATATTATTGTCACTTTGCAGATGTGGAAATCTGTTAAAGATGAACTGTATGTAGAACCATGTCATCTACAAATAGGGATAGTTTGACTTCCTTCCCCATTTGTATCTCTTTGATTTCTTTGTCTTGCCTCATGGTTGCAGTTAAAACTTCCAGGGCTATACTGAATAGCAATAGTGAGGTGGGCATCCTTGTCTGGTTCCAGATCTCAATGGGAATGCATACAACTTTTCCCCAGTCAATAGGATGCTGGCCATGGGTTTGTCATAAATTGCCTTGATTGTGTTGAGGAATATTCTCTCTATACGTAATCTACTTAGAGTTTTCATCATGAAAGGGTGTTGTATTTTATCAAATGCTTTCTATGCCTCTACTGAGATAATCATAAGTTTTTTTTCTTCAATTTGTTAAGGTGATGTATCACATTGATTGATTTGTGAATGTTGAACCATCCCTGGATACCTGGGATAAATCCCACTTGGTCCAGATGAACGATCTTTCTGATGTGTTGTTGGCTAGGATTGTATTGAGGATTTGGGCATCTATACTCAGCAGGGAAATTGGTCTGTAGTTCTCTTTTTTTGTTGTATCTTTTTCAGGTTTAGGAATTAAGGTGATGCTGGCTTCACAGAAGGAGTTTTGGAGGATTCCCTTCCTTCAGTTGTTTTGAATAGCTTGAGAAGAATTGGAGTGAGTTCTTTAAATGTCTGGTAGAATTCAGCAGTGAGGACATCCAGTCCTGGGCTTTTCTTTGCTGGGAGGGTCTTTATTCCTCATTCAATTTCCATCTTGGTTATTGGTCTGTTTAGGTTTTCTGTGTCTTCATGGTTCAATTTAGGTAGGCTGTATGTGTCCAGAAATCTATCCATTTCTTCCAAGCTTCCCAATTTATTGGTACACAGCTCTTTGTAGTGAGTTCTGATTATTTTCTATACAGGGGATTCCAAAGACTCCACTAAGAAACTATTGGCCCTCAGAAGAGTTTGGTAAAGTAGAAGGATATAAAATCAACACACAAAAATCAAAACTATGTTCCTAAAGTTGTATTTATGAAATGCATGAAGTCTGTATCCCATAAATAAAAGGTTTCTGGGGAAAACTTGCATATTAATATTGATACATTAGTTTTAACAAAGGTACAACATTTATGTAAATTGTCATTAATGGAGGACATTGTGCAAGGTGAGGTTGAAATGGGATCAATCTTATTAGTGCCTCAATTTTCTATAAATATAGTATTTTTTGTTGTTTGGTTGTCATCCATATTTTTTAAAGTATTTATTAAGGAATACAAACTTCTATTAAGAATAATTCATTAATTTTTAAATGGTTCAATAATTTGCATGCTGAAAAAATCTAATAGCGGGACTGGCACTGTGATGCAGGGGTTAATGCCCTGGCCTGAGGTGCCGGCATCCTATATGGACCCTGGTTCGAGACCCGGCTGCTCCACTTCCAGTGCAGCTCTGTGCTATGGCCTGGGGAAGCAGTAGAAGATGGCCCAAGTCCTTGGGTACCTGTATCCCCATGGGAGACGCAGAGGGAGCTCCTGGCTCCTGGCTTTGGATCAGTGCAGCTCCGGCCATTGTGGCCAACTGGGGAGTGAACCAGCTGATGGACAGAACTCTCTCTCTCTCTCTGCCTCTCCTCTCTCTTTGTAACTCTGACTTTCAAATAAATAAATCTTTAAAAAAATCTAATAGGAATGTGCTCCTTTTCACAATTAAGTCTATTTCCTTGCGTAGTCAAATTAAAATGTACATATAGGAATTTTCGATCCTATGCAGTTATACACTTGTAGCCTAAAGTCATCATAAGACTACACTCCTGGTACTGATTTGGGATCCTTACATTGTGTATAGTCAGCAACTGAACTGCAGGTACATTAATGTTTACTATTAAAATTGTTTTTCATACACTCTAACATTATGAGATTTAATTCTTTTGAAGATTTTTTTTCCTTCAAGAAGCTGAGAATATTTCTGAAAGAAAACTAAAAACAAAAATAAAGATCACTGGGGCTGGTGCTGTGGCTCACTTGATTATTCTTCTGCCTGTGGTGCCAGCATAACATATGGGTGCCGGATTCTGTCCCAGTTGCTCCTCTTCCAGCCCAGCTTTCTGCTGTGGCCCGGGAGGGCAGTGGAGGATGGCCCAAGTACATGGGCCTCTGCACCCGCATGGGAGACCAAAAGGAAGCACCTGGCTCCTGACTTCGGATTGGCACAGCTCTGACCATAGCGGCCATTTGGGGGGTGAACCAACAGAAGGAAGACTGTTTTCTCTGTCTCTGTCTGTCTATAACTCTAGCTGTCAAATAAATAATGAAAAGAAAAAAAAAGAAAAGAAAGATCATTCACTTTGCTGATTAAAAAAAAGATGAACTGTTAATTACATTGTGGAGTTGTCACACTTTTGGAATTGTGCTGATTAATATAAGCAACTGGGGCTTTGAGACCTATCAATGAAGGAGGTGCTAGACCAGTGATGCAATTGATGACTTCTCTGCATCTGACACTGAGAGGAGCTGCCGGTCTGCTCCTACCTAGGCTCACAGCCACTGACTGGCAGAGTCGGAAGGGCACAGGTGGGGACTCCTTGCATTCTGGCGTCCTGTTTATGGCTGTGTGACCTCAGGAAACTTGGCTGACCTCTCTGAGCCTTGGTTTCCTCCTATGCAAAATGAGGACAATCTAGCTCACAGATTGTGAGGAGGAAACCAAGGGAGATGTGTAGGATACGTCTTTGTAGCAGTTCCACAAAGAACTGTTACAAAGAAGCACCCCTCTTCCTGCTTCCCGCAGAGCCTGCCTGGGTAGAATTTCTCTGCTCTCAGGATCAGGCAAACAGGAAGGGCAACACATAAACAGAAATAGGGCACACCATAGGACTGAGTGCTGGTCACTCTTGTGCAGATTGTCAGTTATGCCAAAAGCCTGGAAGAAGGCACATTGCTGCCAGTGGTGCGGCTCACTAGGCTAATCTCAGGGGTATGTGCATTCATAGAAACAGGCGTGCTGCAGAGTGGGAGCAGTAGGAGAAGGCCGGGATGAGCTACCCCAGGATATCTGTACTTTTGTCCCTGGGAAAGTAAGAGCCCTGAGGGTAGGGGGGCTTGTATCCTTAGCCACAGCAGGACAACAGGGACTCTGTAAATGGTCCAAAGACATCAGGGAGACCTTAGAGACCTTAGTCCCCTCTGTGGTGGCTTGGCTGATAATGCAGAATGGTTCGAGTCTGTTCCACTTTATTATACCCAAGGGTCTGTTAGCAGGACCTGGCAGGGTCTGGTATTACCATCTGCACGCAGATATCATGTGATTAAGCTGCCACAAATAGTCTCTTCCCATAAGAGCTCTTTCAATATTACTCCTAGTCTGTCAAATAGAATAATCTTGAAGGCCACTATCTATCAATTGTACCATTCTTAACATATGTGCAAAATTAGTTCAATTTGGGGAGAAAGAAAGCCCAGAACTGGATGGCTGAATTCTACCAAACTTTTAAAGAACTAATCTCAATAATTCTCAAACTATTCAAAACAATTGAAAAGGAGAGAATTGTCCCAAACTCCTTCTATGAAGCCAGCATCACATTAATTACAAAACCAGAAAAAGATACAAGAAAGAAAGAGATCAATACAATAATGTCCCTGATGAACATAGATGCAAAAAAATGCTCAATAAAGTACTAGCAAATAAAATCCAACAACACATCAAAAATATCATTCACCTGGACAAAGTGGGACCCATCCCTGGTATGCAGGGATGGTTCAACATATGCAAATCAATAAATGTGATGTTTTACACTAACAAACTGAAGAATTAAAATGATATGATTATCTCAATAGATGCAGAGAAAACATTCAATAAACCACAATATCTTTTCATGATAAAAACATTAAGCAAATTGGGTATAGAAGAAACATCCCTCAACACAATCAAGGTAATTTATGACAAACCCACAGCCAGCATCATATTGAATGGGGAAAGTTTGAAGTATTTCCACCCAAGATCCATAACCAGACAAAGATGCTCACTCTCACCACTACTATTCAAATGGGAGTCTTAGCCAGAGCCATCAGGCAAGAAAAAGAAATAGAAGGTATACAAATGGGAAAAGAGGAAGTCAAATTATCCCTGTTTGCAGATGACATGATCCTATATGTAAAGAAACTAAAAAACCTACTAAGAGATTATTGTAACTGTTAAGAGAGTTTGGTAAAGTTGCAGGATATAAAATTAACACAAAATCAATTGCATTTGCATACACAAACAATACCATCGCATTGAATTGAGCTTGTAAGATCAGTACCATTCACAATAGCTACAAAAAATTTAAATACCTTGGGATAAATTGAACCAAGGATGTGAAAAATCTCTACAATGAAAATTACAAAATATTAAGGAAAGAAACAGAAGAAGACACTGAAAAATAGGAAAATCTTCCGCATTTTTGGATTGGAAGAATTAACATCATCACAATGTCACCAGGTTCTAGTCCTGGTTGAGGCACCAGATTCTGTCCCAGTTGCTCCTCCTCAGTCCAGCTCTCTGCTGTGCCCAGGAAGGCAGTGGAGGATGGCTCAGGTGCTTTGGCCCTGCACCCGCATGGGAGACCAGGAGGAAGCACCTGGCTCCTGGCTTTGGATTGACACAGCACACTGGCGTGGCAGCCATTTGGGGAGTGACCCAATGGAAGGAAGACCTTTCTCTCTGTCTCTCTCTCTCTCTCACTAACTCTGCCTGTCAAAAAAAAAATGAAAGAAAGAAAGAAAAGGAACAGAAAATACATTTGAATAAATAGTAGCTAAACTATTTCTAAATTTCATGAGAAACATGAATACAGACCTCTGAGAAGCCCAGTGAATTTCATGTAAAATAAATGTGAGAAGCTATTATTGGCATATCATAGTCAAGATCTCTAAACAGAATTTCTAAACAAAATCTTGAAATCAATAAAGGAAAATGTGATTCATGTATAAGGCAGCCTGAATAAGGTTAACAGCTGACTTCTCATCAGAAACCATGGAAACCAGAGGGCAATAAGACATAATCAAATCTACGATGATATAAATACCACTACATACGTACCCAGATGCCTATAATCGAAAAGAGACAATAAAAAGTTTTGGAAAAAATTTCAAGTAAACTTAGAAACAACATATTGTTGGTGGGAATGTAAAAATGTACCTTTTATAGAAACCACCTGGGCAGATTATCAAAATTTGAACATCAAGTTACCATAAGGACCAGAAATTGTACTCCTAGGTTCATACCCAAAAGAACTGAAAACACATATACATAACAATCTCTGCATATATATTGTTAATAGTATTAATCAAAATATAAAAAAGCAATCTACTGATGAATGGATAAATAAATTGTGGCATATCCATAAATAGAATATTATTAGCCATAATGCAGATAGAAGCACTGATGCATGATGCAACATGAAAGAACCTTGAAAAGATGCTAAGTGAACAAAGAAACAAAAATCCACATATTGTGTGAATCTTCTTATGTGAAATATCCAAAATAGGCAAACACACAGATAGAAAGTAGTCTCCAAGCTGCAGTAATAAGTGCTATTTGGCAGGGGGGCTTTCTTCAGGAGGCTAAGGAAAATGTTCTGAAATTATATATTGTATTTCCACAAATATATATGTGTATAACCTTATTGTATACTTCAAAGGTGAAAGTTTTATGCTTCAATTTTTTAAATGAGGCAAAACATCTTCCTAGATAAATATGAACTGAGAAAATACATTGCTAGCAGATCCACCTTATAGTAAGCACTAAAACAAAATCTTCATGCTGAAAGTAAGAGACACCAGACAATGATTTTAAATGCACAAAACCACACACACACACACACACATACACACACACGAGTCAAGAAAGTTAATTCTGTAAGTAATTGGAAAATACAGTATAGTTGCGCATTTCTTTTTTTCCCTATAATAACTTTAAAAGAAGTTCCAAGATGGCTGAATAGGATATAACCACAATTACTTAAGCTGCTCTAAGGCATGAAAAGAACAAAGGAAGGACTGCATTACAAGTGGTCTAATGGAACTTTTCAGCAAAGAAGTGAAAAATAAATAGATAAATAAACACAAGACTCTGTGAAACAAGATAAGACAAAGACATTGATGCAGCCAGCCATGTGGCACAGCCAGATTCAGGCTACGAGCCAGCATCTTACCATGCCAAGGTAGGAAGCTATCACTGCACACCTTGCAGCTTGCAGTTTTAGCTGAGAGGGAATTCCACAGTCATCCACTGACTTTTACTTCAGCCTGAAGAGCTGACTGGGGTCTGAGCAATTGCTGGGCTTGGAACAGGGAAGCCAACTTGCTCCCTTCCCCTCCCCCACTCCCCCAGAACACTATACTTGGCATCAGAAAGTCACACAGTGTGTCTGTTCTACTGGCTGCATCACAGAGTCAGGGCATTGTGTAGGGCAGAGGACAAATCCCCTGAATCCTGCAACAGTGGGAGTTTTGGGAAATTGATGTCACAAGTCCCAGCATCACTCAGGCTTGCCAGTAGGACAAGGGGGAAGTCACCCCATCTGCATCAGCACCAGGAACAAGACCTGGACTGTCACAGTCACCAGGGAAATTGTCAATGAACTCTCTGTGGACTAAAGACACACGCACCAAAGGAAACTCTTATTCATATCTCTGAACTTCAGCAGTCTACTGTGTCACTTATAGACACAGCAGTCCCTGATCAAGACAAAAGAAATCACTGAGAATACACTCCTAGGCTCACCTAGAACCAAAGCCCAATCATCAAGCCAAGGGATGCCTTATATATTAGCTAAACCATAAACTCTTACAACAAAATTTACTCCATAGAGAAGAAGGGACAAAAACACTAGATAGACATCAATGTAGGGACACGGGAGATGTGAACAAACAAAGTAGTATGATGCCTCCAAAAGAACACAGTACTCTTGTAGAACTAGATCTTTAGCTGAAGGAAATCTATGAAATTACAGCTATAGAATTTAAGATAATGATTGTAAGCAAACAATGAAATGTAAGAGAATACAGATACACTAAAGAAATGAGGAAAGGGGCTGGTGCCATAGCTCACTTGGTTAATCCTCCATCTGCAGTGCCAGCATCCCATATGGGTGCCAGGTTCTAGTTCTGGTTGCTCCTCTTCCAGTCCAGCTTTCTGCTGTGGCCTGGGAGGGCAATGGAGGATGGCCCAGGTGCTTGGGCCCCTGCATCTGCATGGGGCCAGGAGACCAGGAAGAAGCACCTGGCTCCTGGCTTCAGATTGGCACAGCGCTGGCTGTTGTGGCCATCTGGGGAGTGAACCAACAGAAGGAAGACCTTTCTCTCCATCTCTCCCTCTCACTGTCTATAACTCTGTCAAATCAAAATATTAAAAAAAAAGAAATAAGGAAATTCATAATTGACATGAATGAAAATATTACTAACGAGATAGAACCCGTTTAGAAGAACCAAATAGAAATTTTGGAGATGAAATCTTCACTCAGTGAAGTATAAAAATATGATTAAGAGCTTTAATAGTAGAAAAGACCAAATAGAGGAACGAATTTGGAGCTTAAGGACAAGAATTTTAAATAACTCAAACCAAAATAAAGAGAAAAGAATTTAAAATGAAGAAAACCTACATGAAATATGAGGCAGCATTAAATGAAGAAATATTCACATTAGAGGTAATAGTGAATTACAAGAAAAGGAAAAAGGCATTGAGAACCTACTAAATGAAGTAGCTGAAAACTTTCCAATCTTTAAAGATATGTGGGCATCTAGATATAAGAAACTCAAAGAACCCCAAGCAAACTCAACCAAAAAAGATCTCCTCCAAGGCATATTGTCATCCTTAATGTGTTGTACTATGTGAATTAACGGTATAATTAGTACTCAAACAGTACTTTGTACTTTGTGTTTCTGTGTAGGTGCAAACTGCTGAAATCTTAACTTAGTATATACTAAATTGATCTTCTGTATATAAAGATAATTGAAAATGAATCTTGATGAAGAATGGGACGGGAGAGGGAGTGGAAGATGAGATGGTTGTGGGTGGGAGGGTGGTTATGGGGGTAAAAAGCCACTATAATCCACGAGTTGTACTTTGTAAATTTATATTTATTAAATAAAAGTTAAAAAAGTTAAAGACAATGAGAGAATACAAATCATAAAGACTAAGAGAAAAGCATCAAGTTACATAGAAGGAAGACCAATTAGATTAACATCAGACTTCTCAGCAGATGCCCTAGAGGCCAGAAGAGTGAGATCATATTCAAGGTCTTAACAGGAAAAAAAAAAAGAAAACTTCCAAGCAAAAATATTGTATCCAACCAAGCTATCCTTTAAAAGTGAGGGAGAAATACAGTATTTTCTAGATAGGCAAAAATAGAATGTACCACAAGACCAGCCTTACTAGGAAGTCTAAAGGGTGTCCTGCATTGGAAGCAATCATCATTCCAAGATAGCTGAAAAGGGAAAATATTGCTTTTGAGGAGGGGAAAATAGAAAAAAGGCAGAGGAAGTGCATTCCCAGGGGAGAGTTTGAGAGAAATTTGCAGTAGAAGTTCTACAGAAGGAAGGATACCACGGAACAGCATGCGAAGTGCAGACATGTAGAAATGAGTGAGGACACCACAGCCCCCACATGACCCCACAGCCAAGAGCTGGAGCATACACCAGCTTTGGAGAGTGAGGTGAGAACAAACTGTGGCAGCCCATTTCACTAGCCCTATTGCAAGACAGAGAGCCTGGCAGATTACGCTGTCTTCACGTCAAACCCTAAAGTGAGCAGGGTACACACCTGATCCAGTGAAAGAAAAGCACATTTCTTTATCCCCATTCTCCTACAAAGGCTCCAAGCGCTGGAGTGAGAAGATGCCATTTGGAAAACTGTAGCAGCTCTCGGGCACATTGGTGATCACAGGATTTTACAAGAAGGAAAATTCAATTTGCCCCAGTAGTTTGAGCCTGGCTGGGAAGTTGACAGGGGCTGAGCACCCAGAGAAGACTGTGAGGCACCCCCATCTTCTAAACATATCACAGGCTCTGGAGTTAGAACTGCCTAGGTGGAGCAACACAGGCAGTTGACTCTGGGTACACGGCTACTCTCTCCAAGGATGGGACAGGTCTGCAGGGCAGAGTCAGCACCCCATGACTGTGGGAGCCTTGCATGCTGTGACTGTAGGAATTCTGACTGCATGTTAGGGTTCAGGGTGTAGCTGAATCTCTGAGCAATCACTGTGTCCAGTGACACAGGCTCAGAGCTCCCTGAATACCTGGGGTAGGACATGGCAGAGGGATCCATGCTCACTGAAGATTGCACAGATCCTTTGTGCAGTTCCTGCTGCAGGCCAGGTGAGTGCTTTACCTACTGTGGGCTAAACTTAGGCTTTGATCACCTTAGAAGAGAGGAGGTAAGGGAGTGATGATGTCAACAGAGGTGACCATACCCTTCCCCCTCTGAAAATAGAGGAGATCTACCATGCACATCTTAGGAGGCACACTGGATACTCACCCCAAACTAGAATGCTGACCAGACCTCCCTGGCCAGACCCAGCATGCCTCTGGATATTCAGTGAAAAATATTCTGCACAAAATCGCAGAAACACAGTTCAAATAAAAATCTATCATAGAATAAAACCAACAAGTATTTCCACAAATGCCTAAATATGTGGAAATTGAAGAAATAAGATTAAGGAAGACAACATAATACCCCAAAAGTGGAAAAAAAAAAACCTTAATTATTAGAATGTGAAGATGAAGAGTTTGACAGGCCAGCACCGCAGCTCAATAGGCTAATCCTCCACCTAGCGGCGCCGGCACACCGGGTTCTAGTCCCGCTCCAGTCAGGGTGCTGGATTCTTTCCTGGTTGCCCCTCTTCCAGGCCAGCTCTCTGCTGTGGCCCGGGAAGGCAGTGGAGGATGGCCCAAGTGCTTGGGCCCTGCACCCCATGGGAGACCAGGAGAAGCATCTGGTTCCTGCCTTCAGATCAGCGTGGTGCGCTGGCCGCAGCACACCAGCTGTGGTGGCTATTGGAGGGTGAATCAAAGGCAAAAGGAAGACCTTTCTCTCTGTCGCACTCTCTCACTATCCACTCTGCCTGTCAAAAAAAAAAAAATTGACAAAATGCCTGAAAAGGAATTCAAAAGAACACTCATAGGATTACTCAGAAGCAAAGAGAAGTAAATTCACGAGTTAAAAATTTGCATGTATGGCATGGAAAAAAGTTTCCCATGAGATTGAGATTGAGATTTTGAACAGAAATCAAACTTAAATGATTGAAATGAAGGATTCAGGAGATAGTGCTGTGGTATAGTGGGCAAAGCTATGTCCTGCAGTGCTGACATCCCACATGGGCACCAGTGTGAGTCCCAGCTGCTCCACTTTGGATCCATCTCCCTGCTAATGTGCCTGGGAAATCAGAAGATGGCCCAAGTCCTTGGGCCCCTGTACTCCACATGGGGAGCTTCTGGTACCTGGCTTTAGATAGGTTCAGCTCAAGGCAATTTATTACAAACCCACTGCCAGCATCCTATTGAATGGGAAAAAGTTGGAGGTATTCCCACTAAGATCTGGAACAAGACAAGGATGCCCACTCTCACTAGGCTAACCCTACGCCTGCGGCGCCGGTACTCCGGGTTCAAGTCCCGGTTGGGGTGCTGGTTCTGTTGTGGTTGCTCCTCTTCCAGTCCAGCTCTCTGCTGTGGCCCAAGAAGGCAGTGGAGAATGGCCCAAGTGCTTGGGCTCCTGTACCCGCATGGGAGACCAGGAGGAAGTACCTGGCTCCTGATCAGTGTAGCACGCCAGCCATGGGGGCCATTTGTGGAGTGAACCAATGGAAGGGAGACCTTTCTCTCTGTCTCTCTCACTGTCTAACTCTGCCTGTAAAAAAAAAAAAAACAGCCTGGTATTGGCACAAAAATACACATATAAGCCAATGGAACAGAATATAAACTCCAAAAATTAACCTACACATCTACAACCAACTTATCTTTAACAAAGGAGCTAAAAATCAATCAGCTACTGGAGTAAGGACAGTCTCTTCAACAAATGGCGCTGGAAAAACTGGGTCTAAACATGCAGAATTATGAAACAAGACATCTATCTTACACCTTACACAAAAATCCACTCAAAATTGATCAAAGACCTGAATCTTTGATACCATCAAATATTAGAAAACATCGATGATATTGGCATAGACTTCTTGGAAAAGACCCCAGAAGCACAGGAAATAAAATCCAAAATTGACAAATGGGATTACATCAAACTGAGAAGCTTCTACACTGCAAAACAAACAAGGTGAAGAGGCACCGACAGAATGGGAGGAATTATTTGCAAACTCTGCAACTGATAAAGGATTAATATCCAGAACCTATAAAGAGTTCAAAAAATTCAACAACAAACAATAAAAAAATGGGCAAAGGATTTGAACACGACTTTTTCAAAAAAGGAAATTCAAATGGTAACAGACACATGAAAATGCTCAGGATCACTAGCCATCAAGGAAATGCACATCAAAAACACAACGAGATATCAACTCACCCCAGCTAGAATGATTCTTATACGGAAATCAACAAATAACAAATGCTGGCAAGGATGTGGGGGAAAGGTACCCTAATCCACTGTTGGTGAGAATGTAAGCTGGTGCAGTTACTAGGGAAGAAAGTATGGAGATACCTCACATATATGATCCAGCCATCCCACTCCTGGGAATTTACCCAATAGAAAAGAAATCAGCACATGAAAGAGTGATCTCTATCCACAAGTTTATTGCAGCTCAACTCACAATAGCTAAAAATTGGAATCAACCCAGCTGTCCATCAGTGAAGGCTGGATAAAGAAATTATGGTGTGTATACACACACACACACACACACACACACTATGGAATACTATACAATGGTAAAATATGAAATCCTGTCTTTTGCAACAAAATGGATTCAATTGGAAACCATTATATTTAATGAAACAAGCCAGGCCCAAACAAATACCATATGTTCTCCTTAATAGAGTACCTAAAAGCTAATCTATTTGAGTGAAACTGACACTATGAAATGTGATAATTTTGAACAGCTCGTCTTGACTGTAAAGGAACAATTTTTTTCTTCACATTATTTGTTGAACTTAGTGTAGGGTTAATCTTACGAGTATAAACTTAACTGAAGATAGATCTTTGTGAAAAATAAGAATGAGAGAGGAGGGAGAAGAAAGACGGGTGAGAGCGTGAGTAGGAGTGAGGGTAAGGTGGAAAGCCTCACTATGTTACTGATTCTGTATATATATATAAAATGTGTATACTTTAAACAAAATTTTAAAAATATTTTGAATCCATGCATAGTTTTTCCATAATATACATTTTATGTGAATATCCTGAAAACCTCTTATAGGCATTACAAGATCTGATGATTTTTTAAACAGTGCACTACTTACTCCCTGTTACAAAATTTCACATTGTACTTGCAATAATTTTTACTTTCTTACCTTATAATGTGAAGAGAAAGCTAATATGACAATTTACACCATTCATTGCATAGTAAACAATGAATATACAAATGCTCTAGATTTCTAAAAGTGAGAAAAAGTAACACATTTTCACCTAAAAATTTCTTACCTGTTAGACCAAATATCATTACTGATCAAGATAATGTAAAACATATTTGTGTATCCTTATGCTTTGTATAAATCTAAGGTATAAGTATTCTGACTAATGCTGCAATAAATAACATTTAAAAATCGACCTGCCCGAGCCCGGTCTGCGGGGCCGTGCGCCAAGCCAGGGTTGAGGAGGGGCCGCAGGGTTGGCCCCCAAAGGGATGCTCTCGCTCGCCCCTGGCTGCCGGCGCGCCGCACCCGCCCGCCGACATGGCCCTCTACTGCGGGGACAACTTCGGCGTATACTCGCAGCACAGCCTGCCCTCGGCCGCCGCCACCACCGCCCCGGGCGCGCCCCCGGCCGCCAGGACGCCCTACGGGCTGGCCGACTACACCGCGCCGCCGGCCGCCGCCGCCAACCCCTACCTGTGGCTCAACGGCCCGGGCGTGGGCGGATCGCCCTCCGCCACGGCCGCCGCGTACTGGGCGCCCCGCCGCCTCCACCACCGCCCCCGCCCCCGGCGCCGCGGCCGGGCCCTTCCTGCAGCCCGCGGCCGCCACCGCCCCCTTCGGCTGCGCGCTGCGGCCTTTCGCGCAGCCGGCGCCAGCCGCGCCCGCCTCTCCCGCTGGGCCCGCCGCCCCGGCAGATCTGGGCTGGCTGACCGGAGCCAGCCGCGAGGACTTGATGAAGATGGTGGACCTCCCTACTCGTACTGGCGCTGATCGCCATGGCCATCCAGAGCGCGCCCGAGCGCAAGCTCACGCTCAGCCACGTCTACCAGTTCGTAGCCGACAGCTTCCCCTTCTACCAGCGCAGCAAGGCCGGCTGGCAGAACTCCATCCGCCACAACCTGTCGCTCAACGACTGCTTCCAGAAGGTGCCCCGCGACGAGGACGACCCAGGGAAAGGAAATTACTGGACCCTGGACCCAACTGTGAGAAAATGTTAGACAACGGCAACTTCCGCCCGAAGCCAGCAAGGCCTCTACCGTGGCTGCAGGGACAGCAGAATCAGAAGAGGGGCTCTCCTCCGGATCCGGGGCTGGCGTGGGCGGGAAGCCCGAGAGGACAGCCCCTCATGTTGAGGCCCTCCCAGTCCCCGGAGCCTCCCGAGGGCACCAAGAGTACTGCCTTGCCTCCCGGGGGGGGGGCATGCTCACCTCCACGCCATGCCTCAACACTTTCTTCAGCAGCCTCAGCACCCTGAGCGTCGGCAGCAGCGGGAGCACGCCACGCGCCGTGCTGGGCGGCCGCCACCTGGGCCTGCAGGGCGCCCAGCTGGCCCCCGGCGGCCCCTTCCCCCCCACCTCCATCTCCGAGGCCTCGCCCGATGCTTTGCAGCTGAGCAGGGCGGCAGCAGCAGCAGCGGCCAGCGGCCCTCCTACTACAGCCCCTTCCCTGGCGGCAGCGGAGGAGGCCAGAGCAGCCCGTTCAGCAGTCCCTTCTACAACTTCAGCATGGTCAACAGCCTCATCGACCCGCGCGAGGGCTCCGAGGTGTAGGGCAGTGCCTCTGAGACTGCTAGGCGCACCTGAGAGTGGAGAGAACGCAGGGCCAAGCCAGCAGCTCTGGGCTAGAGCCCAAGTGAGTCCTGCAGCCCTGGCAAGCTCCTGGGGTGGCTGTGTGGCCGGTTGGCTGTGCTGGGAGTGACATGGGGTATGGTCCATAACTTCCCGTAGCCCTGCGAGCTGCTTCTACAGGTCTCTCTGGATACCTCCCTGTGTTCTGTGAGCCCTGTGAGGGCAAGGGACCATGTCTCGTTCATCACTCACTGCATGCCAGGATTGCGTATGTGTGCAGGGGACTTAAAAACGTTAGCCCATAAAGCTGTGGGGCAGGGGGGCCGCGGAATCCATCAGCAGCCTGCAGCTGAGGCAGTCGGGGTTTTGGGGCTGGCACGCTCTGATTTCTTTAGGAAAGCCAGCTGTCTGGGATTTTAATAGGAAACCGCCAGCTTTGTGTCCTTTGTCTCAATTCAGTTTTGCTCCTACTGTCGTAGGACCAGTTCACAGGTCACCTCTGCTCATTCCTGGCGTCTGGTACAAGGTCAATACTAATAGCAGTGCAGCCGGAAGCCACCCTGTCTGCCAAGCAGCGCTGTAGACACTTGACAGGTGTCAACCCACTAAACAGCAGCCTTGGGAGTCCGGGGTGATGGTGCCCCCTCATTTTCCACCCCAGGGAAGTGAAACCCTGAGATGTTAAACTGGCCTGGGGTCACACAGGAAGCTGGATGGAGGCAAGATGGGATGCAGGCAGTCTGGCTTCAGAGGCAGCAGCTTGGAGCCTGTGTGTTCTAGTTCCAGGAAAACAAGCCAGCTTCCTCAGGCAGGCACAAGTGTTGAAGGGGCAGGAATGGAGCATAGCTCTCCTTGGACCAAGGATTCTGGTTGAAATCAACATCCTGAGCCATAGGCAGCCCCGCTGTAAGAACTGCTGGGGCTGGGGTGGCCACTGCCTGCTTCCCGTCTCAGCCTGCCATCCTCACCCTCCCAGCTTGTGTCCTGGATATCTCATCTTCCGACCAAGTATTATCAGAGTTTTATTAACAAACAGCTTTTAAGTGGGATTTTTAGTTTTTAATGCAGTAAACCATCTGATCAAATTTGTGAAGAATATACATGGTGTTATTTATTTTAGCATTCCCTTTTACTCCTCAGAGCTGTCTTCAAATCATTTTTATAGTCACCTCCCAGTGTCCCAACAGAGTTCCTGGGACCCGGGACCCACTCAGCCACTGGCAGGTGACATCTTCGGGTCTGTTAGGATGCAGATGAATTTCTGGGGACATTAAGATTAGTCTTGTGAGTTGCCTTTCCTACCATGTGTCTGAGTCGCTGTGAGCATTGCTAGTTCAGGGTTTAAGTTTTTTTAGAAACAGGAACTCAAGTACATGGTAAAAGTTACTTTAACTCTTCCCCGTGAATGATTGTTGGAGATTCACAGCATTATTTTTTAAAAATGCTTTATTTTGAAATATACAGGAAATTATTTTTTTAAACAGCTTTTTGAGGTGCAAATGACATCACATTACTGGTATGCAGAAAAATGACCAAAGAAATGACCATACTATGTGTAAAAAAATTGGTTTCTATGGATATTTTTGTATGTGAAAATTATGTGGACTTTTATAAATATTGTTTCTAGCAATTCTATATTTGTACATTAATTTATAATGTGAATGGGGCAGTAAAGGTTTTTTTTTATTTCTGAAGAAAGTGTACTGCATGCTAAGAAGAATCATGTGAAATAAATTTTAAATGAGAAAAAAATTTAAAAATCAAGGTGTCCATTATCAGATGAATAAATAAAAATGTGTTATATGTAGACAATGCAATATTAATCAGCCATAAAAAATTAATCCTTTCATTCGCAGAAAAATGGATGAAAGGAAAACATCATGTTAAGTGAAATAAGCTAGTCACATGTTTTCCCTCATATATAGAAACCAAAAAATAAAAACTTAATTTAAACACACAGTTTTATTACTAGAGACTGGGAATGGGGAGCAGCAAGGAGGTGAGGGACTTTAGATATCAGGTACCAAGTTAAAGTTAAAGCAAAGGAATAGGTTCCTAGTAACACAGCATGTTTGTGGGACTATAGTTCACAATAACCTTTTATGTATTTTATCAAAATAAAATGTGGCTCCACTCATTCATTGAAATGTCACACTATTTTCTGTAAATATGTACAATTACATTGACTTTTAAAAATTTTAAAACCTGTGTTTGTTAATCCAGAATTTCCCACTGTAGCAAATTAGAGATTACTTATACATGCTTTGCTAACTAGGATTTACTGTTATGACTTGAAAGGCATCCCCATAGGAGTTATATGACCAGCCAAGATAAAGAGAACATAAGTATTGAGAAAAGCAGTGTAATTTCCATTTTTTAATTGTTGCAGTCTAGAGATGCTCAGTAATCCACACATTAAAACAAGGAGAAAACACTAAACTCTTAGTTTCAAATGTGTGTCAGACTTTTTATGAGGTTTCATCTGGGTTCAGTGCCCAAAAGACAGTAGATTTAGTGATGTTTTAATGCCTTCAGGTATTTATAAACTATTTTTTACAATAAGTATTTAGGGTCTTCTTCAAACAAAGCATTAAAGTTGCATACAGTCATATTGCAAAAATCCATCACCTACAGTAGTTGCAGGACCTGTCGTTGGCGAGGTTTTCTAGCATCCAATCTCACCAATTTAATAGAGTAATGGAAAATCCTGTTTTTAACAGTAACAGCACCAAAGAAGTAAGAAGGAACAAAGCTCTATGGGGGTGATCATATTACATCAGATGGCTGACCATCTCTTCTAGAGTGTTCTCTAAATTCATCCCAAGACAACCCATGCATTCCTGTCTTTGAACTAGTACTGTTGGGAATAAATCACCTTGAGTTTCGTAAATGAAATCTTGATCAATTTAACCTCACCTTGAATGGGAAGAATCAAGTTTAGCCATTTGCCCTTTTTTCATTTTTTTGAAATCTACCTTAAAAATGTATTTCCTAATAATCAAAGAGAAAGAGTAATAACTATTATACCACATGATACTTTTTCCTCAAACCCCTTAAGGGCTTTATGTGTATATAATATGTATTAGCTCAGGTAATCATCCAAAACTACCATAAGGGGGTAAGTATATTTCCATTTCCAATTTCTTTATCATATGAAGAAAGACTAAGTGACTTGTTAAAGGTCATGCAGTTAATAAATGGTAAAGACAGGGTTCTGGAACTCAGGTCACCTAGTTCCAAAGTTACATTATTCCTTTCCTTCTATTCCATTCCTCACTGTCGCTCCCTGTCTTCGTGGAGGAAGGACACAAGACCCTGCGTTGTTCTTTCGTCTGCTTGGCCCTCCCCGGGTCTGCTGCTGGTTCTTCCCGGGTTGGCTACCGTCCCTTCCACCTCTGTGGAAGGGCGGTTCCCCCTGCCACATTCCCCACTTCTGCGGGGGAGCGGCACACCGCCTGCCGGCTCTCTCAGGGGCTGCACAGGTGTTCCTTCAGATAGATCTTCCCCTTAGATGTTCCTGGTGCATGTTGTCTCTCTCCTCCTTTATAGTCCTCTTCCGCCAATCCCAACTCTGCTACCCACACGCCAAGTACGCTGCTCTCCTCCAATCAGGAGCAGGTCCTGCAGCTTGTCAAGTTGGTGAGAGGCAGCTGGGTAGAAGCTGTTGCCTCCTCTCCCAGCGCCATATTGTGGGAGAGCAGATGCATAGAATAAGTCTTAATTCCAGTAACTTAGTCTAGTCCGAGTTGCTCCCCACACTCACCACATGTAAACACCCTGCATTTAATTCATACACAGTAACTCTTAAAAAAAAAGGTAAAATAAGTGAGGACACAAAGATACATAAAATAAAAGTATCAAATAGTTGAAGTAGAACAGAAAGAACACTTAATCATGAGGAAACAATTTTAGAAAGTGTAAAGAATTACAGTAATATAGATTAAAAGTTACATATTTATATTAAGTGAATTACAACATAATGTTACAAAGAAAATATGCAAAGAGTGAAAATTTGCCATTAATATCACTCGGTTTCTTAAAATAAATTGCTATTTTCACTTTTTCCATCCCTTCTTCAATAAGTGCTTGGCAAGGTACAAAATACAGCTCTCAGGTCCTCATGGTCCTCACAAAACTTGCTATCAGTCTGGAGTCAGAATCACATAACTGCACTCAGCTGTCACACAGGGTAATGGAGGAAGCACAAGAGGCCACTGGGACACAAGGCAGATTACCTAAAATAGATTGCATGTGATTAGGAAGGCACCCAGAGGAAGTAAGACACAAACCAGATCTGAAGTATAAATATGAGTTGACAAGGTTTAGAGTAGTTCAGGATAAAGCATGCATTCTGGGCAAAGACTCAGATGTGAAAGAGGACAGTATTTTACATTAAAGACAAGTTCATAAAGGCTGGTCACTAACATGCATGTATTATTCTATCCTCATATTTACCACTTTCCATTTCAAAGAAACATGATGTGGAGAAAGATCCCAGGTTCGGAACCAGACAAGTTCAAATTATGATTTTGATTCTGCCACATGCATCTTGGTATTACACAGTAGCTCACCCTCCTTAAGCCCCAGGCTCATTATTGACCAAACAATAATACGAACACTGAAACTGAGAAATTCTCATTAAAATGTATGAGTCCTATTTGGGAAAATGGCCAGTAAAGAAATATTCAATAAATGATAATCCCCTTTCCTAATAAATAAGTATATTCATAAACCACCTTTGCCTCGGGTGTTTTATAAAAACTTGAAGTGCTTCTTTGTGTTTATAGTTCTGGATTTATGCAACCTGATTTTTTTAAGATAATCTACTATTGTTTTTATCATTTGTGTAATTTGAACGTGGAAATGGAAGAATCCTTGAGAATCATCTGCCACTACCTCCAACTTGGGTCCTGATTACAGGCAGTGGAAGAACAATCCTTAATTATGTTAACCTGGTCCTGTGCATTGCAGGATGTTTCACAATACTTAGATTGGTAACCAGAGATTGTCACTAATAACCTAAGTCACTGCCACAAGTAAAAATGGTCCCACTTTTCCCAACACCTCATAATGAAGTGGTATCACCATATTTCAGAACCCAGTGATTATCTCCCCTGACCCCCAACACACACTCTGTTTGCCAGTGGAAAACTTGATAAGAGGCTAATAAAAGTATTTTGACCAAGGTAAAAAATGATCAAATATCAGAAATAGGACTTGATTCTACTTCTTTCGATTATTAGAGGTTTCTTCTAATTAGTTCCATGTTGTAATTAATTTTTAAATTTATATATCAAACTGTATATATTTCACTTCACAAATGCATGGGAGGATTTCCAAATAGGAGAGAAAGGGAAAGACAATGGGGCATTGTTTTACTCCATCAAAAGGAACTTAACTAACCTGTTTAATTTTCCATTAAGAGCATTCTGCTCTAAGATTAAGAGACATGTGGACACAAAAAGCCTGAGAACTTTTAGAGTCTCCTCCTCATCACGAATAATGTCATGCACAACCTGTGCCCCTTGGGACCAAGCTACTATTGGAGGAAATTCAACCTAGCAGTGCACCACAGCATACTACAAAAACATCACTCCTTAGCTACTGCTCAGACAAGTTTACATAGCATATTGTACTAACATTAAGCAATTGTAGTTCCCGAGGCTACAACCATTTCATATGTTCTCCACATACCACATCACATAAATGTTTATGTGCCTTGGGTGCATAATATAAGACTTGTGTTTTCAGGTAATACATCTTAAGGTGTCTACTCTGGGTGGGAGAGCCACAATTGGTGATTGGTGTCAGAGTTTTTAAAAACATCTCCAAACTCCACTGAGTATCTGAATATTATGTGCATGCATTTGCTTAAAATCAGAATACCTGAGAACAGCTGCCTTTCTCCAATTCCCAAAGTCTTGAAGGATATGAGTATTCTTGAGTGTCAGTGAACTACAGAATCTATGGAGATTTTCAGAAGACAGAAGGTTAGTGTTAACTCCATGAATTCAGAAAAAAGATATCAAACTGCTTTCCATTTTCCCCTAAGATTGAAAGAGAGGAATACTTAAGCAACACACTGCTAACAAAGAAAGATTCCCATAATTTCACTGATAACACACAGAAGGAAGTTTGTAAGAGCTCTATTTAGAAAATTCTATCTTCATCACAAGACAGACCCCATCTTCTCAAATAATTCCCAATACCATGATTCTGGGAGACTTTATGGGTCTCTCCATCAATAATGCCATGAAATTATCTTCAGGACAAAGGCAGACTATGGACTACATTTGTTATCTAAAGTCACCACACCGAGGTAACTTCATAGTAACATAGTAACATGAACTTCATAAAACATAGTAATATGTTTTAAAACATATGTGGGCCAAAGGTCTTTCAAATTCCTCATTTTCTTCGAACTTTGACACTGACATGTGTCTCTCATTAGGCTTCCTATCCTATCAACTTCAAAAGCAGAGGACGGGATAGAATCATTCTAACAATTAAGTGGTTTTCCTCCAAATTTAACTCTTACCAGTACAATGAAATCTAAACAAAGAATGTGAAAGTATAGCTCATATCTTTTTTTCTAGTGGTACATTAAGTGTAAATGTGATTTTCAAAATATATACATCTCATATTTGTGTTTATATTGTATAGGTTCTTTTAAATTTAGCTTTAGCCTTTTAAAATGCAGGTATTCAGCCTAGTGGTTATTATGCCCGTGTCCCCTGTCAGAGTACCTAGGTGAGATGCCCAGCTCCAGTTCCTCACTCCAGATTCCTGCTAATCGGAATCTGAGAGGCAGCAGTGTTGCTTGAGTAATTGGGTTCCTGCCACCCACATGGGAGACCTGGATTGAGTTCCTGTCTGCCTTCTTTGGCCCCAGCCCAGCCCTAGTCATTAGAGACATTTGAGGACTGAACTAGCAGATAGAAATCCATCTCTCTGCCACTCTGCCTTTCAAATAAATAAATCTTAAAAAAAAAATTGTAGACATCAGCAATGAAGGCCGGCACTGTGGCTCACTAGCCTAATCCTCCACCTGCGGCGCCAGCTCACTGGGTTCTAGTCCCAATCGGGGTGCTGGAGTCTGTCCCAGTTGCTCCTCTTCCAGTCCAGCTCTCTGCTGTGGCCTGGGAGTACAGTGGAGGATGGCCCAAGTCCTTGGGCCCTGCACCCCATGGGAGACCAGGAGAAGCACCTGGCTCCTGCCTTCAGGTTAGTACGGTGCGCCGGCCACAGAGGCCATTGTGGGGTGAACCAAAGGAAAAGGAAGACCTTTCTCTCTGTCTCTCTCTCACTGTCCACTCTGCCTGCCAAAAAAAAAAAAAAAAATAGAAGAAGAAGAAAAGAAAAGAAAAGAAAAAGAAATCAGCAATGAAGCCATCTGCCCTTGGGTGTTTGTTGGGAGAATCTTTGGTAATGATTTAATCTCCATGTTGAACCTATTTCAGTTGTCTATGTCTTCATGATTCAATGATGGTAGATTATATATTTCCAGAAATCTAGCCATCCCTTGTATATTTTCCAATTTGTTAACATATAGCTATTGGTAGTAATTCCTGATGATTCTTTTTATTTCTGTGCTATACATTGTAACATCTCCTTTTTCATTTCTGATTAATTTGAGTCTTCTCCCCTTTTTGTTTGATTAGTTGGGCCAATGGTGTATCAGTTTTGTTTATTTTTTCAAAAAAAAATCAGCCCTTTATTTCATTGATCTTTTGTACAATCTTGGGAGGGTTCAATTTTGTTTGTTTCTTCTCTACTCTTTATATTAGCTCACCTATATGCATATGCATTCAATATTAATATATAAAAGTAATATTATTTTATATCAATATATGTACAATAAATGAGATATCTTTAATTCAAATGTTTAAAAAAGCAATAAATTAAGGTTAAAGTAGCCATAAAAGGCAGAATAACACTTCATACCCATTACGATGACTATTATAAAAAAAGACAGTAATAAATGTCAGTGAAAATTTAGAGAAACTGTAACCTTTTTTCCTTGTTAGTATGAATGTAAAATAGTAAAGCTTTTGTAGTGGATACCAGCATAGCAATTCCTCAAAAAATTTGGGCCGGAGCCGCAGCTCACTAGGCTAATCCTCCGCCTAGTGACGCCGGCACACCGGGTTCTAGTCCCGGTTGGGGCACCGAATTCTGTCCCGGTTGCCCCTCTTCCAGGCCAGCCCTCTGCTGTGGCAAGGGAGTGCAGTGGAGGATGGCCCAGGTGCTTGGGCCCTGCACCCCATGGGAGACCAGGAGAAGCACCTGGCTCCTGGCTCCTGCCATCGGATCAGCGCGGTGCGCCGGCCGCAGCGTGCCGACCGCGGCGGCCATTGGAGGGTGAACCAACGGCAAAGGAAGACCTTTCTCTCTGTCTCTCTCTCTCACTGTCCACTCTGTCAAAAAAAATAAATAAATAAATAAAAAATAAAAAATAAAAAAAAAGAAAAAGAAAAATAAAGGGCATCTAAATTGGAAATGAGTAAGTCAAATTGTCAGTTTATAGATGACATATTATACATAGGAAACTCCAATGATTACACCAAAAAGCTGTCATAACTAATAAGTCAATCAAAGATGAGGATACAAAGGCAACGCACAAGAATCAGTAGTGTTGTTTTACACCAAAAGTGAATCATCTGAAAAAGACATCAAGAAAATAATTCCATATCCAATGACTGCCAAAAAATAAAATACTTAGGAATGAATTTAACCAAACAGATGAGTGATCTGTATAATGAAAAACTTCAAGTCACTGATTAAAGAAATTGAAGAAGATACAAAGAAATGGAAAACATCTCAAGTTAATGAATAGGAAGAATCAATATTGTTGAAATATGTATACAACCCAAAGCAATTTATAAATTCAATACAATTCCTATCAAAATTCCAATGAGACGTCACAAAATTAGAGAAAACACTTCTAAAACCTTTATGGACCCACAAAAGATCTTGACAAAGGTGCTATGAACATGCATTGGGAAAATGCAGTCTTTCTGATAAATTATGCTGAGAAAACAGGATATCCACATACAAAAGAAATAAACTAGACCCTCGTCTCTCACTACCTATAAGCATAAACTCAAAACGGAATAAAGATCTAAATGTAAGACATGACATGTTGAACTGACTACAAAAAAACATAGAGGAGTCACAGCAAGACATTAAAATCTGTGCCCATTTCATGGGTCAGTTTCCAAAAGGCTAGGAAACAAAAGCAAAAATAGGCAAATCAGATTTTATCAAACTGAAGAGCTTCTGCACAGCAAAGGAAGCAAGCAACAGAGTGAAGATTCAACCTACAGAATGGGAGAAAATATTTCCAAGCTATATGTCTAACAAGGGGTCAATATCCATAATGTGTAAAGAACTCAAAAACTCAATAGCAAAAAAATTTAAAAAAAAAATGCAATCTAATTTTTTTTGATAGGCAGAGTGGACAGTGAGAGAGAGAGACAGATAGAAAGGTCTTCCTTTGCCATTGGTTCACCCTCCAATGGCTGCCGTGGCTGGCGCGCTGCAGCCAGCACACCGCGCTGATCTGAAGCCAGGAGTCTGGTGCTTCTGGTCTCCCATGGGGTGCAGGGCCCAAGCACTTGGGCCATCCTCCACTGCACTTCCAGGCCACAGCAGAGAGCTGGCCTGGAAGAGGTGCAACCGGGACAGAATCCGGCGCCCCGACGGGGACTAGAACCTGGTATGTTGGTGCTGCAAGGCGGAGGATTAGCCTTGTGAGCCGTGGCGCCGGCCTTGTAATCTAATTTTTAAAGTGGGCAGTAGAACTGAACAGACATGTCTCAAAGAAAGACATGCAAATGGCCAACATGGAAAAAATGCTCAACACCAAAAATAATCAGGGAAACCCACAAAACTATAATGAGATATTGCCTCACTTGAGTTTGTTTTGCTATTTTTCAAAAGATAAAAGATAACAAATGCTAGCAAAGAGATAAAGGAAACCCCTGCATGCTATTGGTAGGAATGTAAATTAGCATAGCCATTGTAGAAAGAAGAATGGAGGTTCCTCAAAATACTAAAAATAGAACTACCGTCTGATTCAGAAATCCCACTACCAAGTATATACTCAAGGGAAATAAAATCCATCTGCTGAAGACATGTCTGTACTCCCATATATATTGCAGTATTATTCACAATAGTCAAGAAAAGTAAAAAACCCAAGGGTGCAACCAAGGATAAGTGGACAAAGAAAATGTCATACATATACATAATGGGATACTACTCAGTCATATAAAGGATATTTGCAATAGCATTGGTAGAACTGGAGGTTTTTGTGTTAAGCAAAATAAGCCATTCATCTCTGTAGTCTAAAAAAAGCTGATCTGATAGAAGCTGAAAGTGTAATAGCAGATATCAGATGCTGTGTAAGGGATGCAGGGGTAGTTGACAAAGATTAATAAGCCCCAACAGTTGCAACACCACATTGGACACCCACATCTCATATTAGAATGCCTAAGTTCAAGCCTCATCACTACTTCCAATTCAAGCTTCCTACTAATATGCACTCTGGAAGGTAGTGTGTGATGGCCAGATACTTGGCTCCCTTCCATTAATGTGGCAAACTCAGGTGGAGTTACAGACTCCTGACATCTGCCTGGGCCAGGCCTAGTTGTTGCAGGCATTTGGGAGTGAAGCAGCAGAAAAAAAAAGTCTCTCCCAGCCTGTCTGCCACTCTCGCTCTCCCTCTCCCTCTCCTGTTGTCTCATTAATTAATAATTTTTAGAGCATGTGTAATTGACAAAATATGAACCAGATGAACTGATGGTTGACTGATTACCCTTGCAGAGTTCTACTATCTCACTTTTTTAAATCAATACTAGATGTCTCCGAAAAACAACAGGAATGGACTGCAATATGTAATTATCAGTTCTATAAGGATAGAATAAATCAAGGATATTTTTCAATGCTTCAGAATGTAGGAGCTCCATGGTGTTAATAACTAGCATCAACTCAAGGAAACATCAAGAGAGAACTCGCCGTATCAACCTGTGCTAAGAAAAAAAAATGATGCTCAATACACTTGGTCGCATGCAAAACAGATTGTGAAGATCTTGTTATTATGGAGAAAACAATGGACAAGGGGCTGAGAATCAGGTTCTAGTTAGTTACAGGTCACCAAAAAGTTATGTAATCTGAGTGGTCTTTGTCCAGACTGGGCCTCTTTCCTCGCTAGTGATAATGAGACGACTCATACTAAATAAACTCTGAAATATTTTCCATTTTCTTTAAAATGGTTATTATAGATTTAAAAATGAGGGCTCAACTTTTTTTAACTGCATACATTGCCCCTCAAATTATTTATGCTGATCACATTTTCAGCTGAGATAAATGTCATTTTCTCAGAGAAGTCCTTGTGACAACTTAACTAATGAATCTTTTTTCCTGTCATCTTTTCTCTGGTTACTCCATGTTATTTTCCCTAGCACTTTCCAAGTAGATGCTTGTCTATATTCTATCTTCCTCTTGAAAAGGGCATGAACTCAGATCTCTTTTGTTATGATTTATCTTCACTATGTGGGGCCGGCGCCGCGGCTCACTAGGCTAATCCTCCGCCTAGCGGCGCCAGCACACCGGGGTCTAGTCCCGGTCGGGGCGCCGGATTCTGTCCCGGTTGCCCCTCTTCCAGGCCAGCTCTCTGCTGTGGCCAGGGAGTGCAGTGGAGGATGGCCCAGGTGCTTGGGCCCTGCATCCCATGGGAGACCAGGAAAAGCACCTGGCTCCTGGCTCCTGCCATCGGATCAGCGCGGTGCGCCGGCCGCAGTGCGCCGGCCGCGGCAGCCATTGGAGGGTGAACCAACGGCAAAGGAAGACCTTTCTATCTGTCTCTCTCTCTCACTGTCCACTCTGCCTGTCAAAAAAAATAAAAAATAAAAAATAAATCTTCACTATGTGGGACAGTGCCTAGTATTGATTAAAGCAGTGAAATTTATCCCATCCTAATTATTACTTTGATTTGAGCAGTCTGATTTTTAATATGACCTCTTCTAAATAACAATCTAATTTAACTGAAAACATTGCAATCTCTTGATTACATATTTCATTCCCAAAGGACAAATCAAATATAATTTGATAAAAATGAAAAGATACCAACTTCTATATAAAGTACAAAAAAGTTTTAATGAAATACAGTTGGAAATAAAAAAGATTTGAAGTTAGAAAAATACTGCTTAGCCCTACTCTTCAAGTTTGGCTTCTTCCTTCAAAGTCAACCATGAGGTTGATGCTAGAAGGTCAAAGATGAGTAAGATACGATCCATGCTGGAAAAAAAAATGGCTGAGTATGGTAGGGAAAACAAAGAGGTAACTTATACTACCTCAGGAGCAGACAAAAGGCAAATCTGAAATACATGGAAATTTCTTCCTACAAGTGTCATACCTGAAATATAACCAGTCCAGCCGGCACCACGGCTCAATAGGCTAATCCTCCGCCTGCAGTGCCGGCATACCGGGTTCTAGTCCTGGTCGGGGTGCCGGATTCTGTCCTGGTTGCTCCTCTTCCAGGCCAGCTCTCTGCTGTGACCAGGGAGTGCAGTGGAGGATGGCCCAAGTGTTTGGGCCCTGCACCCCCATGGGAGACCAGGAGAAGCACACTGAGGGACCTCTGTATATGGTCTTTATTATGCATTTTAGCATCCAGTTGTTAACTTTAGTTTTACTCCCATTAGTCTTGTAGGGGGCAGTCAATATTGCAGTAACTGCCACGCTGGGAGAACACAAAAAATTGAAGGACAAGTACTCCTGTCAATTCAGATGATTTCTCCCCAGCTTTTTGAATTTTGAGGATGTTCCTCAAGACACCTGCCAGATACTGTTCAAGAGAAAATTTTCTCAAGTACACTCAGTGTTTTGCCACTTAGGCATTCAAGTAAAACAGACAATTGAGCTCCTCTAAGATTATGAATGTGA